>NC_053451.1:47825963-48425963 GCF_015227805.2 Hirundo rustica | reverse complement strand
GTCTGATGCTCCAGGGCAACTCAAGAAACAAGACAAACATTTTTCAGTTGTTATTACAGGTCTGAACAAATGTAAAACCTCAAATCACATTGTGTCATATATATTTTGAAATGTCAAAAGGTGTTATGCTTGCATTCATAAAATAATAAAAAATACATAAAATTACAAAAGGAATTTAAGCATATTTACCATAAGCGTATATTTCTTGAACTTGCACATTTTGAAAATTTTGTTCTAAATTAATCTTTTATAATGTATAAAAGATCTGGTTTGGAACAAAATTTACTCAAATTCTTAATATTATTGTCAACAGAGTGGAAATATGGAATTCCTTTAGCTCTTTGTTAAATGCCTGTACATTAGCTTTATTCCTGCTGCATAATCAGGGCTGATTATGATCCCAGCATAAAGTTCCTGGCATCTCAGGAACTACCTTTAACTTCCAGGCTTCCTGGAACAGTTTCCAAGGCTCTGCCAACTCCTGCCATTGAGAGGGGTCATGCAATGAGAAGTTTTGTCTCTGGTAGCCAGTAACCAAAGCAACAAAGTACTAATTTTTATGTGAAGCTACATTCTGTTTAAGGTTAGAAATATCCCAACATTTCCCCTCTTTTAAAAACTATGCTTGTGTAAAGAAATGAGTATTTCAGGCCGTACGACAGCAATGAGCATAAATATTTGTTTTTCTACTAGTGTGTGTAGTACATTTTCTTTTGAAAAAGGCTTCTAAACACACAGTTCTGTAAAGGTATTTACATTTCCTAATTAACATACACTGCCTTCTCCAAATGAAACAGAAGGAGCAAATGGAAAACAATTAGAAACACAAGGGAAAACATTCCAGAATTCACTTGGAAAAATAGCAGACAAAAAAAGCCACTTCTCCATTCCCCCAGCAGTGCTGAATGCAAGCCTAAGAACCAGAGCAAAAGATTCCTTATCCAAGACATCTTCTCAAGCACTGCAGAATCAGCAGTTGTATTTGCCTGTACCTTTTTGAGTCTTCAAAAGCCAGTATACTGGGATAGGCTTCAGTTTGCCTTCATACTTCAGACTGAAAGCACGCTAACAAATTGTACATTGAGTATTTATTCCAAAACAAATCCTAACATGCTGTAGACATCATTAACAATTCAATGGGACTGACTGCATTCAAATGGATTCCAGCTGTTCTCAGGAGTATTTCACAAGTTAACTAATGCAGTCTGCAAGTTTAATAATAATAATAATAAAAAAAAAAAAAAAAAAAACCAAACAAAAAAAAAAAAAAAAAAAAAAAACACCAAAAAAAACCCCAAAAAACCAAACCAACCCCCCCCCCCCCCCCCCCCCCCCAAAAAAAAAATACACCAAGGAAATATCTTCAGTCACTCACAGACACAGGGAGCCCCTTTGAGCTTTCTTCTGCCTTTCCCCCTGATACCCATGACTAGTCATGTCCTTGGTGAGTAATGACACATCTCTGCATGCATTGTTTGAGACAAAATGAGCAAAGCTGGAAATATGATGGATTCCGTAGAATGAGAGCAATCTAATTCTCTCTAGAGAGTCTCTACTTCCTGTGATCTATGAGACACGGAAAGACTGAATAGATAAGTAGATGTGGAAGAAAGACTATGTATTTCTTGAAGTAGGAACTGCTAAAGCTTGTGCTTTTCCCTTTGCATTTATTTCAAATTTAAAGTCAATCTGATAAGAAAAAAAGGACAACAATTATTTCATGGTCTTGTCTGAAAATGGTTGCTTTGTTTTTGTATTAGAAGAGAAAATCTTTTTAGCTGGTGTTAAAAAAAAAAAAAAAAAAAGGCAAAAATAAACCTGATGAAACAAATCATTATTTGGACTGAATAGAAAATCTCAGGGTAATTCAGAACATCCAATGTTAGTTGAAGACTTTAAAACAGCCACTTCTCTTTCTGCCATTTTGCATGGATCCTATGGCATTTTATTGTCTCTTCCTGACACAGCTGTGCTATGGCATGTTTTAGAGAGGTTCCCAGAAGAAAGGTAGGAAAACTTGCAGATGAACTCCCACTTTCACCTGCAAGGTAGTGCTGCATATCCCTGTGTTCAGTACAAAACCAATATGAATGTAACCCACTGCACACTGCTATTCAGTTTTGAAGGGAAAGTGTTCGCAAGTGGGAACAAAGCAGCAGCAGACTCTTCTCCCTTCATCCCTGCAAAAGTGCTGGGGCTCACTCTTCCCCTCACAGATGACCTCAGCTCATCCCTCTCCCTCCTGCTGACATTGCGTTGCCTGGATTTTGCAGAGTCTGATCAAAAAAAGCACATTTTACACTATAAGATTGCTGGTGAGAGCTGAGATAACACTAACCTCCTATTTTTCATCTTGACTGATTGCATTTAACAGCCTGTCCTGTTATATATGATTTACTGGTACTTGTAGAAGCACAAAAATTGTCCAGGTGAACTTTTTGAAAAATGCTTTTGATAGTCTTTAATTTAGGGGGCCAAGTAGGAACAAGCTGCTCAAATAAATTCCTTATTGCCACTGTCATGGCACTCAAATTAGGATATTTCTTATGGATGACAACAGTCATTAAATAGTAACTAAGTAGAAATAGGAATCCCATAATACACACCCCTCAAAATCCGTAAGAGGGCATAGAAAATATAAAATCCCACTACTTTCTGATTTCATAGACAGCTGGGTGGCAGATCCAGCCTGGAGGACAGAACTGAGTCTCTGAACATTGCCTTCTGCAGATATTCCCCCAGTTTAAGGTACATTTAAACCAGAAAATTCATATATGTATGCTTCAAATATTATATATTTTAATCAACATCCGTGGAAAGAGGAAGCTTATATGAATTTCAGAGCTAGATTATAGTTGCAAAGTTTCTGATGGAAAGCTGCTTTCACCTATCGTTAAACAGAATATGAAGCAGTATAGAAATGTTTTAGTTAGGTTATCACTGTATTTCCCAAGGTAGCTAATATATTTAAGTGAAATTAGAAGAGCTCTCTTTTTCTAGTCAAGTATGTGCTTTCTTTTCCCTTTTCTATAAATTGACAGACATGTAAATATAAAAAAGGCTGTGCAATACACTGAAACCTGATTGAGTGCACTCTTTTCACAGACCAGTCAAAAGGTCATCGGCTCATGCCTGCCAAACACTTTGCATGACAAGGAACTTTCACTACTATTGTCCCATACCAGAATTCTTTTCTGATCATCTGAAGCACAGCATCATCTGCTGCAGAGCAGAAGCTAAAGAAGTCCATTTTCATTAATTAAATATTATTTTTATTCCCTGCAGTCCCATTTACTTCACAAGCACTTTTAGTGATATATTAGTAATATAATCTCTCTTGACCCGTTGTGTATTTTTTTTAAAGTGAAAATATACAGTTCATGTGGTCTTCGCAAGCAGCATCTAATACATGAAAGCTTCCATGTGATTTTTGATGGGTATTTTTGATTCATTAATATAGGTAGATATTTTCATTTGTGAATTAATTTACTATTCATACACAGACAACATTATGTACATCTCTGAAATACAAACGTAATTTTTTACATTACCTGACATTACACTATTTCAGAATTATTATATATATTTAAATTACTGCCATCCTCTTTGTGAAATACTTTCTTTCTTCCTTTCATAAGATATGCTGTATGCAATGCACATAGTGCCTGTGCTCCTCAGCTGTGACTGTGGAGTGTTCTAAGCACTTCAGTTTAGTAACTGCAATGTCTTGCACAGGAGGTTGGTCAGATGCTAAAAATATATGCAACATCAAGCCTATAGAAATCACTGTCCAAAGGATACCTAAACAGAAAAGTTTATATTCTGTAGGTGTTTCTATCACATTGGGATCTACACCCAATGTTCATAGGCTATTGCAAGAGATGTAAGATTAGTGCTGCTAAAAAAACCTTGTCTTCATGATTTCTTTGATTTATTTTTTCAGCCTTTGCTCCTATCACTTAGAATTTTGAGGAACTATGACACTGTTTTAATTAAAAAAAAAAAAAAAATCATGAATTGTCCACAGATACATGCTGCTAACTTGGCTCATAAAAAAATTAAACCAGAACACTGGACTAACATAATTTCTTTTGCTTCTGTCTGTCATGTGCAATAACAACTTCCTAAACTTGTCAGCTGCCCCGGTTCAGGAACTGTGTCTGACTGTTTGCATAACACAGGCAGGTAACCCTACTTTCATGTTTAGTTTCCTTCCAGAATAAAACAGGCAAGTTTATGACATGGTAATTGCTGAGTTATCCCTTCATCCTTATCTTCACCCATGAGCCTTTTACTGTATTTATTTCCCTCTGTCCAGTTGGTTTGGTGGGTACCTGGTGTCCAGCCAAGGTCAAACTGCTACAACTGGTTAATCTGTCTTGAAACCAGGTGACAAGAACTAGCAATTCATAAAGTCTTTGTTTCATATTTTGCTCTGATTTTCCCTTCCCAGCTCCATTTGCAATGTTATCAAACCCAATGGAACTTTCATAGAGATAAAACACTGTTGAGGAAATAATTTTAGCCAGCCTGGATAAAATTATTTATTTTGGTAGGTAAACTGTTAGATCTACTCTGAACTTGATGGAACTGGTCATTTGATACATAACTGAATTGAGCAGAAGGAGAGTTCAGGCAAGGAAATAATTTGGAAACATGACTAGGGTGGGTTTTTGGTTTTTTTTTTTTTTTTTGCTTTGTTTGCTTGCCTCCTTCTGCCTCTCTGAGTGAAAAAAACAAAGATTATTTAAACCTAGAGGCCAATGTTCTCATCACTACAAACATACGTTGCAATGAATTATTTGCTCAGTGGAATGCTTTGGTCTCTAATGCAATGAAATATTTTGAAGAAGCTGCTTGTTGAGAACCAACAATATATACACTGAATCTCTGGCATGTGTAGTTAGGGACAGTAAATGCCTTCCATTCTACACATAACCCACAAAATGAGATTATAGCTGTGTTGTTGACTGTGTTTGAAAGACTCTACAGTAAATGGAGTCCAAATCAGTTCACTGGCAATAGGCCCGAGGATGTAATGAAAATTAATTAAAAGAAGGAGGTAAAACAGCATCACAGCAAGCATTTCTTGGCTTAACGTAGGTGGTGTTTTAAGTCTGGAGCACTTACCAGCAGGTGCTGTGGCAGTTTTTGGTGCTGGCAGTAAGCTCCTGCGTGGAGTCGCTGTGCTGCTGGATACCTGCGTCGTGCTTTTGCTGCTCCCCTTGGGAACATCCTTAGGAGGTGCAGATGCCCTAGGGGTGGTCTGCTCTTCATTTCCAAAGCTGGAACCTGCAGGAGACCAGAATTGCACTAATTATAAGTCCATAAAAAATGTATGGGAACTGTGGCATACAGACTGAAACTTTATGAGAAGTTATAGCCTACAGTGACATGTTCTCACTGCAGCTCGGGCTAAGTTACACAGACTTTCTCCAGTATAAACCCTTAGGTAGAAATAAAGAGTTCCCAACAACTTACTTAAATGCTAAGTCTTGGCAGCAGTTACAGTCTGATTTCAACAGGAAATTAAGACCTTCTCTTCTAGATCTATAAAGGTATGTGTCTACAATGCTCATAAAGAAACCAAGGAATTCCTAAACATTTGGGTGGAAAAGCTGTTTATGGTTCTGTAGCTGCTAGAGGAGCCACATATTCACCCTGTCACTTGGAAGCTGCTGGTGTTTGAAATAAAGGGGAATAGCAGGGCTCAGTGGTGCAAAGTTTCAAATTCCCCTGTTCAGGTGGAGATTTCCCACAAAGAGTCCCTTAGATCACACTCAGACATCTGAATAATAAGATAAAAAAACAAGGAAAAAATTCTGCCTTAATTCTCACATCCACATATTCTCATAACAAATATTAGGCTGCCAAGTTTTCCACCTTATATTGACCTCTCTCAAAATTTTAATGGGTTTGGTTTCCTCCTGCTTTTACCATCTAGAGAATAATGACAGCCTAGATTCCTTGTAGACATAAGGAAAATGTATTTTCTTAACATTTGAGAAAGGCAAAGTTGGAGTGTTGTTTTTACCTATTTGTCTACAAGGCCTAAGAAGAGCAAAAGTTTACAGCAGATCTGGACTTGAACGTTTGCAGAAGAATGAACATTTTGTTTGAAAAATGAGTGGAGATAGTGCATGAAATACAAAGGATGTCAGAAAAGGCCTATAATTTTTATTTCAATTGCTTTAGAAAGACACAATATAATATTGGTTAGGTGCTGCCTGCAGGAAAATGACAGCATTATCTTAATAATTAGCATGTCCGAGTCCCCAGTATTTTTTAAGATGTAGGCTTCTTGAAAGTGTGCAGGTAAAGAAGAGATTTCATTTTTGCCTTTATTACTGGAAATCTACTAGAAAAAATAAAAAAAGCAAGTTGGAAAAGAAAATCTTCTTTCTGATGAAGGAAGAATATACCTTTTGGCTCTGAGAAAACAACTTTAAGTTCTGCTATGTCTTTGAGGCTGCTTGCATTATAAGTTTTTATTTAAAGTGTGTATCTGCAGTATGAATGGACTTCTACAAACATATTTGACCTTGCCCAAGCCACATTAAAAACTCAAAACTGTGCCGTGTACTCTATGAGGGAACAGAAAGACCTGAAGCACTTGTCACCTTTACACAGCTCTGCACAGAACAACCCCTCAGCACATCAGGTGGGTGTTGAATATCCAAGCTACATGGATTTTTTACCTGTGTAACAAACATTTAAGTTTATGTGCTGAATTAACTGTGACAAAACACTGCTGACTTTGATAAAAGTCACACCAGCAGAAAATTTGGCCCAACCTAGCCCTGTCTCCTCTGCAGCTGTGCACGAGGGCATCTCTTCTGCCAGGTGCCCAGGGAATGCTGCAGCACGTGTGTCCACCTCAGGCTGTCTGCACCACACTCCTGAAGCTGTTCCTGAAGTGTTCTCACATATATGCTTACCCAGTCAGTTCAGGTAACACCACTTGCAGAAATTTTTTTTCTTTCTTCAGCTATTTTTTTATAAGTTTCCATTGCAGAAGCACTAACCTTGAAGAGTAAATGATTCTTATTATTTGCAGAGAAATAGAGTTCAAGTGTTCTTTAATGGTTCTTTAAGTGTTCTTTATGCTCAGTTTCAACATTCATTCACTGCCCTCCAGTGAGGAGTGAGTGAAGAATTGTGAGGCTGAGAGGGAACCTGCAGAAGACCATGGTGGAGAAGCAGGTATTTCCCTGCAGCTTGTGGAGAGGATCACAGTGAAGTAGACACTCACACAGCAGCCCATGGAGGACTCCACACTGGCACAGGTGGACATGGCCCAAAGGAAGCTGCATCCATGGAGAGCCCTCACAGGAGCAGAGCCCTGGAAGAAGCTGTGGGCCTGGACATGAGAACCGTGCCGGAGCAGGTTTATCCTGAGGGACAGCAGCCCTGGGTAAAGACCCATGCAGGGGTAGGAAGAAGTGTGAGATGGAAGAAATGGCAGAGAAGGACTGTAATGGTGTCCTGGTTTAGGGCAAAGTTGGGAGGAAACCTCTGAATGGGGTCCCTCTGGGAAGCAAACCCAAACGGCTCTGCCCCCAAGCAGTCTGTGAGAAAATCTCCTCAGAGAAAAGTGGAAAAAGCTATTTATGTAATGAACAAAGTTTTTTATTTATTTAATGCCCAGAAGCATTAAAAATGAATAATACGAAATAACAAAACCTCTCGCCGCTCTGAAGAGAGATGGCAAATTCAGAAGGTCCTTGCCATGGGCTGTCTTGGCTCGCTCGGTCTCCTATCAGTTCCTCTGGCGTTGCAGCGCATAAATTGGGTTTATATTGAGTTTCATTTTTATATTGGGGTTTGTAATGTTTTTCTATTGTATCCCCTGTCCTTCTTGGAAACTGCATCATGAGGTTTGTCCCCGCTCGGCCGCACTCATCCCCGACACTGGAATGTAACCCAACTCTGTTCCACTCCCATTTTACCCCTGACTGGGCAGTGGCTTGTCCCTGCCTCTGGGCCCTGCCCCCCGGGGAAAAAGCCCCGGGACAGAGGGGACCAGACTCTCTCTGGTGCCGGCAGGGACGAGGAAAGAACTCCAGCCGGCAGGAGCAGGACTCCAGACTCCCCCCGGTGAGGGAGCAGGCTCTTTCCTTTTGCCTTCGGCAGTCATCTGGGTCTCGCTAAAGAAATACTACTCTCTGGGAACTGGAAAATGCCATCCTGAGCCCCAGTGGGCTGCAGGTGTGAGCTCCTGATGCACTTCTGGGTTTTTCAGTCCAGGACAGGTTTAAAGAGGCCCAAGAAAAAGAAAAAGAAAAAAAAAAAAACTGAAAAAAAACCAGTCCAGGGAACTTCTCTGCCTCACCTAGCTAAACTAGCTAAAAACAAAAAAAGATCTCGGTCCTGCTGTCTGTCTGTGCTTCAGACAAACACAGTCCAGGAGTGGAATGCGGAGGAGGGAGTGCTGTTTCTGAAAACAAACTCCACTTCTTCTTTCCCCCCCTTCACTCTTGGAACCAGTCTTAGAGGTACAGAACTCAATATACAGCACAAGCAGAACAGACAATAGGGGAAAGAAGCATCAAAAAATCACCCCAGTACAAATGGACCAAGTGCAACTCTCATTCTCCTCCCGCTGTGCTGCTCAGTGGAGATATGGGATGCAGGAGGTAGAAGAATTGGGAAGGAAGAAGTGAAGTTGAGACTGGAAAACAGCAGTGGGGAAAACTATTTTAGATTTTTATTTTTGTTTTGTCTTTGTTTCACACCTTTCAACTCTATTTTAATTGTCAATATATTAAGTAATTTTTTCCAAACCTTTTTTTTTTTTTTTTTTTTTTTTTTTTTGCCTGTGACAGCAGTTGGTAAGTGATCTCCATGTCTTTATCTCTACCTATGGTCTTATTCACCTTATGTTCTTTCCTATCCTATACAGGTGGTGAGATAGTGAGACAGCAGCAGGGTGGGTGCCTGGCAGCCAGCCAAGCTCGACTCACCACAACAGCAATATCAATGCACCCAGGGTTTGCTGAGATAAGGTCAATGTTTGACTTAAGAGACATTGTCTCTCACTTTGCTCTTCATTCATAGGTGAAGATTGGAAAGAGACAGTGGGATACAACAACTCATGCATGTATAATATGCCCCAAAAAAGCAAAGGTTTGCTGCTTCCATGGGTATCACTAGAGCAGCATCTAAATCCCCAGGAGCAGGGGTGGGTGAGTTTCAGCTTACTACACATAGTGCTGGATTCCAGAGTTCAGATAGCATTCAAAGAAGAAATTAAAGGCCTAGGAGAATGCATGTTTTTCATGATCTAGGAGGAAAATAAATGTTTTCATTAACTTCAAGGAACCAACTTATAGGAAAACCAGAAAAATTATTCATCAGATGGTCCATCTGTTATTCCCTCATGAAATAATGCCTCCCAGTATTATCTGCAGCAGATGAATCAGTAGCATCTGCCCTTCCATGATACCACCTCTTATTTTTCAGTAAAAGCCTGTACAGAAGCACCAGATGTGCAGTGGGTGAGCAGTCTCCAGGTGACCACATCCTTTGTTGTATTGTACCTCTTTCCTCAGACTCCTCTGCTCTGGCATTCTCTCTAAACTAGGGGAGGCTCTGCTTGCCTTTGAAGCACCTGGCAAGACGTCTAGGGGCTGCTACATAAAAGGCCAGGCATTTTTGCAGATTCTGTGCTGACTTTGCAGTAGTGTTCTGCTGGGGCTAAAGGCCTTCAGCCTCACTTTTATCATCTCCTCACTATGAGCCCCAAGGAATCCTACTCTTCTGCTTCTGCAAAAAAAAAAAAAACCCAAAAAAACCAGAAAAGAAGAATATTCCTTTGAAGACTTGCAGTTACTTTGGAAAGTCTCAGCTGCAGCCACTCTTCCTCTACCCTTGTTTGCCAGTAGACGTGGGGAAATTAGGGTTGGGAATATTGTAGGATGCATGTTCAAAGAAAACCATGACCAAAATCCCAGCAGCTCCTAGATGTCTTTGAACCACTCTCAGTATCTGTCACCACTCTTTTTACCATCTGGCTGCAGCTCATTTCAAGGGCTCCTCTGTCACCGAGACACACAAAGCAATCACACGCAGACAAGAGATTTTCGCAGAGGTTCTTCCGATCCAGCTCCTAGCTGAGAGAGCCAAGAGAAGAGAGCCCCTTTGTTTATTTTTTACTTTTTACACATTTGTGGGTCTAGCAGAAGATTGGCTTTTTGGGGTTTCCACCCCTCAGCCTCAGTGGCCAGACCAATTGTCAGTTACAATTGTTTTCAGGTTAGAAATATGGAAACAAAGTACAGAGAATGAAAAACAAAGGATTTGTTTATGTTACATCTGTGGGAAAGGTAGAAAACTGCTCTTAATATTGTACAATAACTAAAAGGATCTGACTCCATATAAGAAAATCAAAAGGCTCAGAAAAACCAGGGTAACACTCCTCACCCTCAGAAAACTAAGACTCTCTTGTATTTGTCACTAGAAGCTTGTGCCTCTAGTAGGTGTTCCTTTCCTGAAAAGATTTACAAAAATTTACAAAAAAAAAAGGATAGAACTATCATACGGTAATATACGTAACTGTAAAACTAGCAGGAACATGAATGGGAAGAATTCAGCATTTGATGAGGAGTTAATTAGGCCATGTTGTGTGGCAGGTCTTGATCTGAGAGGAGACAGTGATAGGAAGGGCTGTGTTCTGGGGCACCACAGCTACAGATTTCCCTGTCTGCAATCAAGGGCAATGAAATCTCCTTTTGTTGAAGAATTTGAATCCTCTCTAGAAAAGCAACTTGTTTGATGACGCCTGCAGGTCTGTGTCTTGCTGACAAACAAACCGCAGAGGAGCCTTACAGCATGAGTGCATCTTCTTCTGCAGCTCCCTGCCCCCTGTGAGCAGCCTACAACACTCATAGACATGGAGTGAGTTTCCAGCTCTTCACAGCAGGTCAAGCATTCCCTGTGCTGGGAGGAGGCTTGGAGCTGTTAGCTCCTGCCCGAGGTGTAATCTCACTCACGACACTGGGAACATGCTGGCATCATGCATGTTCACTGAAGGACAAACATTTACCCAGGGTCATAGGAAGGCCTTTCCAGCATAAAGATCCTTGGACACTACTTGATGCCAAGTTAATAACGATGAATTACACCTAGGTTTTGCATCAGTGGTCCCACTTAGCCATTCTGAATCATCTCCCAGTCTCAGAACTGAAGAAACTTTGAAAAAGGATTTGAGCCACTGTCCAAATTCACACAAGGAAACAGCAGAGACAGATAATTGAGCAAGAAAACCTGATGATGAATGAGGCTGGAGTTACTCTTTTTCACCTGCAAAACACTGGGATGTATTATTCCTCTGGGTTTTACTAGGCTGCACTTTTCTGCCCCAGTTTTCAAGCAAAAGTACAAGCACAAAGTGAAATTTAAAGTTACTGCCATGGGGAATGATTGGATAAGAAAAATACCTAAACTGCTGGAAATAATCAGGTGATGTTTAAAACCAAAACCTGCAAGACACACTTTTCACTACCTTGGGACATTTGCCCATCTTTCAGTTAATGCCCATTCTTTATTCCTGACTGTTACATGTGGTAAGTAAATTTTATAGAATGATTATCAGATATGCAACCTGTCAAAGGAGATTTTTATTTCACTACTTTAAGGGTTGCTGTTTTGAAGTCCAGCATGGTATATTTCAATATGAAGTTTCACAGCGTAATTTTCGAGAGACATAACTGAACAAGCTGAAACAGCTCAAGCTGAAACAAAGCTATGGACCAAGAGGTACGGTGTGATCATTAGCCCTGAGGGCCAACCAATGTTATTAAGATGTTTTGATAGTACAAAAGATTACTAGCTGGCTAATTGGTTTTATTTGTCTTTGCAGAGAGACAGTGCCTGGTATTTCCTAACAAACCTGCAAACAATCATGCTCATGTCAGCTTTCTTTTCTATCCAGAAAAGAAGATGCTTAAGAATTGATGTCCACACAATGCTTAAGCTAACTTACTTAGCTCAGAGTCTTTCTTCCCATTGTTTTCTTTTATTTTTTGGCTCAGACAAAGATGTTTGAGCAATAATTCCCTGTAGAATATTTATTTTGTGCCTGATCATATGCCTTTATAAAAGCTGATTTTTCAAAAGCCTTTACATTCAAAAATGAAACTTGAATTTTGAATTCAGGTTAACCGTTGAGGTTAATAATTCCCACCAAAATAAGGAGCCAAATCTGCTGAGCTGTCAGCACAGCTTTAGATAGCTTTGGGTCTCTGCACTGGCAGTGATTACCCCTGAGGCAGACCTCTCACTGATAGGGAGGGAATTTTGTGCCAGCATTGATGATTAGTGACAACTGTGATCAGCCTTGGCTTTTGTACCATAGCACACCTGTAAAAGATTGCTGCATGTCCATCCTCCTCATGCCCTCCTGTCCTAGAGCCAAGCACCTTTCTCCTGTGTCACCTGCTGCCAGATGGTTTGGGGCCCCTGGACCTGCCTATGCAGAAAGCTGTTGGGCACCTGAAGGGTGGGAACCCTGCAAGGCTGACCAGCACCAGCAGAGCTGCTCTGTGCAGCTGCAAAAGCAGCTCTGTGCAGATGCACTGGAAGGCTCTTCCTTCACCTCTAGCTGCTTCTGCAGTCAAAGGCTGTATCCTGCACCTGCAGCTGATCCAGGCAGGCACAAGACAGATGTGGTGGTTTTGGCAGGGCAGAGGAAAGCATCACCTCTTCAGGCAGTGCTTTCCAAACTCAGGTGGGAGTTGAGCTGCCAGGGCAGCACTGGTAACCCTACTTCCAGCAGGATGCCCTTGCACACCTGGCCTTTATTCCAGGCTGTATTTACACTGCTAAACAAAAGCTGGCCAAATATTGTAGGATGTCTCATCCTGACACCACCCAGGCTGATCATAGCAACTTTTCCTGAGAGGATTAGAGAAGGAAAAACATGGCCACAGCATAAAGAACAGGGTGAGGCATCAGGAGACTGGGCTTAGCCTGGCTTCCAGGCTTTCCCTTTCTCACCAGCACAGCTGGAATTGCAGCCAAGAAGCATCCACTGAGCTGGGCCATGTATGCTCCATGTCACTGCCAAAGGAGGTCATTCAACTTAGTCTCACATCAAAGTGGGTTTAAGAAAAGTGCAGATGTTTTGTGTCTGCCAAGTGGAATTGAAGCTCCTTCCTTTACATGACTTTCTGGTTTTGATGACATTGAGTTCTTGAAATCTTGATTAATTTTTGTGGCACAAGCTCATCTTCAGTGCCTTTCATACATAATAGATATCAGAAATATAACCTTCTACTGATACACCTCCTTGTATCAATGTTAACTAATTCATTTCCCATCACCAAATAAAATATATATTTTAGGATCCAGCTGTATGCATTTCTTACTTGATTGGAGCCATGTGCTCCTCCCTCCTGAAGGTGAAAACTTCACCACAAAGTAAAATCTCTTTATGTGTTACTGGGAATTGCAGACAACTCACTGACTATGTCAAACTTTGGAATCACATAACCCATTTTATTTGGGTTCTGGTGAGACGTTACATCTCTGTCAGGAAAGATGAACATTTTAGTATGTAATAAAGTCTGTATGTTGGTGGTGGCTTTGCCTGCCACTGGCAGACTGTACAGCTGCTTGAGTAGCTGAGAGCTCTTTCCTGGCTGGCTGATTAAAACCCCATAGGACATGGAGCAAAGACAGTACATTTTGCTGATAAATTGTAATATTTGTCAGAAGGGATAATATAAGTTTTTTGGAATCTTGCCAAAGATACCTGGGCTGCAGAGACATTTTAAAATGGGCTTCAGACATCACTATGTGTTTACCTTATGAAAGAGGAATTGCCTGGCACTACTTGGAGCTGAGCCATCAAAGGTCATTCATGACCAAATCTTTCCTGCAAACCTTCCTCATTCAGTGTATGACTGATCACATCCCTGACCAGAAACATCCCTGGTCAGGAATACTCCACTGAAGTGTCTCTTGTGGTACTCGGAGGAGCTGACACAGTAGAATTACATACCGGGGAAACATTTGCTTCTCTAACTGATAAGAGAGAACATAACTGCTGTTAAGCTTCTCCTAGACATATGGATTAAGATTTCTAAGAGATCAGATCACAGTAACCTGATCTTACTCTGTAATTACTGACGTCTATCAATTAACTGTAGCGAAGGCTGATTCTTAAAACCTGAGATAACACTTGAAGGAAAGCATAACATTTTGGAAGCTCTTCTTGCTGACACAGATTAAGAACATATTACACATCAGTTAAACATTTAAATTCCTCTAAGGTTCATTTTGGGAGAATAAATAAGTAGCTATATCCAAGCAACAGGTTTTTTGGGATCCTGTGTTCAGTAAATTTACTGAAATGAATTGTTGTTATTGAAATGAATAATTGTTGTCATTGAAGGCTGAATTTGCAGGAAAAACAATATTTGATCCCAGTGAGGGCAGCTGAGGTATTTGTCTTCAGTGCAACAAAGTTTTGACTTAGTCTGAATGCTTTAGACAAAAGACTGCACTCTATACCAAGCAAAAAGCATGTGAAGAAAAACAAAAGCAGGGATTTACTTCAGGTGTTGCCCGATACAGTCATGCACTGTCTGACAGAGGAGATGGATGAATCCACGTCCAAGGGCCACTTCTCTCTCTCATTGCCCAGCAGGGTAGTCCTCTACACCACAAAATTCCCGGGCACTATAGAGCTCTCAAGGTAACACTAAGCATTGATGGCATTTTTGCCAAAGACACACGTAGGATTCCATGCCTTCAGCTGCCAGAATGACCCCTGGGATCAGCAGAGCCTGGCCAAAAGTTAAAATAACCAGAAAGAAGATACAGATAACATCCATTTTCTACTACCACTAAAGCACTAATGGCATGTATCAGTCTACTTAGAGGGAATTTTCCTGCATAGGAAGATTTTGATGTTCCTGGGTAGTCCTTCAATCCCAGCACCCACACTTCTAGAAGCACCAGTTTTGTAGCATGACTTGTGCTCATGACCATCTGCTTTCATGGCACTGAGCCTGTTTCTGAACTGGCATACCAATTCCAACAGGGCACAGGCACCCAGGAAAGACAGGATTAGATGTGACATCTGCTCTGCAAGAGGTTCCTCCTGATGGCAAGGAGTGCCAAATTACAGCCACATGCCTTATTTTAAGAATGACATCTGTTGGCCCTCACAGCATTTTGTCATCAATAAATGTCTCTTCCCTGGAATCACTGTTTTAATTTGCTTGAACACTGGCTTGGAGTATTCTGGCACTTAAAAGTGTATATATAATCCTTGGGAAAAGTGTTAATGACAGTCCAATAGCGATAATGGATTTCCACCAGCTTTAGCAATCCGTGCTGGTTGCCACAGCTCAGCAGACTAGGAGAGGTTAAGCAACACCCTAACAAATGTCAGTGCTTAAGGCCTGGTAGGATTCAGTCCTGCTCCTTCCCTGCCACACCCACAAGCACGTGTGTGCTATGGTTTGCATGGAATTATGCTAGATCAAAGAGCTGGTAAATGTGTCTGACTCCTTACGTGGCATAATGATGAACTTAGAGCGTGTGACACAGGCTAAGGAGGGGAGATGTCATAATGAAACCTCAAGGATGGCAGAGCCTTAGAAACTCCCCAGTTAGTCACTAATTAATTGCATTTTATGAGCTCAGGCACAGAACCTCAAAGCTGCTTAGGAACTTAACTCCTATTTCATTTCACATTCAAATTTAACTCACTGTGCTTATTCTTAATCACCATCTCAGCCCTGAAGGAGTTTCAAACCCACAGATGTCTCCATTTCAGAGTATGAAGGATGCAAGCAGCTGAGCAGAACCTCCCGTGAATGCTGAACAGTGCTTTGGTCGGAGGAGAAAGGAGGTGATAGGCACCAAAGCTGTGCTTTGGAAACAGGCAGGGAGTTTTCTAAGCTGTTCAGAGCAGCCATTTGCCGTGCTTATATCACGTTCATCCTCTCGGACAGGATGCTGTTCAAGAAAAAACACAAGAACGTGCTTTTCCCAGTTAATTTTCACATACTCCTGTGTAAGTAGTGCACAACATGTAGAGTGCTGCTCTGGGCTGACTCCTGTCTAGATCTGTGTTTTGTGGCTATTTTGAATGTAATACAGGAAAAGAAAAAATCTATAGAAATAAAAATCTGGAAAAAATTATTTGTGTAGTCCAGAGTTTCAACAGTTAGGAAACATTTTTCAGTGGAAAGCTTTATTTGTAACACATGCACTGGCTATATTGTATATTTTAAGACTCCAAAAATAAGTTAGATTTGTAGAATTCTGCTGATAAAATGCCTTCCTCAAAAAAGTCTTAACCTGTTTAAGCAAACTAAGGTGTTTTTTCTAATAAACATTGTCAGTTATGAGGAGCCTGGGTATAAAACTGCAATGCAAAACTACCAGGAGAGAGAAACACAAGCAAAGCAGGCTTCTATTATAAATGGCATTATCCATGGAGAATAAATATAATTTTTTAACAATGTTACTGTTAAAAAATTTTCTTATCTCATGTTTACTAAAACCAGTGTCTTTAGTAGATGATTTTGGGCAAAATTCAGTTATTTTACAATACGCTAATCCTACAACTAGCAATACTAAATGCTGTGACCTACTGATCCAGCTAAATAAGTTTTGTGAAGTGTCTTATCTATGATTATATTTCTATGAACTGAAGTAATGTAAACCAGTTGACCCATAATATTTTGCAGGGAACAGATGTTTAACTGCATTTATTTCACAAAATGAAAGCTCTTTAAAGTATACAAAATTAAAATTCCGTTGAAAACTGCAAAGGTTACATAGAGGAGGTAGGTTCTTAAAAAATGGCAGTGACTTTATAGAACAAGTAATTTAATCTTTCTACTTGATAAAATACCAAAACTTTTGTTCATTTGATCCTTTTACAGGTTTTTCCCTTTTCATACTGGAATGTGTGTGACTGGCAGTAGCAGAATCAAACTGAGTGGCTTCTCTTCATTACATTAAATGCTACTGATAAGAAATAAAATGTAAGACCATTTCACTGGAGCATGCTCAGTTGATCTCCACAGGTGGAATGCTCCCCATGTCTGTTCAACAAACAGGAGGAATGGGAATTCTGTGACTGCTCTGAGATTTATGTTGTGATAGGAATTACAGAAGTTTGATGGGAAAATTCTCAGGACTAGGAAACCATAGTGGATGGCTACAAACTCTTTCAGAATGATATAAAGGGAAGAAGAGGAAATGGAATTGCATTTTCTGTAAAAGAGAAAGTGAACCATGGAATATTCCTGAGTCTCCAACTCTGGTCCCCTAGATCAAAAACAAAATGAGAAAAATGGAAAAGTTTCACAGGAGGTCCGTGAAGATGATCAAGGGCTCCAGAACTTGCCCTATGAGGAGAGACTGAAGGACTTAGCTCTTATCAGCTTTAGAAAGGAAGGATCAGGGAGGACCAAGTCACAGTATTCCAGTACTTGAAGGGCTCCTACAGAGGTGACAGAGGCTACCACTTCACAAGGAGCCACATGGAGGCAACAAGAAGGTACAAGCTGCACGGGGAGAAGTTTCATCTCAACATAAGGAGCAGATTTTTTACAATAAGAACATTCTGTCACTAGAACAAATTCCTCAGGGGTGTGGTAGAGCCCTCATCACTAAAATTTTTCAAGTTGTGACTGGACAGGGTGCCAGGTAGTCTCATCTGGGCTCCCTTTTCCACAGAATGTTGGACCAGATGATATACAGATTTCCTTCCAACATGGGCTAGTCTGTGATTCTTTGAAAAGGGAATAATCAACACAGACCCCCAAATTCCAGTGCCAGGATTAAAGTAAGGACTATACACCATTATTTGGTCGGACAGTTTAAATATAAATTATGGTATTTTAATACCATTTATGCTCTAGACATGTATTCCTTGCTGAGTTTGTAAATGTGAAAGATACCAGTCTGATTACTCAGAAAATCTACTCTCCAGAGTGCAAACACAGCCTGGGCAGCCAGGCATGAAATTCCCCATCTGACTACAGCACCCCAGTGGTCTTGCCACATGCTCTGGCCCCAGGGAGCCTACTCTGAGGGACTTTTGTGGGCAGGTGCCATGTTTTCCCATGTCAGCACATTACATCATGGAATCATTGAAATTAAACAAGATATAAAAAATAATTGATCTGTTCCTGGTCTTCTGCATCAGTGGGCAGGTTGCTGCCAGGCTGGATCCATGACTGGAACGTCCATTTTGGCATGATATAGTACTGTGGGGATTGCTCCTGGCCTGGCTGGGACACCCGATAACACTGCTTTGTTGGACAAGGTTGTACCTCTAAATCCACTGCTTTTAAGAAACGAGATCCTGATGTTACAAAGAAAACAATTACCAGTACCTTTGCTATTGTTCTTTTTCTTAAACAGGACCTTTGAAGAGAAATTCACTTGCTCATCTCTAGCATGTGGAAATGGAACTGCAGGATTAATGAGAAATATCCTATTAACTTCACCTCCATATGAATTTTTCTGTATTTAAGACTTGTAAGGGACTATTTAAATAAAAGCTTTTTAATCCTACATGTAGTATAAGGGTTATTGAGTAAAGCGCAATTTCTCATTTTGCACCATTTTGAGTCCAAGTTCTTTTTTTCAAGACACCTGGAATTATCTCAGAATTGAGAACAAGTTTGTATGTGTGGGGAGCGGGTAGGGATGTGAATGAATGCAAATTATTTTAAAGAGGCACAAAGTACTTTTAGGAGTATGATCTGTAGCATTTAAACAATACCATTCTGTACATCAGGCACACTTAACTTTGCATGCGTAGTACAAGTGCAGAAAGAGTAAACCAAAGTGTTGTCTACTGGAAGATTGTAATTCAAGTGATTTCCATAATACTTCAGATTTAGGAAACAGTATCCAAAGTCCTGTACTTGGAGGAGTAGTTGGATAGCTCTTAGACCTGCTAATGAATCACAGAGGCCTCAGGAGAGTCTAAACAGTAGATCCTCCTTTGAGTTGTTTTGCTGGTTCTGCAGAGTTTCCTTCTCCTCCTTGGTGGCAGAATCTGACAGGACTCTCACATGGTCCTTGGTGCCTCTCTTACATTCCTGAATCCTGAAAGCAAGTGGTTATGTAAAAATCTCAGCTGGTATTATTGGAAAAGAATTACGCTAATATGAATAATAAAAAAATTACATTAAGCTCCTATTTTTTTTACCTCCTTCTTCATAACTTATATGTAGCCTGAGAGCATCTCCAAGATCTTCCTTTTAAAGAAATCTCCTGGGTTTTTTTGAAACAGCATGAGCAGTGATATCACAACCCACTACTACATGACATGGATGTTAGAGGTGCCCTTGTTCTAGGGAGTGCTTAAAAAGCTCCTCCTTCTCCCAGTTAAACACGAACACGTATCTCAGGACAACTGAGTCCTAGTCCCTGGCATTTAAACTTGTGGTACAGCTTTAGAGCACTGATATTGAAGAGAGAGAAGGAGGCTCTGGGAGGAGACAGAAGAGTTTTACTGTTCTGCAGAAAGGCCAATGTTGGTTAAAGCTGGATGTATATTATTTGTAAACTCCTTAGGATCTGGGAAACAAGACAATGCACCAAACCCATCTCTCTCCTTCCAAATTTCCAAAGTCCCATAGATGAAGGAGGGAGTGAAAAATACTGCTGAGGCTCTTTGTAGAGAGGATATTATTCTTTACTACATCAAAATTAGAAAATAGGGCAAAAACTTAGGGAGAACAGCCCTGAAGAGAAACACTTGGGGGTCCTGGTGGATGAAAATTATTGTCCGAGAGCACGAAACAGTACTAACCCCACAAGACACAAATGGAGATAATGTTCTCTATTACAGGCCATACGTCTCCTAAGTGAAGCATAGGCATTTTTAGAAATTAAGATCCACTCCACCAGAATCTCAACCTCAAAAACAGTCAGTGGCCTTTCAGTAGCTGGGAAAAATTAAACACCTTCATCTTTTATGAGCGGTAACAAAGTTTTCTTCTGGAAAAACTGTTAGGAGTTTGTTTTGGTTTTGTTTTCTTGTTTATACAAAGAAAAGACAGTGGAAAGCCTGAAAAACAATAAGGACTTTTTCAGATTAATCAACACCAGATATCATTGGTTTATCTGGAAGGTTTGTGATTTTTGTTCAAATCCACTCTGGACAGGGTTCTTATCCTTTTTGTATTCTCTAAAATTTAGGAAAAAAAAGTTTAGAAAAGGCTTACTGTGAGTTTGGAAATGTAACTTATTTTGCAGAAAAACCTCTAAATTAGATAAATTGGGGGTGGTGCTGGTGGTTCCTCGATAGTATTTCACCTTCTTGCTCTTGTTAGCAGAATGCAGGGAGTTGCAAAAAATCAAAAAACTCTTTGGGCAATCTGGAAGACCATCCCTATTTAACACTGCCAGTATCATCACCAACTCCTGCCCTCCTACTTATTTTTTTCAACAATCTGCTCTGTGAATAGGAGGACCAATTTAATCTGGTCTCCCTTGAATTTTTGTGCTGTGTGCTTTATACATCTCTCATTCCCAGAACAATGCTCCCAGCTCCCCATCAGCTGCAACATGAGCCCCGACCTGTGGGTCCTCCTTGTGTCTGCAGTTTCAGCGTTTCCCTCCTGAAAAGGCCTCATAAATGACACAAAGAGCCCTCGTTGCCCTGCCAAGGCCTCTGACTGCTATTCAGGCTCTGGTGTTGTGGCAGGTTTTACTCCAGAAGGTCAGAAAGGCTCTGCACCACTGAGACCACAAGACAGGAATTTTCATAATGGAAAGCACTAATTTGGATCTTTGGTTTTTAGTAAGCTGCTAATTCTATGAAAGCTGTAGAATCTGTAGTGGCTCCTGCCCTCAGAGCAGTTAAAAATGCAGGAGAGATGGAGAATTAATCCAGGACTAATCCCACTGAATTACATAGATTCTGTATGTAATTTGGGAAATCATGAAAAAAATTAAATTGAGAGTGAAACCCCAAACATTCGAGTCACTGTGATCACGTTTAAAAGTGAAACATTACCTCAAGCAACAAGGATGGCTTTTGGGACCGAAGGGAAGGAGGAAAAGCCCTTCCTTGTGTTGTCAAAATGAATGCACTGGTACTGGAAAGGAAGCATGGATCTGGGCTTTCCAGCTGGGAAGCTGTGGGAAGCCTCTCTAAAGCTATACAGACACTCCAGTTTAAGCAGGAATACAGTCTTAAATTAGAAGGCCGGACAATAAGTTCAGCTGTCATACATTTGCTACTAAAAGAACTATTTTTTAAGAAATACATTATTAACTTAAATGCTACATGATTCTGTCAAAAGCTATGACTCTGAGTGGATTAGTCAAGTGGGAGTGCTTTCAGGCTATGCTTAATACATGTCATTAATTTAAAGCCTTTTGGTTGCCTTCAATGTGATTATGACCCAAAGTCAACCTCCATTGTATCTATCAAAGTTGTTGTAAGACTCTTTATGTGGTGGAACAATCACTTCTGAAAGCCTGACTGTTTTCAGAAAGTAAGTACAAGCCTCTCAGTCGGATTACTTGAGCCTCAAGGCCTGGGCTCCCTAGGGGCTCCCTTCACAAAACTGGGACCACCCAGCATCCCACATTACACATAAACAAACACACATTTGCATACAAGGAGCTCGTACAGGGTTATGTTTTCCATTTGCTCCCCAGACACAGAAGAAAGTCCAGTAAGGCACGAGGAAGATCTGCTGACAGGTTCCCCTTCCTGAGCCTTTCCAAAGTTCCAAGTGGATGGAGAGCAGCTGGGTCTCTCAATGTCGGTGTGATATATGTCCTAAAGTTAATTCGTGTTAAATGTTATAATATGTAATTCATTCTCTGTAAGATGTAAGTTTTATTTCTAATCGAGTGTACAACGGGTTAACTGGGACTGAAACAGCACGAAGGGGGACACAAGGAATTCTTTTGCTAAAAGATTGCACGGGAGGGACATGAGAAAACTATGCCAAGAATTACACGAAAAGGGACACGAGAAAACTTCTGCCGGGAATTGTTAGAAGAGAGCAAAAACGACGGAAAAGGGAGATGGAGAACCCAGAGAACCGAATGATTACATCAGATCGATATCTTATCCGTCCCTGCCTGACATTAACATCTCTACACCGTATCCGGACACAGCAATTAAGACATTGTTCTCCAGCACAAATCCATTCAACCACACCAGAACCCGACCATGAATATCTAATGAGGCTGCCTCGGAAGGGGGAGTCTTGGAGTCCCGATTTTCCCTCAGCGAACCAGTGTATAAAAATCAACCGCCTCAGACCAAAAATGTGAACTTGGGGGGGTGACAGACTGACAGAGTGTGTTACCGTGTTCACCCAGTGCCGAAACCCCGGGGTTCGACGCTGTCCTTTTAATTGTGGCTATCGGAGACTGTTATTTTGTCTCAAAATAAAATTCTAAATTTTGATTTATTGAATTTGGTGTATTGTATTTATTACATTGAGAAATCACCACTGGGTTTGCAGTGGAGCAAGCCAATATCCCAGCTCCCTGAGGCCAGGAGGGCTGTAGGTGGACACCGGCAGCACATGGGGTTTCTGGGCTGCACAGGACTTGCCACCTGGACCATAAGGACCTTTGTCACCTGGCAAGGGTTACAGCCACAAGCTGGTTACTCTGGGGTGCAACATGGCCATGGCTTAGCCAGCAACACAAGCAGAGACTCTGTGCTCCACAGCTACTGTCCTTCCCACCACCCAGGTCAGGTAAGACAGAACGTCACCTGTGAATTACATGAATAAGTACTACCAGACTATAGTTAATACAAACTCAGCATCTGACAACTGCAAACCTTCAAGATGAAAGTTCTCTTTATTTATTGCTTCCCTTTCTGTAAACATATAGACTGCTTACACTTCAAGTGGTTTTGCAAATACAACAGTCTATATAAGCTCTTTTATGTACCTAGAATGGGCGTCCCTAGCAGGGCTTGGAAATAATTCAGGTTGCCTCTAAACAATTCAGAGGCACAGCATGAAACAGATACAGAAAAGAGCCACAATTATAGAGATATCTGATATCTAGCAACAACAGTGACAACAATAATTCTTTGAAAACTGTGTAGGTGTATTTATGTCACAGTTTTAAATAGGAGCACTCAGAGGTTGCAAACACCTCAGTAAGAAACAAAGCCAAACTGTGAGAGCTCTTGAGTTTGTACAGCCCTCACCACAATGAGGCTGAAACTAGTTGAGCTTCTTTTTCACCCCTGCAGTATGAGTGCAGAGCAACAATAGATAATTGAATCTCTTTGGAGCATCAGACCCCGGATTTGGGGCGGTCACTTGAGAACAAAACATTAGCCCTACTGGAAGACAACACACCCAGTTAACCCAGTTTTCTGTTTTCACTGGTGATCAGCTGCAGAGAGTGAGAAAAAAAGACAGAACACAGAAAGAGAGCAAAAGAGAGTGAACTTCCTCTCCTCTCATGTCTTTCCCAGCCTCAAAAGTGTTTTCTGTGTGCAGAGCCACAGAGGGCTTTTGCTTCTATGGGCTTGTCTAGTTTTCCTTGTGCCCATGGAGCCTTTTATCACTCACTAGAGCAGTGCCAGACTTTAGTCCCTCCCTCTTTTGCTCCTCATCCACATTTTTGCATTTCTGAACATCTTGCTGTTTCAATATACAATCAGCACACTTCTGATGATGAGGCAAACACAGGCAATTGTATTGAACAGAACATGCTGAAAATGAAGGCAGGCTGGCATCTGTGCAAGCCCCTCCAGGGCTCAGCTCAGCTGAGCTGCATGAGGGGCGTGGTACTGCTCTGCCTACATGAGGATCACGGTGCTGCTCTGCCTGCCGCGCTGCCCACTGCTGCCCAGCCCCAGAGCTCACCCTTCCCTGTCCTTGCTGACTCCCCACCTTCCTATTTCCCACCTTTCAGCTGGGAATGTCTTTTCCTGACACTGAAGTCAGCACAAATGCCTCAGTTAGGAGCAAGTGCTGGTGCTTGTTCCTCAGAAAGTGAAAAGCCCCCTTTGGAAAACAAATCATTGAGGACTATCCCAAGGGAGTAGCCAAATGGCATCAAGGCATTTCCTAAGATCTCTGCCAAAGCCTACAGTCAGTTCACACATCGTACAGAAGTACTTGATTTACACAGTCAGGCTCTACCTACATTTTGATCCCCATGCACTCTTTCTTCTCTGGGAAAGATGGTTGGCTCACAGACAGTTGGAACAAGGCCAACATAAAGACCAAGCCTTAATGACCAGGAAGGCTCATGATAGAGAGTGGGTGGTCTTGCCTGACTTTCTTCTATCCTTTCTCTTCTTCAGCCCTCTTGGTGTGAAGGCATATGTGTGTTGTGGAGGGGTGCTGAGTGTACAGGATGAGTCATTTGCCTTCCTCACTGAGCCCTGCTACGTACAGACTTCAGTCACGGAGAAGGAAAACAGACCTTTGCATTGGAAATGGCCTGGGAACCAACCAGCCTAAGCAAAACCACAGAAATCATCTGGGTACACAGAGCCCAGTTGCAGAGGAGCGTGTTTCTTGAGATCCCCAGCTCCTTTTTGGCACACATACGCACACACATCGTTGCTCGTTAGGAATTAACTCCGGGAGTTTTATCGGAAGCCCTTGCCTCGGGGGAAAAAAAAAAAAAAAAAAAAGCGCGTTGAATTTAGGCTCAGCCTCGTATTCCTTTTGAATACATTTTCCCTTTCCGAGGCGCAGGTAGCGTTCGCAAAGCGCGGGTGCCCAGGCAGCGATGCGCGGCCCCGGCCGCGGGAGGGCAGCGCCGATCCTGCCAGCACAGGATCCCGGGATCTCCGAGCCAGACCCGCCGCGCATCCCCCGGGACCGCCGCTTCCCACGCACAAGGGAAGGATTCACATCTTAGTTTACCTGAGGTGGAGCAACAAACAAAGGACTAGTTGTTTTCCTGCTCGGTACTCAAATCCTGGCTTTACTACTTTCTTCTGCCTGTGTGTTTGAAATTTCGTCGAATTAATTATTAGCGTCATCGGGGAAATATTTAGATGAAAATTCTTCAGTCTGCTTACTCTAGAATAAGAAAATAATAAACATGGCAAAAATGCTAGAGGATGAACTGCTTCTAGTGAAATTGAATTCAGCCTAGGATGGAGTGGGAGTGTTCTACAAATATGTTGGAAATGGTTCTTTAGTTACAAGGTACACTGTAAATTCATAATTTTGAAAAGAAAACAGGAGTCATTCATTGAACTGATATCAGCTGTCAGATAAGAACAATAGGGTTAAAAGAAAATAATTTCTCTGGAAATAAACCAAAACACATTCATCTGTTCCATCTCTCTGATCCAGCGATCCAGGAAATAATCAGCCTGACTGTGCTGGTTTTGGCTGGGGTAAAGTTAATTCTCTTCGGCTGTTTTTTGGATTCGTGCTGGAAATGGTGTTGATAACACAGGGATGCTTCAGTTGTTGCTGAGCTGCACTTGCACAGCATCGAGGCTTTTTCTGCTTGCATTGCCCTGCCTGTGAATGGGCTGGGGGTGCACGAGGAGTTGGAGGAGACACAGCCAGGACAGGTGACCCCGATGGACCAAGGAGATATGCAAGACCACATGACATCATGCTCAGCTTATAAAGCCTCCAAAGGAGGAAGAGGGAGAGATCAGTGAGATTAACTTCCCAAATCACTGTTACGTGTGAGGGGCCCTGCTCTTCTGGGGATGGCTGAACACCTGCCTGCCCATGGGAAAGCAGTGAATTAATCCCTTGAGTTTTTTGCTTTGCTTTTATGTGTGGGTTTTTCTTTCCCTGTTTAACTGTCTTTATGTCAACCCATGAGTTTTGTCACTTCTATCCTTCTGATTCTCTCCCCCATCCTGCCAGTGGGAGTGAGTGAGCAGCTGTGTGGGGCTTAGTTTCTGACTAGGGCTCAACATGACACAGTTGCGCCTTTGCTCATTTACTCAGAGCTTTTCTATATTTCAGCACGAAATGGTCCTGCAAGAACTGAGACCATGGCCCAGTGCAGCACACTGCAGTGAAGGAAATAGCATGTTGCCATGGGTCAGTGACTGGCTTTTGGAAATCAATACTGTCAAAATGCTCCATGTTTCATTCCACTGCTGCACAATCATCAAAGCCTCAGACTAGAACAACAACACATGTAGCGACACCATAAAATACAAATGTGACCTGTAATGTAGTTTGTGCAAAGGGCAGCAGTGCTTGGAGGGAGGTTGTGATGATGAGGATGTCTTGCCCCATACATCTGTAACTGCTTCAGAGCTGTCCCTGTCCTTGCACAGGTTAGTTGCCAGGTGACATTTCCCTTCACTTGTCCCACATCTCAGGAGGATCTGAGCAAAATTCCTAACCACCTGAAAGGATGAGAGGAAATGACCTTAAACTCTGCTAGGAGAGGTTCAGATTAGGTATTAGAAAAAAAATTTACACAGAAAGAGTAGTTGGGCATTGGAATAAGTTACTCAGGAGGCTGATGGAGTCACCAGCTCTGTAAGTGTTCAAGAAGCCTTTGGGAATGTGTTTTAGGGGTGATTATGCTGGGTTGATGGTTGGACTAGATGACCTTGACGGTCTCTTCCAACCTTGATGATTTTGTGATTCCATGAAAATTCACAAAGACTACCTTTGCTTTTAACGTCATATTACATCTAAAGGGAGCATTTCCCTGTGATCCTGGAAACAGGAGAGAGAAGAAGAAGAGGAGACAAAAGAGGTGACCTCCACTGATTTCCCCATCTTCAGCTTTTCCTGGATTAATGAAAAAGTGCTGAAATAAAAATATCCTGCCCAGAGAGGAGCCAAGAATCAGGAGACTCATCTAAGATTTTGGTAATGCCATGATGAGCCTCCATACTAAGGCATAAGTGACTAGCTGTAAATATGACTCAAACTATTAGGATCAACTTTTAAGCATTGCATGTCATGATATAAAGGGAATTTGGGGGACAGTGGTTGTCTCCCAGTCCAGTAGGAGAAACTCCTTATGCCAAAGTCAGCTTTTCACCATCACATTTCCACAGAGGAAAATCTATTTTGCCAACTCCACCATCTCCTTTCCTGGGGATGAGGGAGACAGTAGAAGATAGCTTCCAGGTTCTATATACCAGAAAAATGAAGTTTAACAAAGAGAAGCACACAAACAAGGGCAAAACAAAGCACCAGAGCACCAAGTTTCATCTCATATTAGTTGCAGAATCAAGATTTTAGTAAGGATTACAAAATTCATGGATATTTGATACCGATAAATCCAACTATTTTCATCTGGAGCAGATGTGCAGATGTGCAGCTGAAGATTCCCCAACATTATATATGTTCAGGTATCTCTAAAGCTGCCAACAGAAAAATACCACTCACTGACACCTCATATCAGTTTGTGGTCTTTTGTGGCATTGGACATTAATGTCCAATCTGAATTAGCAAAAAGTTACCAAATCAGGGTCCTGAAATGAAATATCCTGAAACCCAGGAACCAGTGAGGGAATCAAAGCATAGATCAGAGGAAAGCTGATCTTGATTTTTCACATTTGCCACTGACACTCTTGTGACCATAATGAACCCAGCAAAAATGTTTCCCTAAAAAATTGACTACCTGAATTTGAATGAGTGACTTTACAATCTCTTCATGGTCAGCAGAGAAGAGGAGACATCTGCAAAACCTGTCTTCCAGGAAGTCCTGAGTTATTTTCGAGAGCTTCCTGCTCCTCTTTGCTGATTAGAAAAGAAGCCTATGGTGAGTACTGCAGACTGAGGCGGTCTAACTTTGAGCTATCTAATTAGGATGCATGAATCTCAAAGCTAATTTGCTTGGGCCTTTAATATCTCATTTGCAAAATAATATAATGGACAATAATACTAAAAACAATGATAATGATGCTATTAATGGAAATATGACAAAACGTAGCTCTCTAGTCATCTGTAAAACACCATTCGATCCAGCAATGCATGAAGTATTATTATATTCGATTTCATTGTTTTGCTAAGTAACAAAGAAACTAGAAGGCAGCCAAGTGCCAATGAAACAGAATAAATATGTGCTGCTGGTAGCACTATCTGAAGCTGAGCTGACTAACACTAAGTACCATCTACCATCAGAAGGCCCTCCTCCAGCTCAGGACACTCTTGGGTCTTTAGAGCATGCTTAGAAATAAATTCCTGAATAAGTTAATGGTTTAAACAGGACGTTTAAGAGTTGCCTTACTGCTCTGCAGGATTGTAACCTGGGACTGGACCTTCAGATGAGTACATTTCCAAGAGAATATAGGATCTGTTGCAGTGGGTCCGGCTGATGCTCCATCTGGGTTTGCATGCAACGATAACAATGCAACCGTAACAGGTACATTTCAGGGTAAGAAAAATTGGGACACTTGCGATGTCACAGCACATACAGAACCCACTTATTCTGAACAATTTTTGACAAGCTTAACATTGTAAATTTCTTAACTTTTATCCATACATGTATATAGATTCAGAGTTACATCTAGATTCAGAGTTACATCTTTGGGGGATATCAGCATATCATGACTTGATGTAAGAGATTTACAAGAATTTACACTGTAAAAATAAAAAACCTTTCATCACTTATTCTGTCTGACAAAACAAGGTCTGCTTGTTCCATGTCAGAAAGCTTCTGAAGCAGAAGTTTTATCAAGACTTCGAAGTTCCCGATATTATCAAATGCAATTCGCAAGAGTTGCGCTTTACCCTAAGGAGACAATCTTCCCTAAATCTAAGATATTTCATGGATTAATTCTCTTAAAGCATGAAGCCATTAGGTGAAATCACAGCAAGCAATTTCATTTAAAAAGTCTGTTCTCTTAACTATAAATATTTAATAAGAAAAATGAAGCTATGAAAGAAGCTATGAATCAAAAACTATGAAAGTAGGCACAATGTACAGAACAGGCCTCTTGTGACTGACCAGTTTGACTGGTATCTCAGCTGGGAGGAATATCATTGTTGATCAACAGCACCAGATGTGCTTTAGGATAAAAAAGGGTAGAATGAAATGACTGGCCACTTATTTTCATGTTTCGGTAAAGCGCAAATTACTTTCCACCCATGAGGAAGATACATTGTATGATTAGATGCAAGATATTAAACTAAATTAATTGGATGTTATGGGATTGAAAAATAAACAAAAAACCGTGCATTTGAAATCATCTGATTGACTGAGGGGATCCAAACTTTGAAAGATAAAATAAGCAATTTTCTCTCTTATAATAGTCTTAATGAATATGTATTTTCTGCTGCCAAACTGAGAAATGCAAAAAATAAGTATTAATAAAAAGGGAAGCTTGTAGCTTACCAGAAGAAGGCTTCTACATGTAAGGTGAAACTAAAGCCATTACAGCCTTGGTTAGAGATACAACAGATGCGATTTAGTGAGCAAAGGAGAGGATAACTGGGTTTTTCCTTCATCTCTGTTTCTGCAATGATGGAGTAAAGCAACATTTTCTCACAGCTGGGATATTTATTAAGAGCCCTGTCCCACGCAGATCCTCTGGTGCCTAACAGTATGTGAGCTCATAATTTTCCCTCTCTCTGTCCAAACGCTTACAGGGTAGCTCTCCCTCTACACAGATGTTTACTTTCAAGAATTTTGCAGGGATTTAAAAGATCTTGACCCCCTGTCAAATTCAGAGTTCAAAGGAACTACAAGAACCGCCCAACACACATGACTGCCTGAGACACACTTCCATAGGAAGCCAGGCCAAAGGGAATGTATGGCCTCAGGTATTCCTCCTGTCCTCAGCACCCCTGCTGTTTCAGGTGGATGTGTCCTCTCTACCTGCAGAAAGGGCAACCCTCGTCTCTCTCTAGCTGCATGGACTTATGCAAATGAGAAAAAACTCAAACCATTAAATACATAGAAAGAACTATGGAATTAACCATGAACAAAGATACTGTTAGCCACACACAAAACCCCGAGCCAACAATTAACTAATTTGCTTTATATTTCATTGAGGTGGATGTACTCCAATAAACTATGTATTATTTTTCAATGGAAGTAATTCAAGCTCATATAAGATCTATGTACTCACGATTAAGCACTGATTAAGAATATGATATAAAAAGTATAAATTTCTGGAAGGTCCAGGACATCTGGTATGACCCTTTGTGTTTGTTTGAGGGCACGGGCTTGTGCTTACATTGCACAAAATGTACTGTGCAAGTAGCTCATGTTGCGGTGAGGATGTGACACAGTAAAGAATATTTCAGGTCGCTGTATGCTGAACTCATGAATTGTATAACATTTTCTGAAGCATAGGAACCTAAGCAAATCTTACAAAACTTACAGTGAAAGGCATACATTTTGAGAAAAGGAAAAAAAAGTTTAATTTAATAAACTGGGTCATTTAGTAAACAAAAGAAAGTTTCCAAAAGGGAAGCTCTCTTTGCAAAGTGATAATATTAATGGTGGTATTCTCACTAGCCTGAATCTCAGGCTGCATGTTTTAAATTTAACCAAAAAATTGTTAACCTCTCTATTTTCAGTAAAAAAAGGCTTCACATTAGAAAACTGCAAGTGGAGTGTGGATTATTTTAAAATAAGGACCATTCAAGAAGCACTGTTTAGAGCGAACAATATGCAAACCATGATCTGAAAAAGACTACTGTATTAGGAAACCAAATTTGATTTAAAAGGTTAGTTGGGGTAAATGATTGATTTTCACTTTTTATGCAATCAGAAATCATTTGTTCTGAAAAAAAAAAAAAATGCCATCATATGCTTTTCTGAACTAGAATTGAAGAAACTAGACCAAATTTGCAGTTAAATATAAGACCTTAAAATGTCTCTGATGAAGGCTGAGACTCACAACTCGACTCAAAACTCAGAAAGTCCAGCAAGCCAAGCAATAGAAGCCCATGTCATCCAGTTTTAAAATCTAAAGAGGACAGAATGACGATCAGAAGAAAAATTAACAGGAGATGCTGCTTTGCAGTTCAGTTCTGTGACCTTTAACATATAATTTTTCTTAACCGGATTTGCTGAGCAAATGTTTAAGGCCTGGATGGACCTCTGGCCCATCTAATTTGATGCCAGCCATGTAACCAGGCACCTTAACACTGAGCCCCAATTCTTGAGGCAGGCACCCACATTTCTCCATTCAGCTGCAGGACTCTTGCTATAAATGGAGAGCAGGAAACACCATGGTGCCATCAAATGTCTGCAGCCATGGCGAGGGGCTGTGATCTTCCTCTAGTTCCCAGGAGATGATTTTCCGATTAGATCTTGAGGAAAATCCTCCCATTTAATTATAAATTGGACCAGGGGGACTAATCATCACCTATGGTAGGACTGTTGTGCCTCTTCAGGCCACCATCCATGGTGAATTATGCTGCACTGCCACCTTTAGCACTTCAGAGAGAGGAGATTTGTGTATGTGCCCAGAAAGCAAGCATACAACCAGCTGTGTGGTGAAGACAGTGCTGGCTGGCAGGGTGCATGGGGGAATCCTTGCTGATTGCTTGGGCTAAACCCTTGTGTCTCATGGGCCTAATGCAGAGTGGGATTAATTGGGGCTTCATTAGATAATTAATCAATAATTGTAACTCCCTTTGATCCTATGAATGCCTTCCTGTACCTATAGTGTCATGCCCATCTACATCTCCTCACAGTCCCCTTGGCCTAGCTGGAACAACTTGGTTTCTTCTTCACACTCAGGTGGATACACCTCATACTTGCCACAATATGCCGACTCAGAAGCATTTAACTCCCTCATCCTCCTTTCCAAAAGTAGCAAAGATTACACCTGTGAAAAGCTGGGAGATTAAATCCTGTGCTAGAAAGTACAACAACAACTTCTGCAGAAACAGGGATTCATTCTGGCACAGCATCTGGGTCCTTATGGACATAGTTACATGCAGTTTTTATTTGCATATATTAGCTTAGCTTGATATCTGTTTTATCTTTAGCAAATATTTTAGTGCCTTCCCTTCCTTCCATTGCCCCAAACAATTCTCAGGGCTAAGACTTTTGTTGTTAGCTGTCTTCCTCTTCTGGCACGTACAGTATCTAATTTGTTTGATGGTTTGAATAATTTACATGTCTGTGCTGCCAGGATCTAAGAGCAAGGTGTTTATGTGAGGTCATAGGCAGGAGAGCAGATGAGACATTCTCTTTGATCCGACCTCTTTTGTGTCTAGTGACTTGTTGCCATGACTCTTCCACTCTTGTTTTATTTCTTAAACTGTGTGCAAGGTTCAAAGCAGTGACAATCCTTCCAGAGCAGGGAGTCGGGAGCTCAGGCACTTCAAAATACCGTAAATGTCTGTGTAGACATCATCAATATTTAGCAACTTAAAACCTGCGAACAAGCAGGTTTTTGACAAAAGCTAATGTTGTGACAACTGAGAAACAAAGGAAGCAAATCTTCTCGGGGGTTTCTGCCAGCCCTCCTGAACCCAGCACCTCAGCATCATTCAAACAGCAGGAGAACATAAAACTAGCATCCATTTACTTTTCAAGGAGGCTGGAAAGCTCATAGCAAATACAAGGTAGGAGCAAGATTTGCAAAAGGGTCTAAGGATATAATCTCATCTCAGTCACCAACCAGCAGTGTAACCTGGCACCAACTCAGCCCCACAAGTCCCTCACTGCGCAGTAGGCTGTGGGGCTGTCTGTGCACATGAACCAGTGAATGCAACACGTTCCTGCAAAAAATACTGCAACAGCTGCTTAGACAAACACCCCTAAAATCCCATTCTGTCTCCTGACCCCGGAGGCTGAAGTGCAAGGTTGCAGGCTTAAATGCAGCCACTTTTTGCAACACCTAGTACGTCCTGCCGAAGCAGCAGGTGCTGGGGTAAGGAGGGCAGCGGAGGGTCCCACCACAATGCCTGGTGCCGTGGTGGCCCGAGAGCACCCGCACTGCTGCACTGACACACAGGCTGCCCTGCAGCTGCAAACCTGTGCAGTCCTCTGCTTCTGACGGGGGTGTCTGAGCTCCACAGCTGCTCGTAGGGAACAGGGAGCGTGGCTATGGAAGGATCTACGCCTCCTCTGCAGGGTAGCACGCTTCTGGCTGCTCAAGCTGGACTTGCAGCGCTTCCCTGTCTGTTCCCTGTCCTGTCCTCCTGGTTAGACCCCAGGCAGCCACCTCTGTGACAGCACTGCCTGATCTGCTGCTGCTGCTGCCCAGGACACTACCTGTGTGCTTCTCTTGGCCCCTCTGAGGGCTTGGCTGTGATTCCTTTGCTCACAGTGAGCAGTGCCAGTGGAGTCAGTGGATGGAAAATGTGGAGAGCAGCCCCATGAGGGAAGCACGAGCAAATCCCTCATTTGCTCTGGATTCTGTCAAAGCAAGATTGCTGCCTTGCCACCTGTCAATATGTTAATATGTTGGATTGACCTTCAAAGTGGAATAAATCTTCTCCAGAAAGTGGTTAAATCTTCAGACACCGCACCTGAGTCACACCAGCACTGAGCTCCTCAGTGTGCCTGTTATACATGTTTGTAATTAAAGCATGGGTGTTATTAGGAAGATGGTCTGTCTGTGAAAAGGAATCTTATAAAGAGACAGTGAAGAATGCACAGCCAAATAAGTATATTTATCTGTGAGCCAAGTCTTTGGAATTAAATGAGGCTCAAGTCATCATGTCAGGCACCTGTTCAATAAGAACAGGGAAGGTGTGCTGTCCCAAAGCAAGGTGTATTCCTCTTAGGGGTACAACATCAAAAATTTGACTGCACTCTAGTCCTAAAATCATAAGACAGTGAGTCATCTTTTCGTGGAGGAAGTAGTCTAAGGCTTAGAAAGTGTGTTCGATTAGCCTAGAACAACTTAAAAAGTCATTGCCTTGATGACAGAGTTGACTCCAGAAGCTGGCAGATACCCACACCTCAAAGCTAAAACTCCACCTTCCAGCAGGCACCTTTCAAACAGCATCTATGCTCAAGGTATACGCAATGCAAAGCTTCTCTGTGGAAGCAGCATGCAGGAGACAATAGATAGCCACCAGACCTGCACCACTGCGAGGAAGAGGGCACAAGTGGTGCTGAGCAGGGCAAAAAGAGCTTCTTGTCCCTCCTGCTTCCCCCAGCCAGGTTCAAAGAGGCTCCTCCCTGACTCTGAGCCTAGCCTGGTCCACTTACACTGTCTGTCTCTCCCTGCAGCAGGTCCTGGCCCTTGGGGCAACAAATCTCTCCGGCTGCTGCAATACCTCAGTGTGGCTCTTTCCCTAGAGTTTTACTTCCTTAGGACCAACTGAATGCTGCCCAAATTGTGCAGCCAGATAGCAAATAAAACCTCCCAGCTGTGAGGTTAAGCACTCAACCCTCCCATTCTCCTAGGGCTTTCCTTCAAAGGAGGTGCTGCTCCAAGGCTGATGGGTGCTGCTGGCCCCCGGGACCAGGCTATTTCTGGTTGCATCTTGCAGTGAAACCTGGCAGCAGCCTCCCTTCACTGCACTCAGTTCTTGATCTCTTCAGGAAACATTTGCAGCCACAGGTATAACACAATCCACAGGTGCATTAGAAAAACACAGAATTCAAATGCTCCAAAACACAGAGCATTAGTTTTCCTGACATTGCAGCTTTTATCTGAATTAATTTGTCCTCTTGGGCTACCCACTGCAATTACACGACAGAAGTCCCTGAGGACTCTCATCCCATGGTGCAGCACTTCTTCAGCCTCTCTATGACTAGTCACATACACAAGCATGAAGGAAACTTTTACTACTGCCTAGTCTCATCTTTTTCTGTCTTAGGCTATACTGAGAATAAGCAGCTTTCACTTGATCACAACACACCCCTGGTTTAACCAATCCATTCCCTTCCCCCTGCACTACAACCAACAAAATACAAGTACTCTTTACAGTCTTAGAAAACATCAACATATATCCATACCATGATTTTCTCCATGGGCACTCTCCTAGGAGAATGATTTTAACTCCTTTGGTAAACAGTGTAAGATGTCAGAAAATTTATTTAAATTCACAAACAATTTTTGCTTCAGAAAAAATTATCACAACTCTTGCAGTGGTGGAAAGGAAAACTAATTAGAAATTCATGGACTGGACTGGACCCATATGAACCACATGGATCTTGTAGACTTTTGAAAATATTTGTTCAAATAATAGATAGTGAACACTGCATCTACACAAAAACAGGGACTCAATGAGGTACAGTACTCTGGATATAATGCAAAAGGGAGTATTTTGCAGAGTAAAACAAATTATTTGCAAAGTATGCATTTTTTAAAAATAGAGAATTATGTTTGATTGTTGTTAGTTCCTCCCATATACACCATGCAAGCTGTGACCAGTAACACAGCTTTAGCCAGCAGCAGTAGTCCAGGGTGTGATTAGCTTTTGGATTCCTATTGTTCTTGCCATAATTTATAGTAAATCTGTAGGACTGAGTAAGTAAATTTTAAAAATGGTGAAAATATGGCCTGTTACTGAAGTGGAACTGACACTGAATTTAAATTGCATTCAAAGTGTCTTATCAAGTAATAGGCAATTCATCATATCAAAATTCCCTCAACTGAAAATATTAATAATTAGACAAAGGCTGTTAGCCTACCACAGCAGAAAGGATATTGGTTTTATACATACTAGCTCTGCTTACACTAACAATAACGCCAGTAGCTATATTTAGTATTGCTGCTGACATGTATTTAAATTTCAGGGCATGCTTTACAGGCAGAGGTTGGCTCATTTCAGTTAGAGGTTTTCCTCAATAATATATCTTTCCCAATTTTAGTGTGTTTAGGTTTTCCTCCAATGGCCTACCACAGGCCTATTGAGAAATCATTAATTGATTATTAAAATAATATCATGTCTTATTTTTCAGTTATAACCTCTGGGATTAAATGAATCATTGTTAGGAGAAATTTTGATTAGGAGACCACTGTTTTTGGGAAACTTCCACACAGAAGCAGGACCTGTGGGACTGCTTGTGAGCTGATCATGGTTGGAGAAAGCAAGAAATCAATGTCTTCTAAAAAAATACAATGTAAATGCTTCTTTCTGAGAGACAAGAAGCTGAGCTGCAATTAAGGGGGTAGGCAGACACCTGTGGGATAAATCACTGGAGAGCCACTGTAGTCTTTGACAGGACAGCACCTGGGAAAGGTCTGGCCCCATATCACAGCAGATGAGAAACTGCTGAAATTCAGGACACTCTCTTCAGCATTTATCCTTAAATATGACCCTGCCAAAATAGGTCTCTCAATTCCATCTTCAAACACTTTAAACTTTCTTTTCATTCTTTGCGCAACCTTACAGGTAGAGCTGAAAGTCGTAATCTGAAGTGACACCTACATTGATCTCAACTTTATCCACTTCACTTCTGGTCTTCACTTAACAAAGGGACAAAACACCTCTCATGGACAATGAAATTGACCACAAGATTAGAGGGAAAAAAAAAAAAAAAAAAAAAAAGACTGAACCATAAGGATGGGTTAAAAAACAAACATAGCTTTATATAAAGAAGACTAAAAGGTGTGGGACTTATAAATAAGACTCTTTCCCAGCTCTTTCTCAGACTTTCTCTTCCAAATTCACTTTCTGCTCCTTTCTAATCCAACTATGTATACGGTTTTGCATCTGGGTCAGTTTTACCATAACATCAAACTTTTAAACATTTTCAGCCACCGCAGAGCAGCAGTCCAACCTCCACAAATACAACCAGCATTGGTGAAAATACATCAAACCAGTCACGGTTATAACAACCCTGATGTTCCTTGAGAGCACTGGCAACATGCACCTCACCAATCTAAATTTTCTGAAGAGAAATGCTCCTACCCTCAACAAGGACTTGTGTTTAGGAGCTTGAACAGTGTACATACATAACAAAATAAAAAATGTAAACTCCAATGGTTATGTGCCTCTATTCATCACAAAACGTCCTGGAAAGGAGGGAAGAGGAAAATCAACAGACAGTTGGGATGATCATAAATTAACTTTTCCTACTACTGCCTTTCTTGGTGATCAGACAAGCCCCTCAACTTGTCAATCTTAACATCAGAAACAAATGCCTTGAAAGTCAAAATGCAGCACCATGTAAGAGACCCCCTAAATATCAAATCTCTCAGGGTCATCAGCATGATGCAGACTCTTCTAGTAACTGCTTCTCACACCAGAAACATAACAATCTGGGCATCCTACAGCCCTGGATTTGCTTCCTTCTACCCAATCCACTGGATACCCTCCCAAAAATGAGTCAACTTACAGTAGAAGGAGGATGCTCTAGGTAATTGACAGAGGACAGAAATACCCAGTTGTCAGTGGGAAATCTGTTTTCACAGAATAGCCACTCCATCTCTGACTTCTCAGTCCCTGGCCTCACAAAAGTCTTCAAAATATCTTCAAAAGCTGAGTCTGGGAACTGAAATTCATAACTCAAGTGACACTAAAAGTTATGAACTTGGAGAGAAAGGTGACTTTATGGCACATAACAATTTTGCTCACTCCCAGCTAGATCCATGCTGTTTCACAGCTGGTTATTACTTTTCCTTCTTTGTCCTAGAAGAACTAATGCCTTTTCAACTCTCACTTATCTAAGATATACCTCTTCAAGTCTTCAAGTACCAAGGACAGTTTTCCTTTACGTCATCTAAGTACTAATGTAATCAACTTAAGCTCAAAGTACTTTAAATATAGTTCAAAGCTTATGACATCTATATCAGCCCTGAGGAAGATCCCATGTGTCTGAAACCTTGCTTATTTTTTCCTCCAATTCTGACTGATATACTGATAAATAATATTACTTTTCCTTGTAAATAGTTGGCCTTTTTATATCCTTGTACCACCCCTGACTAGAACAACACAAGTACACAAATACTTCAGCTTATGGAACACTGAATCATGAATTTCCAAAAAATATTCACCTAATTTTTAAGAAACACCAATGCTCTATAGCATCTTCATTTACAATACATAGAATCATGCAAATGAGAATTATTTTGGATCTGCTCGCATCTGATAAAGCCTGGGGAATACACGCTATGGCTATTTAAATTTGAGATCCTATAAAACCTCTGTGCATGCTGGATTCAAAGATGGATTTGTTTTACAGCAGTCTACTTATCTGTGGCAAAACATGTAATTCCCAGGTGTAGTTAAAAGTAAGAGCACTTTGTTTCTGTGCAAACGCTAGTGAAGTCTTACAGGTGACTGTGCTACGAGGTCTGAGACTTTCCAAGCCTCTCCTTGCTTCCCCACTTCAAACTGTGACCTGCCATGTGTTGTTCACCTTTCAGGTTTGTCTTGGGGGCATTCCATGCTCCTCACATGGGACTTGCATTTGGAGGTGCTGTGTATGAGCATTTCAGTGACAACTCAGACGCTGGACATACTTTGTATGTTTCAGAAAAAAAATGCGTCTGGGGTCTTCTTAAATCCCCAGACCCCAGCGGTGTAACCTGTCCTGTGCAGGGAATCAAACATGCCCTCCCAGATGGCTGGGACAGGCCTTTATTACCATCAGCTTGGTGATCCACATTGTTTCTTGGCTCCTGGCACCTGCACAGTTCTTCATTCTCCTTCAAAACCCCCAGGGATTATTTTTGCTTTTGAACACTTGTCATCACTACCAGGGGCTCAGTGCACCCTGCTCAGGAGCAGCTGTGTGGAGCAGGTACCAGCCAAGCATCTCCCAAAAAACTTGAGTAATTTCGTGGTATAACTGGGATTGCATAGCCAGGAGATATTTCCTGGATTTTTGCTTTTATCTTTATATCACATTTCTCGCCTCAGCCTGCTAGACCTCTGACTAAATAGCATTCGATAGCTTTCTGGACACAGTGTGAGAACTTGTCATTCCCAAGTTTCGAGAGCAGATAAGGGGAAGGAGAGGAAGCTCTCTGTGGAGCCCCAAGGAGTGCTGAGGACACAGGGAAGCTCTGGCAGTAGCTGACGCCAGATAAAAACATTGGGAAGAAACCCAGCAATGTAGCTAGGGCAGTAGATAGATGGATAGATGGATAGATGGATAGATGGATAGATAGATAGATAGATAGATAGATAGATAGATAGATAGATAGATAATGTAATTTTTATTTCTGTGTCAAATCAGATAGACATTTGAGATCAGAAGGTGGATTCTGACTCCTTCATTTTTCATGATACATCGTTTTCACACCAAGTGAAAATAGATAATGAAGAACAAAAATGGCTTTGCAAAACAAATTTGTCAGGAGCATTACAGCCTATGAGTTAATAATTAAGTGTTTTTAATTTTGTCTAAGTTAACGTTATTTTCTATCTTAGCTTTAACAATTATTTAACACAACACAATTGTGTTTAACACAATTCCTTATTTTAATGTCTTTGCCACCTTATGTGAGAAGACTCCATTTCTACTGCTTTTCCCGTATGTCTAAATATGCTATTTATTTTGGGGTTTTTTTAAATATTAAATCTCCCTTGAAAGCCCACAGTGATTGAACAGATTTTTCTGATTCCTTGTGGTATTGTGTACACTGACTGTCTTCAGTGGAGGTCCCTGCCAGGAGGTGCCTCAGGGGATACTCTCAAGAATATATAACCTGAATTAAACATTCCTCTCATATAAGCAAAGTAATTATAAAAAAGTACATAATTAATTCTGATATTGATATATTGCTGAGAAAGCCTCATTTAGTTTCCTGAATTTAATGCAATTCAAGAAAATACCAGAATTTAACCAAAGCAAATCCCTAGCTCTGACCCTTCAATATTTAAAGAGCAAATTCAGTTTTAGTCTCTGGTAGGTTCTGAAAACCTTTTAAAAATTCACCATCCATGACTAGCTGTGCTATGTGTGCATAGGTCTGGCATACCACAATATTATTCAGGAATCTTTCCACCTCACACAGCAACCCTTGTACGTTTTACGCATAGGACTGAAAAGGATTCTGTGCCACATTGCTGCCGTTCTTCCAGTTATCCTTTCAATTTTTTACAGTTTTGCTAAAAAACCCCCAAACCAACACTGTAGCGATCTGTGGACACCAGCAGTGAGGTCACCTAGCCTCACCTGCCTCAGTCACGGGCATCAAATTAATCACATAGAGATTTGGAAACCTACGAAGTACAAGACAATTCAAGGTGCATATATTGGCAAAGCTTAACGCCATAGGTACCAGTTGTCAGAGCAGTGCAGTCTGTCCCACCACACAGGTCTACTCGAAGATTATAAAACCTTTCCTTAATTATCAATTCTAAATGAATCACTTCTTGCATCTAAGTGGACAAGAACTGTGAATTCAAGGCCATGAATAAGAGAAGGAGTAATTTCCTAGGTTAGATAGCCATTGATTCAACAATTCAGTTATTTTTTAGCCAAATCCTGTGCTTACAGAGTGAAGGAAAAAGAATATACACTAGGTTCAAAAAAATTCTCTGAAATTTAAATACATTTCAGTCCTTTGAAAAATAGTATTTAATTTGTTCAGGCTTTTGATCACTTACAGGGAAATTCAATGTAGGACCCTTTACACCACTATGTTTTCAAAAAATATTACTTGCTTATCTCAACCGAAACAGCACAACCATTTCGAGCTGTTTTTTACTAAGATTCCAGAAAGTAAAGACAATTTATTTTCAATATAAATAAATCCTATCAGCAATGTCCATGGCTCAAATAAACTATTCAAGATCCTTCTTTCCTAATCGTCTTTCCTGCAATAATCTTTCATCTTGTGGCTCATGATATGATTTGGGGAAGAATGTCCGTGGCAATTTCGTAAACACATGATGACAGAGAAGAGGCTAAGACTGAAAGATCACACTGTGGCAGAGGGCTGTTGTTATGCAAAAGTTAATAAAGACGATATGCCACTTCGCTTAATATCAACAACAGTCTGTGGACATTATTAGGGATTTTGAGCCCTTACTTTTCAATAAACTTCACATAACCCCTCTGATATTCAGAGCACAGTCTGTAGTCCAGAACTGAATTCGGAGATTATATGTTGTCCTTTTGGATTTTTGACACGGAAGTCACCGGTTTTGTGTTGACAGGCAGTATTTGCTTCCAACTAGGTTAACATGAGAAGCAGGCAGGGAGCATTAGAAATGCAGCAAACACAGATCATGCAGTCATGCATTCCCCGATGATGCGCACAGCCTGCTCCTAGGTTTCCAAATGCAAGCTGGGAGAATGCACATAAAGCTGGGGAAAGCACACAAACAAGATATGATGCCAGCTATGCAGATGGATGGATTACAGAAAGATCCAATGCTGCCGGACATTCCCCACTGGAAAAACACTGGCAAGTGATACCAGTGAACATTCTCAACCTGGTGTGTTGCAGGAGGGGTTCACTTTTTGCATACCTCCAGTGAATGTACGTCTCACAGTGACATGGCCTTCCAGACCAGTGTGTTCAGTCAAACCCATGACAGAGGCTTGCAAAGCCACTTTGTGCTGACATGGCTCATGCCCTCCAGTTGTGCATTGAACAGGATTTGAGCGTCCACACAGAATTAACCTTAAAAACACCTTAGCGACTCCGTTGTCTGCCTCATACCTCTTACTGTACTCCCCATTTCCCTGCAGCCATGATATTTTCACTCCATGATTTTTCTGATTCCAGTTTTTTCTGTTTCAAAGGAAGGTGGTACGGCTTTATCAGTGGGTACCACCTAGATGAGTGTTACTGGAGATATGCATGGGACCTCTTATAAATTACAAACTGCTGATATTTAAGAAGTCAGTCTTATTTTTTATGGATGTTGAGGGTTTTTTTTCTTTCCTCTCTCCTATTGAAGAGATTAAAATCAGTTTTAATAAAAATAGCCACGGGATCTAAAAGACTTACAATTTTTACTAGTCTTCCTTTGAATTTAAATCAGAACTTTGTGTCTCTTCAGGTCTAATCTCTGCATTTCCAAAATGTCACAGTGATTTTCTTTCTGTGACTCTTAATGACTCGGACATGGGTCATGCTGCTATGATACAAAGCATTACATTGAGAAATTACCAAAAGCCACAGTTTTGCCTCTCTTGAGACTGTGAAAAACATTTCAATTGAGCCTTGTTGTAGAGAAATTATAGACCTGCTTGATTTTCAAAAGAGTTTCTGAAAACTGTAACAAATATAAAATAGATGACAGGCAAATTCTCTAGATTTTCATTGCTGGCACTCCAACAGGCTAAAAGTCGTAATTTCCAAAGACAATAAGCACATCCTTAATGGATGGCATCAACCTGAAGGAAAATCCATGGGTGTCCACCTAATTATGAAAATATATTGAGTAACCAACACATAGCCCTTCAAACAGTAAGAGTTAATATGTATATGGGTCACCTTCTGTAGTTTGTCTTTAACTGTTATCCCCAAATGCATGAAACTCTTACTCACAATTAGATTCCTACCACGTCTACGGAACTGTTCAAACATTGCAAAAGAGATATCTTCATATAAATAAATATGCTTTGAAAAATTAATGTAAATTTAAAGGCGGAAATCTTAACCAGCAAATGATCCACTGAAGTCAAAATTAAGGTTTCCATGGCAGGCTGAGCTACCTTTGCATTCCATACCACCAAGAAAAGGAAGTACTTTTGGAAGAAGGATGCAGCAAAGCAGAGCCTGAAAGCCAAGACCAAAGGGACATGAGAGCTGCATCCTGTGCTTGAGCCCCCAACACACTGCCATAGCTCACAAATCCTCTGACATACAGACATGTAAAAAACTCTAAACTTCACATAAATACTTTGGTACACTAAATAATTAAAGATGAGGGATTTAACTGGTCACGGGGACTTTGCCTACTCCCTTCCATTCTTTCAGCCCAGAGCAACAATTTTTCTGGTTAAAAGATTAACTGCATTAGTAGTTTAATTATAGCAAAGACAGGTTTATAGCTTTAGTATTACATAAAGTCCGATAGGATCTCCATATATTATACTATTGGGTCCACTTTGCTTTCTCTGTCTGAAACAGAAAAATATTTTTATTTTAAAAAAGCAGGCAAAAGTTAATTAAGAAAAAAAAAAATAGCAGGCTTTATTTCTTTCTCCTCACAGTTTCTTTAAAAGGCTATCATCAATAAAGCCTCATTCCCTCTCTGGTTATCAGTAGAGGATCTGTGGAGTATCCCCTGATAATAATGGAAAGCTAAGCCAAAAAGAGCAGAAGAGAAATGTAAAAGGTCTGTAGTTTGTGAGAGTGACTGGCTGTATCGTTCCCAGTCTTTGGAATGAAATACTGCTTTCTGCTGTCCTTGACTTTTTATCCTGAAATGTCTTACAGGAGACTGGTCATCATTGGAATGTAACACTTTGTTGCCTTGAGATGGTGGAAATATAGTTCACAGAAATCTGAGATTCATTCTGCTTCCAGAAGTAGGCTAAAATGATTGTTCCTTTTTCAAAATGTGCATTCAGTGTGCTCCAAACACAGCTAGATTAAAAATACAGTATTGGGGACAAATCAATTATTTATAATACAATCTTGAACAAATCTCCTAAAATTTTTTGAGCATGACAATAACTCATGTGTGACAAAACCAAACCTCTAAGATGTACAGACAGAGAACGTATGACAAGAGAAATTATATTTCCTGAGTAGGGATTTCAAACTTGTCAATCCTCACGGTTCAGGCACTACTAGGAAAAGGTGGTTTTAAACAGATGTGTTTTTTTCAGCTTTCAGATGTTTCATTATGCTCTGAAAATCCTCTCCTATCTTCCGTGCAGAGAAGAACAGCCCTGTTCAACATATGGGACTCTTGGTAGGGTACTCACTGTAATGTGCTTGCACTGTAAGAGCTGGGCTTTGAAAGCCTGCTTGTCCCAGATGCCACATGCAAACTGTACCCAGGAATCAAACCAGGTTCCCTGTGGAACTTTCCTCTGAGCTTAATATCATAGGAACAGAAACAGAGAAAAGCAGTCAAGGATGCATTTTGTGTGTTTTGTGAATCACAAAGCAATGCGTGTCTGCGTTCTCAAGGCGGCAGATACAATGGATTACAAAGTAGGCAGGCCCTCTTTTATCCTTGAAAAGAGAGAGGGAAGCCATCCTGCTCAAAGCCCAGCTCAGTCTGGGGAGAAAGCACATTTTCTCAACAGTTATTTTCTTTTTATCGCTGTAGCCAATTGCAGCTCTCCAGAGGATGAGACGCTGGTGTAACCCCTATGATTGATGGGCAAGAGGTTATGAGACACCGCCACAGCCTAATTGTGTGTGTCTAGGCATGGCTACATCCATTCTGGGGGGCAGCCTCTCAGAGGGATAGAGGGACATCTCCACCCCAACTGCGCCTCGACTAGAAAAGTGATATATAGGCCAACATGGCACTGCTGCTGAGGATGAGCAGACACTTTCTACTGAAAATCTCATTTTCAAAAATCTATCACTTAAATACACTTTAATAACTTGGAATATCCGCCGCCCCCCCCCCCCCCCCCCCCCCCCCTCGCCCCCGATCACTTTATTAGATTTCTTTGTTTGTTTTTAGCTGAAAGGGTTCAGTGATTTTCTTTACTTCTGCGGCACCGCCTCCATCAGCCCATGGGCTGGATTATGCTCAGGGAATAAATCCAGGCTGAACAGTGAGAAACAACTCTTTGAAGCATATTGTTCTTGTGCAGAACTCTAAGGTTTTTTGCTGCAGATGCTGGAAAACCCACGTCTACTAGCACTCACTGGGTGAGAGGGTTGGCCAAAGCTATTGGGAGGCTGTCAGTCAATGGGGCAGAAGAGTAAAGGATGAGAAAGGACAATGATTCTATGGTTAAGGCAACTGACTGCCACACTGGAGAGTGACCTGGACTGCAAAACCAAAACCGTCACTTTGGGAGAATGATACATCACCCAAACCAAATATTTTACAGGTGATTGCATTTGCGTGGTCCTCCTCCTCTGAGCACCCCACACAAGGCCTTCTGATGTGATTTTTGGAAGGGGTGTCTCTGTAAAGGGGTCAGTGAGAAATGTCCTTCCGGCAAATAATTAAAAGATCAGTGATAAAGATAAATTCTCCTGTCTTTGTGTTTGGAGCTGGCTACAGCTATTTGTTACAAATTCATAACAGAGTTGGAAAGCAGACAGTGGATAAGGATTGAGGCCACACTTTACACAAGGAAACTACCATAAAATGGTGAAGTATTCTTTTGCCTTTGAAGCTTAATCCTTTTTTATCCAGACAGGTTGGGTTTTTTTGTGCACAGCTACAAATACTCTTGTCTTTATAACTGGTGTGCTCATATACAGTCACACCCCTTATGAAGCTGAAAGAAGGATATGTATCTTTTAAAAATTGCTTCTACTCCAAACTGTTTTCATCGCTTGAAATGAGATTTTCATTAGTAGATGGTAGCTGGATTAAAAGCTGTGCACTCAGCTTTTCTTCTAGAGTACCAAATACGAAGAATATTTAATGTGACAAAAACCTCACATGTTTATCAATATTTTATTAGTAGTGGAATGTGTCTTCCTCAATGCCTTTTGGCAATATTAATTCTTCACAGTTAAAGGAAATCACCTGCTGTTTCATATCAATATAAAAAAGGAAAAAAAAAAAAAGTCTTCAAGTACTCATTATCGGCTTTTCTTCATAAAAAAATCTTGTTTGATTCCCTTATGAAATTGCTTTTTTATTTGTTATCCAGAAAAAAAAACATACAACAACAACAATAAATCTACTTAATTGTATGAAAGGCTTTCATGTACTTTTTGTGTGTACAGGAACAAACAGATTTTGTACGTCTCAGTGTTTTTTTTCATTTAAGTACATTAATATTTTCAAAGGCAACAAGTAAAATCTTGATTTCAAAGCCCTATAGTTAAAATATTACTTTAACTTGGAAGACTCAAAAAAAGATTGAGAAGGGGATGCAGAGCTAAAGATTTAGAATGCAAAATGTGTCTGGCATTGGAGGTCCTTTTAATGTGGCAGCAAGAACATATCAAATTTTCCGTGACCTTGCTTTGTGACCAGCTCATGTAATTTGGTGGAGGATGTCATTTGTAGTAATTACATATAGGGTTCCCTGCTGCCATAGTTATCCATGGTGCTGTGGGGCTCAGAGGAGCAGCGCTTCAGTGTGATGGATTGCTACGGAAAATTGACCATGCTACAAAGCAACCTGTCTGATAAAAAGAGGCTATGACACAATTGCCTCCTTGACCACCACCCTGGGGAAGGGTTTTGTGCATAAAAAGATGTGTTTTAGTGATTGGAAAGTGATGTTTTGCACAATATTGTCTCACTCTCGATTCTCATTGGCCAATTTGTTTTATTTGAATGCTAAGTTCCCCAAAAATGAAGATCTCAATAGCTAACGGTACTTTACACAGCCGGGACATCTTTCTCCAGTCTATTGAGAATATCAGATATGACCTTGGAGGTCAGATAATCTCTGGTGCCTGCAGCAGAACGGGATATTAAACATGACCCATTTCTGCAGTCACCCCAGAATTTCTCACGCTTCTCACGTACAAAAAGAAAGGCTTTCTAACAATGAGAAGACAGATAATTCCCTCCTATTTTCTGCTTATTACAGGCTGATATGTTGCTAAATCACTATATTAAGTATATTTTAATTGTAAAACATACACTTCCTTAGAAAGACTGTGATTATTCTTTCACAACAATGGACTGCAAGTAGTGAGCAACATTTTTTTTTCCTCATTATTTAATTTTTATCTATGAGCTTGCCTTCTTTCTATCTTGCAAAGGCATGGCCCATTTACAATCGGGTTTCCAAAATCTTAACTTGTATTGCCACTGAATTATTTCAAGAAAAAACTCACTTTTCTGTTTTTTCACTAGAAATATTTTGTTGAAAACAAATATTTATTTTCCTTCTTATCCCAATTGTTTGCAAATGTCATGGAAGTCTTGTTCAAAATCCCATTTTTGGACCAAGGTGTATTAAAGAAAGTTTCATTCTGAATTAAAAAATTTAATTTATGCCTTTTTTTAACAACAAAAGAAGACCTTAGAAAAAGGAATATATTTGCACCGAGTAATTGGAACATGAGAGCCAAAAAACTGTTTACATTCGCAAAATGAAGAACATTGTGGAAAATTTTGCCAAGGAAATATTAACTCTATCCTCCTGAGCAAATGGATTACGATTACAATCTTTAATTACACAACCATATCCTGGTTTTCCACTGCTCCTTTCAGATCCCAGTTTCGACAGTCTGCCAGGAACAATCATGGGGATGCTCACTGAGCACCGAGGGCTCAGTACCAATTCGATTCCTGTGGTGGTTGCCATGTAGGCTGCGCACCAAGTGATAATAGCCACAAAGCATTGCAAAGATAACCCTTTTTAAAAAAGAATATATATTTTTTAAAATTTCATTTTCACAGAATATTCTGTGTTGGAAGGGACCCAGAAGGATCATTGAATCCAGCTTTTAAGTGAATGGCCCACATGGGGATTTAACCCACAATCTTGGCTTTATTAGCATCATGCTCTAATCTGCTGAGCTAATCTCAGTGTCATTTATATGATGATTACCTAAAAATATTGTGTGTTGTTACACTCAGACTCTTTTCTTTTTCGTAGAACCACCTACAGTCTACCAACCAAATGACCAGGAACACCTATAAAGGTTTCTGGAACAGTCTGTTGGTTCATACTGGCAGACACTCATACTGGGGAGCTCAGGGTTTAATGTTTGAGCTCTTTAAGTTGAGCCTGAAGGGCATATCCAAAGATGGCGAAGAAAGAAAACCAAGAAAGAAAAAGAGTGTCCAAAGCTTATGGAGAAATCTCGGAAATTTGCCTCCCAATTTTTCTCAGACTGATCAGAAATAGGCTATCCAGAGTACTGTGCAGAAAGATAAGTTGGGCACACTTAATCCAGCAGTTCGCAGGGAATTAAGAAAATACACACACAGATACGGCAAATTGTGAATTTAGAGGAGTGTTTGTACAAGAAGAAGGCAATATCTCATTGGGGACTGGGAATCTGCACAAGAAAGACTAGGAATAGCTAGAAGGGACAAGTTTAATATGTAATTTCTTTGGGAAGTAACTAGAGTAATTTCAACAGAAATAATTAAACTGAAGATCAATGGCAAGGATAAACAAGGAAATACCCTGAGTAGGTATCAGATAATTTATTTGTTTTCTGAATGAAACCAGTCAGTGCTTTCCCTACACTCTACAAGCACAGACAGGGATTGTTCAAAATGTAAGTACTCATCTAGGAAAGCCATTAGCAGGAAGGTAGCAGGAAGAGGCTCTCTCTGCTAAGGCTCTCAGCCAAACAAGCCATTAATAATTGAGGGGCAGACAGAGGTATATATCTAATGCAGATAATAGAATTTTAAACAATTACCAATATAGAACTACAGACAGAATTGCAGACAACTAGCACATTTTGTCAGTCCCTCTTACCATGTCTCCTCAGGATGCAAGTGTTTGCAGAATTATTTCTGCTTTTCTATACGTGGGTAGGCATGTGGGTTCTTGCACGTGTGTGTGCACCCAGTATTTGGCAGATTATAGACATGGGCACGAAAATAAGCATCGTGACTTGAATACTACTAGAAGACAAGTTATAACTAAGAGCCAATAGGGAAAATTACTTTGAAAAAAAGAAGTAGAGAAAAAAAGAGAGAAATCTTCAAGCAAATAGAGACTCACAGAACTATGAAAACTGCTGAAATCAAGGGAATTTGTAATACAATATGTCATGGTCAATTAGACATAGCAGAAAAATCTTCAGCCAGTAAAAGTATTCACGTGCAATGCATTTTTGTTGAATGGATTCACTCATTCCTTTGTGCATTTACTTCTCTCCTATAGCCAATGAAAATTACACCCAAGAGAAATTAGACACTAGTACTGCAGCATTAAGCTGGTGCAGACCGAAACGTGTTCTCTGTAAATCAGGATTACGACTACTTAAATGATGTACAGCAAGAATTTCCAAGCCATTCTACAGAATTATTTGTCATATAAAACAACCTGCTTTACTAAAACAGGGCACTAAAAATTCATAAACACCAGCTGGGGGCAGCTCAAAGAGCAGTCATATGGATGTGATTTGGGTTTTTTTCCTTTGGGCTGTTTAAGATAAACTTTCATGTGTCCATGAGTCCATGCAGGCACACATGTGCCTTAGCTGGTGGCTGTATACTTAAAATCCATGTGCACATAACAGAATGCAATATACGTTCCTTACAGCTCTTCATCAGATCTGTATTACGATGTGTCACACTCTCTCAGTAGTTCTTCATGTGGGTATTGGGAGTTATATGCTAATAACAATCACAAACACAGCATGTGGAAGAACTATTTTCACAGAATAGTAGGATGGTTTGGGTTGGAATGGACCAAAAGATCATCTCATTCAAACACCCCTGCCATGGGCAGGGACAATTTTCTCTAGACCAGGTTGCTGAAAGACCCATCCAACCTGGTCTTGAACACTGCCAGTGATAGGGCATTCAGAGCTTGTCTGGGCAACACGTTCTGGTGCTCACCACCTGCACAGTGAAGAGGCTCTTCCCAATGTCCATTCTAAACACGCCCTCTTTCTGTTTAAAGCCATTAACCATTGCCCTATCACCAAAACTGACAGAGCTTTCTGACAGGACTGGCCAGAAGAAGACCCCTTCACACTGAACCAACAAAATGAAATATTAAAACATCTAATAGAAATTACTAATTATGATTTGAAGTGAAACAAGTTGGAAAGCATTAGGAAGTCCAATACTGCTTTCTGCCAGTTTTATAGAGTGTGACTCATAAAGAAACAGCGATGAATATGAGTGGTGTGACCAGTTACTGTATTTATGAATGAGAAAGAAAGAGTGAGGAAATATGTGCTGATGCTGTGGGAAAGATTTATGTCTCTGTTGTTTTAGACGGTACCAGAGCTGAGTGAGACCGCTGGTTGCGTGCTTCGTGAAGGCTTCTCAGTGTGAGCAGAGGAACCCATCTGAGCATGAAAGAGCAGCCAGGAAATTCTGGCCTTGAAGGAATAACTCGCTACTTCAATATTAACCATGTGTAAATTATTTAGCCTGCTCTTTACACAGATTTTCTGTTGAGGAGAAAGCAATGAAAAATCACCAGCAACTATCAAATCTAGAGTCTGCCTCAGAAGACGTGAATGTGTTGAACTCTGACAATCTCCCTCCTTAAATCACTCCTTATCAACCCTTTTATCTTTCTATTTGCACTTTTTTGAATTGTACCACTCTTAGCTTTTAAGAGAGAGACACACACTAAAGAACAATAACTATCACCAAAGTGGATCTCAGAATCACATGGTCTGCTTTGTATATTGCTTCAAAGGGATTGTTTTAAAAGTGGATGATTGCTCCCCTCTATGTATTCTGTAGTGATAACTTGCTCTCACAGTTGTAGAGAAGAGCATTCCTTTCTTTTTCAAAGACTCTAACGCTCTGAGTTTATGCCTAATGTGGTGCTGACAATAACATTGTAACATCTACCAGGTCTTTTAGAGGCCAGTATGCCCAGAAGACAATGTTTATTATAAATTACCTCTAAAAATTATCTCTGGAAACATTAAGTTCTACAAAAATCAATGCATTCTCTACATTAAAGAAAAAAACAACTAGTCTATTATTTGGGCTGCTTTTAGTCAGAGTTCTTGTGGACAGTGTTGTTGCCCAAGTTATCAAGGCATTATTAAGCATCTCTGGCCAAAAAAATAGCACATGTTCATAATTCCAGATTTCTCTTTAGACTTCTGAGCTGTACAACTAGAGAACTTGCCCAAGAGATACTTCTGGGGTGCTCAAAACAAACTGCATACCAACTTGTGGACATCATAAAATAAATAAATGATAAATATATTAAAAAAAAAAATATCTTGCCATTACAAATAAGTGATCAAAGTACATGCAACAGACTAAATCAGAAAAAAAGAAACACATTGAAGTATGATTTTTGGATTTTTTTGTCTGTTTGGGGGTATTTTTTCTGTTGGAGGGTGTGTGTATTTTCACATTTCTCCAATTTAATACTATTTATTGAGGTGAGACATTTCAGCAGTGGACAGTGCTGGTCCCTTCCTCTAACCAGCCTGGGAGTCAGCAGGAGCCTGCAAGAAATGCTCAGTGCCCCTGTGCAGGTGATGCAGGTGCAATATACATCACTTCTCAGCATCTCCTTTGGATGACAGCACTTCCACAACCTCCCACATGACCTTCCCTGCCTACAGCATCTGTTATTTAAAATGGGGTTTTATAATGTCCCACTTCAGTGTCTCTGCAATTTTCACCAACTAGCTACTCTTTTTATCAACTTTGGGCATTGAGAACAGACTATTACTTCTTGCAACATCTTTTCATGACTTAAAGACTTATTGTACCAGCCAGACTTTTCTTTCTTAGGCTGAAGAGCCCTGCTCATGTCAAATTGACAACAATATTTCATTATAAGGATTGGGTGTTTTCTGCCTTCCCATTTTTTATAGAATACAATTTGTGCTATTCTAGCTATTGCACCAGTCTTTTGAGGGTTTTTTCCCCCCTCCTTCTGCCTGTCTCCTTTTTCCTTTTACCCTCTCTTTCAGTGAAAATAATAGTAACAAAAAAAAAAAAAAAAAAATTATATATATATATATATATATATATATATATATATATATATATATATATAAATCAAAAGTTAAAAGCCTAAAAGGAATAGGCCAAAAACTTCTGCCAAAAGGAATGAATTTTTTCCCCTTTGAAAATATGAATACACATTTTTTTTTTCACAATTTCTGGAAAAAACAGCAATGGTTTCCTGCCACCTTAATACACAGTTGGACATATGCAGCGATATCTTAAAAAAAGTGAATGTGCTATTATTTCTACTCAGTGCAAAAGTAAGACAAGGAATGCAGTTACAATTATGATGACACATCTGTGATTCCAAAAAAGAGACTTTCTAAATGTAGGCAGCTTCCATTATACTTGAGTGAGTTAAGATGAATGAAAGGACTGATGAAATCATCTTGACTATTATATATGTGTAAAAATCAAAGGAGGAGAATCTCTTTTCATACAATGCTGCTGAGATGTTCCTATAATGCTTAAAAATATTCTGGCCTGACAATGTGTCTCATACTTTGCAAAAAATAGCTAAATACAGAGATTGACTGGAGAATCTGTGAACTGGAACTCACTGTCCTGATATGGTTAAGAACAGCATCACACAGTGCTGTTCAGAGGCTTAGAAGTTGTGGGGCTTTTTTAGTTATTTCTACAGAAGTTCTTCTCAAGTCTCTTTCCTCTGATATTAAGAACCTTCAGAATTCTAAATTTATTAAAATTTCAGGTCTAAGTTTCTACACAGCCTTATGTACCCAGATGTTTTCAAGCCAACAGGATGCATCCATTTAATATTGTCTTTATCTTCACTTTTTTCCCCCCATCACAATATTTATATACATGACTAGGTAATACTAAACAAGACAAATGTTCTATGTTTTATCTTATGTATCAGGCTGTTCATTTTTCTGATCACTTTAGTAGCCTTTTTTCTGCATCTTTGGTGTGAAGGACATATTTATGCTGGAAATCAGGGAAAGAAAAGCAAAGCCAGAGAAAATTTGTGGACGTTTCTCTTTAGACACAAGCTTACATGTTCAGCTCTAACTGCAGTGCTCCCTTAGAGTATTTGTTAGTTCTCAAAAAGTGAATTGAAATAGATCCACCACAATGAAGAAACCATCACAAGTCACTAAAAGCCACCTACACATATCTAGAGGCTGCGCCTTCTCTGGACTTTCACTTTGCCAAACTATCAGAGATATGGGAATTTCCCCGCTTTTGTGGCTGTGGAGAGTTTCCAGCCACTGGCAGGCCTTTCTGCCTTTGTGCCAGCTGGAGTTAATCTCTTTGGATTAAGATGAAATTCTAAAGGAGGTCTCGACAAAGTCTGATGAGGTAGAGTTCATATTCCTCTGCTGAAACAATAATTTCTGTGAATCTCTGGGATTGTTTCTCATATTTTCAGAGTCACGTACCATTGATTATATTAATGGTCACAGGGTAAGAAATACAACCAGCTCTTCCCATTGAGGTTTCTGCAGATGATTCTCTTATCTTGTAGTAAAAATTCCTCTTACTAGTTTTTAAGTGCAGGGACTTGTATTTTTGTACAACTGAACATCTTCCCACTTCTGTTACTAGAGACTTCAAGGTCATCTGACTCTTTGTATGATAAACAAATCTCCTCTTTATTGATGCAGCTTTCACACCTGAGATAGTCAGCAAATTTCATTAACAAACCCGCACCAAGGTCAGAAATTAAAATACTAAATAAGATTAGTCTCCACATCAGTTTTGGAAGGACTCTATTAATATCTTCACCTTAACCTAATAATTCCCTTTTCAGTGGCACTCAAGCTTGTCTTTTCTCTGGCCAGTCCCTCACCAATAATGTAATTTGTATACTAATGCTGTTCTCTCCAGATGAAGCAACACTTTTTTTAAGTGTATTGTATCAGTGATTTAGGGAGCTGGCATCTCCCGTGCCCGTAGACTCTGTTGTCTTACCAAAGAGCCAAATGACCCCTTTAAAAGGAAGTGCCAGGAACAAGAACAGATATCCAAGTGTGCTCCTGTCCCAGCAAGACACGGAAAAATATTACCCCATCTCAGTCAGTGTGGAAGAAAGGGGAAAACTTTTCCCAGATGACATAGGAAGCAAACAGCGCAGCGCACTGAGCAGATGGCTGCTCCTCATCCTGCTCCTAGCACAAAGACCAGTGCAGAAATGGAGGTCAGAGCTGCCCCTTTCTTGGGAGAGAGGGCCTTGAGAAGAAGATGGGAATATAACTCCTATCCTTCACTTGCTGTACCTAAATGACTCCCTCAGGGATGTTTCTCTGCCCATCCTTGTTAAAGACCCTGATCCCTTGATCCTTCTCCTTTTTTTCTTGCCAGTAAGACAGAGTACTCTGTCATCACACACGCGCTCACTCATCCTGGCTCTTTCATCTTTAATTCATGATTATTTTTTTTTCTGACAGAGAAGATTTATTCAAACAAGAATCGCTTGAGTACTAGCTGATAGCCTTCTTTATACAAGAAACCAGACTAGAGTTTCACAACACTCCCTACATGCTAGCATTAGCTTAATCTAAATGATGCTTCCTCAGAAAGCCCAGCGTGCCTTCACCTTTTATATTACACACTAAAGACCATATGGAAACTCATTTAAAAAGAATGAAGTGCACTGACCTTCTGTCTTATTGCAACACTTCCAAAGATCATCAAAAGCCAGTACAAAGCTATCCTGACAGATATATGGAGCACGGTGTATTCTTTCATTGTTACCAACTGAAAGCAATATTTATCAATTACACACACATCAAGCACAGATTACACACTGGCTACAAGCGCTGGCTGTCCTTATAGTTATTTTCAGTATTCTGCTGTGTTGGAGCTGACAACATTTTTGAACAGAAATAAACATTTTCGTTTAAGCAGTGAGGGATAACAACTGCAGTTAGTCCATACCAACAATTAAACAAATTGAGCCTGCATTCTGTAGAGTTGCTCATGTATTTTATTTAAATTTCACTTCTTTCCCTTTGAAAGAAGTAGGCAGACTCCAACCCTGATGGCACTGTACAGTGACTGCAATGTGAAGGAGCAGCACAAAGGGGTGAACCTTCAATTGTGACAGCTAATAACCAGACTGTGGGCTGAGAAAAAAACAAAACAAAACAAAACAAAAAACAGAGGATAAACATCAACAAGAATCAACTTTAATGGACACTTCTGAGGACCACAGAAAGGTACCATGAAGCCCTCATGACATTTTTTTAAAACAGTATCTTTTAGATATCAACTTAGTTTCACAGAATGTTCAAAAAGCTGTTTATTTCAAAAGAAAACAGAAAATGCTTTCTAATGTGTAATATATTACTGATGTGAGAGAGGGGGAAAGAGAGAACAGGAACAGGTTTGAGAGTGACTTGGATCATGTCCTGAAAATTTTAGAGTATTTTGGATTCTCTGCTTGAAGCAGCTATTAAAGTATTTCCTCAAGGCTGAATTAATTTAATGGAAAGAGAGTTCAAAACAACGTCAAATTATGCATTTTTAAACAACACTAAGTATTTTTGCATCACTAAATAGTATACAAGTTTTATTTATCTTTTTCTAGTATAGTCAGGATTTAGCATCGAGCTCAGAATTCATTTTTTGTCTCCTCAGTTTAAAATGTTTTAATGTTTCCTAATCCAACCTGGAGAGCTGGGAGACAAAAATAAATGGAGCGCGCTACTTGCTGCTCTATTTTTGATAGCTCACTGATTTTCTTGAACACTACTGCTTATAGCATGTGAAAGATTTCTCAAGGATAGAAATATTCAAAGTACAGGTGGGCCCTTTCCCTTTTGTTGTCAGTAAAGTGGTTTCCAGTAGTCTCAGAGGTAAAAAGAAATGGAAGAGAAGCATACACCCCAACATGCGGTACAGGAAAACCAAAACACATTATGCCAAGTAAATGGTGCATGCCTCTCAGGTAATTAAATAGATGCAGGAAAACATCTGGACTCTCAAAAAAAGGAGTCAAGGGACTGAGTGCTGGGGAACAAAACAAAGAAAAGAAAGATGCTTCTGCCCGGATTTCCCTCAAAATTAACAAATGCCACACTGACAGCAAATGCAGTGACAGTGGCAGTGACAGCTCCCCAGAGCAGACCAGTGCCTGAGAACAAAAGCCGTAACACTAAGCATGAAAGTGCCTTGATGGAGGAGAGCTCATTTCAATAATACCCCAGTTAAGCCCCGACATTCTACCTCCAGGCTCTTGTGGATGGATACACGTCTGAGCTGCAGCTGGGAGATATGGCTGATATGCATATCTGAGACAGATAAAACCTAATAGTGGGGCTGGTGTGATGATTATTCAGCCAGCTTGAGCATATCAATCTGTGTGACAGCCATGTGTCCAGTAGTGGCACTGCTGGAACCACAAGCAAGATATATGACAGTCTTAAAGGAAAACCCCAGTGTCCTTGACCTGCAATTGGAAGTGAACACAAAAATAGAGATAATCGTAACTTCAAAGATTTTCTCTGCAAGAGAGGGAAGGATAGAATTCAGCTCCAGGTGAGGCACCTTGTAATGGCAAAGGAGGTGTGTCTCTGTGAGCTGGGTATGCTACCAGCACCTTATCAGCAACCTGAAAAACACAGGTGGAGGAGTACAGTGGATTGTTCATCTCAAGGAGACACCAGCACACGATCAGCTGAACATGTTTTTGTGCTATCCCCAGACTGCAGCCAGTGTCAATCTATTTTAACTTGTCAGAGGAGACATTTTCTGATGACAGTGCATCCTGATACTTTCTGTATCAGGATTTATTTTGCTCTGATCTTCTGAGTGCTGTTGTCTTACACTAGGACTTGAGAAAGCAGTTTGTGGAGATAGAGCTCCCACAAAGATGGGTAGATATTGCCCTGAGCTGTTACACAGAGAGGCCAGTCTGCATAAACCTGAACAGAATCTCTTTCCTGACAGTATGAGGGACATCCCAGAATTTCTGGGTGGACCTCATACTTGAAAGAAGAAAAGGGAGAGCTCCAGGAATAATACAGGAGGTAATAGTACTTTTCTAAAGGTCTTTTTCTTTCTCCTTGCTTATGGGCTATTACATGGGTTTCAGGAGTTGTCTTTAAAGAGTAAAATAAAAGAGTACCAAGGACCAAACTCAAGCACTGGGTCCTTGGTTGTCTTTAATAATTAGTTCAGTTTACTAGCTATGGTTTTTGGCTATTCCAATGACTTGTCTCTAACACAGTTCTGCTACAGAGCGAGCTATTCCCCAGTAACACATTGCCAGTTCACACTGCTTGACTACTGAGACAGGAATCAGTCCCTGCTTCCATTTTACTCAAAACTGTCAAATTCCCAGACTCCTGTCACTCATTAGATCTCTAGACAGAGATGCTGATGGCCCTGTGACCAAACACTGGAGCCTTGGCTGCAAAAAACCCCTGTGAACAGCTCATGAGCATTTAAATGCCAGTGGTAAGCCCTGGTCTACATGGAGTTGAGCCCATGAAAAGACTTGCTTTTAAGATAAAGTAAATGTTGCTTTACTATGTTCAAATGCTACATCATCCCTGCATTTGCTGTAGTATATTACCAGCATTACCAGTATATTACCTCCACTGGAAAAAACCCATGGACTTTCACTGTGAATTGTAAATTCCCCCAGGAAAAGGGAAAGAAATGCATTACATATACTCTGATATATCACCCAGACCCCTTGTCCTCCTCAGTTACAGAGCAGCTTTAAAGAACTGCTAAGACAAAGTAAGAATGGTGTATCTGTCAATGACATTCTGAGTAAAATCATGAAGGACCTGGAGAATGATAAAGGCTGAATAAACATTGAAAGCTTTCAGGGTTCATTTTTTTTCTATTTCACTTTACCATAAAAGTTCACAACCATGAAGTCTCAGCAGGGAGGTAGATGGAAATCTTCCTAACTATGATTTTATACAGGAATACCTGCTACTTAGCTTACTCATTTGCACAGAAAATAAAAGGTGAAGGATCAAAATACACAGTAGGGGAAAAGTGACAAGACAGATGCCTAAAGTGATTCGTAGAAAATCTCTGCAAGTATGAGTATATAGCTGCCTAATGCCACCTCCCATATTGCCTCCAAAAGGAAAGAGACCTTTCAAAACAATCCCTGCAAGTTTCTCCTGAAATTTACATCTTTTTAAATATAAATATCCTGGACCAACAGTGTCAGCTATGTCAGGCAGATGTAAAATGGTCATACAGACACTTCGTTTTTCACTTTCAAGACATCACCCATCAATGCAAACAGTGCAGTTTTATTTCTTTGATCACACTTTGAACTACATAGCTCCAATTCTCAGGTCTTTACACAGAAACTGGCATTCAAGATGGGAAAACTCAGTATTTTGGATAGTGTTTTGTCTCGACCGCAGCAGAAAGTTCAGGCAGATGTGAGGGACTTTTATCCCCAAAGGAGCAAAGCAATTATTCACAGTCAGAAGCTAGTGCGTGGAGTGAGAACAGCCTCCCTGGACCATACTGTGAGAATAAGTGAAGAATCCTTCCTCTTCTTTCTGCCCAGTGACGGTTCAAGACCTTTTTTCCAGAACACTCATACTTTCTAATTGAAAAGCATTCTCAAAAGAGTAAATATATACGACTAATTTCACTCTATAGATGGGAAATGGGAGCACAGAAATTTCATATTTACCTCCTTATTAAAATGACCCATGAGGTGCTTTTATTCCCAACATATTTGCTATCCAGTGCACCTCAGTGTTTCTATCTTATCACAGGAAATGTCATCAAGCGATAAAGAGCCCTGCTGTGCCTGCAGGAGGAAGGTAGCAATATCTATTTGATTGTAGGTCAGATGCAAAGGCCAAGGTCATTTGGTCTGTTCAGCCTGGAGGAGACTGAGGGGAGACCTCACTGCACTCCAAAACTTCCTTGTGAGGGGAAGAGGAGGGGCAGGCACTGATCTCCTCTCTGGTGATCAGTGACAGGAGCCGAGGGAATGGTATCAAGCTCTATCAGAGAAGGCTGGATATTAGAAGAAAGTTCTTCACCCAGAGGCTGGTTGGGCACTGGAACAGGCTCCTCAGGGAAGCTGTCACAGCACCGAGCCTGGCAGAGCTCAAGAAGTGTTCGGACAGTGCTCTCAGGCCACGGTGTGACTCTTGGGGATGGTGCTGTGCAGGGACAGGGTTGATGACCCTCGGTCCCTTCCAACTTAGGATATTATATGACTCTATAAAGTTTAAAACCAGCTAATACTGATGTTGGCAGTGTGAAAGGAAAACCACTGATGGGTTGAACTGCAAAGACAGTATTTGTCCTCCCAGCACATTGCCACCAGACTACGCCATTTACTATGACAGAGTTACACAAAATGTAATGCTTAATCATGCACCAATACAGGCCTTTGAGATTTGGGAGCAATACTAATAATAATTCATGTTAATTAGCTTCACTCAGCAATTCTTTTACACAAGTTTCTACACAAGTTTCAACACTCAGTTGCAGACTCTCTTTATATCAACATGAAATTTATTAAGAGCACTCATCCATATGCCTGTAGGCTTACTTACTAAGTAAGGCTTCCTATTGTCACTGTCTTATCTTTGGAATTTATGGCTTTATGTATAACAAAATACAAGAAATTAAGTTACTAAATTTCTTGTAATTGGAAGAAGAAACAAAAATATCTGTTCACAGATGTTCCCAAACTGCAGATGTAAGAACAATTCCTGGTTTCAGTTAGCATCCATTAGTTACTGACTCTGGAAATGAATAGGAGGCCGTACACAGTGGAAGCATTTTTCAAACCCCAGCAATATTTCTTAAAGATTCTTCTCACAGCACTTCAATGCTAAAAAATATTTAAAGCTGTCTGACAAAAAAACCAGAAATCATTGTCCAGTGGAGCAAATGGTGAGAGGCTACATTCAGTCATGGATTCATCCTTAGAAGAGGAGCTTCAGTGAGGCCACTTAAAAAATGTTCTGAGCCACCGACATTGACCACCTCCTTCATAGATGATGATGTGGCTGTACATATGTGATTCTTGAATTTTTTTATCTGTACCCTGACTCACTGACTTGTGTTCCTGTCTTAAGTGCAGACTGGCCTCATTCCCACAGACTGAACTGTCCTAATTACAAATATTGCAAAGTAATGAGGAACAGTTGGAAAGACAGATAAGCAATATATTTCAGAATTTTATGAAGTTCTGCTTAATATTTTGACCTATATCTAGACTGAATACTTTTAAGCAAACTACTGGCATTGTTCCTGCATATCTATGAGCTGCTCAACTTTTTCAGCTCTGAAATAAAGCTAATGGTTATAGCACTCCCGTGGTTTCCTACAAGCGCTGCAGGAAGTCCAAAAGAACTATAACATTTTTTTTGAAATTAATCCCTTCAGGAAAAGAAAATAAATTAAAATAATTGCAGAGACATGGCAGTGTTTCAAAAACAATGCATTAATTATTAATCCCCTGAGATACGACATGCAGAGTTCTTTAATGGGTGCAAATTATATGTAGGAGGAGGTGGGTGAAAAGGATCCAGCTTGGACTTAATTTTGTTTCTTTGTTTCTTTTTTGCTCGTCTTGAGCTTTTGGGTATCTTGCAAAAAACAATCTTTGGTTGCTTGGCAGGTTGGAGAACACTTCATCTTCTAGTTTTTAAAAGCAATAGTTCAGGTGTTAGAGCTTTTGCATCCTCGACCAGCTCCACCTTTACGAAGACAGACGTATTCCTGTCTAAATACCCTAGCTCGACCATTACGTGTACGAACTACGGCATCCTCTTCCTTCCCATAATACAAAAGTCACCCTTTTTGGTTCCAAGAGAGGATGTAATACAATTTACCTAAATAAACAAGGACATACAAATTGTTCACATTAGGATTACATCGTTTCCAATGGTTTCTCACTATGACAACTACGAGGGAATTAAACCTCGTCCAGTTTTCTTTCAACAGTTAATGTCAGGAAGGGAAGGATTCTTTTTGCCATACCTTTCTTTATTGAGAATTTATCTACAATCACTCTTTAAGGAATCTGTTTATGCTTTCATATAATGTTTGTAGATGAACATACAGAGTACCAGGTGATTCTTAAAAAAATAATACTGATTTATAATTGAGAGCATACGAGATAAAAAATAAGCAGATAGTGTTCTACGATATCAGGAATAATTAAAACTGTAACAGTAGAACAACTCTTCCAAGTGAATGCAAAAAGAAGGCATGGATGGGCAAAGGAGATATCCAGATAGCAAGAGAAAAAATAGTATAAAATACCTTGCAGAATTTCCTTACTTCTATTCATCAAGAGATTTTTAAAAAAATGAAATAAATAAAGATAGGAAGGCAATTAGATCCTTGTTTCACACAACATTAAGGAAATTGAAGTAATCCTTGCCTTCATATTATTAAAGATAGAACATGATCTTGCTGACATGTAAAGTAAGTTTTCTAAGATTTACAGCTTGCAAGCATAAAGACCTCAGGGATATCTGTTCCTCTCTTTTGTACACATATATGTACCACAGGGACCTCTGCTTGTCTGGTTAGAGTGATGCGCTGAGAGATGAAACTGCGGGGAGAGCTCTGTGCCTGGAGGATGGAAGGCACATTGCTCTAACTTCCCCTTCCACAGCACTTATCAAATGTGCCTGGTCCCATCTTCTTGCTGCAGAAGGTCCTCACCTGCCTGATTTTCAAAAGACAGGGTCCTGGTTTTGGGGCACAACTGGTAGGAAAACATGTTGTGCTGTATTTTTCTGGTAAAGCTAATTTCTCTGCAATCTCTCTACTCCTAATGATGAACAAATACCACTCAGTTTTAAAGAAAGGTTTTCTGGGTGTAGCTTCCAAGCAGAAACCTACAGATTGCAGAATCATAAGAACTGAAAGATCAATATAGTAATGCTGAGTACTGACAAGAATGAACATGCCAGGAAGAAGGCCAATCCAAAAATGAAACCAAATAAATCATCAGATGCCCCAGAAGGACCAAGGATTAGGTACTAATTGTACATGTGCCAAAGACAATGATGAAGCACCAGGAGGGCAGAAGCCCAACAGACCTCAAGAATACATCAGCTTTCAGACCTTAATTAAACAAACAGACCAAGACACTGTTATTCCTCAGCATACACTGCAGAACCCATGGGACAATGTTATGCTTCTACTGTTTCTATTTTTCAGCATGCTGGAGGAGTTATTGGGAAGATTCTTTTTTCATAATAGTTGCATAATTGGGAAGTTGTGAGATGCTCTGCTGGGAGCTGCTGAGTGGGAAGCAACACTGGAATTCCTCTCAGATAACAGCTGAGAGATTCAAAACCAAGATGTGCCTCAGTATTGGGAACAGAAATCCTAACACTTTGAAAGCAATACTTTCAAAACCCATCTTTTTCAAGTACTGTGAATACCATCATGGATGTCCCTACATGCTTCCCATTCATTTTTCAACAGCTTGATTTTATTGGCATTACAAGCATGGCTTGGTAAATGTTTAAATTTGTTTATTCATTTACTGTGATTTCTAAGACACATTCAGTTCCTGGGGTGGGAAAAGGTAGAAATTATGCAGATTTATTTTAAACAATTACTGACAGCACTGATAAACCATTCCAAATGATGCCATAATTTATCATAATCAGTTAGTCAATTTCAACTTGCTCCAGTCAGAAGTGAAAAATTATTTTTAATCTTATAAGATGTCAGGGCAATGTCAAACCTGGTTGTAATTTACTCCACAAAGCATGGCACAGAGAAAGCTGGGAGAGCAAGACCAACTCAAAATAATTTCATAGCCTTTTTTTCTTTAAGAAGAGTGAGGCCTATCACATTCAAATATTACTAACAAGCACTGATCAATAAACACAAACCCTCCCTTTAATCACTGTTACAGACAGGATATTACAGGTACATATTAGTGCTGTCTTTCTTTCTCAAGTGCAAAATTATTAGTCTACAAGCAGAGTTGATAGCAGTATTTCAGATGGTGATTATTTTTTTCATGACTATTAAGACATTGTTTGCCATTGCATATAAATGCAATGGCAAATACATGCAAGTAGTGGTTCTACTTGAACCACTGTGAGCATGAATGACACTGAAGCAGCGTATTTCTGAGCCAGCATGGAATCATTTGTGGCTAAATATCAAAAACAACCCAGTAAACAAATTGAGATAACTTCCTCAGAGAGGAACATACAGATGAAAAAATAATTATATTGTATTATGGTGCTCACTCGCACAGGTAGCAACAAAAAAACCCCTAACAAAGTGGTTAGAACCATCTAAAGTATTGGTTCTCCTATGGCTTTTGACTTACAGGCTGGTAGACTGTGGGTAAAATTAATCTTTTTGAGTTGAGAAATTTTAAAAGATTGCCAGGGACAGGATGCTTTCTTCTGGTTGAACATTTCACTCACAAGTAACGTACACCCTCATAGCAGGGTGACTCAGTACACTAGCCATTTATTTCTGACAGCTAAGATGTACAGAATGAAGAAAATAGAGAAACTTATTATAACGTGACTTTCTGCACTCTCTCAAGTTTGGACCTGAAGATTTCTTTCTGCTGTGGAACAGCTGGTGGATCACTGCTCTATGATTATTTTCTCTTCCACTTTGCACATACAACACCTGCCTTTGATAACTTTCATGAGACAATATAAATGCAACCAACAGCACAACAGGTCACATCAACAGCTTTGAAACCTAGCACAGGACAAACCCATCTCTATTAATCTACCTTTTGTGCAACAGGCAATTAGCCCGTCCATTTTCTGTACCTCTTCCACTTACAATGATAATTCTTTATCACTATAGAAGGAGGGAAATAATTTGACTTTCTAATTCTAAAGTACTTGTACAACATCTAAAATAACAATATATATGGAAGAAAAATCGTATCTGGCCATTGTTGGGTATCCTCAAACAGTTTTGGCCCAGTTTCTTTTCACAGCACATTAGCTAAACTTGCACTCTTCTAATACTCATTAATCACAACACAAAGGAAACGGCTCAATGCATGGTAGGCAAGAAACTACAGATAATACTCTTTGAAAAGAGCAAAGACACAAAGACATCATTGTAAATGAGAGTATCTGGGACTTCTACTAGCTGGATTTGCAGCAATGCATGGATATGCCCCATCCATCTACAGAAAGAATGGTGAAGGCCATCAACACCGTGGTTGTGTCTTTTTTTAATATTTCTATTGCAGGGTATAAATAGGAATCTGTTCTTTGTTTTGCAATATACCTTTTCTCACTCCACACTGTAAAATGCAGTCATGTAAACATAAAAATGATCACTGAAGACACAAGTAACTCAAATGGTTAAAGATACACAGAGAAATAAAAACAAATTTTCTGTCAAAATATATTATCTGTAATGAAGCTGGCAAAGCTCCATGAGGGCACAAAATTACTGGACCAGACATTTGCTTAGTTTTACTGAAGTCTATTGGGAAATTCTCCCATGGGAGAACATTAATGGAAGTTTGCAACTGTATGTGGGAATGCAAGAGTTTTGAAAAAGGGAAAAGAAGTGATAAGGAAGACTAAATTTTTTTCTTGCCAAAATGAAGTTGTAGTTGCTCTCAATATCTCTGCAACTCAACAACTTTTTTTTATATTCTTGAGAAGGAACAGTATGCAAGGTGGTGAATCTGCTGAGGAAACAGAATTAAGTTACACAAAATGACTGAGAGTGGAGGGGAATTCCATGAGGATCTAATCAAAGTGGATGATTGGATAACACAACAGCAGATAAATTTTAATGAAGGTAGGCACGAGGCAATGCTTAGTAAGTAAAATTGTTCACTTCAACTTTATATTTACTGATTAGCCAGCATATCTGGAGGAAATATGATAGCAATGATGATCATATTGTCTACCTTCTTCTCAGTGTGAAAAGAAAAGGTCATTGAGAAAAAGGGTTTTCTGTGTGAGTATTGTTTATTTTTCTCTCCTCTCAGTGTCTGCAATCAGTTTATTCAGAGTTTTGGATACTTGTGAAACAACAGTTCAATTTTCTAGAAGGAAAGCAGGGAAGGGTAAAACTCCTAAGACTATAAAAAGTTAAAGAGATGTCCCTTTTTTCCCCCAAGCTTTCTAAAATGTGTGAAAGGAGGAAGATTTTGAAGAATAAAGCATTAGCTGGTGGCAGTTAGACGATTCCAAATGCAAGGTAAAGGGAAAAGAATCTTATCAGCATTGGAGCTAATGCAGTCTGGTACCTCGTGTCTTCTGGCTGGACCCTCTGGTGTTTAAGAGAGAGAGTGCTTTTAATGAGGATTTCTGCAGATTGGGACACTTCCACTGCCATTCTGCTGGGAGGATTTCCTGCTTTTAAAGATGATGAGCTCATTTTGCAAGCTTTGCTTCAGTAAGAGCATCAGTAAGATCTTACCTCTTATTTGTAGCTGTTTATGATGAAATTTCTATCTCTAATGAGTTTGGTTGCATCTGGACAACAGTAGTGCCACTGATTTTGGAAATAAGACACATGGACAAGATGGGACTGCTTGGTCAGAGCTGACCCCTCCCAGATCTGAGCAATGCAGGTTTCTCAAGGCTGGTCCAGAATATAAATGTTACCCACCAAAACACTGGCCAGACTCATCAGGAAACAAGAGCCCCAGTATTTGGAGAAATTGGCCAGCAGTGTCTCCCCAGTGTTGCTTGTAGTGCCAAGACTGACTGATTTACCGGAACAGCAGTAGCCAACAATGTCACCATTGCTGGGGCCAGACACGGGCAGCAGTAAACCAGGGAATGCATGACTGCCATGGAGTAGGTAGTCCACAGACAGTCCTGCAGGCGGAGGTGATAGATGCTGGAAAACTTACTGGAGCTCATCCTGCTTTTCCCCTCCAAACCTGACAGTTTTGTCCCTGGTATAAATTGATTTCAGCTGTACAGAGGACATGCTCCTTATTCAGCTGGGTGCACCGCAGTTCATGTATGACAGAGAAATCCCCACTTGAGGAAATTGGAAGTGGCCTTTGGATGTGCATCATTAACAGTGCCACAGGCAAAGCAGCGAGAGCTGTGCTCTGCAGAGAACAGCACCTGCAGCCTTCTTCCCAGTGTGCAGCCTTCTTCCTCTTCTCCATGGAGTATGTGATGGCCTTACCATGTACCCTGCTATTCGTAACCCAAAATGCCGAGATATCATCATCATAAAGAAAGCAAGGAGGAAACTGCTGTGGCTCTGCCTGCCTCGCAGGGGCCCTTTTGCTGGAGTGACATTCAGAGAGCATGATGAGAGGTGGCAATATGAATTCAGTCTGTTACCCTTCCCAGCAGATTATCCTCCAAGGACAACCAAGCTGCTTTCAGTCCCTATACACAAGAGGTCTTGCTGGAGTCCACTGTGTTCAGTGAGTAGTTCCTCATTTTTAGAGGTGCAACTTGAAAATATGTGTTTACTCCAAATTTGTTTAGTGATTTACATGGCTATGTGGGTACTAGGCTGGAGCTCACAGTGTGCTGAAAGAAGGTCCTGCCCTTGATGGCTTCTAGCATCAAATAAAAGATCCAGAAACAAAATAAGAAATACAAGAAAAAAAATATTATCAATTACTAAGTGTTTACATTGACCAGAGCTTAGGCTCTACATTAAAAAGGCAAAAAAACCCCAAACCCAAAGTACTCAAAATGATGGGGTCTTAAGGTAACATTATTCCTCAAACCAATTTCAACAGCAAGATTAGCCTGAGGATACCGTTTGCCTTGCCTCCCCTTGCCCCATGGTATGCATCTGAGAGGAGCCCTGTGGACTAGGAAGCTGCAATCAGTATAATCACATTTTTATACAGAAACATTATGAAAAGGAAATGAGAAGATCAGTAACGTGTTTGCTTAGAGAACATGCTAACTCCTCAGCAGAGAAAGCTATACTCAAAGGCATTAATCCAGAATTGGTTACACGAAGAGGGGAAACACAACGGCACAGGTGCCAATAGGATTTTGCCTAAAAGATGTTGGAAGGAAATAGTAAACCTTTTAAGAAACATTTCAGAACAAATTTTACATTACTTACATTTCCTCAGATGAGCTTTCTTGCTGCTTGGGCAAACATTTTTGGCCATTAAAAGAAATAGAGACACCACATGAAATACAGCAAATATCAGAATCTCGAGGACTTCATGCATAAAAAATCCATCCTGGGAAGCAGGAGCTATCATTATTTTAGTCCCTTATTTACTGTTTCCTAACACACACACACACAAAAAAACTAACCATGCTGCTCTCCAGCACCTCCGAACTCTGTGTTACCATTCTCACTCCTGTTAAATATGCAGCTGGGAGGTAATCTGCTTAGCAACCAGCACAAACATATTGCACCAGAGGAAAAGGAAGGTTTCTTGACAAGCAAACTCAGCTAGAAGCCAGCTAAAAGACCCAAAGGCACCTCAGTCAAATATCTGTGTTTTCTGAATAAACTGTAAATTAATAAGAGGAACAGCGGGGACAGACTAAGTCAACAGTGATTTCAGGTCATTCCCAAGCAGGTGAGCTACTGCTCGTGCACACTGTTACTACGGCAGGTAGACAGAACAAATGAGAAGTAGTTGGTTCATAGATTTTCCATTGTGTAATCTATGTAGCTGAAACAAATAGTTTGTCCTCCTGGTGGCCCAAGTCACTGCAGCACTGTCCCGACAGCAGCAGGGGTGGGCCATGGTCAGGAAGGTACCAGGTTGCCCTGGTATGGGCAATCAAAATGGCATTGCACTTGGGGTGTTCTTAATAAAAGCACCACAACAAACGTGAAGGACCAAATTTAGGCATCTTTTACAGAGTCAGACAGGAAAAGGAGGAGAAGGGACTGATGTTACTGATAGAGACAAAGACTTTGAGGATGTGGCTTCAAAGTCTTCCAAAGCCATCCAGTGCTACCTCAGCAGGGCTTGCAGCCTTGTGCACAGAGGAAACATTGTGAGATAGGCAAAAACATCTCCCCAGCAAGCAGCAATTCCTCTGGCTCAAGCATGAGCACAAAGTCAAGCACATTCCTCTAGCCCACTAGAGCATGTTGCTGAATTCAGCAAGAAGTCACGTCCCTGTGCATTTCCCCACCAGATCCATGCCCAGGACCTGTGAAGGCTTGGGCATTTTTTGCTGCCTGTCTTATAGGAGAGGAGGCAGCAAAATAAGACATGTAAGAACCCTTCACTGCAGCAGGGAGGACTGTAGGAAGATCTTCAGCTGCTCTTCAGGCTAGCCACTGAAAACATGCTCTCAGAATTTTATTCACACCATGTCAGAAGAGCCAAGAGCTTCAGTGGCAATTTGGGGGCATAAATGCATGAAAACTATCCTGAGAACTGACAAAATTCACCCTCACTCTGCAACGTATGGCTGAAAATTTAAAAGAACCTGGGACACCTCCGATTCAAAAATAATTGTCAAGGATGCAGCATACTTAGAATGAAAAAACATAAATTTTCGGACTCCATTCTGACAAAAGGTCAAGACAATAATGACTCTAATGAGGCAGAAAAGATCCAGGAATGAGTCTTGGCTGCTTCAAATAGTATGTAAGGCAGATCAAGGCAGACCATATGTTCCACTAGAATAAAACATATGTTTTAAAGGACAAATGATTCATATAGGGTTGGCTAAGTGGGATACATCATGTGCAGGTACAGAAGTTCAGGATGCTGCTACTACAGGCAACTGTCTGGGGGGAGATGACAGCCCAGTAAATTATTTGTACATGGGGGTAAAACTGAGGACAAAAAATACCAGAGCTGGAGTGGCAGTATTGCAGTCCAGTTTCTGAATATATTAACATGAAAAATACCACCTTACAGGGACTCTTGATATTCACAGAAATAATCTTTCCATTAATCTTCACTTGATTACAGTGACTGTTTTCATAACAAGAGAAGCTGTGCTACATGGCTCTGATGTGCCATGTAGCACAAGAAATAATAGATTCAGCCTTGAAGCATGCACAGCTAAAGATGAATAACAAATTTTGAGTGAACTGTGCACCATCCATGATGACAAACACAAAGCCAACAGAGTGGAAAGCAGGCAGACCAAAAGTAAACAATATCCATAGCCCATGTTTAAAGATAAGCCATGGCATTGGAATTTAAGGTATGAATGGATCAGAGCTGACTCAATAGAGAGTAACAGTTTAGTTACCTGTACTACTCACTTTCTTTCTTTATACAAGTTAAAACAAAAATGCTTTGGGAGGTTAGGGAGGCTGGGAGGCCTAAAACCAGCTTCAGGACATCAGGAGGGGGCTACAGCTCTGGCAGGCTTCTCTGACCATACTGAACCACGTCTCACATTCCTAGAGCCATGAGTAGCTTCCACACAGGGAGTATTGCAAGTGCCAGGATCTGCATATCTGAATTTCTCTCCTTGAGATAAAATTCATCCATGCAATCACAGGTGTCTACATGCCATTTTAAGATATCTTTATGCTCCTGAGACATCTGCATCGCATTGGAGACATCATATCAAGGCGAAGGGGATCTCCTGGGCTTTCCAAGTCAGCACAAGAAACCTGCACTCACACAATTGGATCCCCCTCAGAGCATCTTCCTTGTGCATTTTACCCAGGCATTATTCTTCATTATGTGTTCAATACAGCTCATCTATCTCATTTGTGATAGGAATCTTTTTCTGGACCAAAAAACCCACCAAAGCCCTGCAAAACCTTTCGCAATTGAAAATATGTTTATTCTCAGAGGATAATAAACTGTCCCTCAGTCAAGGCCACCCTATCCAAGCAAATCCTTTCCCAACCAGGCTTTCTCAGACAATACCTAGCCAGACCTGAGCAGGTGGCTGGAGAATTGAACCTTTCAAGTTCATTTTATGGGATAAACATGTTATTTCAATGCCTCTGGCATGGCAGTGTTTTATCCAGTGCATAAGCAGCATCCTGTCTTCAGCACTCACAGGTTTACAGCCCTGATTTTTGTTTATGGTACTTTTTAGGGCGGAGCTTTGTGACATAGAAGCCCTGTTTATATTTCAGCTGCTTTAGAGGGCAAGCAGTGACATGGAGTTTTTTAATGCCCCTCATGCTGTGGCAAGATCCCCAGGGCTCTTGCAAAGGAAGGGGCTCCATTTATTCTGACTACGCTGTGACTGACTTCAGACAGTGTTGGAAGGAGCTGACTTTCTCTGAGTGAAGAAAAGCTCATGAGCACATTGAGCTGGTCCAATTAATACAGAGTACCCTATCTCTTGTTTCTGAATTAGACCCTTAGAAAAACTGATAGTTTATCTGTATGTAAATATGCTCACAGTTAAACTCCCCTTTTTCTCCATAAGAATTCCTTATATCCTACAGTGCAGTTATTTGCAAACTAGCTTAAAGGGCCCATTCACTACCAAAGCCTACTTATGGGAGAAGAAAGCAGGTTTACTTGCCCTTGACACAAGAAGTACATTCAAGTTGGAATGACAGTCATGACTCCTGTGCTATGCAAGGAGAGTCAGTGCTCTTTGAGGAGGCTTTGAGCTCCAGATGCTGTAAGAGCTCACATGATAGTGAGGGCTACTGGTCTGACTTGTAGTCAAGGAGGAACCTCAAATGCCATTGTTGCAGTAGGGTAAGAGGAGGAGGATGTGATGTGTCTTCAGAGGAGGAAGTACCAGAGGACAATATTCAGGGCAGCTGTATCCTTATTACAGGTGTACCCAGCAGCAGCTCACAACAGGCAAGCACAGATCACGGTGGGCTTTACCTGCAGTGCCACCGCCCAGTCCAGCATGGTCAGTTGCACTGGGGACCTGGAACAAAAACATTTTGCTTCTCCAGAAATAATTCTTGTTCACCACGCAGAGTCTTCGGTGTATGATAATTAGCAGATGTCACCTCTCACACAACTCCTTGAAAGGCCCACCTTCCATCTGCTGATGCAGATGGGTTGATAAGGTGAGCCCAAAATGCCTAGCACCTCGAAAATCCAGTGCTCCTTCAGCTGTCTATCCAAACAATATCCCCAGCAGCAGCTTGGGATACTAGTTTGGCATGAAAACATCAGTGCTAAGAGGACTTGGGGACAGGGTGAGTGACATGTTGGGTCTCAAAGTGTGCATGGAGCAGGTAAATGAGGTAGTGGTGTAGGAAACAGAAGAGCTTTTTAAGCAAACAGCAATGGATCTGAGGATGGACAGAAACCTGAACAGTGCTGCTGCTGTGCAAGGCGCATCTCAGAAATGCCTGAAATAGGCAATCATATCAGATCCTCTGAGAGGATGTTTAAAATTAAATTGCTTAGATGGCAACTAATAAACCCACATGGCTGGACTACTGTAAGTAAAAGCAAACAGTAAATTCAGCTTCTTTTCTTATTGCATTCTTTCATTTTATCTACTGAATATACCACTTGAAACATAGAGAAGGAACATTTAACTTGACAGGATCTCTCTAAGAACAGCTAATTGTGAGGCTAGACATTAAAATATCGAAAGCTGCTAGTAAATATATACATATAACCAGTAACAAATAGCTTTTAACAGCTTCATACAGTGAGGTTTATGATGACTTATACTGGTGCATTCATACCAATGAACACACCTCTATGGCTTCAGGAGAAATATACACTAGACATTATGTTATTTCATACATAATAACTTTTTCCTCCTTCTCTGGAACAGAAATAGTTCATTGGTAAGAGGTTGTAGCCAGTGATACTAATAAAGGATTCAGAGACTGCAACTACCCTGAAATGCAGTCTGAGTCACGTTAAGACCACCACTGTACCTAAAAGGAAGGAAACGCATTTAATTTTCTCCTGTAGTACAGAGAATATTTACATTTGAAAAAAAAACTATTATTTGAGTTCAAATCTTTTAGGCAATCTCCAGTCAGTTTTCTTGCCACAGTATCTGATAGCACTGCAAGTTTCAGCACACACATTTCCTAGTAACTGAGCTACATTTAAAAGATATTTTAAGGGCAGAGCTCACAACCACTGCGTGCAACACGCTGGCTGTGCACCCATCACGGAGCTTCTGGCTGGAGAGCACCATTTGCTCAGCTTGCAAGCAATGCTCATTAGCACTTGTAACGTCCTGAGTATGTTCACAGGGTTCAAAAATTATCAGGATTAATAAAACCAAAATCAACTCCCACACATGGCAGTGCAGAGCACAACTGGGTCACTAGATCTCCAGCGTGTGGATTCTTAAGTAATTATAAGTGCATGTTTAAGAGATTAAGTAGCACTACCCGAGGATTCAGAAGGATTTTAAATGCTGAGATATTTATCAGGTAAAAAATATATATAACTCTAGATTGTTTTCAGTGATGTATTAAATTCACGCAAAATCTTTCTCTAATGTAGCTTCAGCTACAGTTCAAAATGAGGTAGTATAACAAATGTATTTAGGACAATGAAAAAAAAAAAAAAAAAAGAAATCCACGTGTGGAAACAGGACCAAAGGCTTTATTCAGAATCCTTTGAAGAAAAGTCTCCTGTGTTTCTTAATCAGCAGTGTGCTGGTGCAAGTGCCGCATGTTCATAAGGTATTAGTACGCCCTTTCTTTCACTGGGGTCCCTCTGGCATTGGGCAGGTTAAGCAATTGCTGGTGTCAAATTAATTAATGGATTTCCACTAGTAACAAAGTTAATGCATCTTAAACTACAGATAACTATTCCAATAAAACAGAGAAGAAAATGAATAAATGTATCTTATTAAAAAAACAAACACCAAACCACAAAAAAACCCCAAACAAACAATTAAAAAAAGTAAACATGCCTGAGCCATTGAAAAGGTAAGATGTATAGATCAGATGAATAACAATTAGAATATTTTAATATTTTAAAATCAGATAGATAGGTATGTGTTTACTCAATGTGGCTGACATGTGCTGTGGTTCAGCAAATATCATATAGCTAAGGAGAAAGTGGAACATCTTAATGTACTCACTGCTGCACAATAATTAAGAAGAAATAATTTCTTGTAATTGCAGCTCATGCTGGGCAACACCTCCTAAAACTTTATTTTAGAGATACTTTTAGTTTTGTTTTATTGAGTTGGTGAAGTGAGATCTGGTTGGAGCAAGCAGCATATACCAGCCCTTCTTTTTTAAAATGCTCTGCTTTTCTTCTCTAGTCCATCGCTAAAAGGCACAAATTTACCTGAATAGAACTTAAAATTGGATGCCCATCTCCATTTATGGAAGGTTTTGAAGGTGAGAGGGAAGAGGATAAAGCATATTTTAAATTGCCATGCCTTTAACCTGCAAGAAACAGGAGCCGAGGAGCTCAGCTGGGTGAAAGCCATACCGAGAGCAGTCAGCAAGTAAATACAAGAGGCACTGCTACATCTCACATTTTGCAAGAAAAAGGACCAGTCTTGGGGGCAGTCCAGATCTTTTAGTGATTCCATATGGTACATTTATCCAAGGAAAGCCTTGCTGGAAGTGTGTTTGCTAGTCTTCACAAGGACTGGCTCGGGAGCTGGGGCCTTGGGTCATCTTCCCGGCTCTGGGTGTGTTTTGATTGGTATCCTTAGGTTAGTTCATATCAACTCTGAAAGATTTAATTTCCTTGACCTTGATAGGTGATTGACTTCCATTATGAAAAGTTTTACAACGTGGGATTTATATTAGCTTCTTGTAACTAGTCTAGGTCAGGGAATCACACTCAGGCGAAGTAGAAGAAGTCCAAAGGTAAGGAAGAGAAAATTATCAGAGGTCTTTGAAAGCATGACACAGGAAAAAACTGAAGCACATGGATTAGTTTCTACAGAAGGGAAATGAGACGAGACATGACAGGAGTCTTCAAATATGTATTAGGCAGAAACAATTCTCTGCATGTGTATTGGGCCGAAGCAATTCTCTGCATCCTCTTTAGACAGAACAAGACAAGCAGGTATAAACTCTTGCAAGAGAAATATAGGTTAGACACCATGAATTATTTTCAAAAAATATAAATGAAACAAACCTCCTAGTCAAGATCCATCCTTTATACATGTGATAAACAGTAGAGAAAATCTGCCCCAAATCATGCTCAGTATTACGGATCATCCATCAAGAGCAAGGACTTCTCACCATGCTGCCCTGTTGTCAGTGACCCTACGTCTCTGATCTCCCTGAGAAAGCTTTGTGAAATGCCTTACATATATTCATTACTATTGTTTTAAATGGAAGAAGTATCTTATCAAATAAGGTCTTTTCTGGCTGCCTTCTGGCTCTACTTTTACTTGTGCACTAGAGTATAGTACACATTAGGACCACGTTTCTAGGCTCATGTCTTGTCTATATGAAAGCACCTTTAATGTCTAACTTCCATCCTTGCTATTTTTCGATTAGCTTGTTCTAATTTCCCTGCGGTTCACATGACACAGTTCTCTGTTTTCCCTGAGCAGCTTTAACAGGGAGGCAACTCAGCTGCTGGTTCTGTAAAATAGCCACCCGTGGGAATAACTGAGCTCCAAGAAACTGTTTCACAAATTTGAATACTTTGATATGATAAATGCCAAAGCCAGCTTTACAGAGATGAGGGACTATATCTACTTCACTGCTGAAAGACGCCCATGGAAGTTCTCCCTCAACTCAGAAAGTCTGGAGAGGACATCATTATGTGTCACTCTGGTTTTTCTGAGTTTTTTAAAGCCTTTTGATTGTTCATAAAATGGAGTCAGACTTTTTAGCTACTGTACAATATTAGGAGTAGTTTCTACCTTTTCTCACCCATGTAACATAAACAAATCCTTTGTTTTTCATTCTCTGTCATTTGTTTGCATATTTCTAACCTGAAAACAATTGTAACTGACAGTTGGCCTGGCCATTTGGCCATTTGGCTAGGAGGTGAAAGAAGGTGAAAACTCCAGAAGCCAATCCACAGCCAGACTCACAAATGTATAAAAAGTAAGAAATAAATAGGCAGAGAGGCCCTTGGCCTTGGCTCAGCTTAGGCTCTCTCAGAGGAACAACTCTGCCCTGCAAAATCTCTCGTCTTGGTGTTTGGATTGCTTTGCGTATCCCGATCACAATTACGTAATATAAAAGCATAAATGTTCCTAAAACTTTCCCCAAGGAAGCAAAGTTTTGTTCAACTGGAGCCGAGAACAAGTGTCTAAGTGTGACATTAGTGTCAGAACACTTCAAACGTGGTCTCAAAGCATTATCATGCTTCCCCTGACATGGTTCTGGTTTTGGAACTTCTCATTCAGTGCATTGTTCCCATATTGGTGGTCATTTTCACTGTTGTGGTCCCAAAAAGCCCATCTCTGGGTCTCAGACCAAGTATCCTGGTTCAGAGTATCAGCAGGTTCAGAGAGCTGAAGGCACCTGGGCCTCAAATATCTTACATAAACCTTCCAATAAGCTCCAAGATGGCTCATGTGAGAGCTCCTCCTTTTCACAAGGCAGTGATAACCCTTGCCTGCCTCCCAACAGTTTTCTGGAAGAAAACAAGTTATCATTTACAAATAGAAATTTCTTTAGAAGTATCAATGTATTAAACTGCCTTCAAAAGCCAAAAAATTGACTGAACAGGTCCGCTGAAAATAAAGGTTTCTGTGTCTAACTATATCATGCAACACAGAAATGCTAAAATCTGTCACCACACTGCATCCCTTCAGCCAGCAGGAAAGAGCAGGCAATATCTACAGAATCAGGGGAGCAGGTACTAACACCACTGTATGGAGAGGCTCTCCACATTTCAGCTAACTGGAGCTCTTTATGGAGCTGTAAATAGATTAACCTTTAAGTGTCTAATAATCTGTTGTGGGGTGTTTTTTTAAACAAAAGTGAGATATTTGAAAACGTGGGTTGCTTTTTATGTGTTATTTTTGGAGCTCCCACTTGCAGTCACAGTGGAAACACCTTGTTCCCAAGTTCCCTGGATGTTATGAATTCCCAGCTGGTGCTGCAGCAGACTGCTGGAGACCTCTCCATCCAAGGCATACAGTGCTGACTAGACCTTATGAAGCCAATGAAAACAATTATTCAAGTTAGTATGAGTGCAAGTGATCCTTAAGCCCTTAATTACTCCCTGTACTCTTACTGTTTAATTCCCGTGCATCATTCTGAGCTCTTGGAGAGTTTGTCTTGAAGCCCTGTGCTGAAAACCCCTGCGGTTCATGGACAGTTTAGGACTCCTGATGCAGGGTGGCTGCCAGGGCCACCACCAGCTAAGCCATCCCTTCCCATCTCTCAGCGCTTGCAGATTGCTCGGAAAACTTTTTATATCATGTATCCATTTCCTCTGGATCACTACCAGAAAAACTGCTTCATCTCCAGGACAATACTGCAAAAGAAGAAGGAAAGTGTAAAACCTAAAGCCCCCCAGCCCTTACCAGATGAACAGCAATTTATATAAGGTGATTTGTTCACGTATCTTTGCTAAAATGTTGCCAGAACTGAACAGTTAGAAATCCGCTAAGCAGAATAGAATGCGATGGAATTCCCCTGTCAGCTGCAGCCTATTTTTCTCCAGGTCTGCAAGCTAATGCTGAAGAGAAGTTAAATTTAAATAAATTTATTCTAAGTGTAACCAAAATGCTGCAAATAACATACCACTCGATATGCAGGAATATGCACTACATATTGGGGGACATAAACCACTCTAAGTGCTGTACCGACCTAGTTTATTTTACTGCAGTCAGGCTCCTACATCTCCTGTCCCACTCTCAAGGCAAAACTGTATTAATATTATTGGGCCCAATGCCAAACCAAGGACAGGGATCAAGAAAGTTGGGGGTGTTTGGCTCCCAGCTGCACTCCTGGTGCAGCAGGAACCCCAGATTCCGAGCGCTGCAGCCGCGCGAGGTGAAATGTCCGAAGGTACCAGCAGCCGGCTCCTCGCCCCCACACTCACAGGCAGAGGCAGCAGTGTCTTCTTAGCCACAGGCAGAATTTGTGCACACTCACGGGTCTAAGGAGACTGAGCGCCAGAATTGGTGCATCCTACCAACGTGAGATGCCAGCACACCCAGCCCGGCTCCAAGTGAGAGGGCATTATGTCAAATAGTGGGAGGACCTCGTGCTGATGATAGAAGTTGCAAAAAAATTCAGAAATCCAAGTCTGGGGAAATTCCTGACCTCATTATAATCCACGCACTCAAAAACATCTAAAAACTCCAGCAGAGCTTCCTTTCCCAAAAAAACCCTCCTTCTAAAACATCTATATAGTGAGGTAAAGTTTCAAACAAGCATGTGGTATTTTCCTGCAAGCATTATCAAAACTAATTACATATACATTTCATTTTTTAATTACAAACTGCACGAAAAGCAGGGTTAAACTTTGTGTCTGCTGTAGCAGAGGGCAAATGTTACCACAATTCTTATTTAGCACCAACCTTTCAAATCATCACTTCAGTGCCATGCAAGTGATGGGCAGCACCAATGAGAGAGGGAGTTCCTCGTCTAAAGCCATGAGAGAAAAACAGCAAAACAGAGATAGTGCACAGGCATATTGGAATCAAACACTAACAGAATGACCTCATTTAAAGAACTATAAATCAACATTATACTATATTTTAGCAGGATAATCACTCCAAATATCTGGCTATATGGGCAAGGGACAAGTCATAAATGGATTTTGCTGCTTTGCTACAATCCTGCCAAGATGCTTCCCACCACCCTGGCTAAGAGCAGAAACCACCTTATGACAGCTGCTGAGATACCACTCAGGAAAATGTTTACCATCAACATAATTGAAAACAAAATCAATAATTACAGTAACAAAACTGTGGGCTCCATGAAAAAAACAGTCTGATTTAAAATGTACCAGTCCTTGATGTTTTAGACTAGATTTAGTAGTTGGGCTATTTTTTTTAAACATGTTAGTTGGCATGCTTCAAAGTGGGGAATACCAATGAACTGTCGCTGCAAATTGTTTACCATGACAGTCCACAGTTTTATCTTCCAGCTGTGACTGATAGCATGCTTCTTTAGCTTAGTGAGCTGCTTGGAGGCTTTTCTCAATTAATTTGAATTTTTTATCTGCAGGTACTTTTGATTCACACAATGGGTAGAGAGGTGACAGTTCAGGAGTGCACACATTCCCTGAAGCCATCACAACGGAGCTCCAGAGCAGGACTGTTGGTAAGCCATGCATAATTCAGTACATTTCTTAGAGCAGCTATTGCTTTGCCAAAGAAGTGGGATGGACTTGTTCGCACAAAACACAGTTTCTTAGCATCAGCTTTTTTCTTTTCTTTTCTTTTCTTTTCTATTCTTTTCTTTTCTTTTCTTTTCTTTTCTTTTCTTTACTTTTCTTTTCTTTTCTTTTCTTTTCTTTTCTTTTCTTTTCTTTTCTTTTCTTTTCTTTTCTTTTCTTTTCTTTTCCATCTTTGCTTCAGGCTTGAGCTTTTTTAAATGACGCCTTTTTAAACTACATCTTAGACATTTTTAGAACACACTTCCAAACTGTTCTTTGGAAGGCATACAGAGACCATGACGCTACCTCTTATTCTTCTTTCCCACACAGTTTGACAGTGTACAGGCCTGTTCTGTATCTAAATTTACAAGCTGTGACAAGTGATAAATATCCTAAATCTAAAACACTATTGTGTACCTCTGAGACAATTAAAATTCCGTAGATACCTACATGCAGTACATAATGCATTTAGTCAACATTAGAACATGTCAGAGAGAGAATGTTTTATCCCAGGACACATTTAAGCATCTAAAAATAGGTTTTCAGTTTAAATAAAAGTATTTTAATAACATTCATTGGGAAATCCCCTTTTCTCAGATTACAAAAGTAATATTAATTCGTAGATTGTCACATGTGCAGTAAGAACCGAGCAGAAGAGTTTATAAAAAGTGTCAAATAAATTTTTATATATATATATTTTTTTTTTTTTTTAATATATATATATATATATATATATTTGTTTTTTTTTTTTTTTTAGGAGACAAATTCTGGTTAAAAGTGATGCATTTTTAATTCTCTCATTTAACTCCAAAAAATCACACCATACACTTGAGGGCGCAGGCTGAACTCCAGCCCACACTATTACGTAGAGTTTAGCAACAGGAGAAGACATACAATCGTTTCTGAGGTTTGGCCATAAGATGTCTTGACTGAGACATGCCATTTTATACAAAACTCAGCATTCCTCACTCAGTTTTGCTTAGTTTCTCTGGAGGTTGTGCATACCTTTCCAGGAATGGCTAGCACGAGCACAGTGTAACTGCAATGTGTGACAGACAGGGAGTTAACCACTGACTAAACGTCAATATTTCACCATCAGGACACCAAAAATTCATCCTATTTCTGAGATGCATGGCAGTGGTAGGAGACAACTCATTTCCCTTCATTTAACTGCATTCTCTGTTTTTAATGGTGAGATAGAAGGGCATATCCTGACACTTCTCTGCAAATTAGAAGCTATTTTCTTTCTTTGTGGTACCTTAATTAAGGACTATAAAGGAATTCTTCATCTTTGGGAGACTTCTTTTAAATAAGAAAACAAATAGAAAAGACTGCTGTCACGTACAGCTGGAGAAAGGTTTGTGACATGCAAAACCTAACTGATCTGGCCTCGTTTTGTCTCACCAAGGTCCACTGTGCAGTATTAATGCTGCTAGAAGTTGCTGCTGGCATCAGTCCAGCAGCTGGCCAGTGTATGCACCCATCTCCATTGCGTTCTGGTTAGCAGTTTTTACCTTTTTACACGGAAACACACACTGCTCAATGCCTAATGGCCCAATCCAGGTAGAGTGCACTAAAATAAGAGTGCACTCATGACTGCATGGTGAACTAGCGCACAGTGACGTGCCCCGTTCTGAGACAAATCCCACTGATGCACGATCTGATGTTGAGGTTTATATGGGAATACTGACAGCTCTTCCAGTGAGGTCCAGTCCCCACCTCTGAATCAGAGCACTTTCAGTGCACTCTGTTCTCTGATCCTGCATGTTCACATTTCTGAATAAATATTTCTGACTGTTTAGCCTTCTATTGAAGTAGTGATGGCAACTTACACTGCATCAAGGCAGATGAGCAGATCATGAAGCTGGGAAGAGCATATATCAAAGATTTACACCATGCAGCCCAGCTTTATTGACTCCTTGCCATAGGGAACAGAGAGTCAAAGGCTTGCTTGTAAACTACAGAAATGGCAGCACTTTCCTCCTCCAACCCCACCAATTCTACAGGTAGACCCCTTAAAGCTGCCACATGGGAAGCATACTACTATTTCTTGGGCTCACCTCCAAGGGACTGAACATCTGCCACTGCTGATGGTGGTGTCACTGATGTCCTATGTGCCAACAGCCCACAGTTTCTGGTAACTCCCACCCTGGAGGAAAAGCCTGTGCAAATGTTCCTGTTTTATTCAGCTTAGTGTTCTCGGTTAGAGAATCTCAGTCTGTCATTTTTCTGCCAGTGGTGGTTTTACTTGTTTGAGACTTTAGTCAGCTTTTTTCTAGCATTTAAATTAACTCTGGAAATCCCAAGTTGAAAGCTTATGGTCTCACACCTGTCACAAGACAAAGAGCCACTACATTCTGAGCTTTTTACAGCCTCATGTAATCTTGTCCAGGCCTCTAGAGATTGTCGAGCAGCAAGCCAGAAGGAAGCTGTTTAAACTGCAATTTCAAGTTCTTGGATCACAACTAATAGACTCATGGCAATAATGAAGGCTGTAAAATATGCTATTCCTTCCCTTATTTCAGATACTCTTAAAAGCAACTGGAAGACTTACATAAACTACCTCAATTTTAACCTGTTTGGACTAGTTTAGTGTGACGGAAAAGAAAAAGTCACGAGTGATATTCCAACCCAGCCTCTACATGGAAAAAGCTTTTCCTCTAAAAATAGTGCTGCACTCTTTTAACACTTCTCACGCTACTAAATTAGAATTCACAAGTCTTCAGCAGGATTCCTAATGGGATCAAAGATTAGAAACATCTTTGAAGTTTGTCTTCCTTTGCTCCACTGCTAATACATACCTGCACTAATCCACCATGGTTCTCTTCAACTAATCAGTCACTCTCCCTCCCAAAAGGGACAGTTTACAGGCTTTTTCCAAATCCCCATTTGTTTGTGTTCATTATCCACACTTCATTTTGCAAGAGCATACCATTTTTTTAATTGATTTTTCATATTTTATAAAGAGGACAGTTTTGTTTTCTGAAACCTTTTGGTCTAAATGTGATTTGCCAGTAATGTTTACAGTACTTATAACTTTGGTCCTGTTTACTGCTGGTAAGGCAATTGGACTGAACTGTGTGTGTGTGACAAATTCATGACACTTTACTTTTGACTACAGCTATCAATAATATGATTGCAAGGAGATCATCTCAGTTTCACTTTTTAAATTTGGTCCTTGTTGAAAGAGATGAAAGAAATGTTGAACCTCAAGCTTATTTGCTTCTTGTTTGGGAAAAGAAGCTAACAGCCTCACTGACCCTAAGCAGAAATCACACAAGGGAAAACATAATTTTAAAAAATCCTTTCAAAATTTACATGACTCCAAACTGTGACACAGGTATTTTTCTTTGTCTCGCTGTGACTCAAAGTTGGCTCACAAAGACCATAACAAACTTCTTGTATCTTTAAATTGATACTTACTTTTGAGGGGGGGGAAAAAAAAAGTTATCTTTGTAAGAAAGCCTATTATCATAGAGTCTGTAATGATTTTTGTCACTGATAGCAATTGGTTCAGTCAGGCATCTGTTTGATTTACTCAAAGATTTCAACGCCAGAATGCCTCACTCTGCTCACTGGCTTCAACCTCACAGACAATACAAAATGCAGAACTGAACCAGAAGCAATATGTGGTGCTTTTTGAAGATGTATCTTTATGGAGTTGAATGCATCTAGATTACCACAGGCTTGAATTTCAGAAAGCACAAAATCTGCAGATGAAGTCAATGGAATACACTGATGATGAGCCCCATAGCTAGACATTCAAAATTTAACCTTTTAAAATATTGATTTATAAACAGAAATTAAATGCATAAGAGGGACATGGTGAAGCAGAAAGTTTCTTGAAAGTCCTGCAAAGTCGTATTTCATTAGTGGGAGACTATGAAGATTTTAACTGTGATTCCTTTAGAAGGCAAGGGGGTGGGGGGAGGGAAGAAAAAAATAGGAAAAAAAAAAAAAAAGAAAAAGTGAAATGGATGAGCTCTCATTTCTTCAAAGCTTTATTCCCTAATTTTTCTCTGGGCTAAATTAAAAGATTAATCCATTTCAATGACTACCCACAGGGTTCACATCTAAATGAGTATTTCCCCTTTCCACAGATAGAATAGGAAGATTAGAGTGTGAAAAGGAGACAATTTATAGTGAGTTTTCTGGTCTTAAGAGGGGTTTTAATTTGAATGTGACAGACATGTTCCAGCTGCTGCTTGTCTTCATATTTTCAAAAGGACATTTTAAGTGCCACTGTTCCATGTGCTGAGTGTCCCCAGAAAGATGAGTGTTGTGCTTGTGTCTGTTAGGGGCTCTGGACCGACTGAGGCTTTTCCCCAGACTGTAAAATTCACACTGCACCATTAGCTCTCTTCTTCCTCACATGTCTTTCTCACATCCCTACCAGAGGGGATATCCTTCAGGATCACAGAAAACTAGATGTTTTAAAAAATGTGATATAAAGATTGGGGGAGAAAAAAAAAAGTTGTTTTAGAAATGGCTTCATTCCTCTGTTTGTATCCCTCTAAGAAATTAATGAAGTTAATCATATTGCAATAAATAAAGTAGTCATTGTCTCCTATTGCTGAGGGAAGCACAAAATCAGCCACAGGGCACCTTTAAAATAAAGAAGGGGCTGATGAAACCTCCTAGTATAGGGGCACCAAGCAGGTTTCGACACTGGCTGCATTCACGACACTGATCACTGAATCAACACCTTCCCAAAGAGTTAAAGGACAGACACATTTTGGGTGTCTGTAATGGGAATAATCTAATCCTGGGGCAATGCATTGCCTTCTCCAGTGAAACTGGTGTCTGGCAGCCTGGTGTGCAAGTGGTTTGAACTACTATTTACCTTCTGCAGATTAAACACTAAGAGTTGCCGTTTCTAAATTAGGTGCACATAATCAGTCAAATAATCCTGTGTGGAAAGGGGCCAGGAAAGAGGATTTGTCACTATCTGCTTCTTCCTTGTCGTCCTGTTACCCAATACACGTGCAAACATTTGAACTCTCCCTCCCCATTTTACGGACAGGAAAGTGAGGTGGATAATTTAAGCCACTTTTTAAAAGCCAGACAGAAATAAGTGCCAAAAACTGGAACTGGAGCTGCCGGGTATGAGCCAGGACAATTTTAGAACACAGACACAGAATCTCCCAGACCGGACTTCTTACCCTAAAACTACAAATTTTATATGGCACTTTATAACAATAACAAACATGATGATTAAGCACTGGAGTTGAGCTGGCACTAGAGCTTGGCAAAATTCTTTCAACCGTTCTTTGCTCATAAAAAGCAAGCTTTGCAGAATTCAGTTTCATGGATTTCTTCAGTTTTGACAAAGTTAAGTTCAGCAAAATTTAAACCCCTTTAAATATTTCAGGTTGGCATCTTCATATAAAAGTCGTTCTGCATTATGAAACCAACTTGATCTTCCTGCCTCTACTTATTCATTACAAGGGGTGGTGAAGATCCTCCCAGTGTGGAACTGCTCCCCTATGCTATGTGTTTTGCTGGGCAGCGGAAGAGGTAACAGTGGAGATAGCAGAGACATTATCTAAGCTATTAAAATAATACCACATTTAAAATACTATCACAAGCATCATATCTAAAACCCCCTGAAATTAACAGCTGACTTATACTTCAGCACTGTTGTTTCAATCTCTGCAAAAAGAGAGAAACCTCTGTGCCCACACCCCCAGATAATTATTTGAATATTTTTTATTCCCCATCATTAGTAACTAGAGTGCGAAAAGTAAATGCTGCTAAGTCAAGGCAGCTAAAATATCTTACAGCCCTTGCTCTTCCTGGCTGGCATACTGCACTTTTCCAGATGTTTCACCCCACAAAGCTGAGAATCTCAATACTGTTCTATTTTAGTCCTATTCACAGTGAAATGATGGCATAAAGCGATTCTTTCATCAAGGCATTAATATCAGACCAAGATCAGAAGGGAAAAAAAAAGATTACATTTGTCATGTAGAAAACTGAACAGAAGATCAGTCATAGAAACATGATTGGAAAGTATTTTCATGCAGGAAATTCTTCATATTTACATAACACTTATGTATTTAAGAAAAACTGGTATACCTGTCTACCAAGTGACAGTTTTGAACGTTCTACCCATTTTGGAGGCAATTAGGCATCTATTCAAGTCTTCTGTGCTCACTTTAATTTCTTCATTTCTCCACCCACCTGAATCTGACACTTTGACATTTTTGCTTATTAAAATGGAAATTCAACATTTAGCAAGGCCAGGCCATGCAAGGTCAAAAATGGATGAGAAATACCTACACAGAAGAAAGAATAGTGGAGATTTAAATCAATAAAACATGCAGTTTCATTTTTCTATAATTTTGAACAAAACAATAGCTGTCGTGAGATGCTAAAACAAGTTTTGAAATATTCATCACCATTTTCTTGTTCAGTCTCAAAATAAATTCCTTCAGCACTCAGAGCTGTGGGTAGATATTGAATAGCATTATGTCTTTTAGTCTAGCATGTCGACGGAGAAGAATTGCCTCTAACACCATGCTATTGTTCTATTTAAATAATCTTAAGCAACAGTAGTTTCATCACTTGAGTTGGAAGATTATTTAAGAGACTAGTAGACCTTATGACTGTGAAGTATTTCCCAATATTATAGCGACATTCTTCAGTTCCCTGAACTCACAGCACTTAGCATACCTTAACTCAATTCTAAACAATCCACCCTTCTTCCAATCCTCCACACATCAAATTCTTCCCCCGTGCTTGACAAACTCCCACGTGGTACTTACAGCAAGTTCGAGTCTATGCTGATGAAGTACATAAGGCTAGTTATGTGAGAGGGACATCCAGCTGATCACTCAATACGCAGATACAAGCGAGAGAACTCTAAACCCCTCAAACCAGTAAAACAGACGGTACAGCCTGAGCATCGTGTTACCTCACTGCAGAATCACAATACTGGGAACCACATCCCAGAACTGTGGGCCTTTGCGGGATGATGTGAACCTCTAATGCAAATTTTATTGGGACAGACACAGGGAAAACTTCCGTGTAGTGTATTTAAAATTCCAAAGGAAAACACACAAAGTTAAGTATTTTGTTTTAAGTTGTTCAAGTTGGAAGCTTTTCTTTATCTTCGCACAATTGTTTCTCTCCACTCCAAGTGGTTTCAACTTTAACATGATTTTGTAGCCATTCACTTTTTCTCATATTTTGCAGAATATATTCACACTCCTCTTGGACTGAAGTATCTCAATTTTTCAATTCCAGTCAATTTGGACCATAAACAAGTAACAAGTTTTTAGACATTTTCTAGTTAAAGAAAAATGGTTTAAAATATCAGGCATTTTTTGAAAACCTTGAAAGTAGTACACCAGAGATGGGGCTAAATTTGAATTTTTCAGGTAATATTGAACAAGAATATTAGTGGACAAGCTGATCTGTGGCACAGAACAGATCTATGGAGTACTGACAGCAGGACCTGGAGCTGAACCTCAGCCTGGGCTTTCCCAGACCTACCCCTGGAGTCCCAACACAAAATTGGGCAGGACCTCAGGAGCAGAGCCCTGTTACTAACTGATGCTGATTAGCAGCTGGTGGCAAGACTGTCACTGATGGCATGTTATTGGCAAAGAGCAGCCTGGCTGATACCCACAGTCCTGGGATGGAACTCCAGGAAGGACCCGAGGACAAGCAGACCAGTACTGAGCAGTGTGTCCTGTCTCACCATGGGGAAAGAGCACAGTCCCACCGCTTCAAACCCGTTTAATCGAGTCAATCTGAATATGCGAGGTATCGCCAGAAAGTCAACCAAGAAGCACAGCACAGGCTCCGTGCACATCCAGGATTACTGCCTTTAGAGGGGTCACGGGAAGGGGAGAAATCTGGTGAAGAACAAAGCTGCCACATGGCAGCTCCATTAACAAACTTCCCCTCAACACAAACATCATAACTCCTTATTCTAAACAAGTGGGTTTTACTCCCTAGGCAGAGACACTAGCTGGGACTTCTGAAAAGAAATATGTTTAGGCAGAACTAGCACCACAAGACATCTGGAAGAGGAGAGAAAAGCAAGAACAGGATCTCACCGGGGTCCCTTAAAGAATCACTGTTTACCCTAAAACACTCTGTCCCTAAAATAAACCAGTTTTCCTCTCACCTAGCCATAGTCATTGGCTTTTTAGTAACCTACAATATGTCATGATTTCAAAATGAGCCCCTTGATTTACAACAGTAGCAGTTCCTCTATTTGTAACAAATGCAGACTTGTAAGATGTTATCAACTACTTTTGTCTCCCTGACATGCAGAGATGCTGCTTAAATAGAAATTTGTGTTATGTGTGTTTGAAGACTTCTAATGCTGGATAATTTTGCATTTTTCTACCCTACTGAGCTAGGAAATTAGCAGTAAAACTTTTTCTTGCCCTCTAGGAGACCTGATTTAGTAAAACACATGATCTCAGGTAATAGCTACAGAATCAGCTATTTATCTAATTTAAATAAAACTGTTCCTCCAGCAGACAGTGAGGGGAAGAAATAATATGTCATGCTAAAATTCCTGAGCCAGTACTTCTCCCCTACATCCTTTCTGTGCTTGCCGAAATGCACTGCTGCTCTGTGTTAAATAAGCTGCAGTAGAATAAAAAACAACTAATTTGTACTCCCTGGGTGCTGCACAACCAATTTAACTCTTGCTGGCATACAGATTATAAATAGAAAAAGACGCCACCGTTTCATGCAGAAAACATTTCTATGAAAGTTAATAAATTAACAGGAAGGAAACTTTTTTTTCTTCCTACCTATTTGCCCCATGAACGGGAGTCATGTCTTTAATCCAAAGAAAGCAGGTGATGTTAGGTGTCACCTTGTGGGATGACTTACCAAGGGCTTACCCTAAACACCAGATGTGCCCTCACCTGCTTGGCAACACACCTTCTTCCCTCACTGTTGTCCAGGAGGAAGCGCTATCCTTTTGGAACTAAAGAAAAGTAAAAGACTTCCGGGCCAGACATCAGTGCATGTCACAGGAGCCACGTGAGAGAGATGACCCTTGGGAGGGGCTCATTCTCTTGCTCTCACATGGAGGTGGAGGGAAACAAGACAACAGCTTCCATGAGTCATCTAACTTGGCAGCAAAAGCAAAGTCATAGACACTGTTTTTCATCAGATGATGGGCTGAGCTCATCTCTACAGGAATTCATACAAGCAGAACACTTCCCCTGGGTAATTTTCATACCCATCAAAACTGATCTTGTAATATGCACAAGCTGGTCACAACGTCCTGGTCCCAACATTAAAGAGTGCTACCATCCTCAGCTGAGTCAGCTGAAACCAAATGCTTCCACATTCTTCCAGTGATTGGAATGTGGTTTCAGTTTTTATGGGCTTAATGTACAAAGACAGTATAAAAATACACCAGAATAAATAAATTAAATCAAATCAACTTCTTTTAAGAGAACTGAAGAATCAGATATAACTTTCTATGCCCAAGATTACTGATTATTCTTCCACAGTTTTTTAAATAGAAATCAATTAATTCAAATTCAGCAGCTCGGAGTATTTTGCTTTTGGATTAGTATGAACCTGCATACATCCAGTGCATTCAAGGATAGTGTTGTACCTACAGATGTCATTTTTTTCAGATTCCCACCTGAAACTGCTAAACAACAATATTACTTGCAGAGATGTAGCTTAGATCTTAAGAGATATCAGGTAACTCTGTCCTTAATGCAGGTTTTATGTAAATAAAGACTGAAAGATTACAACACCAGATAAAAGAACCAAAGTCATAAATGCAGGGTAAAAGCACAAAGTGAAAGAGGTTGACTAACCTCAAAGTAAAGTTTATTAGGAAATAACCAAAAATGAGTGATCAGTCCAATGGTAAAACAAGATACAAGCATGTTTGGGGGCATTGGAAAAGTTAAAAGTCCCTGCTGACATTACTCTTTTGCATTTTAATCACCCCATGTAAAGCAGAAAGAGAAAATCCTTGGGGTTTTGGACTATATTAATAAATTGTATTTATTTTAATTAATTTCAAATTAATACAAACAGGGAAAGATTTAGGAGCCTGCAGCATCTTGTCTCCTCTGCTGCTTCATGTCACCTGGTTGCCCTGTCTGCACCCCTCCTGGGCTGATACCACTTGCTTTGATATTGACACAGTTCAGGCTCAATCCAGTCTTCAAAGAAAAACGGGCATGAAAATCCCTCAATCCCCTCTTCTGCCCTGAGCCCAGGGCATGTGCACATTTCCCAAGGACTGCACAATCCAGTGGGTATTATTTTGTACTTAATAAAATTAACAGTCTTTACAGAAAATAGGATTTGGAATGACATTTCTGCCAACGGGATCATTCAAAGTCTGGTGGATGTACTGCGATATCAGTCCTGATCCCTTTCATACCACTGGCATTATTTGCTCTATTTTCTAAACTAAATTTATCATACTGAATATTAAGAAACAGAAGAAAAGTAGATGAGAATTGTATCTCTTATTTTAGACAGTATTTCTCCTGTTCTGCATTGGCTGCCATGTACTTGCCAAACACAGTTCACTCTGTTTATTTACTGTTTCATCTTGCAAGAAGGGCTGTTCCAGGTAAAAACAAAATACAAGAAAGAATGTCTCAGATTCACTCTTAATGGGATTTTCCCTACAGCAGGGGAAACAACCTCCTCAGCATTCAGGTCCTATTAATCTGTTACTATTGATATTTTAAATAGTTGTTAGAATTTAATGATTGATCATTAATATAAATTATTATTAATATTTTTAAAACATCATTGGGCAACCAAGATATATATTTAATATCCCTCCAGAAAGAAGGGCATTTTTGGGACTTACGGTTAGTTGTCCTGCTCTGGTCACTCTGAGCGCTGTCATTTGACTGGTTGCTGGAGACAGAGGACACACTTGAGCTCCTGACAAAACCAAATGCGGCCAGCTTAGCTGCTGGCAACCGTGAGTAACCTGGGGGACGAAGTCCAGACGGGCAGGGCTTGGGGAGATTTGATTTTGCAGCACTTGGACATGATCCTTTCTTAAGATCAACTGAAAGAAGGAAAAAGAAATATTTGTTAAACAAATTAATTGTGAGACACTGACCATTACCTGTAGATCCCAGCTTCATAAAGGTAGTATTAATACTGAATACGAGTCTTAATGGCTGATCAAACTGCAGCAATGTCTTATTCTTTGCTGCATTGAAAAGACACTTGGAGGAAAAATTACAAGTCACAATAATTTTTAAAAGATGAAAAGTGCCAAATACCCATGGAATAACTCAAACTTTTAGCAAAGTAACATAGTTCAACACTGCTATGAATTTCTTTTAATGTTATCTTCTGCAATGCTGTATCACTTTCTAATTTTACATTTAGTGTGTGCCAATTAAAAAACTCACATAGTCAAACATGCTATGCATAACCTCTAATTTTGGAAAGTATTGTAGACCAGCAACAATCCTCTTCAAGGACACAGAACTTCTTTGTATTTCATCAAAGTAAACACTTCTTTGAAGTTTTTTCTTTCAAATTCCACTAAAAAAAATTCCCTTTTCTTGTGCCAAGCCTGGGAACAAGGACGTGACCTGTAAAATTCTACTTTTTTAACATACCACTGTCCATTTCCACTGGTGGACTTCTTGCTAAGACATCAGCCTTCGTGAGTGACAGCCACCAAGTCTCAGACAAGTGCCAGTAGCAGGTTTGTAACACCTGAACTTAGACCACAACAGCAGTTCAGCTGTGACGTCTGCCTGTGGTTACTAACCACTCATCTGCCTTCAGCTTCTGTTCTAACCTGTACACTGCTGCTCTTGCTCAGGCAAACTTTTCTAGGCAAATACAGAAAATTTGCAGGTTCACAAATGTTCCTCTTTTCCTTCACAGGGCAAAGGTCCATGACCATGGCAGTCTTGCCTTCAAGGTCGAGGACCAAAGATTAGAGTTCGCTTTTGGCTGGAAGGTCTGGATACTAAGTGACTCCAGCCTTCAGGTGTGCATAAATTCAGACAGAGCTTTCCTTCCTTGATTTGAGAATACCAGATTCCTGTTCCTTGTGGAATCCTGTGCCGCAAAAGTACATATTTTTTTAAAAAAAACCATTAACAACAATCTCCAAAACATGATGCTAGAGTGTTTAATCAAGACCAGTGGGATAGGAGACAAGGCAGCATTAAAGCTGTCAACACATTCTGCCAGAAAAGGCCACAAAGTCACCCTTTTCCCATTCCTATTCAGTGAACACTATTTGTACACTAGAGCGAGACAAACTTCAAAGGGAGAAGTGAACATTCATAATATAAAGAAAAATACAAATTAACTGCACAGTAAGAATATGGTCATATTATTACAGTATTTAATCCTTTTGTAAACTATGTAGGTCACAGCCTTATTAATTTTAATGAAGCATTTCACTTTGAGAAGACTTTAGAGAAAACAAGACTAACTCCTTTGAGCAGAAAAATGTTACAGGGATTTTTAAAGGTATTTGTGTACCTCATCACAATACTAATGCTAAGTTTTGTTTAACGTAACTAAGCCTTTCCTATTGAAAAAGAAATAGGTGTAATACCAAGCTAAAAGAGTTTTGTTCTCCTGTAAAACATATTCCTGTAAAATTCTCCTTGCTCAGTGAATAAAACAATTTATTCGTTTACTCTAAGCTCTTAAAAATGCATTTTTGTACGCACTTTTCCCAGGTTGAGGCCTTTATTAAGACTCAAGAAGATGAATGTCTACAGCACCTTTGCCAGCCCAGAGAAGCACATGCTGTGCAGAGTAATCCAAATGAAAATAACAAATATCTATAATGAGTAATAAAAGACTGCTAAAATCCCCATTCACTTTTCTGGCACCAGCAAAGGCAATTTTGGAATATGATCCTGAATGTAGCTTTATTTGGATATTGTGAAGAGAGTCTCAGAAGTAGCCATGGGTTCCAGGTGCAGGTGAACGGCAGATCAGGCACATTAGCACAGGGAAGAGATAAGCAGTGACGGTCACCATCAGTTTACTGCCAGGTTTGTGCAGTGCTGCTTTGGCAGTGGTCTACTGCAGCTGATTTATGGCTAGCTGAAAAGCAACCAGGCTTCTTGCAAAGCCAAGACTTCTTCCCTACCCGCTGCAAAATATTGCATGTGCTGCATCAGCGGCAGGATCAAGCCCAGGCACCCTCCAGAACTGAAGCCAAGACAAGTACTCGTGCTGAGCAGCTGCAGGTGCAGCAGGGAGAAGGTATGGGGATGTCTCTTGTGGGTTTTACAGGCTTCCAAAAATGCACCTGGGCTACATAACCTGAGATTTCTTTTTCTTAAGAATCTTTGAAAACTGAGGTGGAGGGAGAGATATTTCTATTTTACAAGAACAAACTATAAATATCACGGACTTCCTGCAACAAAATAGGGGAAAATCCACTAGGGCAGTGGGATAAAGTTAGAAATGGCTTTCAAACGTACTTGGCCTAGGGCAATGTGGCTCACCTGAGACTCCCAGGTCCCAGCTCAACCATGGGGATGCCCACATCAAATCCCCAGACTGACTGTTCTCTACAGTCTGTGACCAAGCACCATGAGTGTCACTGAAAAAGAATTTCCTTAAAACCAAAAAGGTTTTGGTGACAAACCACCCAACCGTCTTTACCTTTTCCTCAAAGTCAGTCTTCCAGACTTGGAGGATTCATTGTTTTTTTCCTCATAGTTTTTAATGTATTCCTAGTTTATGACTTCAATTCAAATTCCCCCTGAACTAACAATATTTTGCATCTTGAACTCATCACCATCCTTAAATTATTTTTCACTTCTCTTCTTTGTAATCCTGTTCTTCTGTACCATGAAGACCTCAGGGCAGGACATTATCCTCATTAGGGATGCATTCAAATCCTTAAAATTAAGTAATTTTTTGTATTCTTTCTCATTAAAATACATGAGACATCAGCCTGTTGTATATATTTTCTGTTCTAAACATTATCAAGTTTTCTCATGCATGTTTTTTGCTTTATTTCTGTTCCTTAAAAGTATAGAAGTACTCCTGCAAACATGGTCTGGGAGTTCAAAACGAAAGTTATTTTAATGAGCAGCTTTTATTTTAATAAAAATCTGCCAAAATAAGCTTAAAAATATTTCTAGTTGTCTCACTGCCTGAAGCTAATTATAGAATTAACTATTGTTGTCTGTATGCACACAAGTGATTTTCTAGGACACTTCAAGCTGTTCCCATCCAGAAACATAAAAACATTTTGAGTTAGGGACTGATTGACACAAACTAAATGTGCCAAGAGAGACCTAATAAAAGTCTGAACTTCACTTCTTATGCATCCCCACTGCACGAGAATTGCATCTTCGTGCACGGGTGAAAAGCAACTTTCATGTTACTTCTCTGTGAAATTTGAAATATGCTTTAGCTGAAATGAATGAAAAATTAAAGAAATGAGTTATACAGATATGTTCTTATGAAAAAGAGTAGCAGTTTAAAACTTTAAAACTCCATAATTCAGGGATCCTTGGCAAGTCTTTATTATCTGGTTGTAGGGGTTTTTTTTTGTTTTCTTTGCTTTCCCTTTTTATTTTTTTTTTTAACCAGTATTTCTGTTGAAACTTTAATCATTAGATGTCATTTTCTCTCATTTACTGATGATCTGAACATCGCTATTCTCATTTCATATTGGGAAATCTGGGATAAAGGACTTACTTCCAATGTCTCCGCATCAGTCAGAGATAATACAAGCTGAGTTAACCCAGCTCAGAGTTAACCCAAACATTGCTGTCTTCGCAGATTAAAAATAAATCACAAAAGTGAGAAACCTATTCTGCTGCCACTACCTTTGTGGTTTTCCTGCATAGACATAACAGCTTCTCTCCGAACGAGAACTGAGGAAAGGGGCTTTAAAAGAGAGGTTGTCATGATTTACACCTAAACAGCAGTGAGCAGACTGAGCCCACCTGCCCTGATGGCCTCTCATCCAAATGCTGTCAAGCCTGGGACAGTTCAGTTCCAAAGGCCAAACAGCTGTCACTGCTGGACATTGATTAATTTCTGATGGGTCAGTCCACCATCATAGGGTAGTAAACTCTCACCTCCTCATGACTCAGATTTAAAAGCACAAAAAACCTGCTCTGTGCCTTCCCAGCTCCCAGGCAAATCAAGGCTGGTTAACACACTCTGAACATCCCAAGAACTTGTCATCTCACAGTTCATTCAAGCTGCAAATGTCCGTGTTCACTTGGCAGCTAATGTGAAAAGCACGACACCACTCAAAAACTTGCAGCACAGGAATCATCCCTGCATGAGACTCACCCATTGCATTTTCCACTGGCAGCCCAGAGCAGCCAGAACACTTCTCTGCACTGCAGCTGCATCTCATCTGTCCAGCTGCTGCTCACTGGCTGCTCAGAAGGGCTGTGGATGTCCAGCCAGAGACAATGCCTGGCTCTCACCAGGCAGGAGGCAAGGTAGGAAATATTTGCCTGATCCTTCACCCAGATTGCTCCATGTACTGTGCTTGTGAATGACAGCTTGCTACAACTGTCGTATAGACAACCCGTCTAATGTGATGGGGTTTAGCTTCCTGAAGACACAGTAACTGGAGCAGAGAGGTGGCAGATGGCGATGTCTCAAGTAAGATGACGATGTTCTTAAAAACACTCATGAGGAAGTACGTGCACCCTTTGAAACTTAATTTTATTTTTTTTTTTAATGAAATACAGTCAGATTGCTCTCTCAAAGAAAACAGAGTGCCAGCTGAAAACTCTGCAGGTTAGTGGAAGACAGAACATTTTCCTCTCTGAACTATTCCCCTGTCCCTCTTTTCTCAAACAGTTGAGAAGCTTGCCAGTTCACACCCAAGCACCTCAGACTGCAAGTACAGACAGAGCTGGAGGAGCAGTAAGGTAAGATTTCAGGAAGTAGCCTCAAACCCTCTTTTCTATCATCAAATCTAATATACATGTTCAATGAATGGGTCATTATTAGGTTGTTTACTCCTGAGAATAAACATGGAAACAAAGCTTCCCTGCTGGGTGAAAGCTGTAGACACATTGTGGCATTTGAGATTAAATACATTATGCATTTGCAAAGACACAAATAAATGCATATATCTGTGTCTGTCTGAGGAATGAGAAACATTGTCATCCCGATTTATGGGTAAATTCTGTCTTCAATGAAAGTTGACTTGCTTAGAAATGAGAGGAGCAACTAGACCCTCAGGACTGACAAGTTTAATGCACAGAGAGGTGATAAGCAAGTAACATTTCATTAACTCACTCTTTGAGAAAAAAATACCCTAAACACTACTGAAAAATGTAGAATTAAATTAATGAGCATAATTAAAGTGAAGTTTTAATGATGAGATCTCTGTTACCCTTTTCAAAATCAGACATTAATTCCATCAAAATAATCAGCTAATGAATGCAAATCCTAACACACTTGCTTCAAGAAGTTTTTATAACCAAGAAAACATATTAATATTTTACATGTTATAGACATAGTATGCTTCAATACTTGTTTTGAATTACAAATTTCCCATAGAAAGTCTATTTACATAAAATAAACAAATATTAAGCTTTCAGAGACTCTATGGCACCTATATCACAATTCATTGACTTCCTATTTTACCTACTTTGCAGAACTCTTTTCTTACAGTCAGGCTGCTTGTCTGACCCACCTGAGGCAAAGCACCCCTGAAGGAGCAGCAGTGCTTTGTAAGGCATTTGCAGGCAATGCCACCGCATCCTATATCCTACCGATGAAGAAGGATCGCTGGACCAACCACGCTTTAGGCATCACACATAGAGATCACACTTGAGGGAACACTCACCCTTATTTTACTTTCTACTTGGCATAACATAAAACTAACAAAACCCTTATTGCACTTATAATACTTGCAGTCCATCACTGCAGTTCAGGGATTTAATTATCAATTACTTCAGAGTCAGTTTTATGAGGATTAGTGTTATACATGGGCCAAACCACTCAGCTTATCAGTGCTGCTTAACCAGACTGCTGCATTATGAATGGTACGGCAAAGGGGAATAAAACCCTCATTAATGAGGCACTGCTGCTGTCCTCAATACTGTGCCACAGTGATTTCAGTTTAAAAACCTCCATGGCACTGCACACTTTGTCACGGGACAGCAACTGGCTAGATCCCTCTGTTTCCATTACCTCAGGCAGGACTGATATCTCTAGGATTGGAAACTGGATTAAAAGCTCAGGATCAAGCTGCAAGAGATGCTGATTAGCAATCTTAAAGGCAGGCCTGGTATCCCTGACAGAAAAATACCCCATAGCCCCTAGCTGCTTTTGCTGAAGTTAGACAAGCTCTCACACTCCACAACACCCGTGAGCAAGTCTTACTGGCTCTGCATCTCAGATGCTGACCATATGTTCGTGCATGTCATTTGTTCATGTTTGCAAATATGACTCTATCAAAGCTGTGTTTAATCCTGTTTTTCAAACAGTGCAGCAGAACCAATGATGCAGATCAAATATACTGCAAATATTGCTACAGGCGCAGGAAAGTGGTTGAAAATGGTGTTGGGTACCTTAACACAGATGGGTAAAAGGTGTCTATGAGCCCTTGTAATTAACACCTCCTACAGCTCTGGCATGCCAGGGGTTGCTGTCTCATTCATTCCTTCCATGGAAACCAGCAACCCGTCTCTGGTCTGCTTGTGTGCTCTGCTGTGGATACAGGCACAGGAATCAAGTCTCTGACGCCTCTGTACTCCTACACCAATCTTGTGCTGTCTTCTGTCACCTCAGCCTCTTTCAGGAGCAATTTATTCTTCTTAAAAGGAAGTATTAAAGAAAAAAGTCTGGTAAGCTGACCTATGAACTTACACATTGTTGAGAGAAGGATTAAGTTATTTGAGGCATACAAGGAAAAAGGCTTTAATCAAGGAAAAGGTAATTATAAGAAAATCTTGAATGGATAATTGGGAAATAAACTACAAAAAAATAAATGGATGTAAAGAAACCAACATAAGATTTCAGAAGTACATGAAAGATAAGTAAGAGGAGGTATTGAACCAAAGGAGAGCAATGAAAAGTACTTTGCAACAGAATAAGGTATTGCAGAAAAATTAAACACATTCTTCATCCTGCAAGGAAAATGGAAGGTGAGATGCCAGAAGTGAAAACAATGTGTCCTGGGGTGGACAGTGAAAAACTGGAGACATTAGCAACCTCTCCAGAACAAGTCTTGTGTAATTTAAAATCCATAAAAACAGTCAGAGCCCAAAGACCAGATGAGACACACTTTGAGGTCCTGAAAGAGATGACAGATTATTGGACTACCAGGAGTTATCTTTAATACCCTTTCTGAAACAGTAAGGTATCAATAGACCAGAGAGAAACAAGCAAAACAACAGTTGTAGGAAGGAAATTATGGAGAGCTATTATTAACAGAATTAAATTTGACCTCCAAAGCAGACAAGGTCCAAAAAAACCCCACTGATTAAAAAACCAAACAAACAAAAAAACAAACAAACAAACAAAAATTAAAAATAACAACAAAAAAAACCCCAACGCTTTTGAGAAATATGAAAATGCTAAGAATACAACTTTAGTGGCACACAATCACAGTAAGAGCTTGTGCAATTTACTTATGTATACTTCTCATGTATTGGCTTTTTTAAAGGCAGTACTACGCACAAAAAAATGGGACTGATAAGCTGATTTTGTTTACATCTTAGAATACCACATAACATAGGAAGACAGTAAATGAATACATGCAAGACAAGCTCCTGCATGGATTAAATGTGGCTAAGGAAAAGTCATGTCTGCTAGCTTCAATGATGCAGGATAATGCAGATAATGGGTGGGTGATGGATGAATGAAAATGAAGGCAGTGCTCATTTCCAAGGATCAGAAAAAAAATGTTTATTTAGTAATAGGTCCTGTTTGCATTTTCTCTCATGTCTATGTCCCAAATTGGTTCCTACAACACAAGGGCTTACCCTACTCATATCCTGAACTAACAGCCTCTTGCAGTTCCATTTAAATGGAAATTATGATCCAAATACTGTACCTGAATCCCCATGTTCAGTGCTGGCTGAACTCAAGTCACAGGGCTGAAAGGTTTTTTACCACCCAGCCTGCAATCTTGGGGTGTCTCAGCTGAGTTTGGTCAGCTTCTGCTAATGGCATCAGCACAGACACCCTCCAGATGTAGGGTCAGATAGTAAAGGATACTGGCAAGAGATATCATATTACAGAGAACCTTGATTTTTCTGATAAACCCTAAATCCTGCCAACCAGTATTACTGACTGAGACTGTCCTCTCAGGGTAAAGTCAAGATGCTCTGGTGCATTTCCATTCTGAATTTTTCTAAATTTCTCCTACTTCTTAGCATGGAAAAATGGATGCTGGGGGGAGACAGTAATAGTTTTCAAATATCTGCAAAGAGGAAAAGACCTCACAACTACTCCAGGTGAAAGAGGAAGCAAACTGTAACAAAGGGCATAAGGCAAAACACCAGGGAACACTTCTAACTCGAAAATAGTTAATGCATTGGGGGAGTCCTGCTTTCAGAGGCTCCAAGATCTCATATTGAAGATTTTTATAAATAGTTCTTCATGAAGAGGTTAAATAACCGTACATCAGAAAGAATCCCATCCTGGGGCAAGAATAGGGATCCTGTGACCTTAAGTCATTAATTAACTCTAGCTCTTATGTCTATTTTTAAAAACCTCTGCAGCATTCCAGGCTGTTAAAGAGCTGCTACACTTCACTCTGGCAATGACTGATTTTCAGCTGTCTCTGAACTTGCTCCTGTTGAAATGTGCATTTTTCAAACCTCCACGTTTTTCCAGGCTACTAAGGAGTGTTCTGTAGAAGCAATTACTGTCTCTTTCTCGTGACATTGTATACTTGTTCCAGCTCTTCTTGTGCTTTTCTCTCCCCTGTAATTCTGCCCAGGGTAATGCTGATCTGGGCAGTAGCTAGGAAGAAAAAGGTGTTAGAATTGTTGTCTCCAAAGAGGTGTACATCAGGCCTTCAAAGAATCAAGATCTCTGCTGGCACATTTGAACACTGCCCAGGTTTTCAGAGCACAACATGGTGGCGAATGTCAAATCCAGGCTGAACGGTGGGGTCTTCCTAATGGAAGAAAATGTCCCACTACCTTCCCTAAACAAAACAAAAGATTTTTCAGAACAAAACCAAAGATTTTTCAGGCATTTACAAGGCAGAGGAAGATAAAAAGGTAAAAAAAAAAGAGAATTATTATTGAAAACTATTCTCTTTCTTTGGCAATGACCTGCTAAACAACCTTTGCACAAGTCCCAGGCTCCCTAGCCAGTCTTTGTTGCAGGATAAAAAGACACACCTCAAAGAGTGCTGTTGGAGATTTGTAGTATCAGGTCAAAATGTTGCTCATTTTGTGATTTCTGCGTCTCAAATTATTGGTCACTACAGTAAAGGGAAAGGAAAGAAAGTTCATACTTTACCTGAAGCATCAGGATGGTAGAGGCTGGGAGCACTTGTTATCTCTCCTTGCTGATGGAGACAACTCCCTGAGGACCTTTGACTCGCAATGAGAATCCTGCTCTTGGCAGACGGCAACCTGGACACGGCACCCAGCCCTAACTGTGGCTTCAGGATCATGGCAGATCGATAAAAGCTTGGTGGCACCTCATAGTGACTGTATGGTGGAGGGCAAAATTCATCTTTTGCAGGCCTTTCCCCAACCTGCAGAAAAACCATTATCACAGATATTACACTATAAATCTATAAACCCAGACAACATGGAGCTCCAAATTGCTTACAAAGGCTGTATTTCCCTCCTTGTGCTTCTGGTGTTCAGAGCACTGCAAACTTTCAAAAAGTTATGGTCTTACTATATGAATGGCTCTTCGAAAATACGTATATTACACTATCGATATGCAGCTACACCAAATAAAGAATTGATACCTTCTCCAAAAGTAAATGGAGAAATGGAAGACCTTCTATTAATGAAAATGAGGCTACTGTTAAGTCACAAAAGGTTATATTATTTACAAAGGTAGATAAGAGAATAAGAAAATATACAGTGGAATTTTTATTGGAAGTTATTTAAAATATTCTTGCCCAATTCTGGGAGATGCTTAGATAACTAAAAATAAAGCTGGAGGTGTTTTAGGTACATTTTATCAGAGAAATTGTACTGCCAAATAATTTCTGTGAGGAAAAAAGAACCCCCAGTATGTTCTTATTGCAAAATATGCTCATTGTTATCTGCGCCCCTCTAGTTCCTGGAAAGAGACCTGATTGTGGACATGAGCACACTTCACTAACTTATGCTTTCAGAGGCCTGTTGAATATTCCAAATGACAGCTATAAAACCCATTTGCCCATGAGAATTGGAGAAAAAAGCTATCAGGTTTACAAATGCGAAACATTTACTATTTATCACAAAAAAAAAGTTGCTTTGTTAAAACCAGTGACAAATCTCTCAGTATTTTAATGGGCATTTTTTGTAAGAACAGCAGAATAAGTCCCAAGCTGGAAATATTTCCAGCTCATAGCTGGCTCATAGCATTGAACTTGCGCTCGAGAAATGATCTGGTTCCGTGATTCAGCCCTTGCATCTTTGTGCATTCAAGCTGGGCTCTGGCTCCCACATTTCTGTGCTGATTCATGACCCAGGACAAGAGTGGAGAGTTTTTGTCTCTCACATTTGCAAAGAACAGTTTGCTCTTCTGAGTAGAATCCAACTTCTTCACGATTTTCTTGTAAAATGCAATATCATCATAATGTAGAAAGGACCTATGAATATTTTTTCAGTCAACCCATTTAGGCCATGGGAGAAGGAAAAAAAGCATAGGAAATAGGAAATCTGAACTAAATTTGTTTAAAAATTAATCAAAAAGTGCCACAGGCTACCTAGGAAGAAATGTAACTGCCAATTAATTAACTCGGCTGTAAGTTATGATGCATATAATATGCCAAATCAATTTCTATTTAGCAATTATAAGCATTAGAATATGCACTTCAACACTGGCTATAAAAGCTTTGATCCTAGCTCCTTCAAGAGCTTTAATCCTAATTTAGCAAATCTTTAATATGCTAAGAGACAGGACTGGCCTTAAACTATGAAATATAGAACATTTGAGACCTTTGCACAGGAACTAGGAAGGCAGATGCAACAAACATTGAGCTTTATAGTTTTGCCCTATATTTTTTCCTCTGTTTGCAGTCCTATTTCCTGCCATTAGATCTTTCTCTTTCCTTTATTATTATACTCCCATGACCTATTTTAAGTTAGTATGCAGTTATTTGCTGTATAATATGAATTACTCTGAGGCTTGGACTGCAGATGTCTGGCTTCTTACTTTCAGATGCTAGATATGAGATTGTTTTTCAGGATAAGCCTCAGTTATCTTCTCTCTCCCTGATAAATTTATTTCTATCAGATTACACTATACATACTATCATTTCATATTTAAATGAAAGTATAAACACCAGTGCCAAGTATTTCAGTATAAGGAAAAGGAGAAAATAGAAAATAAGCATTTTTTGATAAACTGGATCAGTTTATTCAAATCTTCTCTCACCCCATTTCTTTTTCTTTATTGACAGTACACTAGGAGTAATAGAAAAGCAACAAACATGGACAAAAAACCAATCAATCACAAACATAAAACCTCTTCTCAAGCTGAGAGAGGTGAGAAGGACTTAGAATAGAATCAGTTAGACTGGAAAAGACCCTTAAGATAATCAAGTCCAACTGAATTTGCCCAAATACCTTTCAAGAATTAGATGCTATTTTTTGAAGATCCCAGTTCTGGAGAACATAAACTTGTTATGAAGATACACTATTTTTTCCTTTTTATTTAACTGTCATTTCATGAATTGTAAATTTCAACTGGTCTCAATAGAATTATATTAAATTAGTGCCATTTTAAAGCACTTCAGAAAGATATGGATTAATATGATGCCCATTACACCCTGTACTAGATTTTTGTATGAGGGACTTCTAGGGAAATAATCTCTTGCAGCCTGTCCACCAAGAAGGTCAGCCCAGAGTTTTCTTCTGTGGGGTTGTCTGCCCATTACTCATACACCCATGAATTAATTTGTTAGAATGAGCCAGAAAGGTCTGCACAAGTACTTTGAGCCTACAGGAATTTCCACAGGCTGGGTATTCCTGAGCAGAGCCGGCAGCATGGCCAGCAGGTACGGATGCCCAACACTTTCCATCATGTTACTTTGTTTATAACATCATCAAATTAATGCCTGGAGGAAAAATTTGCTTGTCAAGTGCCTGCTTCAGGCAACTCTTTGGGAAAAGAGTTGGCAACATCAGTTCAGGCAGTTCAAATAACAGGATCAAGGGGAGAATCTTTTGGTTTGACTATGTATATATAAAACAACTCCCCTTTTAACCTCAGCAGGCTTTTTGTTTCAACCAACTTTAGTCCATCCTCTCTGGAGCCCAATGATGTCTGTGCTGGGGAACAGACCCAAAGTGGTGGTTGAATGGGGCCAGCAGAGTCTTGGTGAGACAGGCAGGAGAGCTGGTGATCAGCAGGGCTCCTTACAGACCTCATCACATCAAGGCTCTTGGCAGCAGCCACAAAATAGTGAATGAAGTGGCCAGTGATCACTGTCTGACAGCACACAGACTGTACCCACACAGTAATCTCTCAGTCTGCAGGCCAGGCTGATCCGTGCTGGTCCTTGGGAGCAGCCTCTGGGTGAGCAGGCTCTGGCAGAGCTGGATCCTGAGCTGGGGAGTGTGCTCCCAGTCCAGCAGTACAGACAGCCTTTCCTGAGCCTTGGAGGCCATGTCATTCCACTGTTCTCTTTACTAGGACTGATGCAGTTTTGGGTCCCTATAACTTGATTTGTCCTGTAACTTCCCACAGAGGCAACTGGGAGGATAAAGAGCCCACAAATTGCTGCTAAGGCTGACTAGAAGAGGGTGAGGTCCACAATGAGATGGGGAGCCCACATTGTGATAAAAGATGTGGACAGCAGTGTCCTGCCCTGGAAAAGAACTGGTTTTCTTAAGCATTTTGCATTTCACCTTGAGAGGTTTTTGTGGTTTTGGTTTTGTTTTTTTTTTTTTTTTTTTTTTTTTTTTTGGGGGGGGGGTGTTTGGGGTTGGTTGGTTTGTTTGTTTGTTTTTTGATGAAGATGAGCATGAAAGATCTATCTACACTCTGCCAATCTTCTAAAGAAAAGCACCAATGGAGCTGCCAATTGCACGGCCCATTCAGACTTAACTCAGTTCCACTATGGACCCAACCCCTCAGCACAGCTGGACTGCCTTCAGGCTGGAGTTGGGAGTTTTGTCTGAGCTTTCCCAAGGGGGTTTTGGCACAGGCATTTCAAGAAGCCCTGAAGGCTGAAGCACTGCACAGAGGCAGTCCTTAAGTCTTTCTCATAGAGTTCTCCAGGCCTTTTCTTGGAATCTCCTGTCCAAGATGGCACCTTCCTATTTCTTCTACACCTGGCACCCAGAGGGATATTTAATTGTTCCTACCACTTAGCTGAAAGACGCTTAAAGATTACAGGTTTGACTCTTAACCGCTATTAACACTATCATAACAAGGAGTTAGAGAATGCTAATCAAAGCTCTCCAATGACAAGGCTGGATGTGTGAAATAGGTCAATCTGGGATTTTTTTTCTCTAACCAAGAGAGTGGACATCGTGCCAGAGTCTCCTTGTCTCCAAAACCTCTGAGTGTTCCACACTCTCCCTTCAGCTCAGTGATTTTGGTCTAATTCAATGCATCCTAATTGGTTTCTTTTGGATTACACACCACTCATCTGCTACTAATCCATACCGTGCACAGCTGCTCTTTCAGGCATCTGTTCACCTCCATGAATTGATAATTTTCTTTTCTCTTGGTCCATTCTGAGCCAATTCAGGCCCTTTTGTATTCCTCCAGCTGGCAGGACAGCTAGGTTATTGCTTTTAAGGTGGCAGTTCAAGAAAGCAGATTCCACCTTCCGCTATCAGCTCCTGACTCCTGGGCTCATGCAGACTCATAATGCAAACCACAGTTTGATGTTTTATTTTCAGCCTCTTCCCCACTCAGTCCAGCTTCTCTGAAGAAGCAGCTTGCTTGCGTTCAGGTATTCCCTGGCTGAAATACCTACCAAAAGTCATATTTCTTGGAGGAATAGGGGAAAATGTTTTGTATCCTCTCCAGCCCGTAAGTGTCCTACTTCTAACCCTAGAGAAAATCACGCTGCAGGCTTGCCACAACCTGAGTCCTCGCTCTAAGAACCATCCTCAGCAGTGCTCAGTAATCTGTCCTTTGTTCACAGATGTGTCTGCTGATCCTGCCTGATTATCTGAGCCCCAACTCTCACATACACCTGTGGTCATCAGAGGATCATGCCACCTACAAACAGTCAAACATCCAGTGCACAGTCTGGGTTATTTTGTCTTTCATTCCATTGGCATATATTAAGCAATAATAACCTGGTATTTCCCTTCACCTTACAGGGTGATTGTGAAGATATACTAATGAGGGCTGGAACAGACATTCTCCAAAGACTTGAGCAATTCTTCCTCTGGACATAAAATATAAGGGACAGAGCTGAAAAGTGAAGTTAAAGGAAAAAGGACAGCAAACACTGCTCTTTCTGTGTTTGTGATGAGAAATAACTATAATCTTTGCTCACTTCAGTACGTTTCTGGTAAATATGCCATAAGGGTTAATCTACACTCATACACAGTATCTTAATTTGGGTATTTGCCAGGTTTTGACTGCCAACACTGTCACTAATTTTTTTTTTTTTTTTTTTTTTTTTTTTTTTTTTTTTTTTTTTTTTTTTTTTAATTTCAATGCTGTTCCTTGAATCTATACCATATGTAAAATAAGTTAGGGAGTAAAATAGCATTAATAACACCACAAGACACAGAGAAAAAAAAAATCTTTTTTTTAAAGACTCATTCAAATAAAATCACGTATCTTCAGTGTTTATATGAAAAGCTTGGTTGTTGAAGTATCACAGGTCCCAAGCAATGGATGCAAGAGCACATGACAAATACAGCTTGCTCCTCCCTGTCGTTTCTCCACCTACCAAGCAAGCTCATCCTTCCTCCACTGTGCTCACCTCCCAGTGGGGATTTTAGGAACCCAAGGCTCCTGCCCAGATTAGCAAGGCAGAAACACAGTGAGATATCTGGAGCCAAAGTCATCTAGAGGGATTTCCATCACATTTTGGCTGCTCAGGATGGTTTTCCAGGGAAAAGAAGAAATCTTTTTTGACGTGCAGGTCAGTGTAAGAAATAGCATTAAAATTAGTCAAAAGTAAATATTCTTTTGTATTATTTGTATAATCCAAAAAGAGTTCTGATAGTCCCTGGGTTTCCATACAGCTAAACAGAATGGAATTAATTTAGACCTCTAGTGCTCTGTCTATAAAAACCTGCCAACTTTCCCATTAGGAAGGAAAAGTCTGTATGGACAAATTAAAATCATTTCCCAAAGCTATTCTCAGGGAAGCAGGGGGGGGAAAAAAAAAATAAATCAGCATGTCTTTTTCTTTCTAAACGTCCCTGTTTATAACACTAGCAGGTGTCCCATTTGCTGCAAAATACTGGAAGAACACAGTGACAATATCCAGTAACAGCTAAGATATCTCAACAGGGTCAGTACCAGAAACAGTTAGGTGAGTTTATTTCTAGTGAGCACACTTTTTTTAGGATTTATTTCTTATTTGAGGTTTGAGAACTAACTTCTGGCAATAGCAAGTAAGCAAATGATCACCACTTGGCACACAAAAGCAGCTGTCTCAGCTGCAGAAACTTACCTCCTGCAGAAACTTCTCACTGAAGTGATGACCTGGGGGTCTAATTCCTGACACTACGAGTCCAGAACCAAAGAGTCTTGGCTTCTGGAGGTCAGGTTTAAATTTGTCATACAGGATGCTGGCGGGCTTCTCCTCCCCTCCGTTGGATGCCTTCTGTTCCGGGGAGATGGGCACATTGCACGCGGGGCCATCGAAGGGCAGCCCTGCCGGCCCGAACAAAGGGTCGAGCTGCTCCATGGAACGAGGGTTTCTCCTAATGTATGTGATGATTTTAGGTCTCACAGGTTTGGGCCGGGGGATGGCAGGTTTCATCTCAACGCCTTCTTCCAGCTTTTCACTGCAGTCACTGTCTGCACCACCCTTATCTGTGAGGGAGCCCTTGGGGTGGACCAGGATAGGTTTTGGGATGGCGCTGCTGCAAGCAGTCTTGATAGGCACTTTAGGGGATACATTTAACAACTGTGTGCTGTCAGTGGGAGGTAGGACTGAGGAGGGTGACAATTTGCCATCATGAAGTGCATAAAGTTCCTTCAAATTACTGTTTGACAACGTGGGCTGACCATTAACCTCCGGTGTTGCCACCGGGCGCACAGGGGTTGGGACGCATAAAAAGACATCGGCCTTTGTTGGAATATTACAGCTCTCTGGTGCTTCCTCTGGAGGATGTCTCTGTGCATTAGCTGTTTCTTTACTTGAAACTGAAACGTTTGAGGTTTCCACATCACTGCTGTGACTGTCAGGTTGTTGGTTTGACACTGTCTCTGCGCTGCGCGCTCTGTGATGCTCCGAGGGATCAGAAGCAGGCACAGCAGCATCCTCAGTGCTTTCTTTGACTAGCATCAGTTTATTCTCATTAACTTTCAATGGTTTGCTGTCAGGTCGATTAATATCATGTACAGGAGATATCTGTTCACACATTGTTTCAGCGCAACCTGTGTCAGCTTCATGCAATTTTTTGTTTTTTCTCAGTGTCACTTTGACGCTGGATTTACTACTGCAGGTGAGTGGAAATATTGTTTCCATTTCCTCATCAGTAAAGTATTCCTCACCAGCCTGGCTGGTTGCCCTACTGTCACTGTCATTGCTTCCTCTCCCCTCCCCACTGATGGTGATGTTATCATTTTGCAATTTATCATCTGGATGAATTACTACCTGGCTTGACAATGGGTCCTCTACTCTATTACAGGTGTCTTGAAAATGGGATACTTGAAATTTCGACGTGTCAGACCCAGAGCTTTTATGTTCCTGCACCGCTGTATTTTCAGCTCTTGGACACCCCAGGAACTCTACCAGCATAATTCTCTCTATCTTTTGTGAACATGTATTTTTATATTGTAGAGATTGTGCAGTCCTAAGCTCCAGTTTTTTACTTTTATCACCCTGACCTAACTGTGCTTCTGATTTACTAGCAACCTCATTGAGCTTAACAGCTGAATGTTGAGAATGAGAAGTATGCAGTGTGCTTTCAATGCTAACATTTGGTACATTTTCTGGTTTACTCGTTTTCTTGTTCCCTGAGGTAGATGGTTTGGAATAAAATACAGTATTTTCCTCTGAGGTATTGTCAAGTGGACGAAACACCATCCCAAGAAAATGATCCGTGGATGTTTTCTGGGATTTCTCTGTACTTCCTACCAAGTGGTGAGACCTGTCAATGGAGTCCAATGATGCAGAAAGCAGACGTTTGCACGACACGCGGCCAACGCCGTCTTTTGCAAATGTGTCAGGCTGAGGAGAAAATTTTCTTGGTCTTCCCAAAGAAAGCCTTTTAATTCTCTCCACCTCCACAGCCCTGGACATTTTTCCCTTAGGAAAGTTCTGGGTGAAGTCATTATCACCTTTGGAGACAACCTCCAGGCTGGCATCATTTGTGCTACTTTTCAAATTGGACAGACTTTGTCCCCGGCTAATCCTGATATGCCTTGATAGATCCTTAACTTCGCTAGTCCTACAGTCTTTCCCCATTTCCCTGTTTGTGGTGGAGGACAGCTTGCTTTCCTGTGCACTGGAGTGACAGGTTCGAGAGTCTTTGAAGGTCAGAAGTTTATTCTGCTCTGCAGGCAGATGAGTCACTTTCTCTGTTCCTCCAGAGTATATATTCCCACTCTCGTCTGTCAAATCATGTTTCTTAACATCCCCGTCAGCGGTTCTAACTTTCGTTACAATTTGGTTGGCGTTGGTATCCCCAACATTCACTATGCTTTCATTATTGTTTCTTATTTCACTGCGGTTGTCCTGAAGGTGGGGATAACATGACTTGTTTGGAATTACTGGAGCACTCATTTTGTAACTTCCAGGTGACTGCTTTTTTTTTTTTTTTTGGCAGTTCTAATTAATGAGAAGGTATTTTCCCCTATCAGATTAACTTTACTGCATTCTTCAGTTATATATTTAAATTAGAACTGATAAGTAGAAAATTCATCATCAGAAGGGTTGAAGTCTCTTCTCAGAGTCACATTTTTCGGCTGCTCAGTTGTCTCTTCTGCAGCTTCTGGACCTAGGAAATCTTTATGGTGTGCTGTAGAGAAGTTCAACAAAAGCAAAATAGATCTGCCAAGTTCCCTCTGAATGAGAGCCAGTTAATCCAGCCAACCTAAGGGGAAAAAAAAACAAACCCAAACACAAATAAAACAAAAAACCCAAACAGACAACATTACACTAATGTCAGGAATCATGCTAACTAAATCAAACTTAAAATCAACAGCACACCCAGGTATAACCCCAGGACAGAGTGTTTTCAAACACTTTAAATGCTGTTTCAATCACAGCTTTGCTCCTAGCAAAGGTTCTTAGTGTAGCAAAGATATCTGACTTGAGAAGTTACACAGCAGAAACTGTCCTGGTTAGAGGTGTGGTCGTTACTGTTTTTAAGACACGTAGGTTTATAGCTGGAAATAGGCAAAAATAGCCAGGTGAGGGTGGGATCCAGTCTTGAGGGTCTAAACATTTGCATATTATTACATCAAGAGTGGCTACTGAAGCATTTAAAGCATCACTGTATAGATTAGCCATAAATAATAAAATTCCAGGTCCACAGAAGTTGTTTGTGGGTTTCTCTCCTAGCCTTGTAGATATTGCTGCCATTCTTGTGCTGACATCCCAACCCCTTTGACATTTCTTAGCCAGATCTATAGATTCCAAGAAAGCAAAAGCTATGGCTGGAGGTCTGCAAAGAAAAAAAGTATTTTTTCTGAGACAGATGGATATGTGTATTTTTAAATATAGAGGATTATGCACCAATCCCAATACAGTGCATCTTCTTTTGGCTCCCTCACACATGTGGCTTGTCCTCTATCACCTCCAGCAAGATGGAGGCGACTGATTTCTGTCTATTTCGTGCCAGAATTCACTGTCTGAGATACTTTTTGTACCTTGTGTGTTCATACGCTTCATCATAAAGAAATATGGATGCTGGAAATTGGAACATGCTCCACAGTTCCCAGAAGGTGGAATTCGAAGCATTTGTGCTACTCCCAGCTGTGCTGGGTTTCTAGCCAGGGGCTCACAGGGGCACTAATCAGAAGAGCTGAATAAGTTCAGTGCTCTGTCTGCAGTATCTGGGTGCCAGTCTGGGTCCCTGTGTTCACTGAAAGCATCTTCACACACAGTGTGTACAGGAGCTGTGCTGGTGTGCTTCAGAGACCAGACCAAGCACTTTGGTTTACTGTTGCTAGTACAAATTTGTTAACATGAAGGTCAGGAAAGACCTGGCCCCTCTCAAACACAGGGCACTGCTCAACCTCAGTATGCTACCAGTTGAGACTAACCCCTTAAAGCTGATGGACTCCTTGCACCTGACATTCTAATTTCATTTCTTCTTGTGACATCCAGTGTCAGATTAGGGATGTCAAAGACTTGAAGAACCCACTAGATTCTTACAATTAACATCCATACAATTACCCAAAGATATTTTCTTTTTTTTGCAGAATATTGCCTGGTTAACTTTGTAACGTGTTTTATGACTACCGTTACAATAACTACACAGAATAATGATTCTCTGATTGTAAAAAATACAAGGTTCCATTCTGCTATAGAACATACAGATCTCCTACTAAATAAATATAAAAATATAATCTATTTTCCTGTTAAGGAATACAAACTTTGGAGCTTGGTTCAATGTGTTGAACATTTATATATTGTGAAAGGGCCATTTGGAAGTAAGATACATGGTTTTGTGTTACATTTGGGACCTTAGATTTGATCATTCTTGTGTAAATAACTGCTATTTTAGAAGCTTTGGCTTGGATTTTCTGCGAGATAGTTTATTTTAAATGGCACTGTACAGGCTAAACTTCACTATGCTCTTTGGAGTCAGTGAGATGAAAAGACTCAGCTGTGTCTGGGTTCTGCTGGCTCTTCCTCTATTTTTTATTACTCATCTCTCTTGACTGATGTTGGCTGACATACACACATCTGAAGTCACTCCCTGCTGTGGAGGAATGCTCTGGGATGAGAGGGATATGAATCTCCTAACTCTTCAGATGCCCTCCTCAGCACAGGAGAAGGGAGTAAGGGGAGTCTCAAGCCCAACAAAGACAACATTACATCACTTAGCAGCATATCACCAGGGACTCTGGACAAGAAACATGTCTGCCATCTCAAAGACTGCACTTGGTACATGTGAGGATTTATGTGGATAAAATTTTATCGATATTGTATAATGAAAAATATCCCCTCTGAACCACTGAGAGTAGAAAATGAAGTCATAGCTCTCCATGTCACAGCATCTTGGCAGGATGCAATAATTGCATTTGTGAAAACAACAACAAAACAAAACAAAAAACAAAAAACAAACAAACAAAAAAAACCAAAACCAAAACCAACCAACCAAACAAAAAACAACAAAACAAAACAAAACAAAACACCCCAACAACAATACCACCAAAACCCCTTTACAAAGTGATGTGAAAATGCCAGACAGCAGAACAAAATTATATCCACCAGACTATATTTAGCTATGAATCCCCCAGGGAGAAGAAAAGGTCAAGGAGCCAGAAACACAATTAAATACTCCTGTTTAACTCCAGCAGTATTAAGTTCCCTCTAAGATGTCTATCTCTTATGAGACTCTATTTTAAACCTGAACCCATTTAATGATGATCTAGGAAAGAAGCCTACAAGAGTTTCTTCCCATCTGATATTGCAATTCCTTCACTACACTCCAAGTCACATTTGGCCAGCAGGTCTCACCCTAACCTCTGGAGACATCAGGAAGAGGAAGAAGCTGAGCTGGATGATTTTTGCCCCAGGACATACAGCAGGGACTGCATCAGCAGAGCTCAAGTTTGTTAAATAAAACTGGCTGGAAAAAGAAAGCAGCAGCTTGCTTCTGAATAGTAACAGTGGTGCTTTTTTTGGTTAAACAAGCAGTGTAGAAATATTGTTATCCTCAATAGGACTTGAAAAAAGAAAAATGTCTAAGAATTCCATACTATTGGTGTTTGTTCTGTTTTCAATTTGCCACAAAAATAGAACTGCAATAATTATGAGGTATGCAAAGGAATTATCAAAACACATGGACAAATAAAAATGGAAATAAAGAAATAAAACCTGGAACAAGTTGAGAATTTTGCTTCTATATATTAAGAAATATAAACATTTCCTAATGCAGGCTGTTACAGGTGCTTACCCATCCTCGTACTGAGAGTCTGGAACCAGAATATTTACAGCAAGATACACTAAAAACATCTGGGTGTTCTGGTAACACTGCCCATGGCTTAGACTGATTGCTCTTTCAGTACAGTGTATGAGAAGCACCTGAACACTTCATTGACTTCCTAACTTCACCTGCCACTGAACTGATGCCTCTTCCTACTACCATAAAACAAAACAAACAAACAAACAAAAAACCCCCTGAAAACAACAAAAAAGCAATGGGATTTTAAATGGCTGGGGCAGTAGCCTGAGAAAGGTCAGCCATGGGCCAGCATCTCCCATCAGCTGCCCACTCCTGCAAGGTAAATGCTCTCAACCCAATGGCTTGGTGCTGCCCAAGAAATAGGATTACACATGCAGGTTGTTCACCTGGAGAAGAGAGGGTTCCAGGTAGTCACCTCATTGCAGCCTTTTAGTACTTAAAGGGACCTAATAAAAAGGAGGGAGAATGACTTTTTATATGAGCAGATATTCATAGAACAAGGAGAAATTGTTTTAAACTAAAAGAAGAGAGATTTAGATAATATACTAGGAAGAAAATCTTTACTATCAGAGTGGTGAGGCACTGGAATATGTTGCCCAGAGAAGTGGCGGATGCTTCATCCTTGGAAGTGTGCAAGGCCAGGCTGGACTGGGCTTTGAACAACCTGATTTAGTGGAAAGTGTTCCTGCCCATGGCAGGGGGTTGGAACTAGAAAAGACCCTGCTCAACCCAAACCACTTTCTGATTCTATGATACATGGGGTGAACTTGTGGGCACCAGCCCACCTAGCAATGACTCAGAGAGGAGTCAGGAGGTCTGATGAGGTGTTTGTCCTCATAGAGGGCAGCTACAACTGCTTGATCACTACTCAGTTCAAAGCATAAAGTGAGAAATCTCCAGCCATTTCCCTCAGAGGCTATCATGATCAAGAGCTCCAAGTTCTTAAACTCCTGGAGCATCCCGGACAAGGTCTGAGCACAAACTCCAGCTCTGCTGCTCTCTGCACAAGCAGCACACATTCAAAAGATGAGAGTCTTGGATGCATTACAACACCTACAGATAAACTCCTGCAAGAAAAGACCCTCAGGAATAAATCTTGGCCCATGAGAAAGACACTTCGTTGTCTGACCAGTGCAGTGATGTAGGGAGATGGATGAACGCAGATGAGGGATATATCTGTATGAGGTAGGAAACAGATGAGGTTTTTACAGTTACTACTGAAAACTGGCATGAACATGTGCCTCCTGATAGGCACAGTCATCCCAAGAAATGCCACCAGGGAGAACTGGAAACCAGGCAGAGCTTGGCTGAGGCTTTCTCTGGGAGACAAGATACCTCCACATCCAGTGCCAGCACTGCACGCTGCCAAGAGCTGAGCCCACAGATGAGACAAATACAGTGCTGGATGGAAAGGAGGTGGGAATATCTCCTTGGGAAGACCAAATCTTCATGAAGAACTATTTCTAATGGTGACAGAAACTGAAAGCAGATCCTAGGATATTAAAAGAAAAAAGAAAAAAAAAAGAAAAAAAAAGGAAAAAAAAAAAGCCAATAAACATTTTGGAGGGGGTAGCGTACAGTTGGAATTAATTAAAAGTAGTGGAAAAGTGCTCACCCAGGCATGTGATAATTTTGTTAATGTGATTTGGAAGGGTGAGAACTAAGATTTGGATACAGTCCCCGACAGCTTCTATTCATAACGAAGCAGACACAGCTGTTTGAGGAAATTACAGCATAATCTCATCTTTGGCAGAGCCTGTGGAATTGTTGCTGTCTGTCTTGGAGAAGACAGTCCTTCAGAGAGACAACTTTCTGCCTGACAAGCAATTAGAACATAGGCAGAGAAGAGATGACAGAGCAAATGTTAAATCTTTACACACTGGAGAGTGGCAGGAAGGCAGTTCTGATTCAAAAGTAACACTGAAATGATTTGAAGATATTAAAAGCTTTTGTAGAGTGCAGACCTGTAGCATTTCCAGAATTTCAGTGTTTTAGTGCGTTTAATGTCTCCATAGTCAATAAATTCTATTATTTCATTATTTATATTATTGCCTATTTTATACCTTTGTAAGTATAATTATAAAAGCTAGTCATAGAACAGCATATGGTTTCATAGGCCAAGGCATTTTTTTCTGTTGCACTTTAATTTTTGTTCAATAATAAAACAGATTTCATTTTATTGAAATCATTAATAAAATCATGCTGGTCTATCAAATCAATTTTATAAAAAATATTATGAACAAAATAGACTTTAAACATTTGCCATATTTATCTTCAAAATTTTCTAAACCAAACATTTTCAATTTCAGTTCCAAATAATATTTCAAGATCAAATTTACTTCATCTTGCCAAGGTTTTCAAATGGCACATCAGGTGACACAGAAAGGTTACTTCCCCTACCCAAATTACTATTTTTATTTTCTTAAGTGACAGGGTGATAACAAGCCCAGTGGAGAACTCCTGGTTCTTTCTTTCACTGATGAGCCATTTCTTTTTGTCTCTCTTCACTCTGTTTCCAGAGAGATTTTTGGTTCAAGCCTTCAGTAACACAATTTCCTTATACAACGCACCTGAGAGATCCCTTGGAAGCAGCACCACTTCCAGTTTGCTGGAAATCACCACCAAATGCAACACTCCTGAAAGCACAGCCAAAGGTAAAGGTGCTAAAGCAAGGCTGTCCCCTGACCTCCCCAAAGGAGGGGAGGTGGCAGCACCTGAAACAACAGGGCTGAAAAATAAGATGCCAGCATGAGACCACAGCCCTGGATATCACTGTAGCAGCTGGCAGAATCATGAAGTGTAATTGGCTTGCAAGTGCAACTTTCTTTTCTGAATAAATTAAAACCAAACCAACAAAAAATGTTCCATGCTAGAAACGTTTATATGCATCCTTAATTGCCTGTGTATGGCAACTGGAGGACATCAACACAGCGGATGGAGCACAGGGAATGCACAGGGAGTGTTTTGTCTCACAGGCCCTACTGAGGATGGGAAACAACCAGGACCACGCGCTCTTGGCTAAAGGAACCTGTGTTTCCTTGGGGAACGGAACAGACCCAGAATTTTTCCTGCCGTGGCAGTGGCAATGGCAATGCAAGAGAAGAAATTTTTCTACATCTTTGTAAATAATCTCCAATTACACTGTGGCAATCAGTATGTTCTCAATGCAAACTCATCAAAAACCTTCCTAAATAATGTATATAATTTTTTTTTTTTGTAAGAAACTTGTAAACGTATGAGTTTGGTGGGGGTTTTTTTGTCAAAACTGCATTTTGTAATATAATACTCTAATAATTTATTACCTGTGAGGGCTTAATTCTCAAAGTACATTATATGGAAAGTATCCTGCTGACTGCTGTTTCAGAGGAGTACAAGATTAGGGATTAAAGATTCTCATTATCAAAACTGACAAATTATTTTCATTATTAACATAAATCAAGTCTCCACCAGGCATAAGCCCGAATAGTTGTTTTTCAAGGCTTCTTAATTTTTACATTTCTACTTGCTTTCAAATATTCACTGTTGGATAAGACAACACACTCTGATATAAGCAATCCTCTTAATTAGTCATCCCCCAAAAGGCAGAAGTCTCTGTCTTAGCAATGACAACCAGGAGGCCGATTGGAAATCACAGCAACTAACCTTTGAACAAATGTCTGATTTTATTTTAATTCTAGATAAGCACACCTGGCTAAAGGTATAGGAACAGCTCATACTTTCGGGGGCACAATGCTCTTCAATTTGAGGACTTGAAAGAAAAACAAACAGCAGAACCTCAGGGAAAGCCACTGTGAAGACAGTATGAGATAAGTGCATCCTGCCTTTTTAAGTAGTTTGAGCTGGTAAATCAAGCAAGGCAAGACGTCAGCCCAAGCCGTGTATATCTTCATTGCCACAGCCATGAGCAAAACACGGGCAGTACAAGAAAAGCTCGAATCAAAAGCCCAAAGGAGAGAAAATTATCACTTATCACCCCAAGGCATCATAGAGCAAATGAAAATGGCAAGAAAGAAAGCAGTAAACAAGGTTTCTTGAAGAAAAACTATAGTCAAGGCAAAAATTGATTCCTCCCAAACAAGTGCAAACAAATGGAAGAAAAATTATGTACCGAATCAAGTCCATGCTGCCACAGTGCAGCCCATCTGTTACACAGTGAGACACCACCCAGAGGTCAAGCCCAAACACGAGGCATGGGGACAGCCCTCTGCACTCTTTCTTTTGCCCAGATGCCAGAAGGGCACCACACATGCCCTGCTGCACCGCTGAGCACTCTTGGGCACAGTGCCACTGATGTAAACAGGAGATTGCAGTGAAGGTGAGAGAGGCACCACCAGCTCCTACCGTTCTCTTTCAGAAGCGGGGGAGCAACCAAGGGATTCTGCCCATCCTTTCTGGTGCCTTCACCTCACAGAGCCCGGCCAGAAACTTACTATGTCCCTCTCTATCCAAAAACATGAACTGCAGCTCATCACCAAATCTGCAACAGCTGGACGGTGGATGCGTGGGGCCCCGAAACACTGCTTAATTTGTTTCTGTGCAGCACAAAATCTTGACGCGGAAAGGGGATTGTGAAATGTTTCCAAAAATGATCATTGTTTTTTCTGCTAAGACTGCTAAATCTTTCCTGGCTTCCAAAAAAACATCTGGGAGACAGAAATAACTTGATTTAGTTGTAACACTCAAACATGAAAAAAAGTTCATAAATTTGCTTCCTATTGAGCAAAAAAACCCAGAAACTCAGAAGCTTTGTCTACTCCAGCAAATTTACCCACTGCTGATAAAGCAGTTACAGCTGGTACTGAGCTCAAGTGTACTAACTTCAAGTGTAGCCAAGGGTAAACTCTCATTCCACATCATTTTTTGAATTCTACTGAACTCAACGGCAGGTAAATGTGTCAGTTCTTAACTGAGTACCTAAATATGAATTTAGAACCCTAATTTTAGATTGCTAGGTTTGCACATTTCAGTTTGAGCCACAACCAGTTCTGTAATGCTGTCGAATTTCAGAAATGTTTCGGAAAGGTTTTTTTTTTACTGCTGTCAAACTTTGTTAACATTACTGCAATCCATCAGTAAAAACTGAAACAAATGTGAAACATTATCAGAAATTCTGCTCATTTGCTTTAACCTCAGTAAAAAACATCTCCCATAATTTGATCTATATTTCCCAAATGCCACTGTATTTCCAAAATATAGATCAAACATTGGATATTTGGAAATCTACATTTCCAAAACATGAACAAATTATGACTTGTGACTGCAGACCCAAGGGAAGAAAAAAAAAAAAAACAGTGTAAGGATGAAAACTGCTAAAATCCAGACGGGGCTCTGGACTAGGGGAGTCTGGTTACAACAATTACTACAACCAACTGAAGGGCATAAATCCCAGTGTGGTTTCATTCACATTTTTACCTTCCCATCAGGCTCAGTAAAGTACATGAGGTATGTTTCCAGGTGTAATTCCAACTATTAGTAAGATAGGAGGGACATATATAATTATTCCACTCAGGCCACCCTGACTGAGAATCTGGAATTTCAGATTCAGCCACGCTGCCCTCCTGCACCATATGTTTGTGGAGGCCAAGGGTTCAGCAGGGGAGAACTGGCAAGGGAGATCTCACTTAAGAGCACAGAATGCAGAATGCAAAATCTTAATATTCAGAAAGGTAAGGAGCAACTGATGCATTACTTGCCTGCTGCTATTGATTCTGAAAGTGTACTACAAGCATCCACAACCAACACTGCTCTGTAAACAATCAAATTTGTTCCACTTAAAAAAAATTGTATATGCTGCTCAAAAACACCTAGAACAAATTGCCTGTCAAAAGATTGCACCCCCATTTTCATAAATAACAGAAATTTGATGCAGCTACAACACTATCACCACGCATTCCCTTACATGCGTAAATAAAATCAGAAAGACTCTTTAACTTAGGGATTGTTTTCCCTATTGTATTTTTCAACATCAAATTTATATACAATAAAATGACAGGATTTAATAGCTTTTTGCTTATGTTTATTTTTAAAATTCTGTTAATTAGCACCCAAAGTAGTGCCCCAGGCACCTCCTGTACCTATCAGATACAGACCAGCTGAAAACCAGCAAGCCCCCACCTCCTCAGCCCAAAGAGAAAGGAATGGTTTGAGTTCAATGTTTCAACTTGCAGTAGTCCCACTCTCCACTTACCCCAACCATACAACTGTTTTCCCTCCCTCCTTCTGAAGCTGGGAAGAGGTTCAGGCTTTGAAGCATGTGCCAAGGAGCTGGGCATTCAAGGCAAAACACTGAAATCAGGTAAAAACAAAAAATAAAAATGGGGTGCTGCAAAGGAAGCACCTGCAAATTCCCTTCCTTCTTCCTCCAGTTTGACTGCATCTGTAAACTGAAGGAAGAAGGATGTGGTCTCCCAAGGAACTGCTCAGGACTTTCCAGCTTTGCTGGTGGAGCTGGTTGGGGGATGAGTGCTGGTGGAGGACAAGTTGAATGTGAGTCAGCAGTGTGTCCTTGCAGCAGCAAAGGTTAACCACGCACTGCTTTAGCCAGAGAGTGGCCAGCAGGTCAAGGAAGCGACCCTTCCCTCTGCTTGGCACGCACGAGGCATCTGGAGCACTGTGTCCAAGCATGGGGCCTCAGGCTGCTGAGACTGAAGAGGATCCAGAGAAGAGGGTTACAGATCTGGGGCATAAAAATTATGAATATAGGACCAAGGGCTCAGGGTTGTGTTAACATGAAAAACTGGGGCATGGGAGTGACCTAAGAGCTTCCTCTCAACTACCTAGAAAGGGGAATGATAGAGAAGATGGAGCCAGACTCACCTCCTAGGTGCTCAGCCGAAGGAAAAGGAGCAAAAAGGAAATCAAGCTGCAATAAGGAACATAAGAGGAATGTAAGGACCATAAGAGGGGAAAATATGTTATAATGGAAGAGGTGAGGAAGAGGTTATATAGCCTTCATCCTTGGAGGACTCATAAGGGTCCTAGCATCCTGACCTAAAATTCGTGCAGTTGTGAGCACAGCTTGGAGTAGGTGAAGTCAGACAGAAGTCCTTTTTTTAATCAATTTTTTCCATGATTCTGACAGCAGCAACTTCAAAGGGAGAGAAATTCCTTTGGCAAGGACACGCTGCTGGAAATGCCTCTGAACAAGACAGTGCAGCCTGAAATTATTATTTTTATCTACAATGTATTTTGCCCTAGAAGAGTACCTAGAAAATGTAGCAGCCATTATTTGCTCAGCACTCCAAGAATGGAGAAGAATCACCTGTAGTGTAAAGCTACTTTGCAGTTAAAAGCCCCAGTTTTGGGTTAGAAGAAGCAATAATGCCAGAGCCACCAAGGATGTGGCAGAGACAGGGTACCTAACATTTACTGGTGAGTTACAGTGGCTCAGGTAAAACTGGCAGGCACAAGTTCTCAGCAAACAGAAGAATACAATCCCTCTTCATGCCACAATATTTATTTTTAAACCTATTGAGTTTCAGGCTGCCTCTATCTCTCCTGGCCAAGGCATTTCATAGTGTGGCCAGGGTTAGATGACATCAAGTAAGGAGACAAAATGAATATGACCCCTGTAGGAATCTATATCTACCTTAGTGCAGGTAAATCAGTGTTACTGTGCTAGTGACTGCATTTGCTAAAACTCAGATCATTCAAAAGACAAGTTCCAAATATCAAACCACTGAACTATTAATTGTAAAAGCTCTTAGCAATGGCTTGTTGTCCCAGGGTTCTGCTAACTCCTGTGGAGAAAAAAACTGAAGGTAAAAATGGCTCCCTACTCTAAATACCCTCTCTGCTGAACCTGGGATGTGAGTGCTACACTGAGATCCCTTTTCACTCAAAAGTGTCAGGGAAACAGGACAAGAAATTCCCTCTGTTTGACATCTGTGACATTTTTGTCAGTGAATTATTAGTGCCAGAAAATTATAGTGCCTATTTCCTTCATTATGTTAAATTAATCATTCTCCAAGTGACATACAGACAAAAATAGACTCACTTGCTCAAATTCACCTTGGTGGAGCAAGTAATAGTTTTAGGCTACTCACTAGCGTGATGGTGTGAGAGAGAAAGAAATGGCTCTGTGCAGGCGCTGCTCAGCAATTAAAAAAAAAAAAAAAATCCCTGAATTATGAACACTGTTTCCAGTACAAATCCAAAACACACTCCCATATTAGCTGCTGTAAAGAAAACATAATGCTATTCAAGCCAAAAGCAGCACACAAAATTATGTTAAAACTTCTTTTATTCTATCTGAATCAGCAGCATATTCCTTCAATTAAACCTTACATTCTATTAGAGTAACAAATTCCGGGTTATAATGGTAATTACACACGTCACTGAAACAGAAGACTTTTCTATCAGGAAAATAAGCAGAAAATCAGAAAGAACTGAAGAAATAAGGCAGACCACTTAAATCTGTAAGAAGGAAGGAAAAAATTGTATTATAACCAACTCTACCACTTGCAAAATGTGTATCTTAATCTGAATAAATACGTAATGGTGACTAATGACTAATACCGCAAGAATGCATAGCTGGACATGGACAGGCTTTGGTCTGAGCTGCAGCAGGGCAGTCATCCCACCTGCCCTTACCCCCTTCACTTACAGGGATACCATTAAAACTACAGGACTGTTCTTCAAAACAGTGAAATTACCTATGATGCCAATACAGCATCATCTACTTTCAGGCAGTCTGTTGGACTGTGCCTTTTATTTTCCCAAAGTAAAGAAGTCTCAGTGATCCAAAGCTGCATATCTGTTTTTCTTTTTTTAGTTACATCAGCACCTAGGAAAAAAACCAAACCTCTAAATAAAATGTCTACTGTTGGCTTCCCTCAAGAACATAATCCACAGTGCACCAGTAGCCAAGCAGTCAGTAATATTCACTCATTGTGTCCTTAACTGGAAAGATATTGTAGATGTTTGGAAGCCGTTATAAAAGAAGACAGCACTGGAAAACAGCAAACAACAATTTACCTACAAGCTCTCAAAGAACTACAGAAGGAATGTTTATGGAGTAACTACTGCATTTTCAAATTCATTCTGAGTACTTTTAATGTACATAGAAGTTGTTTAGAGTGTTAGGCAGATCACAATACAATCCTCAGAAGCAGAACTGTTACACTCATGGGAAAACTAAAGACTGCTTTCCTTGAAAGTGCAGAGATATGCACCTCATGTATGGCCCTGAACATGTCAATGTTTCAGTAAGGAATTGCAGGTCATCAGAAAACGCAAGATAAATGCTAGGTAGAATAGCAGCATCCCATAATTAACCTCTGCATGCCAGGAAGGTAGTTCATCAAACCTTGTACTTAAATTTCATAAGGAGACATGGAATTATCATTAGATGTTTTTAAGAACATTTTAGACAAACCTTAGAAATTATGCGATTCTAGATTATCTCACCTTGAAGAAGAGGAATGGATAATGTGACCTCCCTCCCAATCTTATTCTGTAGCTTATCTGTGAAACTTTTGGAAAAAGCAATAAAAGAAACTAATACATGCAACTTGGGTAAATAATGACTATGGAAACTATAAACTCCTGTCCAGCAAATGCCTCCATACACGCTGGACCTTGTTATCTTCAGTCATCTTACAGATGTCAAGGGGATGACTCAGAGCAGTAAAATTATGGACATGCCACAGTGTTTGCACTGTGAGTACAATAACTCTCACTTCTGTACAGCATGGGGAAAGATGACTGTTCACACTTCTATGCTGCCACTTTGAGAGCTTCCAAATAAAAATAATTAATGTCTGAAAACGTCTGGCTAGAGAAGAGCTTCGTACAAGAGTTTGTACAAGAAACAGTCGTAGGATTCTGGACATAAAAAAAGTGATGGGGCAATGAATCAATAAGTTTGTGATGCATTTGTACACTCATTTGGAGGGTATGGAGATGGAATAAGAATGATCTAGTGTCAGAAGCTCCCACTTTTGCAGTCAGGATGTCTTGACACCAAATGTTTTAGGATACTGGCACATTCCTACCATGATCTGTAGGGAGACCTTAATATTGTCAGTCTTGAAGTGAAGTGTTTTTGTTCAATATTACAGGACACTTTTATACAGTGAACAAGTGGATGAGACAGTGACGATTTGCAGATATAAATGCAATCATATACCAATTTTTTGCGGGGGGTATTTCTCAGAATGGGATCTCTGAGAGCTGGTCTGACTCTGGCCAAAGCACAGATAGTAGGCATGATCCCTAGACAGGGCACTGGGATCTTCTTGGAGCACTTACACAAAAGGAGTGATAAAGGCTGTTAAGTTACACCTGGTTTGTCTTGACTGGACTAATATGCACTATGTCAGATAACCACTTTAATAGCTTTGATGCAATTGCTTAGAGGGTTGGATCTGAAAAAGAAATAGCAGTTAAGCTGATCTGTCTAACATACAATACTCCTAAAATAACACTATTAAGAAAATGAGAAAAGGAGAATTAAAGTGAAATGAACATTTCTCCTGCTGTGACTCAATCCTGCACCATGAGCTTTACTAGGGGCATTTTTACTGCCTTGAATGGTGCAGGACCAAACCTATTGCTATAATCACTAAAATGTGATTAAAAGAGAGTACTGAAAAATAAACATAATGAAACTATTGCCCTCATGCTACAAAATGGATTATATATGGAGCTTGTTCATTTAGTCTCCTTGTTTACTTACAATAACTTACACAAGGCAATAAGGGAATATAAATATCCAAAAGCACAAAGGAGGAATGAAAATATCCCCTTGCCAGGGGTAACACCAAAGAAGCAGGGTGCTTCTTGGGTATTCCACTCTTCTGAAAGTGAATTAACTTTCAAGAAAGTTTCCACAGATTAACTGACAATGATGGCAGTAAATACAATACAGAAACTGCAAGAGTGACTTTTTAATAACTGTGTGGTTTGTCTTTTATTTGGCAAAGTGTCTAAATACTGTTGTGGCAATATATTAAACCATCTCACAAAAGACTCAATCAGCTAATGTACAATTGCTGGGCTTGAAAAAAACATAAAGACAACTTATTTATAAATAGCTTCTCTGTGTTCAATGTTTTGGGATTCTTATTGTTTCAAGGAAGGAATGCTGTTGCCAAAAACTACATGTCAGTATCATTTGGCAAACTTTCTGTAGCGTTATCTGATCTGCAGAGACATTAAATCTGTACTGCAAGTACATATTCAACAACTTATTAGAAGGTGGAATTTGTGGCCTATTACACAAATACATATACAGTTGATAAGACATAATAGAATAGTTGTTGTGGAGATATCTCCCCATAATTCACTCAATGCAAGCAACATATATGCAGCTGACATCTTCCTGAAAAATTTTGGAAAGCCTGCTGACAGAAGTGAGCGCACACAAACATTAGCTATGCTGCCATTCTCGTATACCTTTGACCTCCTTTCCTTTTTTTGCACTCAGAAGCTGCATCTTACACTAACTAAAGGCTGCATTTTAAAAAGGGACTGCTTATGTAGGGGCTTTAGCATCTGAATCACTATACACCAGGAAATTTTAGAAGTAGGAAACAGACATGTGAAAGGTTTTCTTTCCTTGTTTGCACATAAAGTTTAGTTTAAATAACAAAAATAAGTTTTCAGGAATGACACACTAGGCGGTAAATTTCAGCCTAGACATAGAGGTTTTTTTAATGAACGAAAAGCAATCACTTACAGAAGCAGTTTTTTAAGACAGGGGGGTTTTCGAAAAACAAACAGTGATAGACTCTTCACTGCACAACAGCAGTGGGCATTGCCATAATGTAAATGCAGGATGTTACGAGCTGTGGGGACACTTCTGCAAATCTTAAATCCATGCAAAACCTATCCAAGACCTTAATTACTTCCTCTGTAATACATGTATATCTAATCATGTTTCCACTTTCATCTTCCATCCTTCCTCTCCCATAGTCTTGACAACTAATGTTCTGTTCAAACTACAAGCATGCAGAAAATTCTTTTATCTTATCCTTGGGGAAAGTGCAAAACGTCAACAAGAGGTAACAAAGTCTCTTCAATATCTATCCTCTTTATTAACTGAAAAATGCCAGACAGTTTCATATATTACAGGTGTAGGCAAAAAATCTAGTGGTGTGAGTGCATAAGGAGTCAGATGTCATCCCTGATCCAGTTTCTGCTATGTGATATGAAGTCTGTGCTCCTATCATAGACACGAAAGCAGAGACATAGCACTGCACTGGCAGCCACTGAGATGCAATCAAAAATTTTCTGCACTTTGGTCTTACTGCACTGTGAAAAGTGCATATTATATGGCTCTATGCAAGATATTTACTATATGTGTTGTGTTGATTGTTGGTGTTGTATTAATAGTTTGATAGTATAGTAAATGTAGTTTTGTAATTAAAGTGTAGTTTTTGTATGCCAACCACAGGAAAACGTAAATCTTTCAGAGAAAAAAAGAATTTCCTACTTCCTTATCAGAAGAAACCAACTCCTCCTGCCTCTCTCAGCCTTGAGAATACCACAGAGATTAAAGGAAAAAAAGTGATACTAACCAAAGATGGTTCTTTGTTTAAATAGAGTTTATGCATCATGTATGAAATAAATAAATATTCAACAGGCTATTGCTTTTAAGAGATGGTCCTTTGTTAGCAGGGGTCCTTCTTCGGACCTTTTTTGCTCGGGGAGGCACCCAGATGTCTGTAACTTTGTTTTTTATTGTCTCATATTGTCCTAACTCTAAAATTGTTCATTTTTTTACTCTAATTCTATTTTTATAACCATCTTATTTACTATTAAACTTTTGAAATTTTAAAACAAGTGATTGGTGTGTTTTTCACATGCACATATCCAGATTTTTAGGGTGTTCTTTAAAGTTATATGATATAGCAAGGACATTTTCTGCTAATACACAAAGCTCACAAAAACAATGACAAGACACAAGAAAGAGATTTCAGAATTGACAGGTTACATGTGTTAGGCCATTATTGATTTTGATTCTGTGAATTGATTTTTAGGATGAAGGGAATACTAGATCACAGAGACCATAGTGTTTGATCATACAGTTGAAACTTGTGTGTTCAAAGGCATTGTGTGTTGACACCAAGAATGTGGATAAATTAAAGGATTTCAGTGCCTGAGAAAGCAGGCACAGACATGCAAGATGAAGGCAGAAGAAGGCCTGAGATCCATGCACAGCAGGGAGCTGATGGGCTGCCTGCACCAGCAATGGTCCAGACCAGCAATGATGCCCCCTGACAGTGAAAAAATTATGGGTTCTCTTGTCTTTGCTAATTTCTTCCCAGTCTAAAATCTGCTCAGGATTTGGAAGCTGAGTGTCTTAAGTAATTAAGAAATTATTGTTTTTACCTCTTATCTCTGGTACTCAGAGACATGTCCATCAGTGTTTCATCCAATGCAAAAAATCCCACAAGCTAAAGTGAGCCTGCATTCCTCCCTCCTCATCCCCCATCAAATATAGATAAATCCAAAAAAAATTTGGTAAATTGCATGTTAGAATAAAAATACCACCAGATTAGTGAAGGCCACTAGCAGAAGCCCCATATCATAATTGCATCAAGAGATTTTAAATTCTAAGCTATTACATTTACATATTTATATATTGCTACTTGGGAATGGCTCAATATCTCAGTGCTCAGAGAACACTTGGAAATTACCTAATTTTATCTTGTTCTTACTTTAAATATTAGAGGGAGAATGATGGAAGAAGCCATGTGTGAGCAGCCTTGACTTAAATACAACAGCTAAAAGCCCTGGGTAAGGCAAGACTCACATGAAGTTCAAATTTGTCGTTTTCAAACCCTGTGTACCCACAGAGATTACCTACAGATATTAACAAACACGTTGACCTGTGTTTACATCTGACAGACATTTGTTAGCTATGAACTGTCCTGGCTTTAGCTGAAAGACTACACTGTGGGAAGCATATGTGAGCTCTTCTGTAGAATGGCTCTAATTACCAAAAAGAGTCTCTTTGGATCAGGTTTTGCATATAAAAAGAAATTATCAGTGAAAATTATCCTACGTGAACTGTGTTACTTGTTTACACAGAATGTCCCCTTGAATTTTATTTTTTTAATAATGAATGGTATTTCAAATTCATCATGTCAGATGAAGATACAACAATTACATCTTTCAGTTGCAATTACTGCTCTATGTGCAAATGTTCTCCACCTGTTTGTTTTAGCTCTCTTGTTGTATGAGTTACACTGGCAAGAATTTTTCCAAACAAGAAAAATGCCCCTTCAACACCTCAGTTTTTTCATTAAATACAATCATTTATGTTCTCAAAGCACAGCTCCCCTGGTGAAATTACATACATATAATCACAAAAGGATAATAAGTGTTTAACAAAAAGAAAAAGCAAAGAGAGTGGTATGATAGCACTATCTAGACTAAAAGTACACAAGACTAGAATTGTTCCTGGGCAGCGGGGACAGCTGGCTTGAAATGGCCCATCAGCCCATCTTTATCTTTCCAAAAATAATTATCCCCCCCAAGAGGATGGATCCTTGTAACTGCATCCTTGAGTGTTCAAACCCTAGAGATATTCTAAGGAAATATTTGGGAGAATATTAAATTTCATGGACCAAAGTTACGCTGCCTGCCACTCCACAGATTTAAGCGGGAGGCCAGTGAGTGTTCAGGAAGGCTCCCTGTTTAGTTTACCTGCATAGATGTGGCTGGGGGAAATACAAGAAAATGTAGCTGATGAAACTGCAACTTTCTGGGATCATGTGGGGAACCTCACCATACTCCTGGACTCCAAATCCCAATGAAAAGCCTGAAAGGTAGGAATCAACCACTGAATAGTAATGTCCTACTACTCCTGAAATGTTTTTTCTCTGTGTTTTTGACTTCTCACTCTGGAAAAGAGCTTACAAACCCCCCCAGTAAAAATCCAATAGTACAAAAATACCTCATTTACATGGTATTTGTGGCTTCAAAATCAAAAACCAACCATATATAGTCAGTGGAATCCCCCTGAGTCCAACTGAGTATTTTCTGCCCCATTTTTCACATGGTACCGAAGCCAGAGTCAAACCCTGACAGGAGGAGACACAGTGCCTGGAGCACCCCATTACTTCCTGCATCAAAATGTCTTTTCCTGCACAACTGCCTAGAGCACTGTGCAGGGACAGGCATTCATCCTCCACATGCACCTGAACCTTGCATAAGTTCCTGGCAAGAAATCATAGAATATCTGGAATTGGAAGGGACTCACTAGGATCATCAAGTCCAATTCCTGGCCCTGCACAAGACTCCCCAGGAATCACACCACGTTATTGAGAGCATTGTTCAAAAGATTCTTGAACCCTGTCAGTGCTGGTTCCATGACCATTTCCCTGGGGAGCCTGTTCCAGTGCCTAGCCACCCTCTGGGTGAAGAACCTTTTCCTGATATCCAACCCAAACCTCCCCTTCAGGCCATTACCTCAGGTTCTGTCACTGGGTACCAGAGAGAAGAGATCAGTGCCCCAGTGTTCACAGCAAAACATCTGCTACCTTTAAAAGAACAGGTTTTCACCCCTTTGGAGCTACTAATGCAGGTCAATTTTTTCAATTAAAATAACCCCATCACCTCATTAAAATTCTATACATTTTTGGCAGGAAAGTTTCTATCTTGGTTTTTGGGGTTGTTTGTTTGTTTGTTTAAGTAGAGATGAGAAGAAGGGAGTTATGACAATCTAAGTGTGTGTGTGTGTGTATATATATATATATATATAGAGGGGGTTTTTGTTTGTTTGTTTGTTTGTTTTAATTCTATTTTTATTCCCCCACCCCACAATCCAGTAGCCCAATCAATAGTTTTTGGCCAGCTCTTTTTACCTGACATTTCAGGACAAAGGGGTCCAAGTCAGCCGGCATGAAGCCACACCATGACCTACAAAAAAAGTGTAAAGCCTGTATTAATAAGACTCGTCCCACAACGGATGCGAGAACAACATCAGAGTGCTGAAGAATATTTGCAGAGACAGCAGAAGGAAAGCTGAGAGAAAGCAGGAAGGCAGGAAACAGTTCATCAATCTTAATGGATAATGAGATTTTTTTTAAAAAATGAAAGAAAAGTGTTGAGAAATCCATTATTTGCAACGAAAGGACAAATAAAAGTAAAACAAACAAACAAACAAGCAAAAAAAAAAACAAACAAAAAACCAAACTGGAATAGGCTGATAACCAGGAAGACGACAGGGAAGTACAATCACAGGAGAGAAGGAAATTGCACCCACTTGCAAATAACAATTCTTGCCTTTCTGAGGCAGAACTGTCATTCACAGAAAACCCACTGGACTTTGGAGAAGTTGTAAAAAATGAAAAAAACCCACAGTGCTTGCAATCAAGACTTAAGAAGTGAATAATGTCAGGCTAAATAACTCCCTGGTACACACTATTTCCCAGTGTTTTGCAAAATAGGACACTCTGGAGCAGCCGTATCTTGTTCTCATCTGATCTAGATACTGAGAAATTCTTCCCTCTCCTTGCTCTCTCACAGACTTCTCTTTCATTAATTAATTTTCTGTGCAATGAGATCAGACTGTGACCCTTGCACCTACCTGGAAACCTAAGGAGAGAGCTGCTCAGCTCAGAGAGGTCCCCCAGCGGGTAGGGGAGCATCTGTCTGCTCTGACACACAATCACCCAACCTCCATCCTTTTCTCCACCAGCTCCCAGCCAGCCTGGCCTAGCCCTGACCTCCTTGGCAAGAGGAATATGACAGTCAGCCAAGTGCTGGCTTAGCCCAATCCCTGTTTGATCAGCGGAAGATAATGTTAGGAGCTAGGAGCTCTGCTATCTGAATGCAGCGTGTGAGCATTCAGGCTGGCTTCTGCCTCCCCGTTGTAACTACTTGATAATCACCATCAGCACACACACCTTCCCTGGGCACCTCCCCCGCGAAGGGTCCAAAGCTCTCTTGTCATCAGCCCTTTCCCTGTCCTTGGAAAAGGGATCACTGGGTGAGAAACTGTGGCACGAGGCCATTATCCTTCCTTATCACATTCTGGGGGATGTTTTTGCAGAAACACAAATGCAAGCAAAGTGATTAGCCATGGCTGTGCCCTACAGAAATAAAACTGCTTCCTTCTGATAAGCAAAGTTACTGTTTTGAATGTGACTTCACCTTATTCTGTGCTGCTACACAAATCAGGGATGTTATCTTGGAGACAAGGACAATAATGAAAATAATGTACTTCCATCACTTCCATGATGGAATATTCAATGTATCAATGTTATCTCGCTTAAAACCAAAACGTTTTACAAGAGAAAGTCTGATGTCACATCTGGCGCTGGTGGCATCACCCGTGTCCAGCTCTCTCCTTGTTCCAGCACTTGCTTTTTGTGGCAGTCAGTAAGCTCATAACACTTTTGTCTTGCCCTCATGGATTTGTAACACGAGTAACAGCTGAAACCCGAACACTCCACAGCCGGAATTGCTGGAATCAACTGATCATAAAGTAATTGCAAATTTCTGATGTGATGCAGCCAAAACAAAGGCAAATGCAATATTAGGGAGGCTTTTTCAACATAAACTCACAATTTTAAGTGTCTCTGTATAAAGCATTGGTGATCTACCAAGTGACCCAACTGGCAAACCACGTTCAATGCAATATGCAGATAATCACACTTAAGGTAACTGAGGGATATAAACCTCGTTTGGGAGGGGAGCAAAGAAAATGTGGCTTTGTTTAGTCAAACAAAAGTAGAGACAGACTGACCTCTCTCTCTCTCTCCAGGGGCACATAAGGGGGTTAATCTAAGAAAAAATAACATGAGAATGATACATGAGAGAAGATACTTAAATTTGGGTCATAAAAACAAGTGAGTACAACATAGCAGTTAATGCAGCCAGGTAGAAAATAGAAGACAATTCCCAGCCTTTACAGCAGAGACTTTTGCTATTGTGGTATTTCTAAAATGGAAGACGGGAAAATATGGGAGGGATTAGACAATGTGAAACCTGTGACAGGTGGTGTAGGACTCATGGACCAGAAAGTGCCCTCCAGGTAGGTGTCATAGTGAAGCTCTACTGAGAAAAAGATGAGACAATTTAACCCTCCTGTCGGGAGTCTGCCTATAAACAATCACACAAATACGCACACACAGCTCTGATGGGAGCAGGGCTCTTGGCAGAACTGCATCCATTTGGGAACTCTTGCACAGCCAGTACACAGATGCCTTGAACATCTTAGCAAGGCTCAGATTTGGATTCCCTGTCCACACAGAGTCAATCTGCAGCTAAGCAAGCACATTGTTATGATCCTTCTCCATTATCAGAAACAATTATTTGCTGCAAGAAGTCATTCCATTTTCTTTTCAGTTCTACTTGGCACACAAAAAGATCAAAGTAATGTATTTAAGCAGAGAAGATTTGGAGAGAAGTCTAATCCCATTAATTTGGAAAGACCTCAGAGATTGACTATGACATAAGCAGCCCAAGAGAGAAGAATGTAATTAAATACATTATAGATATTTCACTTAGAAGTATAGATTAGTGAGGAGGTATTATTTGAAATGTTGCAGCTCAGTCTTAGGGTTGAGGGAAACAGGGAGAGATTTGCTTAATCTTTAGTACTACAGGCCTTGAGCATTCCTGGCTCCACCTCAGTCTTTGTTAAAAGCAGTAAATTGAAGGTGTGCCAAATAATTTATAGGACCAGATCCTTTATTGTTTTAACACCTTTGAATTCATTATTGGGGATTGAGTCACGTGCTGCAGATGTTTTTCACCTGCTTGATTAGCATGGGCCTCTAAGGACATCCAAGACAAAACAGAATGAAGCATAAAATCAAATTACAAAAAAATAGAGATGTGTATACTCCATTTCTTTTTTATTCATGGTGAGCTCCCCACAGATTTTTCTCTCCTATTTTGCCCCTCACTTGCCCTGTGTGTTTAACTCACTTGCTTTTTTTCAGTCAAAGGCTGTTCAAGGCTCACCAAAAAAACTGTGGCATTTGGTCAAAGACTGTACAAAACTGTTTGTACGCTCCTTGTACTTCACACAGCAAGGTCCTGTTCTCAGCTGGATGCTCTGTGAGGTAATGTAATATAAATAGCAGCTGGAAAGTTAAGACAGAGCACTCAAACCTCACATCCAGCCTACTCCCTTTGCACAGACATAGCTCAGGCACTCAGGGCACCATCATGCTGTGAGGGAGCAACAGATTTAAATCATCTGTGATGCTCAGGTTTATCCTGTCTAATGCTCTGTCGTTCAGCTATTCAGTGGGAAGACATTTCATACCACACATCTCAGGGTCATTTCAGTTTTTCTACCCTTACATGTTGCTTAAGCCAACCCAAGCTGCTGTGACAACAGGCTGGTCCTGTATTGAAAGAAAAAAATTCTCTCTTCATAGAGAATATGGAGCAAAAGACATACGTGAAAAAGAGCCTCAGTCCTGTAATCCAGAGAGAGGGCACCAGGCAGATGTTCTTTGTGAGAAAAGGGGTCTCCAGAGCACTGAGCACAAAGAAGTGAGAGGATGAAAAATACTGCTGAAAACTGTGTGGATGGGGACCTTAAATTTAAATCACTATTGGTACTAAAACTGTTTAATATTAGCTCATGTCCTATCTGCGATAACCTGCAACAACTTACCCTTTTCTTTTATATTGGTAAAAGTGACTAGAATCAAGATTTAGGATTTGATTTACTTGTGACCCGTCATTCACAACACATATCAGCAGATTGTCTTGGTGGTGTACAGAACTGAAATCTCAATTGGCAATCTCCCAACCAGTCCAGTCTACTCCCTATTCCAGTGCACAGATCCAACAGAAGCTGCAATTCACTGCGATCTGTTGTTATTAAAGGCCAGCATTTGTAAAGTCTGTGATGAGAGGCTGTACTCATCTCACCTTTCTGCAAGCATCTACAGTTGAACTAGTCACCTTAAGTTCCTTTCACAAACACTGGAGAAAATTAAGTATTTCCAGGGCATGATTCATTCAACTCATGCTATGAACTTAGACTGAGATCAGTTGATTTTCTCGGCTGAGCTAAACACTGCCTGTTCAGAGCTAAGCACTTAAAGTGCAATCTCTGCATCTGGCCAGTCTCAGGCCTGGAGGTAGGAACTCTGGTCTGAACTCTGCTCTTTGGACTCCAGCTAATGCTAGTGAAGGGCAAATCACTTCATCTCTGTAGAGCAGAGTTTCTTTTCAACAAACCTTTGTGGCCCAGGGTGTAAGAACTGGGTTTAAGCAAGTCATGCAGGCATACTCTGCAACCTGTTGAGAGAAGGCGTCTCTCCTAAATTCAAGTTAAACTTGTGGCCTGAATCATCCTGACTCTTCCATATGGTTAAACTCAGGTAAATCTTGGCTCCCTGCTTTGCAACAATATTTCCTACACTTAGAATGTTGGATCCTATGGGCAGGGCTCTGGAAAAGCCTTTGAAAAACAGGTTTGACTCCTTCAAGGAAAACCACCACCCATGCTTCTGGTAACTGAATGTAAATTAAGCAGTCAAATAGTCGGCTTTGGAAAAGTACTCGTCTTCTCGCATTTCAAGAGTTTGTTCTCTGTTGCAGAGGTAACTCAGCTTGTACATTACCTACTCTGGGCTTAAAAGGGCTTAAAACCACACAGAGGTTTTAACAGATTCTCTGGGAAGCCGTGCACTGGGAGCGGAGAGTTGCTGCACAAGGAACACATGTAATTCTCTGTAATTCTCATCATTAAGAGTCCCGTCAGCATCATTCTGGCTCTACAGCACAGATGTCCTCACTGGGGTAGGAAACGCCTCTTCAGTCAGAGTCAGGGTTAAGCAGACACTGCATTAAGAGCAAACTTCTGAGTTACGCTGTGCTAGAGCTCTTAGAGACTCATGCAAATAAAGAAAATCTTTGCCAAATGCAAAGGTAATGAAAGAGAAAGAATACAGGTTTTATTCCATCATTCATCAGAGGTTTCTAGGTTGACTGCAGCAGTCATGATAAGAAGCAGTAAGTGACCGTACCCCTGAAGCAATTTAATAATCTAAGATACTGAGTTCAGTAGTCTCATCTTACCTGTTCCTTTCTCAATTATGAGCAATGATGGGGTTTTTTCCTGAAAAGTTATGTACTAGCTTTGGGGTTTGTGTTGAGTAATATTTTTGAGCACAGTGTGCAAAATCCAGAGCTTTCTCCCCAGTAAGAACACCCTTCTCCCTCGAACAGCAATCCTGCTTCATTTACAAGGTGCTTCTTGCTACCCCATAAATCTTACCTTTTCCATTTTATCCCACCCCAACTATCACAAATTCCACTACTTTCCTGTTTCCACCCTCAGAGTCTAAAAAGACTTATTTTTCCACACAGTCATCCACCCCAAAACCATTTTTATCTTATATAAACTCCCCAGTGTTCTTTAAACTCTTTGATTCCTTTTTTTTTTTTCACTCTGAAGGGATAACACGATGTTTCTTCCCTCTCTGAGGTTCCACCAGAGATTTTCTTCTTATCAATGAATATAGGTCAGTGAATTTAGAACATATGTGTTGTTCCACTGGGTGATTGTTCCATTTTTCAGTAAATAAGGCAGGACATCTGTCTAAACAACACAAAAACCTAGAGGGTTTTGTCATATCAGACTGGTTTTGTACACCTTAAACGTTGAAAGACCTTGAAGACTCAGTAACACAAAAGGTCAAAAAGAACCTATGGGCATTTTAATCTGAAATTATTCTTAATAAGAGCTCTGTAGATAAATCAATTTAAAAGGAGCAGTTCTTTGATTGGATGTGGAATTACACCAGAATTCTGTGTTGGAATGAAAATCATCATCAATCAGAATCTAGTGAAGTCATTAAGGAAAAAACAGTTTAAACTTTAGTATTTCTAACATTTTGAAACCAGGAATATTTCTATTATTATTTTAACCTTTCTGATGGTCACATTGATTATGTTGACATCTTTGATCAAGTTATTGACATGTGTCCATGTGCAGCATAAATATTTTTAACATGGATAACCAATGCTGTATTTTTCCTGTGTGCATTACAATATAATGAATATTCTATCTTAGTTGCAAGGTATATAAAAGTAAGTATGTCACTTCTCTTAAGAAGAAAACATGGAAGTTAATCAATGCATAAGAGTCTTACACTCCATTTAAACTGCAGTGCCTGAGAGCAGTTACACCTAGAGTACAACCCACAGAGCATACTGTTAGTAAGCAGACTTTGACAAGCTTTAAGAGGAAAATGGTGTTAAAAAAACCCAGATTGTTTTAACACCTTCTATTAACAGTCACTTAATCCAGGCTCTTAAATCTGAAAACTGAAAAATCTCCAGAAAGTTCTGGAATAAATACTACGGTATACACAGATGGTGATGCTGGGGCAGAACGCCAGCGCACAGAATCGCAGTGTTCGGCGAATCACGGGCAAAATAATTAATGGCATTTCTAGCAGCATAACACCCTGCAAACATACACACTGCCTCGTGGAGTACTTGTCAGCAGTATTAATCTGGGAAATAATTAGTCCCCGTAAAGTTCTTTCATACTCTTTCACCAGATGGCCAGGCAAGATCGTCAGCTAAAATCCTGCTGTTTCAGCACTGGGGGAAATGCCAAGGAGTGATGCTTTATGCTACCCTGTGCAAGGTCTGGGCACACTACACTGTGCTCATGGTTTCATTCTCCCAGGTACTGCATAGCAGCACAACATGCTTCACAAATCCCACCAGATCATTTTCCGAGCATCACTGCCAAGTGTGCTTCACACCCCAACATTTGCAAGCCACTCTGCAGAAAGTTCTGCCATCTGCCAAAACACAGGTCCTCTCCAAATGCAATTAGATCAGAATTTGTATATTTAGAAACAAGATTAATCTCAGAAGAGACAGCATAAAAAAAGAAAAATGTTAGCAGTAGCTCACAATTACAGTGGCCATCCAATCGTGTAGAAGCTCCAGCTTGACAATCACCTAACCTTCACTTGATCACTTCACTTTGTTATCGAGCCAACATTTAAGGAACTTCCCAGTGGCGTGTTAGCTGTTCCCACTAATATCCAACAATGGTTTTCTCCACACAGGCTGTTTATCAGCTAATGATTTGATGGCAGCCTGGTAACATGGAAGCATACAGCTGGTCTATGGCTATCCAGCAGAAATGCATACACTGGCCTAGAATCACACACAAATGCTGGAAAATGAAAACATACCTTCTATTTTGTTTGGGGTACCTCTATCCTAGAGCCAGACCCAAGGCTCTGGAAGTCAGAGAAGAATGGTCTTTTCTTAGAAACTCAAGACCTACTCAAAGACATGGATTACTGGATATGACATTTGACAATGTCTGTAAGACTCCTAAGCAGCAGCACGGGGAATTCTGGAAAGTTAACACTTCTCCTTTGAACAAGGAGCAGTGAGTCTGATTTGGCTGACTAGGGGAAAAAGAAAACAAAATAGGGCTCTGAGCAGCACTGCTGTGGCTGTAGCTGAGGCAGAATTTCCATTTCAAAGCCTGGTTTTCCATGTCCTACTTCTCCCTTTTAAATACAAGCTGCAAGTTAAAACTTGGCCCAAAGAGTTCACCTGTCACGTTCAGGAATTAAATACTGAATCAGTTTGCTATGAAAAAATGGAAAAGGAAAAAAGATACTATTGTTAGTACAAACATATTTACTAAGAAAAATCTGCTTTTCTTTTGAGAAGGGTGAGGGGAAAGAGAAAGCCTTTGGCTGCTTGGTTTTCAAGAGGTCAACAGCATGCCGCAGCTGCACACACCTGCAAGGCCAGTGACTGTAAAGCCCAAGATGGCTCTTCAGACATGTTTATCTTCAGCACAAAGTCATCTCAGGTGACAAAGACATGCTAAAGGGACTTCAGCTTTGCAGGTTCAGTGTTGACAGTCACTGAGTGCATGTTAAAGGAAAAAACTTGCTTTGAGCTGTGCACGCGTCTAGTCTCAGTCAGAGGTAGCCTTAGCTGTTTGATATGTCAGAGTTTGGCCTGAAGGACACAGTCCAGTCAGACAGTGACCGAATGACTGACAGATACGTCCAACCCTGCCTGGTAACATCCAAACACTGGATGGCTTTCCAGGGGAGGAGGAGTGAGCCCTCACAGAGGTTTCAGCTATCCAGCCCTGAGTGCAAACACAGAATGTATCCATTCACCAGGATGTTCTATCAGAATCCCATGCAGCTCAACACGGTATTTCAGTCACTTTAGGGTGAGCCTGAACTGCAGCGCTCTTCCAGGAGCAGTGAACAAAGTAGATGGGCTTTTCCACACAGCTGCCTCCCATCTGTGTGTCCCTCAGAGATGCAGAAGTTCTCGAGACCAAATACCACCGTGCCACTTATCTGTGAAAACAGGGAAGTAAACAGAGGGGCACGCGGTGCAGGATTAAAGCTACTTTACTCTTCCATGCAGCTGTTGTATCAGGTTACTCTTAGCAGCATCCAGGCACCTTCCAATAGTCTGTTAAGTGACGTGGCTAATGTCTGTTATCTACGGTTCACTCACTCCTCCATCCTGTGTGATTATTCCATCAATACGTGGCGGGTTTCCCACTTTGTATGTAGCCATGACCTTAGCTGTCTTTGGCACATTAATCGGTATGCAGCTTGCATTTTCCAATGCTACAAAGCTTTTTCTGTGGATAACAAAATCTAGCAATGAGCACTACCCCCCCCCCCCCACCCCCAGTCACTACTAAAACACACCAAAGTAATCCCTGGTGAGTTTTGGGGAGCGCTGGAGATTGGACCATGGGGGTGATCCTTTGAAGAGTCTGAACACTACAGCTGACATCTACAATAACCATCAGGGAAATCCTGGGGTTCGTTTTCTCTGCAAGAGCAATGAACATTTCAGGCAACAAAGCAGTCAAAGAGGAGATAATTAAAGAAGACTTACTGAATAATTTATTTTGTGAAAATGAAGTTTAGTGTTTGGTGTTGCTTATTTAAGGAAAATGTCAGCTCTTCAATGGAAGAAGTTGTTTTCTGAAGGTACAGAGACGTGAGAAACACTAAAATATTAAGAAGTGCATTAGAAAACAGTGGTTACATTTTGGGATCATTAAAAAAAAGAGAGTCATGACAGCTCTGCTGCATTTTATAGCCATTCTGCCCAAGACAAATATTTTTTTAGTACATTTTCCTGGCTTGCAACATTTTCTATGACATGAAGAGACTTTAATAGGCTAATTAAAAATCAGAATTGATTTCTTTAAAAAGCTCCATTTTGGACTCTGCTACTGCTCTCCTACCATACAACAGGCATGGTTCTCAGCAAATATTTAGATTATATTTGACCAAGGCTAAATTGTCAAACATCATGGTCACCTCACAAACAGGGACACAGATGAGGCAGAGATGCTTAATGTTTTCTTTGCTTCTGTCCTCATCACTGATGACAAGCTAAGAGGGTCCCAATGCCCTGAGCTGGATGACCATGGCTGTGAGAATGATAAACTCCCAGTGAGCCCTGAACTTGGGCAGGATCTGCTGCTCCAGCTCAGGCCATGGTGTATCTGTGCAAACCAATAGGAGCGAGGGTCTGGAGCAGAGAGTTCTTCAAAATGCTCGTCCCAGTTTAGTTCCATTACAAGAGACAGTGGATACTGGAGCAGCTGGCATTTACCCACTTTACCTCAAAAAGGGAGATCACCATAAAATACAACAGCAGAGAGATCAATCTCACCTAACTTTCCATACCTACACTGTAGACACTGCACCTAAATTTTTACAAATAGACATTTAAGATTAGCATTTACACCTATGTCACAGTGGTTGGGAAGAAACAATCCCTGTAAAAGTCTAAAAAAAGCCTTGTGAATCTGATGTCTGTGCACTGACTGAACAGAAACACAAGCAATTACTTCCAAAAGGAACCTCAGTATGTGCCTAAAGCTAAGCCTGACAAATTCCAGCCAGGATGTGATGGGGTTTATCAGTCAGTCTCACCAGGAACAGATTTAATGCTCACTGTAACTGTAGCCCAGGAGAAACAGAGACTGTAGCCTGTCATGCCTTGTGCTGATGTTTGTGCCAGTGCTGGATCTTGCTATTTGCTCCCACCCCAGAAAAAGACCTGCAAGGTCTGACCAAGCAATTAGCAGAACACTAAGCTGGTAAAGATGAGGCACTGGCTGAAATGAGGAGGTTTTGGAGATGGAAGAAACGATGATAAATTATCACAGTACTATCAAAATAATCTCAGTTTCTCTCCTGCGGGCAGCAAAAAGTCAGCAGAAAAGGATGTCAGGAAAAGAGGCAAAGGGAGATGGGAAGAGAAAGTTTCAGCTCCACCGGACACCATTTCCCTAATTAAAGAAGGCCTTCCTCAGCCATCAGGCAAAACACAGTCTTGGCTACATGAACCCTTAGCATTTCCCATGATACTGGGTAGGCAGAAACCCTATTCCCAGCATCATGAGGTCAGGATCACAGGACCTTTTCAGTTCTTCACTGCTCCTTAGGCAGAGGACCAGGACAGACCAGGGCTATACATCAGTTTTCAAAATGAGCTACCATACCTTTGAGGGAAAAGGAGATCACCTTTTACAGCACAACAGCCGTAGATAGGAATTTACATTAAATAATACCGTCAAGAATAGTGAGTAGGGGGAAAGCTTAGTTCAAAATTATGAGCAGCTGATAAACACCTTTTGTCAGATGAGAAACTGATTTTTCCCCTTTATATCTATAAATATCATGTTAATAGGAAAGGAAATGTGATGCCATGGAATAAGGCATCTTCCCATCATGTCTAATTACATATCGCTAAAATGAAGCTTCCTAATTTGGTTTGGGTTTCTTTTTGTTTTGCTGGGAGAATTATCACATGAATTATCATTGCTTTACACTCTGAAAATAGGAACTTACCAATTTCAATTGCAGCTGACTATTAGAATAAAAATCTGATAAAACATGGTTCTTCCTTTTGCTGAAGGTTTGGTGTGGTGGTTTTTTTTTGTTTGTTTGTTTTTTGTTCCCCCCCCCCCCCCCCCGAACACGTAATAGTACTATCTGTATTTATTGTGGAATAAACTCAGCAAGAAATGGCATAAAATGAACAGAAGAGTGTAGTCAAAAAGCATTCAGTCACACATTTTACTCATTTGTACACTGTTTATCTTCTGTTATATGTCACAAGAAGTAATCATTTAAATAAACAACTTCTTTAGTAGGTAATAAAATGTTATTGAGTTTCCAGTCTCACAACATGTGCTACAGCTATAAATCAGAGTATTTTAAACTAGTACTGATTTGGAGCACTGGGAGGCATTTTACAAATGCCACATTTGAAAGAGGCGCTGGATTTTTGTTTCTTTATGGTGTCTGTCTCCGCAGCAATCCTGAGAAGGCCATGGATGTTTGGAAACGTGCCCATCCCTTTGCAGCTACATCAGCTATTACAACATGCAGCGTTACCTTTCCTGCAAACCTTTCCTAACTTTTATATTGCCCAATTTTTTAAATGAGTATAAACCACTTTCAGATGTCAGTTATGGTTATTGCTGGAAGTGTTATGCTGTAAATTATCAAACTGGGAAAATCGGCCAAGAGGTGATACAAACATGGTTTTGATCAACACTGGCATCCCAGATGCAGAAGAACAAAGCAACAAAAAATGTATCTCTTATTGTACTAACCTCTCTGGTTTTGAGGTGCATTTGGTGGATCTCTCTAATCAGACATGATAGCCTAAAACTAAACCCGCCACCCTCCGCTTCTAGGCTCCTTGAAGAAGGAAAGGCAGAAGCCAGCCACCCCCTTTTACTGATCTCTCTACTACAGTCTTCTCTTCTGATGAAGATGATGGCATCCATGAGGAAGATAGGGGTTTTCCTGATCCTGGATTACTAAGCTGGCCAGTAACTTCGTTTGTTGAATCTCTCTGTGTTCAGCTCATATCCTCCACGCCACAGAGTGTGCACTGTCCCAGGAATGTGAGGAGGACTGGATGCCTTGGGAAAGGGATTTCACAGTGCTCTAGATGCATGAAACCTTCCTGACAGCTCAGCGGATGCATCAGGGTGATTAATGTTGCATGCTACCACCTGAGAACATCTGCAGAGAGACAAGGAGATGCCTCATCTGTTCCTTTTGGACAAATATCATCCAAACAAGGAAGAGGTAGTATATTTTGGACAACTCCTTATGCAAGAGCAGTCCCACACCAATTCTATAAAGACCTCTCTAGAAAAAGCTTTGCATTAAAACCAATATGTTAACTTCCCTCTGACTCTAGCTCACAGAGTGCCTGGGAATCTTATACAGCAACAAGTGACCCAAGCAAAGACAACACAGCACCAGTTCAGAGTAAAGTTGGACAAAGTTGGACAAAGCTTATTACAGAGTAAAGTTGGACAAAGCATATTACTTACACAAAAATTTAACTTCTCAGATCTGTACTGGGTAAAGGATGACAAAATTCCTGTTCATCTCCTCATATATTCTGCTCCTTCCTTATATTTGAAACAAGGCAGAGTTACACAGTATTTTATCGAATCCTAATCCTTTCTATGCAACAAACAAGGAATTTTAAAACTGTTTCAAAATCTGAAATAGCACTGGACACTCACTGAAACCTAAGGATTCCAAATTTTGGCATGAGACCATACAGTCTACTTTTAGCCACACTTGAAACAAATGAGAAACGGTACTTGGAAGCTGTTAATACACAGCTAAACTCTCTCATCTCTGCACAGTGCTCAGGAGGTTTGGGAAATCATGGTTTGGAGGCCCCTGCGCTGAGCTGGCCCTGTGCAAACACACTCAGTCCAGCGTACCTGGGGTAAAATCTCTTAGAGGGTCTCATCACAGATTTTCCATTGGTCTCTCAAAAAAGAGAAATGGATTGCCTCTCCTATGAACACAGGCTGAGAGAGCTGGGCTTGTTCAGTCGGGGAAGAGAAGGTTTTGGGGACACCCTACAGCATCCTTTCAGTACCTAAAGGAGGCCTATAAGAAAGCTCTAAAGAGGGGCTTTTTACCAGGGCATGTGTTGATAGGACAAGAGGGAACAGCTTTAAACTGCAAGCCATTATACATGATGGGACCCTGCTCTCCTGGAGATGGCTGAACACCTGCCTGCCCATGGGAAGCAGTGAAATAATTCCTTGCTTCCAGCTTTCACTCTTCCAATTCTCTCCCTGATCCCACTGGTGGGAGACTGAGTGAGTGGCTGTCTGGGGTTAAACCACCACAGTGCTCCAAGTGATTAAGAGCTAGCAGTGTCCTGCTTTCTACATTATGGGCCTTGGTCAAGTCCAAAAATGACTGCATCAGAGGCCTCTTGTAAATCCAGGGTTGCTCCAGGAACAGAAACAACAGAGATTATGACATCAATTCAGAAAGAATTACGACACAATTTCAGAAAGAAAGAAGAATGTACCAGGAAAAGAAGATGAGTGAGGGAGTGTGGGAGATGTTGGCCATGTGGCTCACTCTCAGGTACACCGGAATTGCCAGTAGAAGTTCTACAGTAAAACTATCGAATATTAGCTCCATTAACCTAGATAAATCCCCAAGACTCTCTTGGGAGGTCATTAGGTTTTGGAAACTGTGAATACAGAAGTTGGAAAGAGGAGATATCAACAACAGACAAATAGGACTCATTGCCTTGAAGGCTATGAGTACTGGTATGGGGACCTGTAAAAGCTTTATCATAATCACAGGGGAAATCTCTGTCTTCATCACAATTTAGATTAAAGCTTTTGTACCTGGGAAATTTCTTTTCCTCCATACCAAGATTTTTTCTTAATGTTTTTTACTGCTGTGTTGCTGACACAGGAATTTTGCTGGTTTTGGTTTTTTATTCCCATTTCATGTTATAATCCTTCTTTAGAATTGTATTATTATTATTATTATTATTACTTATTATTATTAATTATCTATGTCATTATTGTTAAAGTAGAAAATTTAAAACTTTATTAAGAAAATTACGGTAATTAAACATGTACGTGAAATGGAAGAATTTTAACAATTCACTGCACTTCCATATGCAATTTGTTGCCACAGTTCATATGAGCAGGGAGTGAAAACAGGCATCTAATTTTCCTGGAAACATTAGCCATGAACTTTAGGCTGCTAAAAAGTTTCAGAGACCAGAAAGGGGAAGGCTATCTTTTCTTACACCTCACATCCGTTTCTTGCAACTGAGGTTCAACTCTATCAGGGCCAGACTGTAACTTTTTTTCAGCCTAAGCAGAGTTTCATTCTTCAGGCAGTCCCATTACTTTTATTTATGGAGTAATGTCTTGTTGAATGCACTGTTGGCAGGATCTGACTCTGCACAGATAAAAAGTTGCCCCATACAGCTTCAAATGTCACTGCCACACAACGGAAAACATCCCAGGTTAGATAGATGTACTATGACCAACACATCAAGAACTCTTACTTCCCTTCTGCTGATTGATTGAAGAATTATACCCGTGAAATGGGATGATTTACACAATTGCATTGCCTCTTGGCTAGAATAAGCTTTTGCCAGTCAGATAGTCCTGAAGGATGTCTGCTTGTGGAATAAATCTGATGTAATTTGATACAAAGCATGGCACACAATCAAGATGAAATGATCCTTAGATAATTCTTCCATGCACAATCATTTCAGGAAGACAATTTTAATAATGATATTTTCTTTTTTATTGAGTTCTTTGGACTATTTTTTTCAGATAATGAGCAATTGCATCCAGGAGAAGTAGTTATTGTCAAGTCAATATTTTATTAATTCTTTACCTGGGGCCAATATCTCAAAAAAACAGAGGAGACAGCTCTCACTGAAATACTCAGTACTGAAGGCTTTTCCAGTCTAGACTTCCACCGTGTCTCCTTATTATTGCAAATGCTTGTCTCCCGCTTTTAACAATCCCAGCTTGGTTGTGCCAGTGTTTCACTTGTTTGTTCCTCCCTTTTTCATCCTCATTCATACTCCTCCATTTTTGCTTCCCTCTCAAAAAACAATAGTAAAGATAAGTATTAGGATTGGGGAGTGTGAATACAAACACATAACAGTGTCTTAGAAATATGTGAGTCTTTCCAGTCTCAGTCAAAGCATTATGCCTGCTCAACAACAGGGATAACCCACGTCCAGGACTAAGCTGATGAGCTCCAGTGGAACATACTCCAGCCTGATCAATCAAGTGTTCCACTTCCCCAGCAGTGATTAGGATGAAACAGTACTGAGAAAAAGCCTAGTCCCTGTGTTTTCAAAGTTTCAAGCTTAAAAAAAAAAGCACAGATTTTTTTCTTTGTGTCTAGGCTATTTTTCTAAAGTAAAGGCACACTTATGTCAGTGTTGCCAAGAGTAAAAACTCCCATGTGACATTCAAAAACTGGTTCCGGAACAATTAAATTTCATCTTTTACGGCATGCTTCTCCCAAAAAAAGCTCTTCATGGAGGTGGGATTAACGATTAAGAGATGTGGAGGGTGGAACACATACGTCTGTGAAAACTGGAATTAACGTGATTATGCTAAGCAGAACGTATTCTGAGCATCAGTGGTTTGCAAAGATTTAAGGAAATGTGCCCCAAGCATAGAATGTCTTCTCTGGAAAATAAAGCGTGATATTCAGAGAAGGCTGGGATAAAGAGGTATTTTATGGGCAAGCAGAGGAAAACCAACTGTCACTTTTTATGAAACACCTTCCCTTTGTTCTGCTCTTTTAATCTCCACCATGATAAAGCAATTATAAGAAATTTATGATTCTGAAGTATTGTTAGAGCCATATTTTTCCTCATTAAAAAAAAAAAAAGAAGAAAAAATATAACACAGATATTAAACTGATCAATGCATAAGAAGTATCTTGGGCATGAATATAATCAGTTGCTACTCATTCTAATACTCCACTATCAGGTCTATTTCTGTGAACAGATTGCTCCTTAGAGGATAAAAAAAATCCCAAAAGACTCTTCCAAGTCCATGAAACGTCACTGTTTTGATATTACAATTCAACAGGTTTCATGAAGCATGAACTTAGACAGAAGGGCAAACAGTCTGTGATGCCATTAATTCTGATTGCTTTGGAAAATATGTACACCCAGACCTTTGCACAAGGGTGAGACAAATCATGTCTTTTTTATTATTACACAGTTGATCACAAAAGAGTTCTGGGTTTTGCTTATGCCTGTTGCTCACCTTGTTCTCAACCACCCGACAAGTCCTGCAAGCATATCTTATATCCTGTACACTGACACGTTACTGCATTTTAGTGTTGTAGCATGGTGGTCTGTTGTAACACACCAGCAGAGTGAAAAGTAGGACAGGTCATTTGCAAGGTGACGTGGCTTTTAAGAAACCAAGCTGTTGCAATTTTTTCATGTCACAGTGTCTCTAAATGCCATAGTTACCGTCCATGGCTTACACAAGCAATCCCTCTCACAGTGCTCCAAGGCATTTCTGCACAGTGGAGACTACTCCAAGCACAAAGCAAATGTTCAGTGATTCATAATGTTTTGTCTTCAGAAAACAGACAAAAATATCTCTTCACCCTGGTCACAGGATGACCAAGCATACACATGAAGGAATTCCATCTACTGGTTTGGTTTTAGAGCCAGAGTCAAAGCAACTACAAGATACAGGATATTCCCAAATGATAGAAATTTGCACTTAGGTAACTCTAACAGCAAACAGCTGTACGTATGTGAGTGTGCTTATTCACATTGTTTTATTCCACTGCAGAATTTATAGCGTTCAAAACTGTGTTCCAGACGTATTTGGTCCTGAGAAGAACATAGCCACCCTTTCTGTGCACAGCAGCACCTGTAGAACTATTGCTCAGTAATGCATAAGTTTCACATGCAGAATCCCACACATGCAACAACAGAAATAACCTGCACCATCTGCACCAGCAAGAGGTTGCCTTCAGGAAAAAAAAACCAACCAAAAACAACTTACCCAAGCATTTATGCACAAAGTATAGCAGATAACTACAAGGTGTTTGTTAAGACAGTGTGCTTACTAGTAACTAGTTGTTCTAAGTTGTATACTCAAAATTTCTTTGACCAAAAATATTTGTCATTCCTTTTTATAATGAGAATTAACAAATCTGAATGTCTACTGGAGATGTGGTAAAATAGAGAATTCTGAATATTTTCTTTATTGAGAAGGTAAAATTAGGCAATTAGACCAGACTACACTAGCAACTGAAAAGCTGAGTAATTTTCATAACACAATTGATTTCTTGCCACATGCCATTCAAGGGATTAGAACAACTCACCAGGGTAATATCAAACTTGATTAGAAGCCAAGGGGCCTGATTGTTATCTCCATTAAGCCAGACAAAATGTAATTGACACCAGCAACTCTCAATTTCCAACAGTGTAACTAAAAGGAAAGTCAAGCCCAGTATCTTTTGCTTGGGTAAGTCACTTTCATATCTTTGTGTGATTAACAGTAATTGTTTGAACCTCTTGAAAATATCAAAGAGAGTGCCTCTGGTATTTTCACAGCTAGGTGTGCTGATATTACATGGGTTTGAGTGCCTTCATGTAAAGAATAATTCGCACAGCAAACAAAAGGAATATCTTAGGTAAACTTGGAGAAAACCTTTAACACACTCAGCATGCCAAGACCTTTGCCCCTCCAAAAGTAAATGTCTATAGATAATGGGACAAAATTTTCCAAATATTGAGGTATACAGGGGAGAAAGTCAGATCTGGGAAGCTTTTCAGGATCTCCCAAGATAGGTGTCACAAATCACAGTCAGCAGTTACTTTAGGGCTGGATTCATCTGAACTCAGACATCTACAGTGCAGGTAAATATGCACAAGGTTGTTGGCTAAGCCACCTCTGTCCACAGTCACTACAACAATAACTTAGTAACAGAAGGGTTTATCTCATCTTAGATAAAAAATGTCTTATATATGAATGTGTCCCCAAAATTGGGTATTTCTCCTCTTGGGATGGAGAAGAGGGACTTCAACCAGAAAATTGTATTAAGACTTGAAAACAGAAGGAGCCAGAATCAATTAAAGTGTGGATGAGGTATAATATGCATTGAAGATGAGGTAATCTGGGGTTATTCACCTCTGCTGGTGAGCCGTTGCAAAGAACCCTTGCAGAGCAGATGTTCCCTGCAGAAATAATGAGTGTCCATAAAAAAACAAACAGCATGTCATTACTTCTCAGCCTGTCTTCCAATTTTCTTTGCTCACCACTAATATATCTGTCAGCTTACCTTCTCCATTTTCTATAAACCTATTTTCCTTTTTATTCTAGTTTATCATCTACTGAGTATCACAAATGAAGGTAGGTAACACATTTATTTACCTATATGAATATACCTTTATAACTTCAAACATTGACAGACGATTTGGTTAGAAGACAACCTTTCATGAAAAACTTTGTCTAAATTTACACCCTGTAAGAGTAATGCAAATGTTTATACAATTTTAATTATGTTTCAGTCAAGGCTTTCTCTAAACAAATAAACATCTATAATTCACACCTTGGAGAGGTTGAATACCACTTGAGAGGATGGCTGTAAACTAAAGTAAAACTGATTAGCCAATTTTCCTTCTCTGTGCTGACTGAACCCCTAAAAGGAAAACCACCTGCACATGAAATCCAGAATGATTCAGTTCTTCCAGTGGGAAGCACTGTGAGAAACAGCTCTGCTGTGCCAGGCAGTTTAAAGCCAGCAGCATCCAAGGGCTCAGCTGAGGAAAGTCCCACGGCCTTCCTTGGAAGCAAAGAGGCTGGCAAACTGAACACCCTTCCCAAAGAGGGCCTGAAAGCAACAGGCTGTGCACTCCATTGCACAACCAAAACCCCTGGCTTTGGTCCTGCCCTGAGCACTGGCCTGGCCCCTTTGGCTGCTGAAACCAAATTTCTCTGCAGCAGGTGACATGTCCAGGCAGAATCCTTCTAGGAAATATTAAAGGCAAAAGGGTAAGTATTTCAGGCATCAGCCTATGGAAAATGGACCTAAGAGACACCTGTGTGACACTTTCATTAGTGTCCTTGTCTTCTGCAGCTTATGGCTTGGCAGAGGGGGCTGGTGTCTTCATGCAATTTTTGTCCTTCTTGGATCACAATATGCCCAATATATGAGTGTTACATAGAAAAAAAAAGAAGAAAGAAAATCACATTTCAATCAAGATATTAGCAGCTAAAAAAAGCTATTACAGTAACTGGAAACCATGAAGATTTAATCTGCTCTGGCCATGCTCTGTCCTTCCACTCCTGCTGCTGATTAGACATCACAGGCACCATCTTCCCAGAACAACAGAATGAAATGCTTCAGGAAGTCATATTTCTTCTCCCATAGGAACAGACAGAAATTTTCTCCAGATCCATGACTCCCCACTTAATTTGAGTTAATTACATCTCACTAGTGAAGCACAACAGCAGAACTTTTAACTTCTTTCATCATATTTCTCCTGGCCAAACTGGCTCCGAACTGCACCCCAAAAATCAGCAGCACCAGGAAGGAGGAGGAACGGAACCTAGGTGACCCTGGACTGAATGAGCCATCCCAACCAAACATCCACATATGCTATGGCACCAAGCAGAAAACCTCCATGCTGGCAAATTCAGGAGCAAACCTCCCTATTTTCTCAGCTGGTTTTCATTTTTGATGCCACAGTGATGATTGCACTTGGAACAAGCAGTGGCAGTTCTGCTGTCACATGCTGCTGTTGCTAGCGTAGCAACCCACAGTCGGTGTGAGGCTAGAAAATCTCCTGAATTGTGCAGTTCAACAAAACAGCAGGTCCTTTGGATACCATCTATAACTGTAAGTGAACAATTTTAGTAATGGCTTTGTCAGTCCTTCCTAGAAGCACTACTAATGGGCCACAAATAACAAAATGAAATTCAGCAGATAAAAGAAGAACACAACAATCTGTTGAAAGAAGGGAAGGGAAATTATTGCCATAAAACATTTGTATGGCCTTGTGAATTCTGTACTGCACTTTATAGAACAAAGATCACACCTTGCTCTGCCCTAAACTTCTTGCTGTTGCTAAGACAACTCCATCAATGTAAAAGAAGCAATGCAGAGTCCAGTGGTGAGACCTCCACAGGGAATGGATTGGCTACTAGGCTTGGCTGTAAGAGAGAAAGTGTGTTGGTGGAAAGGGCAGGATGGCTGTTGTGGCTGTGTTAGGAACTCAGCCAAGAGCAGAGATAATGGGAGTACACTGAGAACATCCCCACAAATAGCAGGGGCTCCTTGTTCCCAGAAATGCCACTGTTTTCTTGACTGAGTCAGGCTCTAGGGAACATCACCTAGATGTGGAGCACCATCAGGAATTCCATCAGCACCATCAGGAATTCCAACAACATCTCCTTCCCAGACCAACTATCCCTTCTCATTTCTGCCTGGTGTATTCCAGCAGCAATGTGTCTGCCTAAATTGGGAGTTACTGAGCCTTTAGGGAAAGCTTTTCACTCCAGCACTGGGCTTGAGGTCTTTTCCCAGGGTAAGACAAAAATGACACATAGCACATGCAGATAAAGGAGATCACAAAGTAGTTCATAGTATCAGTTCATGAAACCTATGTGGAAAGCCCTTTGCAGGAATAAAATTCCATCCTATGAAAGGATCCACATTCTGGCTCCCCGCATCAGCTTATTCTAGATGTTTCATACCACATTTGCATAGAGGCTCTCCTTTACTGGATGCTTCTTAGACTATTTACAGACCATCTGTCACAGACTATTACTTGGATTATCTATCTGAAAGTCAAAAGGTGGATTCTACAGCATATCACATGAAAATGCATCAGTGAAGTTAATAATTTAATGTTTTCTGGAGGAAATGATTGTTATCCTTGAGGGAAGCACTTAGAAGTGCATACCTGACAGAGCTCATCTAGACTCCCTCAGGATGCTTCGTTGCTTAACATAACACAACTGACTGGCTTTCCTATACCAAATTTAGGATTTTAGATATAGGGAAAAAAGCAGATTTAAGATCAGCAAACACAACACATTACAAGAAGGCAAACGTCTATAACTTATCCTCTCAGGTGCTCACAGCCTAAAGCAATGAACTGCAAGTACTAACAGAGTGAAATCTGACAGTTTGCTTACATTATGAGGTTCTTATGCATCCATATCTTTGCACGGGCAAAAAAATACTCTGTCTCTTAAAAGAACTCTTCCCAACATGGAAATCCAAAACAAACAATTGTCTTTTCTCTACCACCACTTTGAAAGACACTTAGGAAAGGTTTTCATTTCACTTCCAGAGACCTCTGCTGATGCAACTTTGTGGGAAGAGAATTCCAGCAGCACATGCATCTCGTAGGTCCTACCCCTGGTCTGCCATGACGGGGGCTTGGTCACTTACGCTGAGGTGGCTGGCGTGTACCTGCTGTGCTTGCTTGCATTACACCACCTCCCTCACAGTGCTAGTCACTCCTCCTAAGAATTTCTCCTATTTTACTACAGCACCAAAAACATGTGCACTAATACCAGGACTGGGACAGGACAGACACGTCTGTTTCATACGTTTTGGGATTTAAGACTTCCAATTCTTCTCCCTGCTCACGTATTCCATGTGGCTCAATTAAATAGCAGAATGGGATGCTGCCAATTGTTTCTTTCTCACTGAAAAAGAGACAGCTATTTAAAGAATGTTGTTACACTAGCCACATTTCACCACAAAAAATGAATACCTATAATTACAATATCTGTGATTATATAATGTCAAACACAGGAAAAATAAGCACTCCAACATTTTGAGGAAAAAATTGTAACCTGTATTACTCACATTCAGGCTGAAAATGCTGGATCTTGTCCCAGCCTCAGAAATAAAATATACCCAGCAGTAATTGAAAAACAAATGAATCTGATCGTAATCTTACCATACTCTAGCTTTTGCATTCCTCAGCTATGTGGCAAACAGATGGAAAAATCCCATTACATGCACCATGAGACAAATTTTTAAGCTATCTCTGCAAACATCAGTTATCTTTACACTTAGATATTTCTGGCCTTGGAGATTGAGTCCTATTGCATTACATCTGTGAAATATGTGGCCATTCGCTCATAACGCATTTTGACACCGTCAGCGGACCCGCTGATCAAAAATACTGCTGTGTTTGTGGGTTTGCCTTCACATTCAGATGGTGGCAGCCCTGGCTTCCTTTTCACCTGATGTCATTTCTGAGGGTTAGAAATTTTGTCCACGAGGAGCTGAACAGCTCGTTTGGAGGCAGTGGTGGGCACACACACCTGAGGTGAGCCAGAACTTGGTGGGAAGCTGTGTATAGCGCCAAAATCTCCTCCAACACCTGAGAGGGTGCAGAGGCCATCCCAGTTCACAGCAGCTCCCTAACACCAGACTTGGGCAGATGCCCTCTCCCGTAACAAGCAAGGCAGAAATGAGAAGGGAAAACTGGTCTGAGGAAGAGATGTTGCTGCTGGACCTCCAGATGGGAGCTCCCTGGGAGCTCCCAGTAATGTTCCACAGGGCATGAGTCAACCAGGAAAACAGTGGAATTTCTGGGAACTAGGAGCCCCTGTAATTTGTTAGGATATTCACATTATTTTCTCCAGATCGTACTCTGTCTTCCTGTAGCTTTTGGGCCTCTGGTTACCCTCAGTCGGCAGGTGTGTAATGAAGGGTGTGAGAGAACTGTGCTATCATTTGCCCTCAACTAGAAACCACAGATTTCCCTCTCACTGAATTACATGAAACTGTCAATCTATAAGTTACCAAGATGCCTTCATATTACTTGTATATAGCCCTATTGATTTTTTCAGTACTTAAATGCTTTAAGAAAATCAATGTTTCAGCAAATAGGGTGGAGCAGAAGTATCATGGAATCCCATTTGCCATTCCAGCATCAGAGGTCGTGGTTAAATTAAAGGAAATAACATGTACAATGTGGGATGATGGATTTAGAGAAAAACTGCAGAAGACACAGAAAATGGGTGAGTGAAGAGACATGAAATTAAAAACAGAAATAAAATTAAAAATAAAAAAATAGAAAAAGATATGCTGAAGATAAATATAGTGGCTGTGGATATGACTTAGTTAATTTTATCAATCCAAATCCAAGATAATCATTTTAGCTCTCTGCATGTAGTGAATAGAGAGCAGGAGCCACCTCCTCAGAGGATTCAGCCTAAGGCAGGACAATGCATCACACGTTCCTTCAGCTATCCCAAAGTCTACTCTTAGAGGAAATGCGTAACTTTCCTGTTCTAACAACACTGGAGTTGATATAGGATCATGCATCATTTTGAGCGTTTTACCTATTTAATAGAAGGCCTTCTAACCCAACATTTTTTGTTTTGAAGATAAGAACCACTTGGTTTTTTTGGAAAAATCTGACATTTCTTGTGTCAGAGGAAAGATTTCCTTATAATTGCTTATCAGCAGGTCCTGGTCTGAATATTTGAATAATTTACAAGCAAAAAAACCTATTTATTTGTTGTATTTTATTAATAATGGGCCAAAGTTATCACTAGCACAATCTTATGTACTGCATTCACTTCAAAGTTGCTACAAATGTTTACACAGCAGGGAATTAGGCCATAAAGAGTAAAAATGCTTCATTACTAGTCAGGTGAGACAATAAATCAGATCTTCTGTTTGCAAAGTACTGTAATTTGTGTCTAATGACTGGAAGGATTGGTATATCAAGTAATTATCAAAACTGGAAAGCAATCATCTCCTAGAAATGCAAAATGTCATCTAAAATTTGAACTCCAAAAGAGAAAAAAAGGATGACAGGTGCAAAGAAAAAAATCTTGCTCCTTTCCTTTATCTGTAACAATTAGCTACCAGTCTGTGGGTCCAACAAACCAGCCAGTTTTCCACTCATCTAGAGTGTATGCCAAGCGGGATACAAGGATTATGCAGCATCAAGCTGTATTAAACAGCTCTTGTGTATCATACCCACCCTCAAAGTGAACCTCTACATGCTGCCTCTGTAGTGAGGTTGCTCATGTACCAGGCATTGTCTCTTTACCAGCCCCCATGTCTCCTTATAGCTGGAAACCAGCAGCCAGGCAGGAAAAGCAAGAAGATGTGCTCCAGTAAGCCACAACTCCAACTCCTACCAGGTGTAGGCAATAGGCTTCACACCTGCTACATCCTTCTCACACATACTAGGAGTTTGGGCATATTTTATAAAAGAGGACTTTCATTTGCCCCAAGACCCTGAACATTTCTGACACCTACCTACTCTGAATTTCCTCAGTGACCTTGATGACTTTTAGTACACAACCAACTTGCTAAGTTACCAACCTTTTTGCATTGCTCTTAACACATGTTGTCAAAAAGATAAGAAATATCATCATATATACAGCTTCTAATTAATACACAAGTGTTCTAAATAATTTGCCTAAAGTGTCAGTCACAAAGTAGGACAAACTTTTACAGCCAAATTTCAAAAGAATCTAATTAATTATTTCCCCTCTGCATTTTAAGCCATGAGTCTACTGCACTTATCTGCTAGTGACCTATTATGTCCCACAAAGTTGTCACAGCCCAAAGGAAGTCCCCAGAGACAAAGCACACATGGGATGTCTAGTCCAGCTCTTTCAGAATTGGAACAAACACCCCAGACTGAGGTTTTCTGACTAGGAAATAGGTGAGCCTTCACAATTTTTCCCAAGTTTGTTTCCCTTACGTTCCCAGAAATCCCTTACTCACTGCTGAGATGCAGCGCATGAACTTCTAGAAAGACGAGCCTTCCCTCATGGGAAGTTAGGTGTGGGATCAGAAGCTGGTTTACAACAGACACCTAGTTTCAATGGCAATACAACTGTCTGTTTCTTGTGAAGTGACTAGTATTAATCACCTAAAGCCACTTGGTTGAAGTGGGATAAGAACACTTTTATTTTATAATCTCTTCTTTAGTTTGTACATCTGACAAAGAGTGAAGCACACGGAAAGCTTGTTGAAAAATATGGATTACTGCCCTACTAGTGCAAGCCCAAAGACAAAGCATGGGTTGCACATAAACTGGGTGTCACATGCTACTTTACAATTAAAAGGCAGTGCAATTACTGGAGGTACCCATTAGACTACAAGGAATTGAGTAGCTGTCTGCAAGGTGCACCTTGCATGCTTCCTGCACTACTTACTATTTGGTCTCTGCTGAAGATGCTCCTTGGGGAAGACTCTTGCTCTGTTCATCAGAAGCCTTCAAAAGATATCAAAATGGAAAAAAAAAATTAAATTCACTCTAGGTCAATAGGAAAGTTTTTAATTATAGAATATCTATTAAAATGCCAGTACATTTTTTTTTTTTTTACATAAGCACCAGTCTAGATTATATTTGAACTACCTTTTATATTAATTTCTATTTTCTAGCATAGATTTTCTATTAATTTCATTGCCCAAGTTGCATCTTGCTCTTCAGCACAAGCTTTGGGCCAGTGCAGTGCTGGGAGAACTGAACGCTCTGTGAGCAGCTATGAAATGTGGATTCATGTTTCTGTGGCAGGACGAAGTTCTGGGTTTTAAAAGTCAGAGAAAATGAAATTTTCAGCTCAGAGGATTAGTGACTCCAAAACACTAAAGGACACAATCTTTAAGACAGTGACCTGTTGACAGCTTAAGTGCTGTGTGCCACAGAGAGTGTAGGTAAATAACACTTTCTAATTTCTCAGAATAGTTTTGATGGGGGAATTACACATGCTTTGGAAATTCTAGTGGCCATGGAAATTTCTGTATAACCTCTCTTAGGACAGTACAGAGAAAATGCAAAATTAGATTAAATACTCATAAAATATTGGGAGAGCACAATAAATAAAGCAACCTCTTACACTGCTATCTATTGGGTATACTTTTATTTTCTCATTTGTTTCGAGCACAACTAGTGATGAAAATTGACTATTTCTTCAATAAAGCATTTTGAAAACTTAACAAGTAGAAAGTTATATTTTAGTATGCAGTTAAATGTTTTGTCTCTTTGCTTTATCTTACTATTTTCAGTTAGATTTCTTTACTACATACTTTCCCTAAATCTTGCTAAATAAATATTCATGCTCAAGACAGGGGAGAGAGGAGGCACGCATCTGACTGATATTACTGAAGAATGAGATTTTGGCTGTGAAAATGTGATTAGACTGATCTCTCCCCATCCAGAAAATAAACCACACTTTATAAATCAAAGTTACTATATAATTTGGTTACAGGTATTCAATGGAAAAACAATCCTTATTGTCAGTTATATATTTTCAATTATATTTAAAAAAACTATTGATTCTGAGGGATGAGGAGGTATCCCTCTGTGCTTCATTATTCCAAGTGACACATGACAAATTATGTTTTTCCATGGACTTCCATAGAGTCTCTTTCAGAGAAGACCCTTTTTTTTCTTCAGTGCTCAGCTGTTAATCCATTTTTTTTTACTGGGAGAGATACTTTAGCAGAAGATGAAAAAAGTGCCTGTGAGCATGTTAATCATGGAGTGATTGATGCTGCCATTACAAGGAAAGGTTAGACAACATCCTCAGCAGTTTTCACCACTATTTACAACACAGTGACAGTCATCCAAACTAAGGACTGATCAATGCACAGACTTCAAATTAATTCAAAAAGAATCCTCTGAATGTAATGACAAGTCTGATAGCATTCATCTATTTTTATTTCCCCTCCCTCTTTCAGCATCTTGCTGAAATATGAAGAATCTGAAACTTATGAGACTTTAGAAAGAGATTAAGTTATTAGAGAATGTCAAAAGGAGGGCATTGAAGATGGTGAAGGGTCTGGAGAGGTGGAGGAGCTGCTGAGGTTGGTCTGTGCAGCCTGGAGGAGACTGCAGGGAGAGCTCATTGCAGTCTGCAACTTCCTCAAGAGGGCAAGAGGAAGGGCAGGTACTGAGCTCTTCTCTGTGGTGCCAGGGAATGGCCTGAACCTGGGTCTGGGGAGGTTTAGGGTGGATATTGGAAAAAGGTTCTTCACACAGAGGGTGGTTGGGCACTGGATCAGGCTCCTCAGGGAAGCTGTCACAGCACCAGCCTGACAGAGCTCAAGAACTGTTTGAACAACACTCTCAGGCACATGGTGTGACTCTTGAGGATGGTTCTGTGCAGGGCCAGGAGCTGGACTCGATGATCCTTGTGGGTCCCTTCCAAGTTGACATATTCTGTGATTCCTGGTCAGACTACAAAAGACAACTTCTTGCTCTGGCTCCCCGCACACACCCCTTCTCATACTGGCATCAGCCGCTACAAAACCCACCTAAGAAAGCAGGCAAAAAGGCAGTAGCCAAATTACCAAACCAGGAAAAAACTTAAATTATCACCTCTACAATTTCTTCTGCGAAATAGTTTCACAGAATTCTTGCATGCTGCACTGTTAACATGACTTAATGTATTTTTACTGGAAAAGACATGAATTCTGGAATGTGGGTGCACTACTAATGGAAGCACTGTTGTGATGTGAATCTAAAAAGACAAAGTTTTTAAAACTTCTGGGAATGCATTTGTCTTCATAAATTATTTGAAAGTAAATATATCTATTGAATCAAAGAGCAGGGAACTACTGCCGTGTACTATACTTTCTTTAAAAATTGGTTTGATTCCCATATATCTTTTTTATTGTCAGGTGTAAAAAAAACCCCAAACAAACAAACAAAAAAAACCACCTGAATTGTAAGAAAGAACAATTAAAGAAATTGTCATTCTAATAAAGTTACCTTCTTTTAAGTCCAGGATTGAATTATTTGTTTCTTTTTATGTTAATTTATTCAATAATTAGAAGGATCAGTATTAACTTATCAGTATTTTAATTCCTCTAAGTGATTTAACCGATATAACTAAGACCTGCTGCTTTTTATTAGAGAGTATAACAAAACCATTCTACAGCAATGTAGATCTTAAGTATGCCTGGGCAGTAGATGTCCCTTTCCATCTCCATTACTGATTTTATTAATATCAGTTGAATTTCTCTGGTCATACCAATGACCAGAGTTTTACCTGTTGCATTTCTTTCCAATACCAAACACATAATTTTCTAGTTAGCTGAAGACAAACCTCCTTGTTCTCTAGTCCATCTTTCCCAGGTTACTTGATTAATACTTCTAAAACTAAACCAGCCTAGCTGCTAACTGACAAGTCATCCTTTGTGGTCATTTAAATGACCATAACTGAGTATTACTGTGGTCTGAAAATGCTTTCCTTAGCTTTTCAAACCTGTTGTGAGAAGCTCTCCTTCCATAAACAAACACTAAGAGAACTACCAATGTACTGCTTTGCTAAAGGCTTACTGGAATTGCAAACTCATTAGGTATTTTTCACTTGTAGTCTCAACCCAGCCAATCATTGCACAATTACTCGGTGTACATATTTCAGTGGTGCCTGAAGCAGGCCATGGTCACATCAAGCGTTCAGAAATCATGTAGGGTGAAAAGCACAGAGTCAGTTGCTGTTTAACTTCCTTTCACTTTATTGTGGACAGTGAGTCAACAATACAGCAATGAATTGTAAAGAAAGAGCTGACAAATAATCTTGTATATGAGATATTTAAAACTAAAATAAACAGAAAGGGAATCATGTGCATTCTCAGGAACCATATGCAACAACATACTCAACTCAGGTACTTAATTTGGGTGACCAGAAGGACAGTATTTAAGTCATAACATAGCTCTCATGTGCTATGAAGTTTAAATGTTACCAGACCACATCCCTATCTTTAGCAGGTAGCCTAACTTTAGCAGGTTTCCTGTTATCACTCTTTCAGCAGATCCCAACAAGTTTCCCTTTCTTCCAGTCATGCAACCAACACAGGGCGTTTATGCCTCCATTCTCTTCTGAGACAGAAGCTGATATTTTCAAACCCTTCTGCCCTCTGTGTGGTTACATGGGAGCAGATTTGGCTGTATCTAGTGGTATGTTCCCTTGCAACAATGCAGGACAGCCTTGCAAAATGAAAGGATTTATGCAAAAATGTGGGGGGAAAAGAACGAAAGTAAAGCTTTCATGTGCATCCATGGCTATCAGCCAAGTGCCCCTAAGTCTGGGGCCTCCTGGGTAGCTTTTCTTTCTAGCTGCCAGCCTCCTCTTCAATTTTAACTCTGATCCAGGGGTCCACCATGTTGTTCCTAGCACCATAAGGAAATGCCAGTCACTAATACTCCATCAAATCTTCAAAGAAATTCTCTTCACGGTTCCTGGTAATTTCTCCATTTCAGGCCAGATACGCTTACTTTCCTCAACGTTTCACCTTCCCCATTTAACAGGAGAACTTGACTCCTCCATCCGTTCGATCACAGTGCAGAGAGAATAGAAAAAAAGTCTCCCAAACATATTTAGCAACAGGAATCTCCACATTCTGTACCAGTTAATAGGAGGTTTTCTAGGGGAAAGACCTTATTTGATTTTGCGTTGTAGATTATGATGTCACACACAGAAAGTTTAAAGCAAAGAAACACTGCTAACTCTTCTTTTTCTTGTTTACTACTGCGCACTATCCATTAAGTCAGGAACACTATTCCATATACCTTTTGCAGCAGGCCATACAAATCCCTTTATCAGACAAAAAATGATAGGCCACTTTGGCTTTCCAGCTCTCATTACTCCTCACAATCAATCCCACAACATACTGCAGCCTTAAAAAAAAACCCTTTTGCAATTCTATATTTCATGCATGAGGTGTAAGAATCACACGGAGAGAGGCCAAAGGCACGCTTCTGCATAGGGGCCTCCTCATTTGTATGCAGCAGAACAGATTCCCACAAGTGTGTACCTAAATGTCAGTCCTAATACATAGTTATCACAGTAAGATAGCCAGGGTGATTTATCTTAATCATGAAGTCAAAATGTAACTGTGTTTCACGAGCAAAAAGGCACATTTTGACCCACGTCTTTTGAAACAGCTGAAACTATAAACATACATAATTTTTCAGTTGTTCTTCCATTTAAACAAGTTATGTGTTGCTGCTAAGGGCACCAGGACCTGTAAAAAAGTTCTTTGGATACAGTCTCCTAGGAAAACAGAATTTTTAGAAAAGCAGTTTGTTTGCTGTCGATCAGGAAACATCTGTAAGTGGTTCATAAACTCTTTTTGAAACTGAGGGTCTCAAATTATGCTTATCTGTTAGACACAACTTCTAGAGCTCAAATTTTCACTGAACAAAGGGCCAAACTAATCCATAAAATTAATTTATTCTGCCACATGCTCGTAAATAATTACCTGGTCATTTTTACTTGGTCATCAATAATTACCTTACCAAAATTTTGAGGTCAGTGGGAAGAAATCTCTTTGTTCTCTGTATTGACCCCATTCCTGAAGCCAAGAGACATAGAAACACCTCGGGAAAATATATCTCCAACTATTAACTTGATCATTGTCTTCAAAACCCATTGTATTTTCATAAAAACTCCAAAGGAATGAAAATAAAAAAAAATTAAAAGGCCTCCCTACGAACTACTAAAATTGAGAATAATTAGGAACTTTGAATAACATTCTCCAGTCTCACAGGAGCTGTAGATCCAAGCAGTATTCAGGAACACATAGGTCCAAAAGCCTAAAGTGAATTTCAAATAAAGATCATATTTTGTCTGATAGCAAGAGGTTTCAAACCCTCCATCTCCTCCAAGAGCACGACTCCCAGCAAGGAGAAAAACTTTCCCAAGTGTAGAAAGCTTGGCTGAATTCACCAGAGAGCTACTGTGTCCTCACAAAAACTTACCGATAACAGGCCACCAACACTTCTTGTCTCCCATCACCCTGACCTTCATCTGTACACTTCCCCTCCTAGAGACAAAACTGCCTTGTCTGAGCCAATCAAAGGATTGTTTGGGCTGGAAAATACCTTTAATATCATTGAGTCCAACCTGTAATCCAGTTTTGCCAAATCCATCACTAAACCATGTCACCAAATACCACTTTCCACATCTTTTGAATACCTCCAGGGATGGTGGATACCTCCACTGCTTCCCCAGGTTGTCTGTTGCAATGCTTGACAATCCTTTATGGGAAGCAACTTTTAATTTTCAGTCTCAACGTCTCCTGGTACAGCTTGAGGCCGTTTTCTCTTGTTCTGTCACTTGTTGCCTGGGAGAAGAGGCTGACCCCCACCTGGCTGCACTCTCCTTTCAGGCAGTTAAAGGGAATGTTGATGTCTCTCCTGAGCCTCCTTTCCTCCAGGCTGAACACCCCCAGCTCCCTCAGCTGCTCCTCACAGGACTTGCCTTCCAGACCCTTCCCCAGCTCCACTGCCCTTCTCTGGACACGCTCCAGTCATTTTGTTCTTATGGAGCACAAGCAATGCTACTTCACTGTTTGCAGAGAGGTTGCCACCAATGCTCAGACTTAGGAATAGGTATTGATTACAGCAATGCATTGCTCACATCTTCATTTTACCTTTATAAAAACAGCTCAACTAGGAACAAAGGCAATCCCCTTGAATGCAGTCTATAAACTGTCCCCTTTGCCACTGCCTTCTGTTGAGCAGCCATTCTGATTTTTATTGCAATCTTACAAAAAAAAGCACTTGCATGGATTTTTTCATACTTTTAAGAGTAGTTCAGTCATTTAAATCCATGGTAAAAGAAATCAGTGTTCCAGACTCCTAAAAGGCCACCATGATTTGCATGCAAAGTTATGTCTGTCTATTTCAAGAGTATTTCCTAAGAATAGTTACTATCTGCCAATTTACACACAAATCCATCACCTACGAGGAGGTCATATGCTAACACTGTATTTCTCTGCTGTCTTTAATTTAGATTTATAATAGCATTTTTTTTCACAGATAAATACAAGTTGGCAAAATACTGGTCATACTGCAAGGAGTTTCATTTTCCTTAGGGGAAAGCAGATGCCAAATTGTGATAGAACGCCAGGAGGCCATAAAAATGGAATTATAAGTCCACAGATATTCAATGGTAAGTTGACTAAATAATTTTTTTCTCCCTGCCAGGGGGATTATAGTTGAATTGCTGCATCTGCAAAATCCAAAGTCCTTTGCTACTACAAAATTATTTTCTGCTTGGGTCCAAGCTTTATGGTAGTTGGCTTCCCAGTCACAGAAAGTCATACATTATTTAAAGATCTTTGATATATGAATACAAGTCTGTTATGAATACATTAACTGTTCTCTTACCTTCAGAACTCATTAGCAACAGGAACAAGTCTTCTAATGCTATTTTCCACTATATACCCCCTGCATATGCTGAACCTGCTGTACCACTCAAAAGTGGTGTATTTCCTGTTAGCCCTATTTTAAAGAGTGAATTGAAAAAACAAATTGACTATAGGGAAAAAAAAATCTTTACAAACACCCCCAAAGCATGTTGACCCCGTAGGTAGATATCAAATGGGTCTTCATGAACTCTGCCTAGATGCAGGGATTTATGGTTGAAACACTGCAAACTTTTTAGCCTTGCTTCTAAGGAAATGGAGGATCACAAAATCAGATTGTATGGCATTTGTCAATCCTTCCTTCCTTAGCCACCATTGAACCTCTTGGCCAGTTTTAAGCAGTTTTGACAGCTGGGTTCAGCAAAGAAAGAGGTCTCAGAGGCAGAAGTCCTGACAGGTCTTGTGAAAATTAGAGGCTGGGTAGGAACAGAAGACAGAAAGGAGTATTTTGCCCACCCGAGGAGGCAACAGCCTGTCGTCTGTCCCCACACACCTAACTCACATCAGCAACAGTCCAGGCTGATGTTTACCCACCAGATTGAGAAAACAGAGCAAACACAGCATGCCGCAGGAGCTGGGTGGGATTAGAGGATGGAAGACACAAACTGAAGTTCTCCCACTGAGGCTGCTTGGTTTTTCATAGCTCTTTTCATGGGCGACATCAGAGAGTAGAAAACTTATGGTTTAATTTGTAAGGCAAACATATATAATTATGAAATAGCATACTCTACCAGGCTGGTTATAAAAATAGGCAGAGTCTGGTCATATGGGGCCAAAAAGTATAAACTGGAGTCTTTCCACCAAATTCAGTGGAAAAATGGCACTCTGCCCTGGAAAAGATTACAGGCCTCGTGGAAACCAAGGAACACTGGTGAGAATTGAGACCAAGATGGGGTGGGGGCCTCCTTTCCCTGCAGATCCCAACTTCACGATGCCATGGCTTGCTCGTGAGCAGGCAGGATACACTCCTTTCCTGGGCTCAGCAGCAACTCATACAAATCACTCATCAGAGAGAGAGGTCACTGCCACATTATACGGTAGCAACTTAGGGGAGAATAGTATGGGAATTCTTAATTGCTGAACTTCGGCTCTGCCTTTCTGTTTTGCTATGGAGTGCACAGATAGGCAAGCTTTTGTAACTGTAAGCACATTTTGCACATATATAGATACAGATATACACATTTCTCCTCAATGTTAAATTCTGTCTTATGTACTGAGAAAGCAGACTGCAGTGATTTGCTTTTAGCTGGTTAAGCAGTCTGAAATGATCCAAAAAAGAGAAATCAAAGAAAATAGAACATTATTTCACTCTTCAATCACTTTGCCTAGTTACAAGGCTCTTGCCAAACAAAATTGTAATATCTCTGCTAAAATTAGGATATTAGTTCTAATTACCGGGCACACAAAAATCTTAAAATTCTGGAGCTGAACTGATAATGTTGCTATGGAAATAAGCTTAATTACTACAAACCAGCTAATAAACTTCTCAATGCTGCTATCTTTACAAGCTACCTCCGCTCCTGAAAATTTGTGGTTTTTTCCTCCCCCAAAAGGGACTAAATATCTCTAGTGTTAACAGTAATTAAATTCAGACATTCCAAGTCTGAGGCTATTCTGAGAATTGCTTGACAGAGGCTAAGGCAAGAGAAACACAAAGCGCAGTGCTTCAGTGTAACCATTCCAAACAGTCAAAACTATATTTTTATCAATGTACTAATTCAAACACACCAGGAAATGCAAACTCCCCCTGTACATAACAATGAATGCCTGCATGCTCGTCCCACACATTTTTTTTCTGCCTCACACAGGAGGAAAATTTATGAGAAGGAGAGCCACGCAGCAGAGGCTCTTCCTGCACTCCCCAGATTTTGGTTGCCAATTACTCTCTACGAATACGTAACTGTGCATATGGAGACACACATGCACATGAATATATGAATACATGCATGTGAATGTATGCACACAAGAAAAAGGTCATTCATGAGGCCACTCTGGTGTTTTGCTTTCCCACAACAGGAAGCCCCATGCTGGAGCTGGGGCGCTGAGGGCCGGGCAGCTGGCAGGGCAGAGGAAAGGCAGCAGGGCTCCTGCTCCAGTGTGACCATGACTCCACATGCTGGACACTGCAGGCTAAGGGCCTCAGAGGGGATAAGCTGGGAAAGGAGGGGGCAGAAGGCAGGCAGAAGGCTCTGGCACTATTCAAGGATTGCCCAGCTACAGGGGCTGAGAAAGGGCTCTGCGGGTCTTGCACACCCCTGTGCACAAGAACTGTACTCCCTGCCCCTTTCTGAAGTGACTTTCATTCACTGGGTGTGCCTGTTCATCCTGCTTGAAAGATGGCTCTGCCTAAGCCCAGCTGGGGCAGCAACACACGATGAGCATGACCCACTGGTTACCAGCCCACAGACTGCAAAATGCAGATGGTCAAAGTGAACTCCACAAACACTCCGTGGCTGAGAATCCTTCCCTTCCAGCATTTGGAGGTAGTCTGCAAATTTTCACTGACAGAAAAAGAACTCAATTTTATCAGATAAGTTATGCATCGTGAATAATTTAAGCAGTCTTAATAAACAGCTGAAATCAGAAAACCCACAAGGAGAACCTTTTACAATATTCCTTGTTGGTGGCATACAATACAAACTCACTTACGTCCAATCTGACAAATGTCACTCTGCTGACTTTAGTTTAATTACTCCTAATTTATACCAGTCTGAAAGTAAAATAATTTGTTTAATTTCCCAAAGGATAAAACTACTGCTCAGTTCCAGAAACATTAGCTGTTAAAAAGATTCTTAATTCATATTATTTTCAAAAAATTTTCTTAAATCTATTTAAAATCAGTGCATGCTTGCCAAATTGTATACAATAATAATTCAGAGATAATTGGTCTCAGAATAACTTTACCAAAAATTGAAGCAAAAATGTGTCTAAAATTCTGACACTCTGAAACTGCATTTAAATCATAGAAAACATTTTCAAATTGGTTAAGAGTTGAGAAAGCACATTTCCTAGTTACTACATATTTTTTCCTTGGTGAAACCATGGAAGGTACATCAGTTCTTGGATTCACAGAACTTAAGCCAGAGGAATGAACCAATTATCTGGTCTGACCTCTGCATATGGGGAGTTATTAAATTTCGTTCATTAGTTCCTTTATTGAGCCACAGAAGTGGTGACTTACTTCCAGTTGGAATTTCAATGGTATCAGCTTTAAACTATTAGTCCTTCACAGTCCTTTCTTCATCAGTCTTTTACTGTCACTATCCCTTTATGGCTGAGTTTATATATGACATCAAGTCACCTCTCAGGCTTTCTTTGAGGTGTTCAGTGCCTGTAACTATGTTTTATTATTTCCATGGTTCTTTTCTGCACCTTTTTTTGTTTTTGTTGTTCTTTTTAAAACAAGGATATAAATTCTTCAAAGAAAGGCAAAAAACATCTATTTTTTTCTACCCTGTGGTTTGTACACCTGGAGACTACAATAAGCATTTGCCTATAATCTCATTAGAACGCTTCAGTTTTCCACCAAATATTTGAGGAGAGCAAAAGTAGCATCCCATAGGACTTGTTTCTGTAGCCAGGTGGACCTCTTCAGGCTAACTGGCCTCATTAGACATAAGCAATGCCTCTTCCTCTAACTTAGGCTTCCTAAAAGATACTCGGTGTCTGTCTGATGCAGAGGATAAGTTCTGCTGGAGCCAGTGCTGATTATCCCATACAGACATGTGTGATATGAAACAGATTCTGAAAATATATCTGCAGATTTTAACTTCCTATTGTTCTTAGCAGCACAATTGTTGACATCAGTGCAAAACCCAAGTGCTGCTTAAAGAGTCCAGCAGCGTCAGCAGCCACCTGCACTGGGGTGCTTCTCAGCAGCAAATCCCCTCATTTCACCCAGAGAGGCAGCATGCACTCCATGTGAAAGGAAGAAACTCGGCAGATGTGCTCTTCATTACTTCAGCTGCTGCTCCTGGAGCAAGTCCTCAGGTCACACACGGCGCCCTGCACATAGCTGCCTAAGGAGAGATGACCAGGAGAAAGACGGATGGTGCACCAGCATGTCAAGTGTCAGAAGAGGCAGAAGGCAGGTTTAAACCACACTAGGTGTGATGCAGACATCTCCAGGTTAACTGTTCATAAGCTAGCTCTGGACTCTCCTCAGGCATTTACTAGCTTATTACTTATTAGCGTATTTCTTATTAGCACGCTAATGCGGCTCTACAGCCTGGGGGACTTGATGTGGTGGGGACATCCAGCATATCTGTGGCAGCAGCTACAGAAAGGCCCAGCCCTCCCACAGGAAATGTGCCCCAGTAAATAAGGGGCAGGAAAACCCATCCCTGAAGGAAGCAAATACCACCTGATCTCCCCCCCAGGGCCAGCTGGGAGAAAGTCTGTAATGAGCTCTCCAAATGTTTCCACTCACATGGCTGTAAGGAAAAGAGGAGCCAGACATTTTTCTCTTTTCAGCAGTCACTAATACACTGAGCCAAACAGAGAGTCCCCCCTGCCAGCTTCTCAGATACATTAAAGCAATCTCCATAGTCTGCAGGTGCACAGGTAAGTCTTGGCCCAGGTGCATGACATGCCCATGCCACCAGCTCTGGGGACGGGGCACAGGTGACAAGGCTGCACTGGTCAGGAAGAGACATGCTGGCCATGCTCCATCCCCACCAGGAGCCATCCTGCCCCGTGCCACAATCCTCAGGCTTTTGCAGCATAAACTCTGCCAGCACAGCTAAGGGCTCACCCAACCCACACACCAAATAATTTTGAGTAACTCTCACTAGCAAGAAGCACATGATGTACCTTCCCAGCAAGAAAATGGTCAGATTTGAGCCCTGCATGCCTCTTTCAGATTTGTTCCTGATAACACTGCCAGCCAGCCCTCAACTGCTCACAGAGTCCTCCTCTGAGCCTCTTGTTCCGACAAGAGCAGCAGCCACCCAGGCTCTGCACTCAGGCTGGGAGTCCTTGCCCTTTCTGGAAATGCAGCAGCTCCACCTGCTCCCTCCTCCTTAAAACAGACCTGTAACTCTCAGCTCCCCACCACGCTGCTCGCTGCTCTCGCTGCTCACTGAGAGATGGCACCACCGCCCCTGCACCCCGAGGGCAGCCCTGGGGACAGCACAGCCCCTTGCACAGTGCCTCTGCACGAGTGGCATCTCTGCTTTCCCTGGGCACGCTCCTCCAACCTACTTGTGCTTTCCCAGGGGGGAAAAAAATGCGCTGCAGTGAGGCAACTGCAAAGTAACAGAATGATACAGGGTAGGAAGGGGATGGGGGCAGTAAAACTGTGTCATTAACCTTATTCTTGCCTTGTGTTTGGCTTTGAGTGCTCCACTATGCAACTTTAATAGAGCTTCCCTGCAGTGGGGTTACATGGATCCGTGCAAGCACCTGCAGCGTCAGCAGACTTGGACAGGAGGATGGAGCATGCCTGCTTGGAGACTTTTCCACAGAAAAGTTTCCAGGGCTCTGACATTCCCACTGAGATGACAGGGCACCAATCTTCAAAGGCTCTTCTGAACTCCCTATATGGAGCTGAGTTTATTTACTTTAAGGACATCCATCCCCTACGGCCAACAGGGAGCACAAGGGCTCGAGCTGCTACAAGAAAAAAGGCCTGCTTGCCATGACCTTGCATCCCCTGAAATTGTTGGAAAGCTTTCTGAGACAGCTTGGAGCAGTGCACTGGATCAGGCAGCTAATTATAAAACTTGACTGACTCTGCAAGCATACCTGACTCCCATGGAGACTGACAGCAGGGCTTGTAGGATTTGTGCTGCGTACAAACATCAGCTGGTTTTCAAACGATCTTTAATATCATTTCCCCAAAATTTGTAGTGCACTGAACCCCCTGCTGTACAAACATGATCAGACCATCAGGTTCAAAGTTCCATATGATTCCCACCTTCCCAGGGAAGCATCTTAGAAATCACTTTAAATGATAACATTTCATTTTCCACTTTCCTTTCTCAAAAAATATTGTTTAGTGAATCTGTAAAACCTCTAAAATCAGGTTGTCACCTTTGGACGCAGGCCATGTTTGGAATTTCTCATCTAGAAAGGCAAATGTTTCACAAAATTCTGGCCACCTAAATCCAGGAAACTGTGTTATGAAAACTATTTTACAATCTTATCTATGGTTGCTGCTTCCTATATGCTTTATAGTGGACATATTTGAAATACAAGGGGAATGTAAAATATATTCACCTAGATGATAGTCAGTCAGTCAAAAAAGGACCAGAACAAGTCCACAGCAGATTTTAGCTTCTGCCTGTTCCAGAGAACAATAGCTGGCTGTCTGGCTCTGCAAGTAATGGATTACACATGCACACATATAAAACACAGACACCTGTACAAAACGAGTGGTTTGATTCTCTGTGAAAATGTGGGCATTCCCTTAGGCTATTTTTTTCCCCTCTATCTACTTGCAAAGGCAGTGTTGAGCAGAATATGTGGTATTGGAAACTATTACATTCTGAATGACTGATGTAATTGCATTTGAATCTTAGCACGACCTCTGCATATCCCCAAACCCAAGGCCAATTTAACCGAATGGGCTGCTATTCTATTCACCTGCAAAGATGCTTCCCAGATGAATTTGCAAGTCCTTTAAAGTGAGCATCATTTCCTGATTCCCGGGCTGCCACCCAGTTCATTCTCATCACAGCACTTTCATTACTGCCCAGTCAAACAGCAGATAGTGTTCACAAATGTTGTTAATGGTATTGCTGTACCCTCTGTGAAGAGGAGTCAAATGCAGTGTGCCAGAACTCACCACAGCCCAACAAATAACACTAGCTAACTGTAGCAAAACTGACATGTCATCTAAGTGGAAAGTACTTTCAAAAACATCTTATTTAGGCACACAGCGCAGTGGCTCAGAAGGAGCAATCCGTGGTAGGATACTTACCGGCTCAGACTCTGGGAGGTGAGCTGGGAACTGTGGACTTGGCTGAGGAGCCTGCATGAGCAGCACAGAGCACTGCTGCTCAGAAATGGAGCAGCTGCCTTGGAAAGGGAAGAGAAAGAGCCAAGATGGAGATGGAAGCGTGCCCTACCTGGCCTGGACCCACAGGCCCTGGAGGCAGTGGGGTTGGAGAAGGGAGAACGGGCACTTGATCAATTTTGACTGCTGGTGATACAGAACCTGGACTGTTATGGGATGAAATTAAGGGCTCCCCACAGCCATTCAGAAATCCAGGGTGGACATACAGGCACCTGTACCCAAAGCACGTGTGCAGCCACTCCTGAGTGTTGTGCTGGCAACAGCCTTCTGGGCTCTGAGGCTGTTTAAGACCAGCTGTGAGCACTCAGGGTGCCCTGAACATCAAAGTAGAAGAGGATATGCTAGGGTAAACCAAGACACATGGAGTGCTTGATTAAGTCTAGCCCCTAGAATTCTTTCCTTCTTTACAATGCACAGAGCGCCTCAAAAAACAGGCTGCTGCATTTTCTTTAAATTCTGTTCCTGTCTGCAGTATTTATTTGAAATACCCCCTTGATGGGTGAGGAGCAAGGAGAATGATGACAACCATGACAGTGACCTCTGCTTGAGGGAAAGAAATAATTTTGATCAAATGGGTTAAAACTGTTTTTCAGCAATGTTAACCTCTATCTTGTTGGGATGCCATATAAATAGCTGGAAGAAAAGATATGTTTATTCAGGATCAAAAGTTTCCAGGCTTTCAATTAAGAAATGAAAGAAAATTCTAGCTAGTCAGATCTATGTCCTCTGAAAGACTCCAAAGAGAGGAGAAATTATAGGATATTTCCAATGTTTTTTGGATAAAGAAACTGAGCACAAGAAAACTAAAAATCTTTCAAGTGACTTTGAATACTCCTGATGAAACAAAAGCAAGTACGAGTAAAGCTTGAAGGAGTTCTGCATATGCACCTCACATTTTGGATTTTGCTTCTGGAGGTGCCTCAAAGATTCTCTGTTTTTTTGTTTTTTTGGTTTTTTTTTTTTTTTGTTTTTTTTTTTTTTTTTTTTTTTTTGCAGAGATCAGAAATACAAAGAAAGAAAATAGGAAGAAATCTAACAAATGTTGTCACCAGTCTTTTCAAAACCAGATCACAAACTGCATCACTGGGTCACTGCTTTCATTACAAATGCTTCATTCCAGGGGCTCACACCTTTCCATTATTCAAAGGAGAGCTAAGCTGCTAGAAGACAGCAGATGTCCAATGCACATTTTGTTTTCTTCACACACTTTTTTTCCAGAAGCTGCTCTGATACAGCAGATATAGACCCAGAGTTACAAGGGCAGAGATGTGCTTCCATTCCTCCTCTCTGCCTTGCAAGGTCTCCTGAGACCCTCAGCACAGGGACACTGGACTCTGTGCTTTGCACAGAGCCCCTCCTTCAGGACCCTTAGGTACCACCACAGCACAAGAGCAGAACAGTCACTATCATCTCTTTGATTGCTCAGGACAGGAGCTTTTACCCTTCCAGGATGCAAAATACCAGCTGTCAAGTGGCTACCGTGGCACTCAGCTCCACATGAAGAAGAGGGACTATAGAAATGTTAATCAATTCTAATCAATACCAGATCCTGTGTCTGAAGCGAGCTGCTGACAGCAAAATGGCAGCAGCAGAGCTGAGGTTCTCCAGCAAACACTTAGAGTACAAAGGGAAAACCACTGGCCCCAAAATATCCCTCACATTTAAAAGCAGGCTGGCAGGACTGACATTGAGGGACTCTGGCACAGCAGGTACGAACCTGAACCACCAGGCAAAGAGAATGGGTTTTGATTTCCAGTGCTATCCACACAATTACTTTCATTAAACCTGATCCCATGTCAGGTTCTTCAACCCGTGCTCCTGTACTGTCCCTGTACTGCTGGAACCCTCAGCATTGGCCCCAGGGCAGCATCTGCCACAGCAACCCATTCCAAACCCATGGAAAACAGACAATAAAGTAGGTAGGTGGGTTTGAAACCCAGAAAGCACTAATGGCTGTTTCATTTCAAGATGGGGAGAAGATGGGCTGAGAAGAAAGGTTCATAATTCAGTGGAGGAAATGTGGCGTGGCCCAAAACTGAATGACAGAAATACATAGCCAGTAAGACACATATTTTAAAAATAAGCTATTGCTAGCAGAACAAGTCCAAACAGGATTCAGGGAAGGAACACAGAGCAACCAGACGCTCACAGTACACTCCACGCAGTATGCTGACAGACAATAAACCTGTCTGAACCAATACAACAAATTGGATGTGGCTTCCTGCATCTTTCATGGGCCACCAGCTGCCATCTGTATGTTTCCATATTCATCTATCATTATCTCATACCTATTATAATTGTCACAAGCTTCATGGGAACACCCCTCACAGTGATCCCAGTCTGTCTTCCACATAGAAATCAATGTCAAAATCAGAGTCCCAATGGACTGAGTCTTTGTTATTTCTAATTCTGGGGACAGAACCCTTTTTTTTGACACATAAGTTAAGAAGCAAATGACTTTGAGACTAATATGTCCAAGAAATAATATTTTACTGTAGTATTTGGGAGAATAAAAAATTTTAATAGCACCAAAATATGGCTTGATTTTGCCTTTTACTTGTATTTTTGATATAATAATTACCTTATGTTAACCTCCCCAAAATCATAAACAAAACTATATTCTTTTATTTTGAACCTGCAGGGGTATTCTGGTCCAGTTTCAAAATATTTTTGAATGTTCTATAAAATTAAAAAAATTCATCCAAACTTAAGAGTTGTGAGTTTGGCCTATCAGCATTTTCTGGGGGGAGGTGGGGAAAATAAAATTTAAAAAAAAATTAAAAATAAATAAATAAATAAATAAAAGAAAAATAAATGAAAAATAAATAATTAAAATTAAAAAAAAATAATAAAATATAAAATAACCAATAACCACACCAAACCCCATGTCAGAAACATGTTTGTCATCTCCTGAAAATATGTGCTTTTAAGGAGTCCCAGCTGGGCTGGCAGGAGGCATGAAATATTAAATGCTTTTAAAAGAAAATAAACCTAATGATCTTTCTATGCTTTCATATCAAAGGATCCTCGATTTTTTTTTTGCCTTTCTTACTTCAGAAACAGAGATATATAAATAGACAAATTGAGATTACTTACAAGCTGACACTGAAATTTCTGTTCATAGCTATGTAATACAGTAGGATGTTCTAACATCAGAAATCTTTAACAAGTCAGTATAGCTGTGAAGTGTTACTAATTCTGAATTCTTGGCGGTTTGACACTTTAAATTAGGTACCAGATGAGATCAGATGAGGGGTGGCTTTTTTTCATTGTTTGCTCGCTCTTGTGCATTTATGAAAGTAATTTTCTAATTCTCTGAAAGATCCCAGGTAAAAAAAACCACTGTAGAAATTGAACACACAAAATATTACAGTAAAATACAAAGAGACACAGTATTGTATCTTCTGATAAATAGCTCTCTCATTAATTGTGCATCCCAAACAGAAATTAATGCAAATCAATTTTCTTCTGTAGGATATAATTTCATTCATTCCAGTGACCTGAACCACAGAAATAATCATCAATATTTTACTCTGTCACGCAGACATCTATTACAGGATCCCATCCAGGCACTCTTCTTCCAAGCAAGGAGCTCAGTTCTCCTGAATCAATTAACCTCTGTTTACTTACGTGTTTCCCCATCTATAACAGCACTGATTTAGTAAATCCCTTCTAAAACCAAATTTCAATGTTAAACATAGAACTTTGACATGTGAGCTGGCAGAATTCATCAGTAACATATGGATATTCATTCCCCAGCTACAGGAAACAGGAATTTATTCAGCTCAGGTTTATTGCTGGAAGTGTTTCCCTAGCACACAGGCTGCTTAGCTCTGCTGAAGTATGTGGCATGCACTTTACTTTTCAATAATAAAATATACTCCTAAAACCAAAGAGTTCCAGTTCCTGGCTCTAGCTGGTACTACACAACTCACGCACATCAGCGAGGCTAGTCGCTATCTGAACAAAACATCCATGGTAAAAACCTCAAGATATGCTGATTGGAAAGCAGACTTTCCACCCTTGTGTATGAAACACATTGAACTGATAAGAGGAGGTCTAACACAGACATCAAACTACTTTTGTTGCCCTTATCCCAGGGCAAAGTTGGACATAGCCCAAACTAAGTACTCTGCACTCTGCTCACCTGAAGTAGGAGGTGAGGACTCAGCTAATTTGCTGTAAAAAGTGCAGCTCACTAATTTTCCCCTGAACACAAAGGAGATGGGCAAGACCATTTTTTTTTTTTTTGGGGGGGGGCGGGGAGGGAATCCCCAAGGAGTAACAACAAATTGCTGAATGTTATCTTAGTGTTCTTGTTAAAGGACTTTGCTCCAGGAGGTGCGAGATTAAATAAGAGTGAAAGCTTTAGCTTAAAAGATAGAAGTTTTTATCCCCCATGTCTGCAAAGGAAACTTCCCAGGAGCTCAGAAGACCTCTTGTTTCAGTATGTCAACATCCTAAACAAAATTGCGATAATTGCAGCCCAGCTTAAAAAGTTAGATTTTATGAATTTTTAATACCACACTTTGCGTCAGGGTTGGATTCACTCTCTCTTTGGCTATCTGTTAATCATATTTTCAATTTCTTCACCATGAGCACTAGAACTTTGCCTTCTGTCTTCAGTGAAAGTTGTGTGTTGTGTCTGTAGGGGGGACCACACCAAAATCTGCAGGACTTGCAGAAAACTGCAAGATCTACTCTAGTTACCACTGCCCTGGTGGAAAAAGGCAAAATGTCATAGCCATTCACTTACACAAGTAAACTCTCAGCTGGTTTTCCTCATTTATTTATTTTAATGAAGCGGATTAGGTCAAAATTCATGAAGGTCAAGAAATTGTAGACTGCTTCTTTAGCTCATCCAACACCAAAATCTAGAAGGAAATGCTGAATTCTCACTACCCTTAGAACCAGGTTTCCATTTAGTTATAATTTGTATTATCCTTGTCAAACATACACATCACAACTTGATTTGATACTACCCAGTCACAACCCCCAAATTCACAGTAAAATACCTCATCAGTACCTCTTCAGAAAGCCAAATATATTGAGCCACTCCAACTACCTTTAATAAAATTCTTGTGCTTTAATTTGGAATAGAAGTTTAAGTTTTCCACTCTGGCAAAAGAAGCTGAAATACTGCAAGACTTTAACAAAGTCCCTGTAATTCTGTGGAGAGAGAGGTTTTAGAGCAGTTCCCTTGGTTTAGAAACTCATGGTGTGACCTGGAATAGCAAGTACAGACATCCAAGTGCTGTCTAAGTGGAATTAACACCAGTGTTCAAGAGGACTCTGATCCAAGAAGTCCTGACCAACCCAGCTGTGGGCACCAGCACACCATGAAACACTCGTGTTTCTACTACACATTTTCTTGAGTGCTCATAACCTTTCCTCTTCAGCATTGAGAAACGGTGCTCCTCATGCTTATACCTGCCTCCCTCAAGTTCTGTGTCTAAAGGACTGGTGGCTCTCTAAGTCATTTAGGGCCTCATTTAAGTTGTAAGGGCTTGATTTGCTATATTTGTTCTGATCCCAACCATGCTCAGGGCAAGCATTAGGAATTGCTATTATGCATTTCTTATGTGAACTATGCCAGCCTTTGAGTCAAGCCCCGAGGTTAAACTTCTGTTTTCCAAACTAGGAATCTCTTACTTACAGCAGCTGTAAAAACCTTAGACCCTCTATGGAAGGACATGTGTACCTTAATCTTCTCCTTAATGGGACCTGCTCTGCAGTCAGTATGCCATAAAGTACACAGAGGAAAAGAGCCCTGCATGCAGCCCCTCCTCAAAGCATCATTGTGGGGCTCATCATCCCAGCCAAGTCACTGCCAAGGATCTCCTTGCTCCTTCTCAATTCCCCGTGAGGTGAGACTTGTCGAGAGTGCCCGCAGAGAGTCAAGCCTACACCCCATACATACCTCACGGCCACTAAGGAGTCTCCACAGGCACAGAAATCCAAACCCAGCCCTGCTCTGGTTGGGGAAATGAGGACATGGGAACAACCAGCTGCACACTCTGGAAAGCAAACTCTTCAGTCTGTTTTTACCAGTTCTGCTTCTATTTTCTGACTCCCTTACTCTGAAACAGAGATTCCCTAAGAAGAAAGTATCAGAGCAGCCTGGGCAGGTCCGAGCACTGCAGCAGCCTCTTCCCTCTATGGTGGTAAAGGGTACAGCCCAGATAATGTGCAACTTTTTTTTTTTGCTTTATCACAGGAGAGGTTTATACTGTCTTATCTTTCTTATATAAGCCTCCTCTCTTCAGCACAAGCAGACACAAAAAAAGACCATGATGGGGCATTTCTAATTTCACCACTTACATGCTCTACTCTGAGTACTGTAGAGTGCTACTGAAAATCCTCCTGGAAAACAATGCAGGATCAAAGAGAAGAGCAGAATTCTGTGTGACTTATTACTAAAAAATGAATGGTGGGCCTAAACAACAGCTTAGGAAATTATGTAAGGAGTAAGTATACATTCAAAACAACCCCTTTTAAGCAAGCTTCAGAGCACTCCATATAACAGCTTTTAAATGGAACATAATAGTGTTATGCTATTCAATTGCCTTGATATAAGCTCATCAAAAAAGTTAGATAAACCTTATCAATCTTTTCAACCCAACAAGGTCATAGAAAATAAATATTAAATGGAAATCATTTTAAACCATATACCAAAAAAGAGCCTAAACAAAACAACAACAACAAAAATCCACAAAAGTTTAAACCCAGTATAGAAGATCTGAGATGTTTTCTGCTGTAGGTCTACAAGCCAATTACCAAAAATTTTTAAGATCAAACTCCTTACCACTGAGGAATACATGGAAGAATCAAACCCAGCCTGCCCTTTGTTCACACTACACGAACACAGCACTCCTCTCTGGGGAGTGATGCTTACCAATTTCCAAGCAGGACTACATACCTCCTTCAACAGTGACCTCATAAAACAGATCTTCTTTTGTAGCTGTGTGGGCTACAAGAGAAAATTGAGCAGGTCTTTCTTCAAGCAGCAATAGTAGTAAGAGGCTGTCGGTGCAGCCAGCAGCCACCACCACTGATCCCACCCAGATCAGCTGCTCAACAGAACCAAGTGTCTGAGTGCACATGTGTTCTGTGCAGGCAGAAAACATTTCCTTGGTAATTAGCAGCAGAGCCTCCTACCTGGGGAGGCACTAAACTGCACTCATCATGAAAAATTAAACATCACCAATTGAAACAGAAGCATTTGTTCTCAGTGTCAGGCATCAGCACCATACCAGGAGATGACAGACTCAATATCAAATAATGATTGAGAGAGACAATGAAGGTGAACTAGTCAGAAACCCCAGTTTAGGATTACACTGGTGACAAGTCAAGGATTTTGTCCTCAGATCTGTTTGTGAGAAGCAGTTTTGTACTTTCAGCAAAGGAATCAGAAGGGAATAGCAATTAGAGCCGCCACAGCTGAGCTTTTTACACCATTACACCAGTGGAACCCATTTCCCAGCCGGATGGTCCTCTTGGGAAAACCTGGTATCTGCTTGACATTACTGTTCTTCCCACAGCGGTTCAAGCAGTAGGAGGTTTCTGAGCATTTCTGACTGTAATGACTCGATAGAGAAATGTTTCACCCATAGAGGGACAAGACGTTACCTCACCAGAGCCAACAGCTTTAGCGGATTTATTGCATGTTATCCCACAGCGGTTATTTTTCCTCCCAGCTTTAATTTTGCAGTACACAGTGGTTCCTTGGTACAAGAACAATTTACATAACCGAGCAGAGACTCATTTTGAAGCACACTTACAACAGCATCCAAACGCCATGATGTAAACAGGGCTGGGAATGGCACATCAGGTTTCAGTCTCGTTATTAAATCTTAATACTTCCTGAGGGCTGTGTAGTTTTAATCATATCTTGTGTCTTTGCCACAGCACTGCACATAATGTCATTTCAGTACAAATCAGATGGAAACCCACACAGATTTATCTGATTCGTTCCCCTATCAAAGTTTTTGAATCCCATTTTCTCTGAAATTCTGTGAGAAGGTAAGTGCAATGCAGAGAAGTGAAAGATTAAAAACACATTGCTGTGGTTTTGTGTTGGTATAAAAAATGAAGCAGCATGGAAGAAAAGAGTGTAAAGTGCTTGCTGTTCTCCCAAAGACACCAAACAACATTTTTTGGCAACTAACACTTAAACTTCAGTTTGCTTTCTCACAGTCCCTCAAAACGCATTGCCTTTTTTTTTCCTTTTTCCTTTGCTATTCTTTAATTTCTCTGTGGAGAGATGGTAGGGCACCACTGCATGATTTCTGTGTAGATGGTGTTTTAAAAAATCCTTTTAGGAAAACACACTGTTCCATATTTATCTAATCGTACAGCAGAAAGCAGGTTACTGATACCGCTTTACTATGCCAGCCTGTAACTCCAAGTTCTGTATTTAGAAGTACCAAGCAAGAATTTGATGAGGGTATTGCAGCATTCACTTGAAGACACTATATGTGCATAATTGGATATGGAAAATAAATAGGCCTTCTGGGCTTCCTTGGATTTTATGCAGCTCTTTGTTTATGTTTGCAGTCCACCCTATGGTCTGAGTTCTTTTTTATACACACAGCTTCTATGATGCTCTTCTATGAGGTGTTCTCCTTGCGCTTTTTTCTCCTTTTTAATTATTCAGTGTTGGACTTAATAAGCAGCTTAGAAAATGAAAATGTCACACCTTAGTGCAGAATGTATCAATTACTAAAGTTGGATGCAGGGCAGTTAAAGGTACATTCCCTAGTGGCAATAGAGCTGACCTTCTTCCAGATGGAATACAAAACAAAAATATCCCATTGGCCGCAATGAAGGCCAGTGGGCTTAAAAGATTCTTATGATCTTACAAATTAAGACAACTAACTTTTCATGAACAGTGACAGAACTTGTAGTCTAAGTGTCATTTAAGAGCTATAAAGTGCACAATATGCTCAAAGGGATTAAATTTACTTTTAAAAAAACAATTTGCAGATCTCATGAAAAATATTGTAACAGTTTGATCCAAATACCTGTGCAATCAAAACTACAAGAACTTGCTAATCTCTCCCTTTCACTCAACTTGTCCTATTATGAAATACCTTGGGGAAGGAAACAGGCCATAGGATATAACTTTCAGGGTTTTAGGGTTTTTTTAATTCTTTGAAGTACTTGGTCTGGCCATAAGCAAAGAGGTTGATAGGTGTTTTGGAGATCAACTGGGTTTGAGGAAATCGCTGAGAACTGACTGAAGAAAGATACGCTTGCGCAGTGGCTACTACCATAGTTTCTGCCTGCATGGAAGAATGCAATAACAATTCTTACCCAAGTATTCACGGGGCTCTGAAAACATCTAGCACAATCCAACAAACCCTGATACACCATTTGTAGAGGTAGAGAGAAACAAAAGAAGGTAAAAATTGTCATCATGGCTCCTCACAGCCTCTCCAGTCTGGATACAACGATGTCCTTGTTTCCTTCTTGCACTCCTCACATCTCTTTTCCCTGCAACTGCTTTCAGACATTCATCGGAGAAGCAGATTGGGGGAGATTTTCAACAGAGCTGTCCCAGTCTCAGCCTGGGGACATGGACCTACTGCAGGGGGACAAAGCCCAGGCAGTGTGCGTCCAAAACTACATCTTCCTCCCAGGGACATCTGAAGCAACACACAGAAACTAGACATATGAGAAAACCACTTTTTCTGAGGGATCAATGGCTAATTATGTATTATATTAACATGAAGAATCACAGTTCAGGAAAACAGGTATTAATAACTGTAATTCTCTCCAACTGAATTCCTGTCAACTACATCCAGTGTACTTCTGCTAGTAGAAATCAAAGTTCCTTTCTTGAAACAGGCTGGACATTTTAGGCCCAACTGAAAAAAAAAAAAAATTCTTATTTCAGCTACTTACTACGTTTAACCCCTTGAGACATGTATCTTCTACTGTCTTGTCATCCCCATTTCCAGGCCCTCATTTCCAGCTGCTCATACGCAGACAGTCAGGTGCTGTAGGCTTTATACAAACACACAGTAAGAAATGGACACCACCTCAAAAAGTTAAAGCAGGATGAGTTAAAAAGAAACCATGGGCAAAATCAAAGCCATGTAGAAGACACAGAGCAGGAAAAATCTTTGTCCCGGGTCATTGGACACATAAGTAAAAGAGAGAAGCACCGATGACCTCCTGATCCTCAGTTTAGTGCTCTGTTAATAGAAACTGTTCACTTTAAGCACTTTATCCTTCTGCTATAAAAAACAAGCACCTTATGTGGTTGAGGAGAGAGTAGGGTGTATGTTCACTTTAAGAAATCTGGAATTTTGAACACAACGATGCACTGCAATGTAATTCCCCAGGGCATCCATGAACACCTGTGCTCTCTATGGCTGTGAAAGGGTTCACAGAAAGACTTAGCTGTGTGCAAAAGCATTTTCTGAGACAACAAAACATACATCCCGTTTTAACTGAGAAAACACCAAATTAAAGTTAAAGAGGAAAATATTTTAATCTGTCCTGTGGCGGACAAATTAAATATAGAAGCGTTAATCCTGGAAGGCATAGAGATGTTTGATTATGCAAAGTGTATTGATTGGTAGAAACTAATTCCAGCATCAAAACTTGTATTGATTGCTGTCCCTCTGCTTACCCAGTTTAACTAACGTGGCCTAAGAGACTTGTATTTAGTGAGGGTGGCTCTGTGAAGGGGCACTTCCCCTTTCCTGCTCTTTCCTCCCTATCTAACAGGACCCTACGGTGGAAACCTTCTGCCCCCACATACCATGGCTGCCCACCCATTTTGCTTATGCTTAATTCCATTTCTATCTCCATTTTCCAGCAGCAGCTAAGACTGAACACTGGGATGGGTGTTAGATGCAGAACAGGGAGAGTCACTGTGGTCACAGGCCAGCCACTGCCCTTCACTGAGCCTTCAGTGCCAGCAAGGTTTCAGGGACATTTGTGCCAGAAGAAAAACAAGGGTTTTGGCTGCTCCCTTCCTAAGGGTCTTGAATGATCAGTGCCATAAGCTAGTGTCATGCTCAGTCTGGCATAGTCAAGGACTTATTTAACCCTTACCCAGTATTAGGATACCACATCACATGATGGCAACTTGAACCTCTTCTCCATCCTAGCACTACTTTTAAATATTTTCAGATAATTTCTACAGATCTGTGTGTTTATGTTTGTCTTACCTGAGTCTTACAGATAGAAAATCTAGTATTTGTAGTTGCCCAGCTAAAAACTTCTCTTTGTTTTCAGCAGAGCTTGCAATGCCTCCTAGCCCAATACTACCTTCAAATTCAATTGATTTTTGTATTCACAAACCAGATTTAATGGGAATTCCCATGGGAACACAATGGACATTACAATTTAAAGTATGACCATCTATCATTACCATTGATGCCACTTTAGGTATGCCTGATATTACTTGGACCCAAAAAGTTTATTTGGTGTGGTAGGCAAGAGTAGAAGGTGATGGTAGAAGGCGTTCCTGCCCATGAGTTGGAACTATCTAATCTTTGGGGTTCCTTTCAACACAAATCAATTTATGTTTCTACAAATTATATCAATACAAGGTCAATATTAATAATGTCACCTTTAAAAGTCACTCTGTATTCTGTGATTTTCCTTTATTGAATCACGTGTTCATTCCTAATCAGTCCATTACCTTCACGATAACTTATGATTTTTCTCTTAAGAGAGTTTAACCATTACTTTACCACAGTCAGGATTTAATACTATCTAATGACATATGCCAGAATAATTGCAATATCGCCTTTCTCAGATAGAAGATAATTCCAAAATTCTCATGAGTGCTAAATAAATTTGCAATGACGTAGTAAAGGCATAGGTAACTCCCTATTTCATAGATCCTGTCCCTCATACCTGTAGGGCATTTCTTACTGCCTCTTTATGTCTCACGAGTCTAGCTGTTTATTTAGTGTTTCATTTATTTCGCACGTTTGTCAGCTATCCATGCACCTTGTTGGGGGCTATTTCCAGCACAGAAATGCAGAGATGGACAAGGAAGTGTGGGAGAAAGAAATCAGCTACAATGAAAGGGTTGAAATGCAAAATATTTTGAAGTCTTCCCGCATTGTTTTCTGGGCTACTCAGAATAAATGTGAATGACCTACATACTGTGCATACACATGAACTTATCAGTTGGATTGGAAAGGTTACATCTACTGTGGCCCAGCTCCAAAGCAGTTCAAATAGAGCCCTCACAAAAAGAATCTCAGCCCTGCCTGTTAAAATAGAGCAATTACTCTTTATGATTTGCTGTTCCATAGTTCACTATTCTCATCCATAGTTCACTATTCTCATCTCTTTTGGTATTCACTGCAATACTGGACCCAGTGCTTGTCATTCAAGTAAGGAAGGATCTTTGCAGATATGAAATGCAAAGCAAATACCAAGCTTCACAACTTTTTTTTTTTCATTTTATTTTAACCAGCATTTTCATTTAATTTGACAGTTCGGTTAATGTGTAGCTTAACCCCAAAATTATGGCAACCCTGAAAATAGTCTATAAAGTTTTATTCTGCCTATTAAGATTATTAGACTCATATTTTTTCTACCGGCCTTCAGTGTTGCACCAAAATAAAACATATCTGGTATTGCCACTACAGTTACCACAAACACATAAAAAATTATGCAAAGCCTAAGCACTGAGCAGCATAAATCAGGATGCATGATTACACAGCAGCTGCTCACTGGCAGGAAGGAACCCTCTGAGCAAAATTTGGCTTGGTGATTTGGAATAGGATTCAAACAGATGCCTACACTTCTCAAATGGTTAAGACTTAGTTTAATGTTAAAGCATAATGTTAGCTAGATCCAAATCATCATAACTCTACAATTTATTTTGTCTAGGTTGTGGAGTCATAAAAAATAATGTTCAAGAGTCAACTCCCTTTTATTTCAAACCTGGTTTTGTTCTTGCCTCCAGTCTTCGGATCAGAAACAAAATGTGTGTAGATACCCAGAAGATGCTCTGGGAATGCAGATACTTCTTGGGTATATATGTATCCAGCATACAGGGATGCCAGAGCGTTTTGGCACTGCCCAAAAATTCCTGAATCGCTTTTCTAGATTTAAGTGCCTGCTTCCCCCTTGAATGCTAAACATGCACCTCCACTTCTTCTAGGACTGGGCTCTGAAGCATTGTACTGCAAGAGGCCAGAAGCCTGAAAATGAGCAAAAATTAGCACCTGGCTTTAAATAAGGCTTTTTATCCCTTTATACAATTTAGCCCTAGCTTTCCTAAAGCTCACTCATCAAAAATAGTTTTTGAAAATGGGTCGTGGCTGTTGGAAAATCTTAGACATCACTAAGGTCAGGGAGACTGCTGCTCTAAGGGAGTGGAAAGCTTTAGAAGGAAACCACAGGAGCACAGGGGAAAAGCTCTTTAAACACACAGCCCTGTTTTCAGTTGCCAGCGTGAGCACCCTTTTGGGGACAACAAATAACTTCCTTTGCAAGAGCTGTCCCAAACAGCCCATGCCCTGCTCCAGCACTGACCCTCCCATGGGGACTGTGCAGGATGTCCCCATCTGGCCCACAAACATCTCCTGCACCAAACAATGTAGAGGGCTCTGTGTTGACGGGCAGCAGGGCTGGGTGACCTTGTGCACTCCCTCCCAGCCAACACTATATCCTGGATCCTAAAAGGAGCTGGAAATAAGCTTGGTTTTTATATATATACATATATATATATATATATACACATGTTCAACACATGCACCAACAACCTGCCCAAAAGGGAGGATGGGGGAAGGGAGCTGATCTCAATATCAGAACCTGGGATCCATCAGATCCCAGGATGCAGACACACAGGTAAGCAGGGTAGCACACTCTTCCAGATAATGACAACAATTTTTTAATGTATTAAAAATTCAGCCAGAAAGGTAATAAAGGAGATTTTGGAGAGGGGGGAAGGAAGGAACAAAATAATAATAGTTTCAAAGCACTGTACTTATTTTAGACTTTCTTACAGCATGTTTCCATAGGAACTGGAAAGCAAAGGAGCACACTGCAGCAGTGTTCACAAATGTTGTGTGGTTTAGTGGCTTGTAAAGGATCGGTTAAGGGCACCATGACCGCTCAGAGTGCCAGGCACCTGCTGCACAACAGGATCTTGGCCATGACATTTTGCAAAATATAGGAAAAGAACCTTTTTTCCCAGTTTTTTTTCCAGCAGGCATGGCTGCTTTCACATCCGTGTGTAGCCTCATTCCTAAGCGCTCCCCACCCAGCTCCACTTTGTTGTGGGGTATGAAGACAGCAGTGTTTAACCCAGGTTGTCTGGTTGCTGTGGAGGTGGCATGTCCTAAGGAGTAGCACGTGGGCCTGGTTTTTGTATCCAGCTTTAGTACCCACCTGCTGAGCGACCTCATGCAAGTCATGCCAGGTCAGGTCTGCTCCATCTGTCAGCTGCCTGAGACACATCTCACCCAGCTCTGCAGGTGAGTGCTTCTCTGGCCAACAGGTCAGCATCCATCCTGCCTGAGACACCCACACCATGGACAGCTCTCTTGTTCCCAAAGCACCCACCTGGCCACATCCGTACATGAAGCCCTTTGTCAGCATGTCGACGTGCCACGTGGCAATTGATTATTTTCTCCATTCAAAATTGCCCTCTACAAAGTGAGGTCTGTGTTGCAGCTCACTAGAGCAGCATGTAACTGCATGGGTGTTGCATGTCTTGGGGTAAGGCATGGGCACGGGGGTGTTTGCGGTAACCTTCCAGTGGGACAGCACAGGAGGATATTTACAATGTGGGGAGCCAGACCTGGTGTAGTGTCACCCTTAACTCCTCCTGTGTTAGCTGTCCTTAAAATTAAAATAGGTTCTTTCTCAGAGGGAAATAATTAGTTGTCTCCAAAAGGCAGCATTAGAAGCAAAGAAACTCAGCCTATCAAATCCAGGGAACAAGAGCCTGGGACTGAGTCGGAGAATTAAGCTATTTAACTGCATTTCTTAAAGAAAACAAAGATGCTCCAAAGATGAACTGTGCACCTCACCCCGTGGTGGTGAGCTGAAAGGACCAATTTAACTTTAGATGGTGAAAATGAGACATAATTCCTCCCACCTCCTGTGCTGTCATTCCTCAATGCCTACAACAGTGCAGTGGCAGCAATCCCATTTGTAAAGGATTTTCTTACCAACTTGTGACAAGGGCTGTGCAAGCACTGGTTGCTTGTACTTATGGATTGAGAAAAAAGTAGAATTTTGTTACTTATAGATTTGAAAACCTCGTAATATTAATATATATTGAGATCTGCCTGACTCATACAAGCAAAGGTGGATAATTTTGAGCAACCAGGGTAAAACACGTTCTTCCTTGGACTTGACAGGTTTAAATTCACATGCCAGTAAGAAACTAAGCTAAAATCCTGGCCAAATGCCTCATCCAAATCATAGCCAGCAGAATCACACAGAATCACAGAAGCTGGAAAGGGCCCACAAGGATCATCAAGTCCAACTCTTAGCCCTTCACAGGACATCTCAGCCCAAATGCTCCATTACTTGTAACCACCTACAAATATATTTATGCTGTTGTGGAAGTGCAAAAACCTATTTTTGTTTTCAAAGCTGCATTTTGTAAATGAATGCAGTGGTTGCCCACAGCACAGAGGTGTTTATAAACACCATTACAAAAACATACCAGTTTAGATGTTTAGATACTCCACATACTGCAACGCTTCTTTCTCATCAAAACAACTTCCACGGGACATATTTCCATAGGAATTCATATTTAATTACAGATTTAACAAAGAAACATAGACGTAAGACATCTGAACCCGGGTCTCATTTCAAATGTTACAATGACAGTTTCAGTCCGTGTAAGGATAGAAGTATTTGGGAACACCTGGCAGCCTCACACTGAAATTCTGTTTAAAACCTAATTATTTAAAAGAAGAAAATTCTGATTATTCAATCGCTTTTCACACCTCTCCAATGAAGCAACTTTGGGAGGGTGCATTGAAACTTCCATTATGTCTGATCCTTGTATTTTAAAGAACAGAAGCAGTATGTTACAAATATACACATTTATGATTTTTTACCTGTGAAGTCATACACCAAGGTAGCAGAAGACATGCTTTAATGTCAGTTTTCAAATCTGAGTGAAATTTAATGACTTAAACCAGTGTTGTAACAAAGACACTAAAGCAGGGTGCAAATTTTGCACACCTGCATGTATTTGCACAACTCCAGACACAAGCACTGAAATTCCCAGTGGGGAGTAAACTCACAAGCCCCAGTGAGACGCACTAAACACAGAGAGCAGTCTACTTCACAGCCCAAACTAAACAAAACAATACATATAGCAGCAATGAGTATATAAATAGTGTAGATATATTAGGAATTCTGATACTGCTATTTTTACCTTGGCTAACTCACTCTAAAATAAAGAAGAATACAGCGCTCTACACTGAACAAGCCGGCTACTGTGAACTCACCCAAGCATTCAGCTTTCTGTTCTGGGTCCCCTTGTGGGCAAGACAGATCCAGGTCTTCTCTCTCGCATCCAAACTTTGTCTGTATTTACCCAAGACCACATCTCACTCCAAGAAACCATCGCTTCCAGAAAGAGCACCAATGCCCAGAGAGAGCCTGGCAAGGGTTAGGCTGCAGGACCTCTCTAGGGGCTAAGAACAAGTAGAGATCTGCCAATCTGGCCACCCACTCCTGAAAGCATTCCTCCAGCTTAGCTTTCCCACTGTAAATTCTTGATGCAGAGAAACAATAAAATAAAATAAAATTTAAAAAAAAAAGCAATCCAGTCGTTTATCCTCCAGCCTGGAGAGAAGGAAAGAGGCTGCCACAGCAGTGCCTGTTTTGAATGCTTGGCAGGTACACAAGCACGAGGGGGATGATGCTATAGATAAGCATAGACAGAAATAGCTAGAAGGATGAGCTGGCTCAGGGTAGCAGTGGTGAAAGGCAGAAATCTCCCTTCTCCTGTGATTACATGAAAACTAGCAGCTGACCCGCAGACTCACCAAGAGTGTTGGCAGGAGAGGGTCCCCCCAGGCTCTGAGCCTCACACTGGAAATATCCGCCTCGCACAGATCTCCTTCCCCATCTTGGATACATGCTTTGAAGGCTGCATCTTCTCAGCCTGCTTCTGACTCAGAGCACAAAACCTGCTCGCTGCCTGTCGGGGGTTTTGGTGTTGTTCCCAGAATCCTGCCAGGAAGCTGCAGCTCACAGATCCCTCTGTGCCAGCAGGAAAATCCAGTAACTGCGGCTCAGAAAATACTGCCAAAGCACCGAGCTGAAGTATCTGGGCAGCCACCTCATCTCTCCCCCATGAGCAGCCTCACACAGCTCTCCCTACTGCTCGTACCAGCCCACAAAGAGACAAGCACAGAGATGTCACCTGGCACTTATGCAACTCCACTGCAAAAATACGAAACAGTTAAATGCAGGAGTTTTACCCAGCTGCCACCACTTAATAACCGTTTCTTCTCCACTCCTTTTCTGTATGGCAACAAATTCTAATTTTCTGCTAAAACTGGAAAACAGTCTCACCTGAATGTGTCTGCACCAGGGAAGAAAAAGGATTAAAAATCCTGCTTTTTAAAGCTGCTTGAGCAGGAAAAGATTAGTCAAGTGCCCCCTTTACTGTGCGCAGCATCAATATCCAGGAACCCAGATCTTTGGCTGTCAGTATGATGGGACACCTGAGAAACTTCACAGCTTGAAAAGGATTGAGATGGACAAGGACACTGAGCTCAGCTAGAGGTGGCAGTCTGGGGAGACAATCCTCCTCAATCTGAGAAAAGAGAGAAGGAGGGAAGTAAAGAAAGGCGAGAGTCATGAGTGTTGCTGCTGTGGTTTCACTGTTGGGGAGCAAGGGTGGTCGAAGGCATGACACGGCGTGCACCAGAGAAGAGATAAATGGCAGAAGATCAGGACTGGGTCACAGACAAGTGAAACTATGCAATACAGCAGAATTCATGAGTGGGGCAGGCAGCTAGGAACGTGAGAACACAACAGAAGGAGGGAACAGGAATGGGAAGAAAGAAATGTCATGAGAAATGGAAGGAGAAGTATGCCCTGAGAAACAAATGAAAAACTCACTGCTTAGAAAGAAAATGAGGAAAAATATATCACGAACTAGCACCAACCTCATTTTAAATCATTTTGTTAATCTGTTGAGCCTGAAAACATCACATCCTGACACATGTTATGATTCCCTTTTTACCACTGGGTGTTACATTACTTCAACCACTGAACCATGCTTCCATGTCCATGAACCATGTCCAGAAGGGAACGTCCTGAGGGACATTCCTGACCTCCTTCAGAGCAAGGGGACAGAGAACCTCCAGCACAGTATTGATGGCAGGACAGACAGGAACCACGCCACCACAGAGCTCTTCTCCTCCCACGCCACCTCTACGTCATCCTAGGGTTGGGGTACATATGTGGAATCAAACAATGCTATTATGGGAGAGCTGCTGCCTTGCTCACCAGCTGACAGCACTGCCAGCTCAGGTTGCTTGAGAAAACTTCATAGGCTATAGCTATCCCACTAAATCAGTCATTCCCAAGTAGCTCCCTGGGAATAAGGTCACCTTCCAAGATAGGACTGAAATGGGTGAGTGCATGCAAGCTGCCTGATGGGGACATGTCCTGACCCTCCAACTCCTGAAAATAGGCCTGGGAATCCACTGGGAGAAAGCTGCCTGGCAGGGGTCTAATTCAGAGCAGGAACTGCTCCAGCAGCTCTCCAGTGTCAGCAGACAGGCTCTCCTTGGGGCCTGGCAGTGCTCTTTGCTAATAGAGACAAACCTGTAGCTTCACATAATGCTGCAGCTGGTCAGGAAAACCTACTATTTTTTCATCCCACTTCATTTATCTTGACTACTCCAGAAAATCGGAAAAAAACCAGTATGTTTGTCATGGTAGGAAAATTCAAGAACCTAAAATAAATGGTTTCTGATATACCTGATAAAGAAAAACCTTAGGTTCAGAAAAACAAAACCTACAAGTGACAGCAGAGATACAAAGGGAAACTTAAATTCGATGGGAAGAAAAAAACCCAAAACAACAACAAGGGATAGCTTTAAGCAATTTGTGCCCAGGCAGAGTCTTCAGACACATTTATTTCCTGTTTTCCATGAAGGAAACCATCATTGTTATAAAAACAACTGCACATTTTTTTGATTATGTTGTTTTGTTAGATAAGAACCAACATTGCCTGACAGTGCTTTGGCAGTAGTACTAGAGCACCCACTTCAGTTTAAATTAAAGCTTTCAAACTCATTAAACAAAGTATACGTGGACCATTAAAATAAAAAGGGCGTTTCAAAAATTCACAGGGTGTAAACTGTTCCTTTCTAAAGCATTCCTATCAGCTAGGGTTGGTTACCTCCTTTCAAATTAATGGAGAAGTAAGCATGAAAAGCAGGTAACTGCGACCTAAAGAAACTAAGGGGCAATGTCGCGGCAGTTGATTGGAATAAAAACTGTATTAAGCAGATGATGATGATTTTAGGCCTGCCTTGTTTTTTGCACTACTTTCACAACAAGGTGAACTACTACCACGTGTTCTATGTCAAAGAGCAAAACGCAGTTAGGTATTTACAGTTTGATATTTACCATTTAAATGAGGGGTAAGAAAACAAGAACAGTAACAGATGGGCTTCTTTTAACTGAATTTAAGTTATTTAGAGCTATTTCTGGGTTTAAAAAAAAATAAAAAACAACACCAAAAAGCAGACACAATATGTCTTCCTGCTACATATTATTCATCTGAGATTTAACATCTACGTTTGTTGAAATAAAAGCAAACTGGAACCCATTTTTTTAAAGTATATGATTGATACAATTTAGTGCCCCATTTTTAACTTGTAAAGGTGTTGAGGGAGCTATTTTTTTTCCCAAGAGTCCTTCAATATTTCTTTATCCTTTCACTGGGATTTGGTTGCTGATTATTTTCACAGCTAAAAACCTGCCTTGTATGTTTGATCTTCCTCACCAGGGTGAGGTTTCACCCCAAGTGAAAAATAAGTCTTAAGGTCTTTATTTGACTAGGAATAAACACTTTTGAAAACAAACTGGGAATCTCCTTATAGGCAGCAATACACATACAGCTTATTTCACCATATAGTTTTAGGAGGACACTTTTCCACCTGAATTATCATTATATAAGATCTTGCACAAAGACCACTGAGTCAATTTGCCTCTAGGAAATAAACCAGTGACAGGTAGAAGCAATCGTCATCAGTCAAGCCAGCAACAGCCAAAAAAACCCCATACAAACCCTTCTGCAACCAAAAAGGGATATCCCCAAAAATCAGATACATGAACACCATGAACCCAAGCCACTCCCAAGAGCAGATACAAAAGCACTGGAAATTTAAAAAAAAAAAAAAAAAAAATTCATTACAAAGAACTTTTGTGTCATGATGTGCCAGTTGTGGCTGGTATTGTGTTAATTTTCTTCACAATAGCTGCATACCGGACTGTGTTTTGGATTTGTGCTGGGAAAAATAAAGTGTTGGTAATTCAGGGATGTTCTGGTTACTGCTGAGCAGGGCTTACACAGGTCTCACCCCACCCCAGCAGCTGGGGGTGCACATGGAGCTGGGAGGGGACACAGCGGGGACAGCTGACCCCAGCTGACCAAAGGGAGATCCCAGACCGTGTGGTGCCATACTCAGCATATAAACTAGGGGGGAAAAGAAGGAAGAAGGGAGAGACATTTGCAGTGATGGGGCTTGTCTTCCCAAATTACAGTTATGTGTGGTGCATTCCTGCTCTCCTGGAAATGGCTGAACACCAGCCTACCCCATGGGAAGAAATTATTTTAATTTCTTGTTTTTCTTTGCTTGCATGAACGGCTCTTGCTTTCCCTAACAAACTGTCTTTATCTCAACCCACAAGTTTTGTCATTTTTACTCTTCAAATTCACTCCCCTGTCCTGCTGGTGGGGAATGCATGAGGGGTGACTTGGGGCTAAACCATGACAAAAAAATATTACATTTTACAGCTTAAAGGAGGTTGTGGGAATTGTTGTTTATTTGTTTAGCTTTTTTAAAGCAGAGCTTCTGAAATAACATCATCACTGGCTTGCTTCAGAAAGAAGCATGTTTTAGCTCAATAGACTTGTGTATTTACCGTTTGTCTAAACTGAAAGCAATCACATTCAGTTACTGTATAGCACAGCCTATACAAGCAGCAAGTTAAGAGCATCATTGGAATCAGTTTTCCTCTGACCTCAATACATAATTCTCATTAGAGAAGAGAAATTGTCTAGGAGAGAAGTTCTAATTGCCCATAATGCACTTAAGCATGCAATTGTAGAACAGTTTTTTGGGGATGGATTTTTTTTTTTAAAGTTTGCTTTTGGTGTTTGGGTGATCTACTGTGTTGAAATCAGAGAGATAAAAATCCTCCTTGGGTTGGAAAATTGTCAAAGCTGTCTTCAGCCATTGTGAGCTCCAGAAGTGCTCCTTGATTGCTCCACACACATTCATCTCTGGCTTTTCTGCAGAACATGCCAATTAGGGTTAGCTTACTGCCTGCCTTCTACTGTATTAAAGTGTTCATCACTATGGTGTTGCTTGCTTTAATCATCTTTCTATAAAGGAATTTGAAGGTGTTTTACAGAAGTTGCCCTCTCAGATCAGAGCTGAAGCCCACGTCCAATGGCAGTATGAGACATACTTTGTAGGATGATGTAAGAGTAATGCAGGGTACAGAAGGAACAATCATTCTATGACCCCATAGCCTCAGATCCAGTCACTACAGACCAAATGAGTTCTTACATGTAAGGATTTACTTTATGTCCAAGTACATCCTAAATTACCACAGTTTATATGCATGACCTGTCTTCTTTTGACCTTCCTGGCCAGTTTCAAGCAACTGTGATGGAAGTGATGAATTCCCACGAGTTTTGTGAAAGTTGGTGATCAGGGAGCAGAGCTGAGGAAAGCCTGGAAAGTAGCTTTAACTTCATATGACAACAGAAAGCCTTCATGGGAAAATTTTTCCTTAATGATGAGACAGCTGCAAATGGAATAAGTATTTTGTGATACAACAAGGAATTGATCTCTTCATCACGGTTTCTCTCTCATTGCAACTGTATATTGTCTAATAAGGTGCTACTGCGACTGATGTTTCCACAGCAACTCCAGCATCACTAAGGGCTTTCCCCTGTGTGGTTTCTCTGTACAAAAGAGCATGGTACAACTCAGTAAAAAGAGAACTAATCATGAGAGAAAAATCCAGTTGAAAACAAGCTTCAGTAGTTCTGGTAGTTTTGTCACCATTAGCGTAATTCTGTGGTCTTGAAACCTATAAAATTGTCATTAAAAAAAAAAAAAAACCCTAATAATTTTTGGTGTATAGTGTTTAATTGACATGTTAATTGCTAAATGCAACATTTCTTTATGATTTACTCTTTCTCCCGAATCAACATTTGATTTTAAAGACTGTCCCATGGCTTTCATGGTAGAATTTAGAGTGATTGGCACTCCCAGCACTCATAAGAAAATTCTCTAAAATTAATTTAACTCGGTGGAAGTGTACCAGATAGTTCAGAAACAGCTTCCTCCTACCCTTATTTTTGCTGATACTCTTATTTGGACATGATAACATGTTCTGCATACAAGGAAAAACTCTATAAGTAGTCACAACACTGCATAAGAACGCGTATTCACATGCATGAGACCTGTTTTGTTGTAGCTCCAGTTTTAAGGACCAGTAATTCAAACAAGGGGCAAGTAGGAAAACAGAAGGATGGGGATGTCTGTTGACCTGGCAAAAGATTATAAATCACACCAGTCACAGATCTCTGGTAAGAACCAAAACCACAAAACACTGAGTAAGAGGTTCTAATAACTATGTCCTTCTCTCTAGCTACCTTCCTTCGCCAATTCTGTGGATGCTAAAATCCAAAGTGTCCTTCTACAAAAACAAACTTCAATTCTATTGCTATTCTACTGAAGTTTAAATTATTCCCAGTGCCACAGATAGACATTCTCCAGAAGGATTTGTTTTACCATTGTAATACTGGTGTGTGATGTACATACGTGGTTACTTTTCAAGTTACTTTTACTGAGGGGACTGTCATAGTACCTGGATTCAACCTCCAGTCATGCTTGATATCAATTAAATATTTCCAGATGCCTGAACAGTCTAAAAGAGTACCCATGCAATTAGTGAGTGCCATGGATTCTCATCAGTGCATGTGAAAATGGGTCAGCAACATTTTAGAGTGCACACGTGTAAAAGATGATGTCTCAGGATTCCTTCCAGCTCTCCTCTTCTAAATCTACAATAGACAACATTAAGATAAAGCCTGTGTTGAGCAGTATCTGTTTCTAACATGCTGCAGACTATTTCAGCACCTTCTCTGAAAGCTTTCGTTGGATCCCTGAAGTTTACTTCCTCATAATCCCTCCAAGTTCTATTTCTGCCACCCCTTAGACTTCTTTCAATCTTCTCACCTAATTATCCTCCTGTCTGTTTTCTCTAACCTCCATTTCCTGCCTTCTCTTCTATATTTCCACTTGAATTTAAACCATGCTTGCAGTCATATTGTACTGATTGTTTCCCCCTAAATTATGTACGAAAACAACTGATAAGTACTATCCCTAAGACACAGATGAAGCTGTCAAGGATTCTCTTGAACATTTAGCTATGAAAGACCTTTAGCTTTGCTAAGATATTTTGGTTTACTCACTACTTCTACTGTGGCTTTGGATGATTGTGAAAGACACTCTGAACACTAACAGTTAAGCAGGGCAAAGTGGCTCAGTTCTATTCTTTTCAGCCCTAGTGTGCCAGATATTTTTATGTTATTTCTACACAATTCCCAGCAGCCAGGGCCAGAGCCTGTGTAATGATGTGTTTCACTGAGACCACTCTCCTTCAATCTGCAGTACCCAGCCATGCCAGCAGCCAGTCTGCTAAATGATCAGTTAGTAACAAGAATAAAGAGTTTAAGCTGCGTAAATAAGAAACATTCACGTAGTTGGGAAGGGAGGCATTAGTAATTGCGCTAACAGAATATCCTGACTACAAAAAGGACCATAGCACACACAGATCAAGGATCTGCTTATCACTGATATCAAATAAGAGGATTACATATTGCATTAACCAGAGATGTTTTCATATCCCCTGCTTTCCATATCCCAGGCAATTTTCCCTGGCCTCTCAGAAGAGAGCACTCAAAATGAACTCCTGGAGTATAAAAGTTAATAAGCAGCAGGGATGGCTGAGATTCACTAGATCAGCAGGAAACCAATTTCTCAGCAGAAAAATAAAGATTTCTTCTGTTCTCTAAAGATACTTCTCATAAAGCACAAATTATTTTTTTACACCAAGAACATGAGGTGGCATAGTCTCTTCCACCTTACTTTGATAAACTGGCTGCACTTATTTGCTCTCACAAGAAAGACAGGCTGTTCCCTTACAGAGTGTGGAGTTGGATGAAGGAAATGGTGCCTGCAAGAGGGCTTGTAGACTCATCCGCAAGGCGCAACTTTACTACAAATGGACACCAACCACGCTCTCCAGTGACAAGGGGCGATTTACAGTGTGGGGCAATTCAAGGCAAAGAGGAACCTCTGCACTGCTCTATGTCATGTGTGGATAGCCACCCTCCTGGAATAAAAGGGATGTGTCCACTCAGAAAAGGGACCAGTGTGCTTGAGGAGGTGCTCAGCAATGGCTCCTCCAAGTAATGCCCTCAAGTCATGTGCAAACAACCAGACATTCTGCAAAAGGAAGCTCCAGCTCTGAAGGATCTCCACCCTTTAAAAATCAGATTCCAAGGCTATCAATTCCACTCTGTGCTGTGGAACTTTCCTCAGGATATTGTCCTGAGTTTGTCCAATGGTTTGCAGGTTCATTTTTTCAGAATTAGTGCCATTAATTCTTCCCTAGTGTGGCAAGTGGCAACAACAGTTTTTGTAATTCCAGCTGGTGAAAAAACTCTACTCCAAGAACATGGCATAAGCCAGCTAGACTTTTACAGCAGCAGCACCCTTCCCTTCAATGCAGCTTCCAGTACTATAAGAAATTTAAGGTAAAATCCAAATTCCTTTAATAACATTTAAAAAGTGAAATAGAATTTGGTATATTATGGGGTAAAGCCTGGAGGCTTTTATAAAAAAAACTGGGTCTTTAGGACACAGACTGTTTTTAATACAATAAACCAAAGAAGACCCAGTGGGCTCAATCCACTGAAATTTTAATGGAACATGTAAGCATGTGAAAACTGTATTCCCAGTCAAGCCACACAGCCTTATGAAGGTAATAAGAAAAAGTAGATTAAAAAAATAAAAGAAAGGAAAAAGAAATAATAGAATGTCAAGGAGTTGGAATGGACCTTAAAGATCACCTAGGCCCAACATCAGCCACCATGGGCAGGGACCTCTCCTACAGGCAGGACGCAAAATGCCTCTGAAACAGTGCCTGCGAGACCCAAGAAGAATTTCTGTTCTCACTGATGAGGACAGGATGATCCAATGGAGATGTGACACACATGATAACACCTTTCAGAGGATTTAGAGAAGGAGGATAGTTGTTAGATTCCCACCATTCTACTCTAAACATGAAAGCTGAGCAAAAGCCATCAGACCCTGGCAGAACAAGATCCATGGTCTGATTCATCCAGATGGCCAGTGAAGTCAATACGGCTCTTGACTCTCAGATGGGTGTCACTCTGCATTATTATTTTGTGACTTAAAGCCCCTCTTCAGCCAGCCCATATTAAAACAGACAATCTCAAAGTGTCAAATCAAAGACCCCACCCCAGTAAGTCGGGTGTCCGTAAATGGCCGTAAATTAAGAGCTAGACTTGTGTGCCCCTTCCAATTCAGAAGATTCTCTGAGTGTGAACACTCAGGTGTTACTCTGGTAGAGTTGCTGGAGCAGACTCAGTGCAAAGCCAGATAGACATTCAAGCCCCAAGTAGTTTTCTTGCTTATTCTTGACCCTGAAAGTCCAGTATGCTGAAGTGAATCCATTGAGTTGACTTTATAAATTGTCCATCTTTAAGAAGAGAGTCTTCATTTCCAGGAAGAGCTTGCATCAAAGTGCAGAAAACCAAGATGTTTAACATTCTTCCTAGTGATTTTCTTCATAATTAGAAGGAAAAAACCCAATAATCCCCACAAAATTAGAACTGACCCACCATTATTGACAAAACTCTTTGCGGTAAACTACATTACAACAGAATTATTTTTACCAGTGTCCCCAATCAGCTTCACCAGCTCCCAGCGTGTGGAGCTAAAAATCAGTGAAATGTAGCAAACATAATAGTGCTGCTCTTGGAGTCGCTAATAAGTGGTTCATGAGTGAGGCATCAAACTGGCCAAGGATCAGGTAGAGATGTGAAGGGCACCCAGGGCTGAGGATAAGAACTTTATACAGTCTCAGCCACACATGGGAGGCAGCAAAGGGGGTGCACAGAAGGTGGTGCAGCAGGAAAGATCAGCCAGGAGAGTGGCCGATGTCCACGGCTGTGATAGGAAAAGCACTTGCATCAGAAGTGGGGTACTGAATATCTAAGGGGTGTTACAGGAAAAGTGACAGGATTTCAAGTAAAACATGTTGGTAACTCCATGCTGTGAGCGTGGGAAGTAGTCAACTGTTCTCTCTGCACAGAAAAATGTGCAGAGAAAAAAAAAAAAAAGAGAATATCCATTTTAGCTACATGTCTGAAACACCAATGAGCCAGTCACAGAGAGAATAAGGTGCAGAATGGCATGGCAGGACATCAGGCAGATAGTCTTGGAAAGAGCTGGCCTAGCAGTGGTAACTGCAACAGGGAAAGGTGGTAAAACCAGGTCAGTCCCATCCAGGAGCTAAAAAAAAAATCCCTCACTCAGGGATGGGGATGAGAGGATGAATTTATAAAGTAATGGCTGGGCAAAAACATCAGCCTGTTTCCAAATAAAACGTTTTTCATGTGGAGTGCAGTGTCAACAGCAGCAACATAAATCCAAGGACATTTAATTTTTTCCAGATAAAAAAAGCTGAAAAAGCTGAGGAAGAAAAATGTGGCAAAGTTTGAAGAGACCCATCAATAGTGGTAAAAAGTGCATCAGAGTAATTTTTCAGAGAGCAGTTTCCTCCTTCTTCTCTTTATCAACAGATAAGCATTCCCTCTTGCCTCTGTCCTGACTTGCATGGCTATGATACTACGTCACATAATTGCAGGTCAGTGGAGCAGTAACAAAATTTTCTCCTAACTGAACCAAAACATTATATTCAAAACATGTCAGTATGAATCTACACACAATCCATTATAATTTGTGCTGAGCTTTCTTCTAGTTAGGAGATGAGTCTTTTGGCAACATGGTATTTCCTAACCCTCAGCATATTCTTCTTGACTTTTGCCCAAGTGAAGGAAGGCAGGAAATAAAGAAACCAATGGATCCTGAAGGTTTTTACTAATGGTAAAAGTAACTGATATGAGTAGGGGAGTCAGGCCAGGAATTTATAGCATGGATTAATTGAGAGAGACCAGAAGAGAGACTTAGGAAAGAAAAATCTGATTGCTGGCCTTGAGGGTTTGAAAGGTGGTGACAGTCAACACCTATTTTCTCTCATTGTCACAGCAAGTTTAATCTCAAGCATTTATATGATACAGTGTGCAAATAATAATTTCTTCCCATTTGGGATCAGGTTTGGTATTAGAAGAACTCAAGCTCCTTCATCTCTTCTAAACTTTCTTCTACCTCTTCATCACCACTTGCAGCATAAGCAAAGCAATCCTTTTCATATACTTCAGAGTTTCATCTTCACTGAACACTATCAGTTGTCCCTAGAGTTCTAATTTATACCCTATTACAGTGCTACATGGGAATTAAATTAGCAGATGCCAAGCCAATTGCCCAGGGAATTTTCGCAAATTAATCTTTGAAATTTACTAAGAGTGGAACACGTATTCACTGCAAAAATAGAATGATGTGGGATTCTCTAAAAACTGTGGCAGGTTCACAATTTTGTATGTTCTAGTCTAAACTAGAAGTAACATAAACCCGTAAATATATGAAATATTTAGATTACCTTTTGTGAGTGAAAACTGAGAAAAATACACATTCTAAAGCCAGTTATATGGCTAAATTCAGGCTTACTCTCTTCAGAAAATCCCTAAGAGACAAATATCTAACAAATATATTCTTCAGGAGAATTTGGGAGAAACATTGTATTTACTTCCCTTTATTTTTAAACAACATGTTTTGGTGTACTCTCATATTCAAAAGTGGAACAATTATTTATTTTTTTTTTTCTCTTTTTTATGGAACCAGCATACAAAGCATGCTTTTGACTCCATAGAAACAGCATTTTAATGTCAGTCAAATTAATAAAGCCCAAAAATTACAGGAATCAATTTTAAACAGCATTGGAGCAGACAAAAGAAAAATGCTCTTAAAAATCAGAAAATGGAGGACAGGTTCCAAGCTTCCTGCATTTATTTTTTGAGTAGTTTATTATGTCAGCAAAGACCTCCTCCTCCTCCTTAAGAGTTAAACTCACTTGAGCAAGAAGCAGCCTCAATATTTCCTTTAGAGACACCTTTTTACATGGTAAATGTTCATACATTGCCAAATATTTGGGCAGACAAAAGGCTTACTATAAGTTTCTGGCAAGTTTTTTAAAAAGTCAAAACTAATATGAAGTATTTCATCCCACTATTAACTAATGTAATAAGAACAAAGCATTTTAGGAAAAAAAAAATTAAACCCTTGCCTTATGAGAGGAAAAGTAAGATCATTGCTTATGTTGCTTATGTTTCTGGGAAACCTCCTAGCTACTGTAGAGATGGATCCCAACAGTGGAACACAGACAAATCTGTAACTGCAGCTCAAATGTAAACAGATGACATCTGACAGGAATTATTAGAATTCTAGAAAAATATACATGCCAGGCTACAATCCTGTGTACTCCTAGCAGGAAAAAATAACTGAGTCTACATTTATTTACCTGTAAGACTAAGTAAAAAAAATAAGAGTAGAACAAGTTTTGCATTGAAAAACCCTGCAATTAAAAAATTATGAGTCACTCCTCCAAACTATCATTAAAAATAAATTACAACACATTTATTTGTCAATTGTTTACTCAGACTTCTAGAACAGTTGTTTGCTTTTTCTCCTCAAACTGTAGGTATTAGAAAATGCTTATGATCATATGCATATTTAACATGTATGCAAATCAGTCATTAAAAAAATCATGAAGTATCAGGAGACCCACAAGAAAAATTAGTAGGATTGTAATGAATATCATTATCTAGAAGAAAAAAAAAAAAAGAAAAAAAAAATCACAGAAAGCAATGAAGACTGTTTCAGTCTTGGTCCTTACAGTACACACAAGCTATAACAAGCTCACCATGAGCATGAGCACAGACTAGATAACAATGTCCAATTTGGGGAAGAATTGGATCCTCAGGCCCAAAAAATACACTCTAACTAGATCCCAAGCCCACAGAGCAACACACCTCCATGTCATCTTGTCTCCATTTTTCTCTCTGATAAAGAAACCCAGGCGCTGTGCCAGCAAAAGGCACCTTTAGGTCCCCAAATCCTTGAAGTAGATGAGGAAGGGTTGCCCTTCCTCTATCCCACACCTCATGCCAAATGAAGCAGCCCCAGGAAGAGTATGCAGAGAGCAGGGATGGATGGAGAGAAAACCCTGAGAAAGTCTACAGAATCCTACAGACTGCAATATTGAATTTTGAATGGTTGAAGTGCTATTAGTGATCAGATCAGCTAAATGTAGGGATGCTCACATCTTAGTGTTTGCAACTCACTGGAGGCAACCACAGTTCTGAGTGAGATACAGCACTGCCTCAAAAATGCACACCCTAGCACGTAGCACACCATTGATTCATTCTCTAGGACTATCATTTGTATTTCCAGATAGTGCTTTGAACTCGTATCAGCAAGATCAATGGTGCTCTGCCTTTTATGGATTGGAGCTCTCCAGCCTCACAGTTACTACTTCAGCATATATGAAAGGCTAGCAGGACATAAAGGGATCACATTCAGCTCGATGTGTTAAGACACCAGAAAAATCAAACAGGCAAGTCTTTGGCTCCAAATTACTTCAAAGGTCAACATGAAAATGGAGCACTAATGTGCTATCATGGGTTGGCACAATTTTGTTTTCTAGATATAGAGAAATGTAAAATGTTTTTCCCTGCCTTGACCGTAGAGTGAGTTTGGGGGGGGTGGGGAGGACAAGGACCTTTCAAAAAGCTGGCCGAGATATTGGCAGCTAGGTTGACCAATGAGTAGTGTCAATGCGACTTTGGAAGGGACATTTAAAACTAATCTGCTGGTGACCGCCCGCTCTCTCTCGCTTTGGAATCAGCCATGAGGCAACATCGTGGGCGGCTGGGCCCGGCCGGGCCTCTGGGAGCTGCCAGCCGCATGCAGCGGGAGAGGCCCAGGTCAGGCCCTGCTGCCCTCTGGGCGGCTGAGCCGGCCCGGCCCAGCCTCCGGGAGCTGCTACCCACATAAGAGCAGCCCAGGTGAAGCCCTTTTACAGCTTTGTGGTAGCTCCAAGCTGGACCACCCTAGATGAGACCGAGGGGTGGAAAAAAAGGACATCTACCAGCTTCCTCCATCAGCACGGCCTTGCATTTTTCTGCAGCCCTGCAGCCTGGCGCGTGCACGTGGCCCTTGCAAGCCCAGGTGGATGGAACCCTTTTTCTAGCAACATGGAACTTTTAAAGCACAATTCTTCCTTGAGAGAAAGAAGAAAGAAAAGTAGAAGGTACATAGAAACGGACACTACATGAAGTCAGTTAGATGAGGAGTGAAAGAACTAATAATGTTGGAATAGGATTGAAGAAGTGGACATTTTGAACTGGACTTTTCTAAGGTAAATTAGGAAGAAATGAACTGTTCTTTGCAGCATCTTAGTGTTATTTGAGTAGAATGCTATTCTAATCAAAATTAAGGACTGATGTAATTAGATTACATAAATTAATAAATTACATAAATTAAGATTTATTTAGAAACTTCGAAGCCCCCACCCTTGGGTTAAAAAAGAAGTCTCAGCCTTTGACACAAAGATGATTTTAGACTAGAAGAAGTATTCGTAAATAGTACCCCAGATACACTGAGAAGCTTTGCTGATAGAACATCACAGTCTGCAAAAACTCCAGGCAGCAGCAGATGTGTGACATTAGGAGCACTGGACTATTTTGTCTTGTAGCAAACGTCTTCATAAAAGATCTTGGAAAGACTCTTCTCCTAAAGTAATAAGTGGTTATGTCTAAATCGTGAAACTGACTGAAAATCCTAAATTGTGTCTTTTTATGTTGTTCAATAAGAAAGTTAATGGTTTGTAAGAGGAAATAAGCGTGTTTTAAAGTATCATTCTGTTTTAGTTTAAGTTTTCTTTTTCTCATTTTTTTTCTTTCCTCCTCATTCTTTTAATATATGTTAATAAAACTATTTGTGTTCATTTTTTTAAGCCTAAGCCTGCTTTGTTTGTTTTTCTCCTAATCTCTCCCTCCCACAAAAATTAATACTAAAACCCCTACATTAATTGGTGTTTCTGCCTGGTTTTATTAAATTAAAACCATTACAATTACCTTCCATACCATCTTCTGAGCAGTATTAATATTGTCATAGCGGTCTTCATGCCAAACACAAACCCAGACTGCTACAATAATAACACTATTGCCAGTAGACCTTCTGACTTTCTAGAGTGACCTGTCAATTTACTCATCAGTGGATGATTTTTCCTTGTCTAACATTAAATTGGGATTTCTACTCACCAAAATACATAAGTTTCAAAGGAGCAGAATATTGTTATGGTAGAGACTGCCTACTGCTACCTACCTCTCTGCTCTCTGGCTGCCCACTGCAGCTCACAGTGGTGGTTCCTGTCACTCCATCTGAGAAGCTTTAGGACTAGAGGAAAGGAAGTTTGTTTCCACTGAGAAAAACTGACATTCATTTGCAGCCAGCCTCTACCTTGAATTGATGTTCTAAGTGGAATAATTCAAAAGTCAGTACCACTAACCCTGCGTACCCAAATACTCTGGTGATCACCATATTTCACATTTTTTTACTGGGAAAAAAATATGCACATGGAGCAATAACTGTGTTGCACATGGCACTGTGAGTCCCTGAGGAGACCCTGAGCCAAATGCTGGGTCATGCAGAATAATTATCCTCATTGATGAGGGCAAATAAATCCCTCCCTACCACAAACCCACCTCTTGTTCAGCACTCTGGACAAAGTCTAAGGAACCTCCCCACATTCACAGGTGGCTACATAATTCTGAAATTTCACAAGATTTTTGCTTCATCTCAAAAGCCTTTGGGAGCCTACAGATGTGAAGGTGGTAAAGTAACAGAAGTAGGATGAATCTTAAAGAGAAACAGAAACTGCAGCACTGCAACTTATGTTGGACAAGAACAGAGTATAGGCAAGTCATGGAGGCATCAGTGTAAATGCCACCTTCTTCTTGCCACATTTTCACTATTCATTAAAGCCACAATGCCATTTTTACAAGAATTCAGAAAAATTCTCCTCAAAAACTAAATTTGATGGGAATCTCAAACACATTTCTCTGTGGATCAACATGTGATCATAAACTTCTGGATAATTAATGTCAAAATCGACAAAAAAAATGAATGTTTCATTTTTATGGTAGCTGCCTTTGGACTGCTTTGGGGCTGCATAAGGCCCCAGCTGAGAACATTTTCTCAAATGTGTACTTTTGTCTGGTAGGCAGCCAGTCTCAGATGACCCCAAGTATTGTGGATGTTCTGGCATCTACATATGTGTGCAACTGAATTTATGTGGATGGCACCCTGGAATAGATGATTAATTTTTGTATATTTTGTCTCTCTTTGAGACAGTAAGATATATAAGCAGCAGTTTCGATGATTAAGGCAGGCAGCTAGAAAGAACAGACCTCAACTGCTTTCTTTTTAAGATGTATACTTGTAAATTGAGAAGCATTTCAAGATTAGGCATCTGTCCAATTCTTTTTATCATTTAATGTATTATGCTAATGAGGATGCTGTTTCTTTAATTGTATCATTTGAAGAAAAAATTGCATTCAGTCCCTTGATCTTCTTTAAAGCCATTCCCATGCTTGATTCCCCTATAGGCTTTTAATCACACTGCCTCAGTGTGAAACTCTGCATTTGAGCAAAACTCTTCTCAAAACTGGTTCACTGAGAAAGTTTAAATTGTTTTCTCTCATTGGAGCTATATCCTCTACCCCTTGGCAGCTTTAGGAGGAAGAGCCATAAGATTCAAACTAGCACGAGCTAGAATGAAGAGCAATGCTGACATTTAATATACCGTGTATGTAACATGCTAAATGCCAGGACTTGTTAGACAGGGGTAGAGAGACAACTAAAGTGAGATATAAAATAATGCCTTTCCATGACACTTAGAATTCAGTAAATCCTATTTAAAATAAAAGCACATATAATCAGCTGTTGTACTTCACTATGCAAAATTACCCATATATAATGTTCATGGGCATTTGTTATTAGTCAAATGCTTCACTGTGGCTTTTTTGTCTGTTTCATCATACATGCTACAGTAATTAAAGCAAATGTACGTTCCAGTTACGGTATATCCATTTAGAGTTTAACTGCAGTACTTGTTAACGTGTTGTGCTTTCATCCTACACTGATAGACTGGATTATGTTGAAACTAAGAACCAAATTGCACTAACATCTTGAAGCAAAGTATTTACAAACAGATATTCTGACACCTCATTTATCTGTTTTGCCATAAAATTGGCTTATACATGATTAATTATGAAAAATAAGCACAGCATGCTTTCATGCACTTTTACTTTGAAATCCAGGTCACACTTTGTTTTGAAATTCAGAAAAACAATATGAATAATATAATTAACATATCAGAAGATTCTTTGCAAGCAACTATATTTAAGCAGGCTAAACCAGGAGCTTATGGAGTTGCTGCTATTCTGCCATTGCAGACAAATCATTTCTTAACCCTTGTTTATATACTTCACTTTATTTGACTAATCCTCTGTACTGAAAGGATGCTTGGAGTAGACATCCTCATACTAAGCCACACAATGCTGAATGAAAACAGTGCTCTTGTCTCAAAACATCTACAAGCTAATTCCTGCTCTGTGGGCTTGTTTCCAGATGGGATGCTGCTCCTTAGAAACAAGTTGGTAATGGTGTGGTATAGATAGGAAACCAGAAACTTGAGATATAGAAGCATTGCTGTGTTTGGAAAAGACCCTTAAGCTCAAGTCCAACCATTAACCCAGCACTGCCAAGTCCGCCACTAAACCATGTCTCCAAGTGCAACCCGCACATCTTTTAAATACCTCCAGGGATGGTGACTCCACCCCTTCCGTGGGCAATCATTCCAATGCTTGATAACTCTTTCTGTGGAGCAGCTTTTCCTAACATCCAATCTAAACCTCCCTTGGTACAACTTGAGGCCATTTCCTCTTGTCCTACTGCTCGTTACCTGGGAGAATTTGCAACTGGCTACACCCTCCTTTCAGGCAGTTGTAGAGAACAACAAGGTCTCTGCTGATCCTCCTTTTCTTCAGCCTAAACACCCTCAAGCTCCCTCAGCTGCTCCTCACAAGATTTGTGCCCCAGACCCTTCCCCAGCTCTGTTGCCCTTCTCTGGATACACTCCAGCCCCTCAATGTCCTTCTGGTAGTGAGGGGCCCAGAACTGAACACAGGATTGGAGGTTTGGCCTCACCAGTGCTGAATAAGGCTTTCATAACCCACCTGAATACATACAGCGAGTCATTCTACAGGTTCCCCACTCATGGCATTTCATTGTCAAAATACCTTTGTGATGACATATTCAGTATTATGCTGTGCTTTTCTCAGGCATTTGCATTTGATCACCTCATGTGAACCATCCTCTGTCTGTACAGGTCCTTACAGACCCTCCCCAAGTCTAGATGTGAGAGTCATTTCTGGTGACAGAGCAAGATCACACCTTAACCAGCAACTTGCTTCATTTGGGGGGAATTTAGATTCTAGGTGCATGCTGTTTTCACCAAAAAATTTACCTGGTTATCACAGTAACAGCTTTGCTTTCATGGCTCATGGCTTTGCTTTCAAGACCTTCACAAAGAATGAGAAAAGAGAAGGTTTATCAGCTTTTGACCTCAGCTGCTTTCTAGAGCCAGCCCCAAAGCCAACTGCAGCATCAACTCCAGCTCAGGAAGCTTGCCTTGTCTGCACAGCAGCTGAGCAGTGACCACTGTCTTGCAAAAGGCCACATGGGCTGGGAGCTGCCAACTGAAGAGGTCTGACCAACAAACAAGAGCCTCCCCATGTCAAAACAAATGGCAAAAACACTTGTGATTGGTGTATTGCAGAGCTAGAAATAGAAAGCAATTCTTTCACCATACTGCTGGTATTTGAATAGCTTCTCTTCTAAAAGGGCAAACAGTTCATTCCCCTGAAAGCTTGCTTGCAATGACAGTGGCTGGGCTCCATTTCAGTAAATAATAGAATTGCCTTATTCAAAAAGGAAGCTCAATTCTTTTAAAGGTTAAGAAGGTAACACACAAACACACAATTAAAAAAAACCCAACAACTAAAAGGCACTGTACTTATTTATGAGAAACAGGGTAGGGAGATAAAGCCATGGATACCGCATGCACAAGAAGAAAAGCAGAATCTGGAATATTGGCAAATGACAAGCTGAGAGAGAGGCTGAGGACTGCTAGAAATCCATCAAGTGAGGTATTCCTCAAGCCTGTATCCTTAAAAGTGTGAAAAATACTGTCACATTGAATTTTATTCTAACAGAATCTGTTCTGGAAGGACCACTTTAAAAGTGTGGCTTTGGGAAAGTCTGCAAATTTTAGTCATGGCTTAATACAAGAGAGTAGTGAAATCAACTCCAGCTGATGGTATATTGGACTCCTACTGGATACAGGTAAACCATTTAACTAGAAAATTATGATTCACTACAGGCAAAGGGCAATGCTCTAATTTCTTTTGCAAATGGAAAACAATGTGTAATCTTAACCAATATTTAATTTATTTGTTTGGATATTTTAGAAAGACCATTTCTCAAAATTAAAAACAAATCATGTGCAAAACTGAGCAGGGGAAAATAGTCATATATAAAAACAAAAGGTGTCGCTAAGGGATTTTTTATTACACACCAAAAATAAAAAGGAAAGTCACTATGCTGCAGACATGAAAGGGAGCTTTTATGGTTGAAGAGTCCTGGCTACAGACAGTGAAAGCAGCAGCAGAGAAACCTGTAAAACAAATGCATAGTACATAACAGATGGGGGAAAGACACTGTTAGCAATGAATACAAATTAACACTGCAGAAATGCAAGCAAACAATGGAATCAAAAAACCAGTAAAAAACTATGGTGAGGTTAATGGCAATAGGAGCTCCTCTGTAAACGGAAAGAGAGTAAGAGAATGCCAAGCAATGATGTCAATAGCTGGTCATTCCAGACAAAAATTATGAAAAAATTCAGAAAGGTTTATTTCACAACTACTTCTCTGCATTCAGAAAGATGCAAGATGCCCTATTCACTTGCTACAGTGATAATGACATCACTATATCTTGAGAGAGCTTTAAATAGCCCACTATAACTTGAGATAGCTTTAAATAGCTCCCCAGTTTAAACCCTGCATTCAAGAGCAGAGGACAGATGAATCAATAACTTTTAATTCAATGACTCTTTTAAAAACCACAGGTACACTGAAGGTTCCTGGTGACTGGAAAGACTTCCTATCAAAGCAGCATTTACAAGGGTTAAGTGGGATAAGCAAAGCACCTATTGAGCAGTTAGACTGACATCACTAGTAAGCAACAGCAGGGAAAGATTAGCATGGGACACAATCAATAAGGCATTGAAAGACAGCCACATAATTAACACCAATCAACACAGCTGTATGGAAAACAGGCCTGGCCATGTAAATCTGATCATTTGTATGCAGTGACATCATTTGATAATGGTATGTGCTGACAGGACGTATTTCTAGCCCTAATTTCACACTACTCAGTGATTTAAAGTCATGCTATACATAAAATCCTGAATTAAAAGATTCACCATACTAAATCAACACCCATCATAGCAAGTGAATTTCAAAAGTGACTAGCTAAATGGATAACTAAACGGAGAATCAACATCCTGATAATAGAATCCCTGTCAGTCCAGCAATAAAGTACAACACTTGGAAGCTCAAAAGAGATACAGACTGTCTTGGAAGGCAAAGCTCATTATTTACTGAAAAAAAATTATGGTGACATGGTAGATTGATTACTATTGGTGCCCTATAAATCAAGACCTGGTCTCTTTCAGAAAGATGTGCTAAACAAAGAAAAATTAAAGGACTACTACTGAAATACTATGAATTCCTCTGACCTCCACAGGTCAGGCAAGAAGAATAAATATTCATGTGGTCCCCTTTGGCCTTTCAATTCATAAGCCTAAGAAACAATGACCCAAACATTATTAATTCCTCAGGAATTTCATGCAATAAGTGAATCATTCTTAATCCATATGATACTATGTAAAGTGTTTTGAGTATTTCTATGGGATTTCAGCTGTAATCCAGTGTTAAATTACTGGATGACTTAAATATTATCAAGTCACTTCCCTGAATTTCTGATTTTTTGGCTGAAAGCAGCAAAAATCTATCTCTATGCACAAATAGGGAGAGATGGCATCAAACTCTTGATCCACACCTCCTCATGTAGATCACTTTGACCTGTTCCTGGGAAGTGCTATTAACAGTAACACTACCAAAACAGTACTTCCATGGCATATCAGAAAGCCTCCTAGCAGGAACAGCTGTGACTAACACTAATTTCATGCAATTAGGGTTGTGCTCTTATACACCCATTATCTTCCTAAGTCATGCTCCAAGATCAGTACAAGAGGTCAAAGACGCACTACCCCTGCTAAACATTATTAGATTCTGCCTGTTTGAAACAAAACACAGGGGTTTGAAAATGCTGTTCTTGGAAGCAGCTCTGGAATGGGCCAGGAGACTTTATACTTCCAGTTTTGCATCAGGCACTGAAATTGTTACAAGACTTACACCCCTAGTGATGAGAAGGCACAATTACAACTGCTTTTAAACCAGTCATTTGTAACAATGGAAACACATTAAAACATTTTTCTGTACAATCTTTGCATCGCTCAGTGTCCTGCAATGCTGTCCTAAAAGAGAAGATGTGCATTGCACTGTGCGTTCATCTCACGTGGGACAGCGCACAAGGCTGGAACATCACAAGCCACCCACGAGTCCATAAACACAAGATTTCCCTTCTTTGGTGGATAGCCACCTGACTGCTGCAGGATTATGACCAGGATGTATGTGCTACCCAGGAGACAGTGACACTCCAGTTTGATCACTTATTTCACAGCCATAAGCACAGTACTTGTGACTGAGTGTGACCGTCACCAGAGAAACAGCTTTTGACTTTGGGTCTCCCCAGCAGAAAGAGCCATGCTTACACCATGTTGATGTCAGAACTTGTCCAGCCAAGCTGTTTTTAACCAATTAAAAACAGGGACAGGATCATGCCTGGCCACGGGAGATGCATACACAGAGGCTTCAGCAGGCATTGTTATTGCTCACCCTGAACACGGCCTCATGCCACTACAGCTCAGTTTTACCAGGATCCGTGTCATGGTCATCTCCCCACTGACAAAGTTGTGCCATCCCAAGCATGAAAGACTATCTTCAAACATTGTTATAATGCCTCAAAACCTAACAGGACTTAGTTTAGATTTATATAAAGTACATTGGTTCAGAGAGTCATATTTTCAGTATATACTGTGCCTAACAAACAAAGTAAAAATATTAAGAAAGCAAAGGTCTATTTTTGTTTGATAATTTCCCACAGTAAAAAAGCCTCTTGGTTTGCTTTGAAGTCACTTATATCTCTACTGCTTACACAATCATTAAATGGAATTTTCCTTGGATAAAATAGCACTACTCAATAAGAAGTAAAGGCTTCTTGAAAGAGTTCTTTGGTGGCAAATACATTTAAGAGATGAAATCAGACATAAATAATACAGAAGACAATCTTACCCCAAATGCTGGAAAAACAAGTTTTTCTTCCATTTGTAGTAGTTTGCTTTAGAAGACAGTCCCAGGGTGGAAACTTAAAAAAAAAGAAAAACAAAAAAAACCCCACAACTCATTAGAATTAGAGTAGGTAACAAGGGCATACATCATCAAATCTTCTGTAAACACAGTGCTCAAGATTAAACATCCTGCTCTTCTGATTAGGATCCTGTCCAAGTTTCCTGGCATTAACTCACAGATAAGCTGACCTGCTTTAACACTGAGTTAAATGAAGCAATACACCTACTCTCAAAAGGGAAAGAGGATACAAAACTTTTGTGAAACAAACCCCACATTTTCTGTTCCTATTCCTCTAGAATATCTTTAAAGTAAGTCAACGCTCAAGTCAAATTTCGGTACAGAAACTGAAGGGGAAGCACAGACTACACCCAGCCAGGTTTTAATGTATTTACAGAGATCATTGTTTTAAAGACACTCTGTGCTACTTGACAGCTTGTCCCCCTGCCCCATTTTGATGGGATATGGTGTTGCTCATGGAGATTTAGCTGCATCTTCTTGTGATGATATCATCCAGAAAAAGTATGGGGGAAAAGAAAAACAAGAAAAGGTGAGGAAGACCATCTAGAAAGCATACAGAAGGAGCTTCTCACAGAAGTCAGGAAAAGATTACAATCACAAAACCTAAACACTGTGAATCAGAGAATGTGAGTTATGTCAAAAGACCACAGGTCAAGGCAAAGAAGGAAAGAAAGCCAGTCCTGAGACTTGATAAGAAGTTGTGAGATGTGCTTTTACAAATGGTACAAAAAGGCCAAAGTCAAACTACTGAGATTCAGAGATGAAACAAGAACAGGCTTTGTCAAGTGGCACTGACCAGATTAAAAAGACAACAAAAAGGGATGGAAAAGGTTTGGGGTTGGGATTTTTAGAAGAAAAAAAAAAATTATGGGAATTTTTTTTGTTTGTTTGTTTTTTGTTTTGTTTCTGTTATGTCAGTGATGTGCATTTATTTGTATTATGATGGGAAACAGACAGAAGATACTAGAGTGAAGAATCAAGACATAGGAGTGCATGGAAGACCAAGATGAGGGATTTGACTGTGGGACAAGCAGAGCAGGGGGTGTTTAGATGAGACCTGAGAGTATAATAGAGAAAAGGGAAGAGAGGGAGAAAGAATGGAGAAGGACAGGTAAGGGAGGAAGGGGAGACCATGGCAGTCTTTTTCCTTGCGGTAAAGACCAAGTGGGGAAAAGTTAGATGAGAATCTTGGAAAACATTAGAAGATGGAAGATGTAAATGGCATTTTAGGAGAGAGGTTCAATCAAACAGTCTTTCAAAATGTTTTGTTCACACGCAACTGATGGTAACCACTTATGATACATTTCACATAAATGTGGTAAAATACCAAATCCAAAGCAACTCCCAGGAAAGCATGCACTAATGGCTATGAAATCTGTATTTTAATATGAAATTACAGGTACGTTTTACCTTTTTTCCCCATCTTCCATTCCCTGGCAATGCAGGTTGCTTCTTTTCAAATAACTCAGTTAAATTAAGTTGTGTGTTCAGCCTCATTAGCCACCATCTCCATCCCCCTGCGGTTTTAATTAGACAGGTCTCTTTGTGCACAGCTACCTCAATCCTTTCCCCCCAAACAATCCCACAATGTTGCTTCTTTTATGTCATCATTCTTCAAATGCTCCCAATTACACCAGAGGCAGCCCAGGTGATCAGGGCTGTGCAGAGCTCTCCCGTGGAGATGGCAAGGCAGGATCTGCACCCAGCAATACACACACAACTCCTTGGACAGGGCTGAGCTGCCCTTCCACCCATCTTTCACCCATTTTAAATAAGCAAATTTAATTAATGACAATTTATGACAGACTCAAGTGAAGGGTCAGACCCTCTGTATAGACACCAAGCCCCAAACTTTTCCCAGTAGCCTCCTTCCTGCTCCATGTGCCATCCACCACCTCCACACCCAGCCCATGAAATCACAGAGCAGGAACAAGGCCCCTACACCCCACCAAAGTTGGGGATCACAGGTGTCCCCTGAACTCAGAAGGATACCCGGCTCCAGCTCTTCCCCCACAGCACCCACAGCACATCCCTCAAGGCATCAAGACGTGGCACAATCCCACAGACAGCAGAAAGGCTCATGAGAATCTGCTCCAAAGCTCTGACCTAAACTTTGGGGTTTTTTTGTTGTTTTTTTTTAACTAGCAGAGGAACAAAGGTACCAAAACCAATAAGGTGACCAGTTTTCAGCTGGAAATGGAGGTAAATGGTGATGCTTCAGGAAAAAAAAATGGAAGTGGCAAAGGATCATGAGGAGCAAGACAGGACGTTTTAAGGGCAGGGCTCCTTCAACTACTATTTGCAATCTCTTAGAAGACAGACTCTAAGTCCAGCAAGCATGATTGGCAGAAAACCCCTCAGAGCAAAGGACCTCTGCTCCATGGCTGTCCTGCAGCCCCAGAGGAGAGTCTGGGGAGCTCAGCACCACTCCCAGGCTATTCCTGGCTGCCCAGGGTCAGCGGCAGCACAGCAGGGATTAAAGCAACTTAGATTTGTTATGTAAGGGACATGTTGCTCATGGCTTCACTCAAATCCCAAAGATGTTGCTATTATGTAATAGGAACAATCAAGCAGGGCAGCTTTTCTGTGATTTGATTTTTTAAAAGTGCTGAGCAGCTAAAAATGAACAGTGGAATTCTGTCAGACTCAGTGTTATGTTTTCCACTCTAAATCCAAATTTAACCTTAAAGACGCTGTAGTTTATAGGGACAATGATTCAGCTTTCACTTCATTCGAGTACAGAAAAATATAATAAAGCAAACTTTGTCTACCTCCCCACCAGGTGAAGAGCACAGCTTTGTCTTTTGAACCAAGCCCAAGGGCTTTCATTGTTTCAGCATCACTATCTTGCTGGCTCTACTGACATTTAAGGATTACTCATATGAATAAAGGCTGTGGACCTGGCTCTGAACTTTGCTGCTTGGATGGGATGGTGGCCGTGAGCCACTCTGACACTTGGGCTTTCACCAGTGAAAAATGCCAGCTCATTTGGCAAAGTCTCAAGAGTTTGTCTTCTTAGATTATTACTGTAACAATTCTGATGGTAATGCACACAATTTTGCATGATATATCTAGGCATACACATGTGACTTTAAAAAACATGCCTATCAATGCCACAAATACCATTGTTTCTGTAAGCCACATAACTTAAACTTGGGGCATGCTCCAGCAATATCAAGGATGGATAGATGCAGATGTTTCAGGGAGTCTTTGTTGACAATTCAATCAAGCTGCTGTCATATCAAGATTAGCACTTCAGCCAGTCTGATTTTGTTTTAGAAACTTACAAACGTCCAGCTTACAAATCATACCCAAAGAATTTTTACTTTCCTTTCCTTTTTTCCAATGTTTTCTTAGTCTGAGATCGGAAAAGAAGAAAAGCAACCTTCTGATGTAGATCTGATTTCATATCTATTCTCCTAGCCTCTCAAGCTTCTAGGACATTGAAGAAACAATCCAGCTCATGCTAAATACTTGTGATCCTTTTAGGTTAAACCCCAAGCAACCCATCCAGATTGTGATGGTGATACAGCAAACCTGTCCTAAGCACTTGTGCCTGATCCCTCTAACATTTCTAGTCTTGTTCATGCAGTTTGATTTCACCAAAGCTCATGTGAATTGTTTCCAGAGGTTGTTACCATTCCTTCCTTTTTAAAGCCTCGCTATTATATCACACCAAGAGCAGAACAACTTTTCATCAGCAGCAAGAGAAGGACCTAAAATCCCCAGGGTCTAATAGACCAGAAGGAACAAATTCAGCCTTAGACCATGAGTCTGCTGAGCACAGTCAAGTGTAATTTACTTCTAGATTTCTTATTTGTGCCCAGCATCCCGCCAGCTTTCCCTGTGCATAGCATATCATGATTCCTCCCAGCATTCTGGCATGAACAAACTGCATCAAGCTCAGACATACTTAATGCAAAGCTTTATATTTTCCTCCCATCACAATCTAATTCTTGTCCAGTAACACTAGCATACTCTGGTGCACAGAAATGCATTACTCGGGTAATGGTCCCTCTGAATTTTTCTGGCAGGATAAGCTTGAGAATTATGAGAGCTGCCTCAGACTGAAATCACATGTGGCTTAAAAAATTTTATTCCATGTGCCCCATGTGAAACTTGGCAGAGAACAGGGGCCAGAGGGCAAAAGCACTATCAGTCCATCTCTATTTGAGCTACCCTTGCCTGCCAGACTGGCTCTTTGACAGCCCTAGTATTTTGCCATAACGTAGAGCACCCTGTGGGGATAATAAACATGGAAGCCAATTCTTTTAGGATAAGCTATCAAATAGTTAAAATTCAAAAAGTAAAATTTAATAGAGAAACTGATTTGTCCAGTGTCTGTTTTAGAGGCTTGTTTACTTTTTAGCTATGATTTCAAAGGGAAGTCATTCTCCTGTAAGTGCTTGGTGATTATGCCCATGAAGTGAGACTCACAGCTTTACAAAGAAGAACAAGTTATACCTTTTTTCCAGCTTTGCATCTCATGCAGCAGCTGTTTCAAAGCAGTTTACAGCCCTTTGGCTCATATAAAGAACAGCAACCTGTATTACACCAACATCTGAATTGAGAGTCACAGCTGCAGGCTGGGAGGGGAACCCAAGAAAATTCTGATGCTTTTGCTAGTTTTGAGGATTGCATAAAATCACTGATCTGCAAGTTATGTCACTAACAGCAAAAAGCCTGGAAACTGCGGCTACACCAGATGCTTCTGAGGATTAAGCCATTTTCAGAGACATTTGATGTTGAGACCTCTGCTGGAACAAAACTGACTTCACCATCCACAATCTCCAAATACCCTGCAAGAGTGAGCCAGCACACTCCTCCCAGTTTTTGGAGAAGAAGCTAGGGCATGGTCTTAAACCAAAGTTACCACATATATACAGGAACAAAACTTGGTTTTCCTCACCTTCCAGCCAATACGCCTCTGGTGCACTATACGCTACACTACAATACATCACAAAAAAATGACAATAACTTTTCCTTGAGCAGAAAACAGTTCCTGCCCTAAAATGTGAAAATTCACTATCTCAGGAGTTTAGAAACTGTTTGCCTAACAGCCTCTTAACTCATAAATAAAATACAAATCCTTAAAGAAATTACTAAGGTAACTGCTTAAATAAAGTCTTTTAAAAAGCAAGGTCTATTGCACAGGTCTTATGTGGTGCAGCTGAGGGAGCTGAAGTTGTTAAGCCTGGGGGAAAAATAGTCTTGGGCCACCTTATTGTTTTCCACAACTGCCTGAAAAAAAGATTGTAATGAGGTGAGGGTGGGCCTCTCCTCACAGGTAATAAGCAACAGAGCAAGAGAAAATGGTGTCAGTTTGTGCCAAGGGAGATTTAGGTTGGATATTAGAAAAAAATTTCTTCACTGAGAGTTGTCAAGCACTGGAACAGACTGCCCAGGAAAGTGAAGTCACCATACCTGGGGGTATTTAAAAGATATGTAGACGTGGCACTTGGAGACATGGTAGACTTGGCAGTGCTGGGTTAACAGTTGGACTATTTTTCAAATGCTTTCAATATTTTACATATATGTCTTTTGGTTTCAAAATACTGACCAGGTTCTCTGTCATAACAGAGGAACACGGGGCAGAGCTTTAATTGGTATAAGTCACCTGGTTGTCAGGTTACAGCAATTAATAAAGCCTAATCATTTCTCTACTTGCTTTGCACCCTGCAGACCCTTACTAAGGAGATATTTCTTATGAACTCATTGACCGAGGCCAGTCAGGGGGTTTCAGTGTTTGGTTGTACTCTGGAGATCTTTCTGGTCACCTTAGATGAAGCACTGGATCTCACCCTCTTTCCAGTTCCCCATTGGAAAACCCAGATTAGAAGATGATACCATATAATAGCAATAGGCAGAACAATAAGCAAATCAGGTTTCCAGAGAGTACAGCATCAAAGATACACCCAGAAACAGAAAGTGACAGAATTCCCAGGCTCACAAGGATGCCAGTTATATTAGGATAGTGCCAGAGTCAGTAATACAAAAATCCATGTGAATTATTTTCCTAAAGAAAAACTGTTTCATCAGGCTTGAGTTTGCAGTAAAAAAGTTCAGGTACAGAACAAACCACTATGCGCTTAAGTTTTGCTCCCCTTTGCTACTTTCTTTCCAATTTCAGCTGCTTTTGACTTCTTTAACAAAACTGACCACAGCAGGTTTGGTAACAGTTGCAATTAAACAATGTCAGTATAATTATAAATAACTTATGATAAGATGCAGTGCTTGTCTAGGGTAAGCATTTGCTAAATCAGCTATGTCTCAACAGTCTTTTTAGCAAACCTCAGCATCCAGACAGGGAAGGAGGGGAAGAGATCCTCTTGCACTGCTTGCTGCTGGCATTTCAGCAAATATCTTCACCCAGATGTCAATAATTATACCTTGATCTTTTCTCCTACAGAGCCTTCCATCAAGTATTAAACCAACCACTGTGTATGAGTCTCTACTGTATTGTGCTTCACTTTATCTACCATTGTATGACTTTCCAGGGAACACATATTTAACTGGAGTTGGCTGTAACGCTCTGTCCCACACTGATTGCTGGTGCCTCCTGAATGAACTTAAGAAGCAGAAAACACACACAAAAAGCTGAAAATTTTGGTTTTCCTAACTTGAGAGAGGACTGATTCTCACAGACTCTGATGTGCTTTATGGCTGTGGAAGCTGCACTTCTGCTGTTAGCTCTCCTCTCCTATTTTCCCAAATAAGCGAGCATTGCTTACTATAACATAAATATATTTTGCATTTTGTTAAGATCACTAGCCAAATATCTACCTCTGTCCTTAAAGAGACAAATATACAGAGAAACGTGGTACCATATCAAAAGCTACTGCACAAACTAAAGAACACAGACACAGCCTTGCAAAGATTTTCCTCAGTGTCTGTGTCCCATCCCATCATCCCTTCCCGAATAGCAATTTCCAAACTCACAGTGCAGCACTGAAGCAATTATTTACAGAATCCCTCTTCTGTACCTTAAAATAGAGCGGATTTTCCAGAAATTAAGGTGATGCTCAACACCATGGAATGAGAAGTTAACCCTCCTTTGCACACATGTAGCTCACTCCTACCGCTCTTCGGAAGCACAGGCTGCGCTGCTCTCCACAACAGATTGCATAAATAGGAGACAAGTAGCTGGGTGTATTTAATTGCATTGGAAACAGGCAGACTGGTAAAGGGTTTATGTAGCATGGGATACAGAAAAGCCCACAACCCTGCTCGAAATTGGGGATGAGAAATAATAAAAGCCGCGAACACTGCACTGGATGGAGAGAGCATAAAACAATCCCTGTATGAAATCACACGCAAACCAAAACAAAGCATTTATGCATCACATTACACCCAGCTCATCGGCTGCCAAGTGCCTCCTTAGCGCAGTCATCCGTTGCAAGGTTAACCTGCATGCAAACACTTGACATGCAAATGATTTTGCTACCGACACCTTAGTATAAACAAATATTTCTAATGCTTGACCTGCAGAGAGCTGTCTTTGGTTGGGTTATTTTTTGGTTTATTTTTTTACCTTTGCAGTTTTTAATATAATGATAAATGTCAAGGCTCCCGCTGGCTTACTCTTTTCATGTTCAGGGCACTCAGGGACCATTGGCTCCCTAGCAGAGGGACCTGTAGGGAGCCGGTACAGCCTGGTGCCGGGGCACACAAGCCCCCTTCGCACTGTGTACCTTCGGGAGGGGGTGATGGGGACAGGGGAGAAAGAAGCAGGGACAAAGATAGAGAGGGAGAGAAAGGAAAGAGGAAAAAGGTACCCGTACTCATTTAAACAGAGTTGGAAACGACCGACCTAAACGAACAGCTCTTCAAGCAGAAGCATTTGACTTGAGTAGGAAGACCTGGATTCGCTGCCCTATCTTCCACACGCTTAGTTCTCCCTTCCTAGAAAAACGCTGCTTTTTATTCACAGTAGCTGCTTTACCTTCCATCGTTTTACGGAAAAAGAGTGGGATGCTGTTATATGCCTCGCACGGCGCTGAGTGTACTAGCAGCATTTCAGCCCTGCGCGTCCGTGGGCTGCCGGCAAGCTCGGCACCTACCCTGAGCCCTCCGCTCGCCCGTGTCCCGGGGTCCCCAGCCCCGCCGTGACCCGTTTCCCTGGGCCGTGTCGCCCCGCTGACACGCTGCCGCCGTGCAGCTGGCGATTCCGACCCGCGCACGGGCAGCGAAGCCCGCTCGAGCCACTCCGGTTATTGGCATCCCCGGAACTTTTGTCTGGACAGATTTCATCACAAATATTATCCACCCTGGTAAGCTGCGCTCGCTCCCCCATCTCCTGCCCGCACCAGGGGCGCAGGAGCAGCCGCCACCCCCCTCCCGCGCGGGAGCCATCCCCATCTCCCGGAGCTTTCGCTCCGCGTCCGGGGGCGGCGAGCACGGAACCGCGGGGCAGGGACGCGGGGCAGGGCTGCCCGCGGGATGCGCGGCGCTCACCTGCCCCGGTGCCGGCGTCTCCTTCTCCTCCTCCTCCTTCTTCTCCTCCCGCTGCCGCCGCTGCCGGCCCCGGCGGACGGCGCGCGCCGGGCGCGGGCCGCGCTTTTATAGCGGGGGCGGCCGCGCAGCAGCGCCCCCTGCCGGCCCGCCCGCGCCCCGCGCTCCGCCCGCGCCCGCGGGCTGCGCACCGGCACCGAGACACCGGGACACAGGGACACAGGGACACGGGGACACGGGGACACGGGGACACGGGGAGACAGTTCTCGGAGGCGGCTGTGGGGCGCTCCTGTCGCTGCCCGGCTGTGTGTTTTTGTTGGATGGGTTTTTTGGGGTTTTTGGTTTGTTTGTTTTGGTGGGGTTTTTTGATTGTTTGTTTGTTTTTATTTTCTTTTTTTTTTTCCTTTTTTTCTCCCTTTTTTTTGGTTGTTTGGTGGTTTTTGTTTGTGGGTTTTTTTTTGTTTGTTTTTCTTGTTTTTTCTTTTGTTTTGGGTTTGGATTTTGTTTGTTTGTTTGTTTGTTTGGGGGTTTTATTTGTTAGTTTGTTTTGGGGTTTTGTTGGGGTTTTTTTGTTGGTTTGGCTTGTTTTTGGGTGTTCTTGGTGTGTTGGGGTTTTTTGTTTTGTTTTGTTTTGGGGTTTTTTGGGGTTTTTGGGGAGGTTTTTTTTTTAATTTGTGGGTTTTTTTGTTGTTGGTTGGTTGGTTGGTTTTGGTTTGTTTGTTTTGGTTTTTTTCCCCAGGTTAGCGCCCTGGAAGCACGTAGGTTGTTGTTAGTAGGTTAGCAGGTTATGGAGTGCGGGGGGGGGGTTTTGTGGGTTTTTTTTGTTGTTGTTGTTGTTTGGTTTTGGTTTGTTTTTTTTTTTTTAATTGGTTGGGGGGTGTCGGGGGAGGTGCGGAATGTTTGGGGTCACCGTCACTGCGTCTCGGTGCCTCAGATGGCATCAGGCAGAAACGGGACTCGCCCGTGGCGTGGCTTTTCTGCTCCCCGCCTGCCTGCTCTCCCACGCTCCGAGTTCATTTCTCTTTCACTTTAAAAGTGGAAAGATAATCGAGAAATAAATAAATAAATAGGCGAGCAGAGACACAGATTTGCTTTTCAGCAAAACTTGCAACTCGAAGGGTAATCTCCGTCATTTTTACTACGCTTAGACTGCAGCCCAAGGGTTTTACTCCCGTAGCAGAGAGAGCTCTGTGGTACCGGCGGAGGATCTTTATTTTGCGTTTACAGCCTTATCTACACCTACAGCCCGCGCTACCGCTCTCTCTGCGGGCATTGTTACATGCCCGGTGAGGCAGCGCTCATTGTTTCGATCAGCTGTTAAAATCGGCAGCAGGCACGAGATCAGATGGGAGGTTTATGGTCTGTGTTTAATGCTGGGCAACTCAATTAATTTTTATGAAGTCCTCTGGGCAAATGCATGAAGATCTGTTCAGGAAGGGGTGATGAAGGGATTCCTCGTTTGCGAGGCCAGCCAGATGATGCACAGGATCCTCCTGTCTGGGAGCACTCGCAGTGACGCCTGGAGACACCGGGAGAGCAGCCAGCAGCTTACACAGAGGTATGAGACAGAGAGTGCCCAGGAGTCTAGGGAGGCACGGGAAGAAATGTCCACTATCTGCATCCCAGTGCCAGCCTGGCCCTTTGGCAGCTGGGATTCAGTACAGTATTGAGGAAAGCTCGCTTTCCCAGCGCCTGTCCGGTCAGGCTGGCGTTGCAGCCTCATACGGCAGGACAGTCACTGTCATAGGATATGTCCTTATTTCCCAGGCACACAATAACTTCCTTATTTCTGCCTGTGCTCAAACACACCATGCTTGCATCTGTCTGCAATCTAAAGTGCCAAGTACCATCCCTGTGCCACCATAAGGGTGTCTCTTATCCTTAAAGGACCTTCCTTTAAGGTTTGTCCTCCTGCTGAATAAAGCTGTGTTCCTCCCCCTGCTCCCTGCCCCCAGCCACCCCACGCTGGCCTAAATGCTACGCTTCAGTTACAAAGACAATGAAGATAAAGGATCTTAGCTGGTAAAGTCACTGAGAGCATCTCTCTGGCCAGCACAAAGGAGGACCCTGACAAACCAGGCACTGGCTGGTTTATCTGCGCTGGTTTGGGACGTGAACCCTCCCGCCTCCCAGCAAAGCAGGCAGGACAGGAGATGTGGCTGCACCCCAGCTCACAATTCAGAATATTGTTTATGGTCAAGCCCTGATCTTATCTGTGGCTAAAATAAGGAGAGGGGATTCTGAAGAAGTGGAAGAAGCCATCCCGCTCCTCAGCCATTGATTTTCAGACAGCAGCAGTGCCATTTGTCTTGTCCAAAGGCATTACCATGAAGCTGTTGATGACAGGGATTTAGCAGGCTTTCACTGCCCTCTTTTACATCAGTCTTTGAAAGGACCCACTGGCTCTATTAAAACAGGGACAATAACAGAGAAAGTCCAAATTTACCCCAAATATTAATCAGCCTGAAAATATCCATTGTATGGAAAAAACCCAGATACATGCCAGCATCAAGTTGCTTCCCTCAATCATTTTTGCAAACAATTATTGCTACCTTCCTTTGACTTCTGATTATGGAACTATTGCACTCTAAAAGATAATTCATGCTGTTATCACACCTAATTAAAAGTTACTTAGCTGTAGAATGTGGGCCTCAATTTATTTATAGATTCTGTGCAGAACTGCTGTAGATAATTCATATAAACTTGTTTTTCTTCAACATTTGGAAGAGAGATCTCTAGCCTATACAAATGTTCATTGAAAGATTTCTTATGCAACTCCAACAAGCAGAAGACATAACAAAAGAATAGTTGTTTGTGCTGTAAAGAGTAAAAGAAAATGATGAGAAACTGAAGAGTGGATGGCTTTTATACATGTAGGCAGAGCAGTTTCAAGCCGAACCCGCTTTGTTGATGTGTTTAGGAACAAGCTGCTGCAGCTACAGAGAGGTGGCAGAATAGCCTCACACATAGACCTGGAAATAGAAGGCAGTGAGGAGGCCCTGTCCCAGGGCAGGGACAGCCTGCCTTGGAGCACACTGGACTGGATAGGGCCCTGATGGAACTGGGGAAAGACATAACCACACGCCCTGGCCGTGGCTGGCCTGTCAAGCCCCCTCCCAGGACTTCCCTCCCTATCGTTAAGATCATGGATGGTGGGCACACTGGAGGCACCTTTTGCTGCACATCCAGGCTTCATCCCTGGTGTTTAAACAAGCACCAGTTTACCTCAGTGGCTCTTGTAGACATCCAGTGGCTTCGATAATCTGCATCTGTTAAATGATAGCTTAAGAGAAATATGAAGTTCAGTTGAATGTTATGCTTTTTTGCTTACTTGCTTTTAGCAATTTGCTTGCTTCTAGTAGGGCAAATTTTCCAGTTAGTCAAGTAAAACAAACATCTAGGTAGATTTAGCGAATCAATCCAAGTTACAGGTCTCCTGGATTCAGGAGCAGAGGTAACAGGCTCTGATTGTGCTGCTGGACATGGTGGGACCAGGGAACCGGCTGGACTGGTGATCATCTATGCTGATTAACTGTAAGTGTGCCGCAAGGCCGATGCCGTGCAGCCTGGCACGGCAGGACAGTGCCTGGGCACAGCCTGTGGAGTGGCATACAGGAGGGATTGTCCCCAGCAAGCCACAGAGATGGGACTGCAGTGCTTCCCATTTCCTTCACCCTACGCAGTCCGCCAGCTCTGTCACAGGAGGCTTTTCAGCCACAAGCTTCACTCCAAGTCATGCAACCCACACCCTCTTTCATGCAATAAAAGACCATTCCTCTGGGCTGTTGCACAGCTTTACATTTGCTCAGGCAACATAAGTTGGGAAGAAAAAAAAAAAGGAAACATCTCTGCATTAATACAAATGTCTTAGGACCACAAGGGCACCAGATGGGGGACTGGGATCAAGCAGCATGGATACAGCCAGTCTGTGCCCGTGGCAGCTCCTGGCTCTGTTTACTTAGTGATAAATACAAAGCCGGGGATGCCAGAAAGCTGCATAAGGCTCATTTCTCTGCAGAAATAAGCAAGAGACACAATTGGCATTCAGCTTTGCAGATTATCTGGGAATGATGAAAGTCAGGGGAAAAAATAGCCTCCTCTCCTCTGCTTAGATAAAGCTGCAAAAGCTGCAACATCATATTAAGGCTATTAGCTCCAGAAGATTTTTAAAAGGTTTTTGTACCAGAGAGGGTGCAGCTTGGGTCTGCATGAGGAAGGGCCCACAGAGAAGCTCCTGGGCTGCAAGCACTGCCGAGGGCACAGCAGAAGGGACAGGAGCTGCTGCCTGGGGGCACAGATATGCTGTTGCCTGGTGCTCAGCTCTGACTGAATGAGCTGGGCTGTCTCCCAAGGGGACTTTGCCTTAGCCTTCCAGGTCTGGCCTGCACAGTTTATGAGCAAAAACATTGCAGCTGAAACTTTGATTTTGTATATATTCTTTTGTGTTGTGTTTTTGGTTGTTGTGGTTTCGGGTTTTTGTGGGTTTTTTTTGTTTGGTTGGTTTGTTTGTTTTGTTTTTTAATTTAGGTAATTACAGTAGTCCTAGCAGCTATTTTTATTTAAATTCCATCTTAAACTTCAGTTACACTGGGTAAAACCTGAGTGCTGACATACTTGTCCCAGTATGAGGCTATCTGATACTGACTTAGGTATCTCCTTGTCTTGAATAGCTGTAACAACGCAGGCACTTTTCCATTAACACAAGCGGTGACTGGGTCACTTAAACTGTTATCAGAGTAGTTAAAGTGGGACAAATCCTGTGTCCCAGTAAACACTGAGAAGTTGGCTCTGTCTGTGACTGCTGCTCTTCTCATCATGGGGGAGACTGGCTTGACACAGCCTTCCAAAGAAAACTGCACTGCAAAGATGTAGGGGAGCTCTATGTAAATTACAGCCAAACCAACTTATTCTCTCATCTGTGAATACTGGCTGGCCAATTTAATTAGAAATAAATGGCTGCAGTCAGGGCAAATCTATCTTGTAAAGCAAAGAGTCTTGCCCAGGAAAATAGTTAGTCTATGAAGCTGATTTCTCCTTCATTTAAATTACGAGGGCTATCTTCAACACTCAAGTCACTAATGACTGAAAATCCTGCAAAAGCATTGCATTAGGCACGCTAACAGCAACAGTAACCTGCTCATTTTTGAGTGGAGTACAACCAATTGGTGAGGATGACTTCAAATACTCTTCAAATGGCTGGATTATTTTAAGCCATGAATTCAAAATCTTCTGGGATCACAATAGTTGCTTCTCTGAGCTGTGTTAGCGCTTGATAACAGCAGTGAAGCACTGCAGACAGATGATAAAGTGGTTTGATGTGAGCTCTTGCGAATGACACCGTGGAAGAAATCTGTCCCATGAGACCTGAGGAATCCCAACCACGAAGAAGAGTAATTGCGGTCAGATAAAAATGGCAGCTTGCATAGCACATCAACTTGCTATCTGAATAAATATAATTGAGCACATTTACTTGGACCAAGGGGTCTTTTCATCTGCATAATTTCTAATCATCATGAGAAAACATGGCACAATTTAAGTAATATTTATCCAGTCCGGGTTTTTTCCCCAATTTGTGCTGAAGAAATGTTACAACTGAGACAAACTCAGCTGTTGAGGCAGCCCAAATAGTGTGACTCTCTGTAGATCATGGATTTCCATGGATTCATGCAGTTGCATATCTAAATATGTGTACATACACCTATGTGTAACTGCACATTCACAGTCAGCAGCCTATTTGCAGATTGCCTGCATCTGCTGCCTTTTGAGCCACAAACTATCAAGAGTGCCTAGATCTAAACAGTACCCGTTCAAAGAGCAGCACTCAAGACAACAGGATGGTCACATTGCAGAGGAACCACCTCCCTCCAAATCCTCTGCTAGTGGTGGGATTTAGAGGCTGTCAGAGTTCAGAACAGGAAAACAAGGAGCTCCAGCGTTGAGCCTGGAGTGAGCTTTGGTGGCTGCTTACTCACATGGGGCTGCTGCCATCAGGTGACAGACTGCACCCAAGTTGCACCTTACTGACCGTGGGTGGGAGGTCTTATTCTCCAGTCCTTCCCCCACATTTCAGTCCCAGCCTCCTGCCTCATTTCCCCAGCCCTGCTGGTTGCTGAACCCACACTGGAGCCAGTTCATTTCATTTACCCGGCTCAAACCACTCCAGCTGTCATCACATAGCAGGGCTGCATTCCTGCTCTCCTCATAGTGGCCCCAGCACTTGCTGGAGCTGCTCTGAGCCACTCCAGCACTGCAAAAAACCAGCAGGACAACAAAGGTCTTCTCCTGAGTTGGCACATTGAACTGGAGCAGCAGCAGTGCTGCAGCACAGCACTGGGGAATGGAGGGCAGGAGGCAAGACCCTTGGAGGCAGCAGCAGGATGGGCTGAGGGCTGATTTGGCAACACAGCCAGGCTGGTTTTAGGTGGTTCCTTTTCTGCCAGGTTGATGACTGACTGGCAGAAAATGGGGGAAAAAAATTAAGAAAACTGATGTGCCTCACAGAGGAGTTCAGTGAGTGTCAGCATTGGTAAGTGAGGTGGAGTGGGGAGAGCAGGAAGGGTAAGGGGAAAGGAGAGCATGGAGGGAAGGGAAGGATTTCAGCTTTTGTCAGAGCTGGTTGGATTGACTCAGCATATCGTGCACTCTGCTCATTGAAATGCAGCTGATCACCGAGATAACCTTCCCTACACAAAGGAGGCCGGATCCCTGCTCCTTCCTGTGTGCATGACTGGAGGGCTGCCCAAGGATCGACCTGGGGAGGAGCAGGTGGAGGGAAGGATGCCCAGTGGGAGTCTCTTGTGAAAACACAGCCTGAGTCTGAAAACTCTGCCCTCCCACTACAGGCTGGCTTAGGGAACTGAGGTGCAATTTTTTAAATTTCCAGAATTTTTTTTCAGGAAAACAGTCCTTGTGCAATGTAATAAGTGGCTGGACTTCCACAAATCGGCAGCAGAACAGGCTGCAGGCTGTGGGCTGCAATAGCCCTGACTTGTGGTAAGATCTCACACCAGCCACACTGCTCCTTCAGCCACCCAGGAACACAGAGGAAAGAAAAGGGCAGAAAGAAAGGACACGTAATGGAGTCATCCTGTGTGATCAACGAAGGAACAGGGAAAAACTGCCTGTGCAGGAAGCAGAGATACACCCTGTCCAGAAAGCATGGGTAGGAAGAGGGACCTGGACCTAAATTTAGGAGCACATGAAGTTATTGATAAGCATGCACCCAGCCCTCCTCTGGCAGCCCAGAAGCACCCGTTTGTCCCTGTAACTTACATCATTTTAGAGATCCACAGGGATCATTCGAGCCCCGGCTCTACCAACCATCCTCATTACTGTGTTTTCCATCCTTTACCTTGATCGACTCTCAATTCATCTGAGGAGAAGGGAGAGGAGAAAGAAGATGTGACTATTAAAAAGCAGCAGCAAGAATCCTCTCAAAAGTTTTACATCGAGTGTTCAGCTTGGCTGGTAAAGCGACTGAATTCACTGGATAATGAACCAGCTTTTCCCTCAGAATTAATGTAAGGGAGGAGGATGTGTCAGGGAGCTAAGAAACATACCTTACATCCACAAGAACACAGTAATATTATGCGGAGGATGAAAACTCTGGAGCAGGATTGTCCAGGTCATCACCTGAGGAGGACACAAGACATCCACTCTCCTGGCTGCTTTATCCAGGAGAATGAACACCCAGCATCTTTTACTGTGTTTTTGATGCCTCTTTCTGAGCAGCCACCTTCAGCGTCATCTTCCTCAGATGAATCAAGATCTGTCAAGTCAATGCAGCATGAAAGGCAGAAATGAAGGATAATGCTTGAGTGCTCTCTCTCTAAACAAAGCAGCCAAGATAATTTCCAACACTTGCCTGCTCATTAATTCTGATGAGAAAAACTGCTTCCCTATCCATTGCATGGCTAGTGCTCATGTTTTCAGGAGCATATTCTCAGTGGGAAGGAGACTATGGCTGTGCATTTCTTCTGTCTAGCCAAAATAAGGGCTGAAGACGTGTCACAGCTCTCTCAAAGCCTGTGATTTCAGTTCTCTGAATGTTGCTGCCCAGATGCACTCCAAACTGGAGCTTTATATTTGAAGGTGTCTGTGCTGTGGGGGAGTCAGGCCTGTCCAGGGGACTTAGGCAGGTTGGATACAAGACAACACTGCAGTCAGGTGTTTTTACAGAGGATTATGGACCTTGCCAGCCTTGCTGGACATTCCCATTTTGGAGGTTGCTAGCAATGCAGTGGTCAGACCAAGCAGCTGTAAAACCATACCCAAAGATATCCTCCTCAGCTGCCTGCTGGTCTGATTTATACCATGGCTTTGCAAATCAGCAGTAGGAAACCACACCCTGTTCTCACCAGTTACCACTGTTTGGACTTGTGATAAATCAGAGAGAGGAGAAGAACAGAGCAGGTTTTTACAAGAACATTATTTTCTGTTTCTGTTTGGATTGCTTGTTTTGAAAACTCACAGCTTAGGGAGCACTGTAAACTGTGACCAGGGAACAATAAACATGGCCAAGCCCTGGCTGAACATTGCTGGAGCAATGGTAGTTCTACAGATTTCCATTCTCCATTCAGAGAGCCCTTCTCTGCATCTCCTCCTGGGAGAGTTGGGAACTGTCAAAATCAAGAATAAATTGAAAACAGGAATGGCTCAGCTTTATCATGGTATCAGCTAGTTTTTCCTCAGTGTATGTTTAGATAATAGCAGTAAAGAAAATAGAAGCTGGTTTACAGTAGAGCTGCTGTTACCGGTGTCATTCAACTGCTGGAAAAGCAGCACCAGGTAATTTTCAGGGAAAACTCACTGCATATAACTATGTGAGGGAGGAAAACAGCAGCAAATGAGGACCAGGAGGGAAACAACAGCAATACAGCCACAACCAGGAAAGCAAAGGAAACTGACACTCATGTGGATGCAGAATAATGAGCTTTGTGCAGCTATGACTGACAGTGGGGCTTATCAGCAGCCCAAAATGGCAGGGATGCTCCTCCAGAAAATGATATTGCAAATGAAGTGGAAGAATGAAAAATTATGACAGTGACTCTGACAAGCTCCAAGGAAAGCAAATCCTTCAGCAAGTGCTTTAGCAGGCCCATAAGCAGCAGTGACATTGGCTGCAGATTCTCTCCTGAGGGCAGCTCAGTCCAGCAGCCACAGAGAGAAGCAGCAGTGAGAACAGAGCTCAGCCCTAAAAGAGATTTCCGCATACTGAAGACAGCTGAAAAGATTCAAAGAAGGCCCATTATTTATACAGCACTTATATTAAAACCTCTTATGTGCCATCATCTTCTTATCTGCCAATCTCCCCTGGCTTTATGGCACCATCCAGTAATAACCCAGTTAGGCTGTCAGACTTTTGATTCTCACACTTTAAAGCCCAGGGTTCAACAACTGGGACTAACAGCCAAATGCCCCGTGGGATTTGGGGAGAGTTTGAGGTATTTTCCCACTTTGCTTTCCGCTGGGACAAGGTTTCACTTCCCCGAGCCTGAGTTCACCTGCAGAGACATCACAGAATTTGGGGTGTTCTTGCTGAAAGTAACCCCTTGGCAATGGGGACTGCAGTTTAAAGAAGGGGTGAGTGGAGGAAGAGGAGGCTAGCTGAGTCCACAGCCCATCTGCCTGTGCAGGGCTGATGGTTCGTTGGGGTTTACCACAGCCTCCACAGGATTTGTAGGCAAGAGAAAAGAGACACAGTCAAGAAGCAAGAATCCTCTTCTGGCTTCCCTAAGAGCAGAGGAAGAAGGCTGCTCCAGGGCTTCCTGCAAGCATCAGTTATACAGGCTCCCACAGGGCAGGCCACCTGTCAGCCTCCTTTGCTATGGACATTTCCATTTGGACACTGCCCTTTGCGCTTGACTTTGCTTTGTAATGAGACTGTGCGGCCTCTGAAGCAATTGAAAGAAAGAAAAAAGTTAGAACTATGATGTATCTGCTTTTCTGTGAAAAACACATTTATAATTGAGTCCTACAGACAGGGTTGGAGGACTGAAAGGGGATTTTCTCCCCCTCCTGTTTCTTTACTTTCTTTCCTCCCCCAGCACATATTTGTTTCACAGCACTTTCCTGCACTAACCTCAGAGATGGACATGTTTTCATTTCAGGTGCTTGACCTATTGTCCTTGGGTATTGTATTTAACCAAACTCAGCTCTAAGCCCCTAAGAACGAATGGATTGCTATGGCTCTATGAATTTTGTAAAAATGCTGTAGGAAATGTCAGCTTCACTGTTTCCAGGGTTTGTGTTTAAGGAAAAAGGATTACTGTGCCAGTGAATTACCAGCTCCTAGCTCCTGCAAATGAGACTGATGCAAACCTTTCTCAAACATCTGGGAAAAACTGGGATTAAAAACTGTGCTGCTGCAGTCCAAACACTGCCCTGTTAACTCTGATATTCTCTGCCTCCCTGTCCCAAGGGGGCCCATGCAGCCCCCCTCACGTGGGGCTCATCGTCACAGCTGGGGACACGCAGGGGCGCTCCCCACACTGGCAGTGTCCTCCCTCAAAGGGAGACAATGGTGTGACTGCCATCCAGCTGGACACCTCACAGCCTGCACAGGGAGAGCCCCCCTCACTGTATCTCCGGTGAACCCTGGTAACAGCACCAGCCTCTGGCTCTGGAGCTGCTGGAGCCTGTTTTCCCCCGGCTTGGCACCACCCGCTTGGGTTACCTGTGATAAGGGATGCGGCTGCAATTGGGGCAGCTGTAAGAGCAAGACCCCCATGGGCTGTGTGGGGATCAACCAGGCTGCTGTGATACCCTGTGGCTTCTCTGATATCTAACAGTGCAAGTCAGCTCACCTACCTGTGCTTCTGGGGGAGGGCACACGGGGTACTTGGCCGCTGCCTTCGTGACACAGGTGAGTACTTGAGACATTTAAGATTTCTATTTCCGTATCAAACTTGGCTGAAACCAGACAAAAGGAATTAGGAATCCAAGAGATTCAAAAGACAAGTAATATTTTATTGTGTGACTCTTGGTGATGGCGCTGTGCAGGGCCAAGAGTTGGACTCAACGATCCTTTTGGGTCCCTTCCACCTCAGCTTGTTCTGTGATTCTGTGATTAGCTTCCAGCAAGCCTCAGCTCAAGTTTTCTTCATCTCACCTGGTAGGCCTTATCCTTTGCCACATTGATTGCTGCCTCATAATTTACACCCAAAAGTATGCGTAGATGTGTTATCACAGCTCCTCACAGGCACTGTTCTCACTAACCACATCTCCACTTCAGGATGCTGACCACGTCCAGACACCTGTAAAGGGCGGTGGTACCTGATGGAGGTAATGGCCACTTTTCCTGGGAAGAAAGAAGGTGGAAGAGACCCATACCCAGGAGAGTGTGCTGATACGAGAACAGCATGGGAGAATATAGTATGTATGGGGGGAAAAAAAAAAAAAAAAAGAGAGAATATGAAAAGAAACTAGAAGGGAAGTGTAGGATGAGGTAAAATAAATCCAGTATTAATCTGATGAAAATTTACTTGTGTCATTCAGTTAGAGACCACAGTGCATATGCCAGTAAAAAAAAAAGCGTGTATATACTGTTGAGGTATTCCTTCCCAAGGACTGACCATTTTCTGGGAGGAATATTATTCATTTCCAATAAGGAGAGCATTAGTATTTATAAAAAGAATCTCAGGGCAGGAGACGAGAGGACACCTGGCAGTGATCCTTATCCCATAAGTGATCTCCAGCTAGAAATCAGGTTTGAAGTAAATAAACAAACCTGAGCAGGAGCATGCTCTTAAAAAGGAGCAGTATGTATAGCTCCTAATTGCAGTGACATCTGCTTTGTCCTTAATGAGTGACAACTGAGAAAGTCTCTTCCCAAAAACACTTTTGACATTATCGACATAATCAGAAGTCATCACAATATATGCAGGCAATTAGTGACAACCACATTTCAAATAAGGAGTAAATCTGCCACAAGTGTCAATATTCATCTGGAGAGTACGAATCTTTGAGTCATATTTAAATGAGTTCCCTTAATTAAACCGACAATGAAGTCAGTTCATGTTTATGAAAGTGCACCTCTTCCTCTGTCATCACAGGTTAAAGATTCCCTGGAACTTTCTCTCCTTTTTTTATTAAGAGCTTGTAGAACTGAATCAAGTTTGATCTTGCAGGCTTGGGCCTATCATCATACATGGGCTCACCCACATGTTTTGGATGCTCACAGAAAAAGAACTCATGCTTTAAAAAGCTGCAGCACTGCTGATCCTGATGTAAGTAGGGGCAGGTATGAGCCTTGGCCTGCATTGATGGGCTGCTGCATCAGGGTATGATATAACATTGCATGAAACTGTACAGATCTACATTTAGATTTGCTTCTACATTTCAAAATCACATATAAAAAGATGAAGCCATGCATGAAAAGATAATACTGTTAGGGTAGAACTTTATAGCATTCATAAAAACGAGCAACTCTGGTATCAAATAGCTGTGCAGTTGCACTTGCTTTTAAAAGTTTTCAAAATATGGTGCTCATTAGCAATAAACTATCTGATAACCAAATAAAAATGCAAAAATAGTTGCCTAAATCTGAAAGACTTCCCTGCACAGATTTATTAAATTGAAAGTATGAATAATGCTATCTGAGCTAATAGTTGTTTCTGCAGGGATCTAGGGTGTTTTTAATGTATCCAAGATGTTAGCTCTCTGGCTAAACTGGTCTTACATATCTAGCTCAGCCTGCCTTGAGCCTGGATGATTTAAAAAGAACTATGACCTAGGATGGAATTGCAAGTCAGATCTAGGGCATCTGTGCCTGGGGTATTGTTACATTGTCTACAAGCATCATTCAATCTCCTTTTGCTGACTGCATTCAGCCCTAGTAAATAAAGTAAATACTGCCTCCAGCTTAGGCTCTGCTTTTTCAATCCTAAGTCTCAAAGCTGACAACAAATAGGAGGTATTCATTATCAACAAGAGTTTGCTGAAATCTTGATGGAGCTATTCAAAGCAATTTTTATGTGAGAGACTCTGTTTGAGATAGGAACCTGCCATGCCAAAGGGCAGGCTACTCTTTCTCCACCTGACACAAATCTCTCCTTTAACATTTCAATAAATGCTGCTCCTCAGTCGCCTCCTGGGAAAGGATCAGGGTCCAGGGCAACAGCTTTTTTAGGGATTGTAAGAAAGAGCACATTTTAAGTAATAGAGTTTTCTTTCAATTCTGAAGATGAGTCTGGAGTGGTTCATGCCCTGAGTATGTAATCATCTCTAGTTTTACATTTCCTGATGGATCTCTCCCTTTGCACAGACTTGTATCTATTTTCAAATATTTGCCATCTTCTTTTCCTGTCCTTGAAAACTAGCTCTTGTGTAAAACTAGCTCTGCTGTCAAATTCTACCTCCCCTCCATACAGTGTGTCATGTTGTGATTTTCTTAAACCGGCTGATGACAGAGGCATTAGACACTGTTCACAGGTAATAAAGAGCCTGTTTCAAAGCTTTGTCAATTTAATTTTTATTTGTTAATTCGAATCAAAACTTAAATAAAATATCAGCTAAGCTGAAAACAGGGGTGGAGGGGGATATTCAGCTTGTTGAATTATAAGGGAATTCCTAACTACGGCTACACAGCTAACCTTAGATAGGAGAGCACGGTTGACATCCCAGGTCAAAAATACACCCTGGTATAAGCTGCAGAATGCCTGCAGGCACCCGAGCTGCTCTGCGGGGATTTTTGGGATCTTCCAAACCTTTACCAGTCAGCAGAGGGCAACACAGTCACAAAAACAGGGAAACCTTCACGGGCTCTGTACAAACGTGTAACCCCAACCCATGGCTTCCTGAGCTAACGTGAGCAGGATCAGGTTCCAGCCTACTGCAGCCAGGGATGAAACATTCTGTACAAAACCCTCTTTTCCCCAAATACAGCTGATAAGCAAATGAAAGGACACATAATAAGTAAACCAACTACAGTTGTCAGCATCCCAGTGGAATAATTCAGAATTTTGATGTGATAACCAAGAAATAACCAAGTTCAGCAAAACTTGTGAGCTGGCTACACACATTTTAAATGTAAGGTCAGCACAGGGATATGGGACAGCCTCTAAGCTGGAGAACTAAACAAATGGAAATTCTGGCATAAGCTTGAAAAGAAAGTTACTGGAAAGGACTCTTTCACTCTTGATGGCGACGGTACAAATACTGGACCAGACCCTAAGGGTGCAAAATCCAGCAGAATATGCCCTCTACCTGTGTGGTACTCTGTTATACAACAGGCTGTGTTGTGGAGGGGCTTAATCCCACTCTGCACCTGGATTTTCCTTCATGGAGGGTGGAATTTGTGTGAGATTAGAGTTGAGGAGAGACAGATACATGCACAGTGAGGAAGCTCAACAGAGCTGCAACAGAAACAAGAGACAGGAAACATGGCAGGACAGAGGCATCCACTGGAGATTTCTGACCCTTTTTTTTTAAATAGTCACTGCTTGTATGCCAAGTCTCTGAGGATATGAAAACCATATCAACTTGAATCAAATATCAGTTATACTCTTCTGACAATGACCAGAAGTAGATACCTAGAGAAATATTTAAGCAAGGAAATGCCTGTAGAGATACTGCCCAGAACATCCTGCCAACCAGTCACAACCTGCAGGGCAGTGACTGCCTGGACCATATGGGCTGTGTTTGTGTTTACCAGCCCCTCACCGATTTCTCTGATGAGAATTAAATGCATGAAGACCTTTGTCACCCTCCAGTTCCTGTGGCAAGGAGTTCACGGAGCCCATAGACTTTTGATGAATCACCTTGGGTTTTGCCCTGAAACTTCCTACCCACTGGTTTCCCTCATGCTCACACTGGAAGGGATGAGGAAAACCCTCTCCTGTTCCATACTGCTCCGGCACTTAGAGTCTGCCTCCCTCTCTCCACTGTCACCTCTATTCCAGCTAGAAGAACTGTACTGTTTATTTACTGTAGGGAAGAAGCCCCATTGCTTTGACCACTTTTGACATCCTGCTCTGAACATTTTCCAGTCCCAACCCAACTCTTTAAAGAGGCAGTTGAACCTTCCACTTCTGTTTGCAGGGAATGACTAAAATAACAACTATAATTGAAGATTACTAAGGTACAGCGCTATTCAGCTGCCTATCTGCCTTGTCACAATGCAGCAGAGATGTACAATAAATACTACCAAACTTAAACAAATGACAATCAGAAGTCAAATGAAACTAATGAAAATCAGAGGATGACAAAAATCATTCCTTCTTCTTTACTCCTCACCCTAGAGAGGAAAATGGTCACAAATGATCACCTCCTTCCAATTCTGTAACACAGCATCTTATTCTAATGGCATCTGCTCTGATCTCCCACAGTCAGAGTGGCAGTTTCAGGTTTCCAAGCCAGGCACAGCTTTCTTTTCTCATAATGAATTCTGCCTTTCCAGCATATCAGACATAATGTGGTTGCTATGGAATGGAGTTTGCCTTTTGCTGTTGAAAGATGATGGGCTTTCTCATTTAGCAGCATGCTGTTCCATGGTCAGGGCCTGGAGGGGCCTTCAGCTTCTGGCATGCCAGAGGTAGCTGATGTTCCTCTTTTAGCTCTTTATGATCCACTCTACATTTTCCAAACGTTCTTTCCGAACAACCGCTTGCTGGTTTGCTGTTGTCAATTTCACCTCATGTAGCACAGTCGGCCACTAAGGATTCTTGAACAGACTTTTCCATTTTTGGAGTGGGGAAAAACACAAATGTAAAATCCGTAGCTTTGGTCGTTACGCATCTGCTCCTTCTTTCTGCGAGCACTTCTACAAACCCCGCGGCAGCCCGAGGGTTTGCTACAGACCCCCTACACCCCGGGACACAGCAAGTCTGCTGCAAAAGAGCAACAGCTCCTGGCACTCAGAGGAGGGATTCGTGTTGCCGACGCTGGGTAGATATCCCACAGGTTGCTCTCCTAGATCAATACTACCGGCCAGGATTATTTAACACCCAGGAACAAGATCTCCCTGCGGCAGAGCGTACAGCCAGCGCGCTCAGCGGAGACACGAGGGGCTCACACGTTCTGCATGCGCCGGAGCCGTGCTGAGGAGCACGGACACACGGACACACGGACACACGGGGCCAGCCGCCGAGCGCCTGGAGGAAGTGGGAGCCTCTCCTGCAGGCACGGGAGGTGTCCATTCTGCCGGCAGATAAGGAGCGGGCGGCGGAGCCCCGCGGCTCGGCGGGGATGCCGGGCAGGCCGTGTCTGCAGGCAGCGGGGGCACGCCGGCCTGGCCCCGGCTGCGCGCTGCTCCACACGTACCGGGAGACCGGAGGAAGGATTTCCTCTGCTCGCTCCCTGCCCCTGCACGCAGCCCGAGGATGAATCACGAGCCTACAACTGCAAGATACCGGGGAGTTTTTTCAGCATCCTGGATGCAACCTGCCTCAGCCCCAAAAGAAAGGTCTGAGTTAGTGGCGTTCCGCACTCCCGAGCTCTGTAAAAATATACATCAGCTGCTCGTTTCATTTTGCTGTCCCTTATGGCAGGAGAAGCGAAGGCAGAAAAATGCAGAAATTGCGTAGATGAGATAGGTGGAGGCTGAAAAAAAACCCACTGCAACTCACAAATGTAATTATCCCAACAGTTTGTCTTTTCAACCCCCTTTCTGAGAAGACACTGGACAGTTTCAAAACTGATTAATGAGTGCTACGTTGTTGACTGCCAGGAATAGCATCCCGCTGGATCAAAAGAACAGGCAGCCTCATCAAAGAAAGACCAGACACAAGGGATTACACCTCACATGTCACTGGAAACCCACCTATGAAATCAAAAGAAAACTAAAAGTTGTCAAGGGCCGCATGCTCAAATTTTATGGTCTTCCAGGACTGAAATACCACACAAATATACAACATGTGACGTAATAGATTTTTATTTATATGTGAAAACTGCTGGCAGCAGTGTGGAGGGTGCTCCGTGCATGTGCTCTCCTAGGAGATGGAATGGTCCTTTGATTAGGAAAAAAAAAAAAAAAAAAAAATTAAGAAACACTGTCTTGTACTGTCCTTTGGAGAATTTTAATTGGAATAGCTTCATTGTAACCCCCTCTCCACAAAGGGAGGTGGCAGTTTCAGCTCCTGCTCTGAAGACTGCCAGCAGCGTTTAGACTTATGCCCAGCACAAGGACCTAGATATATCCGTGTGGGCATGTAGAAGCAATAGCATGGAAAACAAAATGAGAAAGGTCCCAGCATTTATCTGTCGTGCCCCACTGCCTTCCCACCGAAGCAGCAGTGGGCTTGTGCCGGCAGAAGCATGGCTGAGGCATCAGAGGAACGGGATGCAGCAGTGGGAGGCAGTGTTGCATCATCTGCATTTGAAGTCGCTCTGTTTTCCCTTCATAAACCAGGGGAAAGCACAGCTCTTAAAAGCAATTCAGAAGAGGAGACTGTATTCAGCTCTCTTTACTTTACCAGTGGGAGCTTTCTGCTTTCCTATCCTATTTGAAACGATATGCCTTAGTGCTTCAAAGTCATTTTGGAAAGAGGAATGAGTGCATTGAGCTGCATAACTCCTGCAGCATAAAGAGAGGTCAGGAGTGGGTTTGCATAAAAATTATGTTATCCAGTTCACAGGGAACTATTACTGCCAGGCAGCTTCAGGGATGGAAATGGAACAGATTAGACAGATCTTATTGCTCACATCAGTGCTGATGAACGGAAAATTTGTTTTACAGCTGCATAACCAACCAACCTACCTCCAGCCCACTAGAAACAGGACTCTGCTGTAAATCAGTCCTCAGAGTTCCCTTCATAATCAGTAGAAAATGCCAGATGCTGTCAGGCACGGTTTCACTCCCCATGGTAGCACCCTGTCCTGAGATGCCACACAGCCACTGTCAGAGCAGCACTCAAAATCTGGTATTGATCATCTGGGGAGCCTGCAGCCAAAGAAGTTGAGCGTGGTGAGCTCTCCAGAAGTACATCCTGAAGTTCAAATAATTCCATTTATTTTTCATTTGTAGTTGATAATCCCAAGTGCTGCTTTAGGATGCTAGGGTCATGTAACTCACTGTGACACATTTGCTTCATTTTGTTTCCTGGAATTATACAGCCTTTGATTCTCTTGTTGTATCTGTCCTATGTATCCAGGATTAACACATCAGATAGAGGAACCCCAGAACTACCACTGGGCTTTGTGTCCTTCTCTGGGATTTCAGGGCAGAGAACAAAGCCCCAGAGAATTGAGCCTTTGACTCATTAAATACGAATTACTCATGAGTTTTTGTTTTGTTTATTGCAGTTTGGCTAATTTGTTCCCATCTGATTAAAAATAACCCTTCCCAAATATAAATCACTTTAATGATTTAATGCCAGACCATGAAATAGGATGTGTAATAACCCACTTTATCCTTTATTCAGCTGGAGGATAAAATAACCACACACACAAAAAAAAAAAAAAAAAAAAAAAAACACCAAAACACCACAAACTGCTTTTATTTTCTGCTCCTTCCATATCACTGTTTGCTGGGGCTCATTTCCCCGCAGGCTCTAGAGACACTGTTTCAACATGCTTAAACAAACTTCAGCCCTTGGGAGCAAGCAAACACTGCACTTCCAGGCAGTGACTACTCGACAGCAATTCTGAGCTGGGCTCTGCTCATGATGCTGAAGCAGTTATTGCGTCTCCTAAATACCTCCTTCCAGGTCCTGGTCCCTCATGCGCACTCCTCAGAGCCATTGGGCTACAGCTGCCCGGTTCTGAACTGCCTTTCCAAGTCAAGGCTACAGAGCCCCAGGCCCATCAGGGGAGGCAGAAGCCCAGGGAGCAGACGCAGGCCATGAATGACTGGATGTGTCTGCTGACGATTATTTTTGCATGTCCAATCCTGTCACAGCTGCTAGAAGTCAGTTTATTCTAGGATGGACAGGGAGAAAGGATGATAGCAGTGTAACCTATAACAATGTATACCTTAAAAAAGGATCAGCTCCCCGAATCTATGGCCAAATTTCTTCTCTAGCTTTTCAGATAAGTATTTTGTGGAGTCAAGGAATCCCTGACTCCTAAATTCCTCCCTTTCCCCTGTCACATGACCACAGTTGCTTTGTATTTGGAGGCCCATCTGAATTTCATAACCAATAATTTTGTCACTTATTAGCATAATGGTTCACATAAATAGACTGCTTGAATATGAATGCAACCACCATCATCATCACCCTCCACCATAAGCAGGCAAGATGAGTGCAGTGGGTCTGCACTGATCATCCTGCAGATCATATTTTAGCCTTGAAAAACTCTTTTCTTTGAAAAATGATCCTCCTGCAATTACTACATGGCAGTTGCTGTCTCAGAGTAGTTGCCATGCCAAAAAGAACTGACATGCATTTTTAGACAGCATTTTAGGGTAAATCAACAGCCAGGTACTTTCCAGGTACTTTCCAGGTACCTATGACACAATTTCCTATGGAAAATGAAAGCCTGAACACTGTACGAACAGCTGGGATATTTAATCTGTTCACTTTCATAACTTTTGTGCTAGATCACATGGAAAGTGGGATTCTTATGCATTACTTCTTCTGCTCCCAAGCACATATGACTCCAGCTCCAGCCTTCAAATGCACATTTACACAGACTCATTGTCACAAACGTGCCTGTGCCCCATGAAACTCCCAGCTGTATTACTGAAACGTGTGCTCCAGAGAGTCTGCCTGGCACTGGTCTCACATCCTTTCAATATGTATATGGAGGAGGCAACAAGAATAGTGCCAGATGGCAGTGGGAATGGAAATTATATGACGTACATATGTGATGCGATTTTCTTTCTTTTTTTTTTTTTTCTTGTGAATAAAGCATCTTGTGAAAAGAGGAATTAGATGCAGTATTTATAACAGTCCTTCATAAACATCCCCAAATTCCAAGCAGAAGACAAAAGGCATGAATCATATCACAGCAGGCGCTATAGCTGGGGAAGTGGCCTTTATGAAGATTGCTTCCGTAATTTGGGCTCCAGAATGAAAGAGAGCTGCTCTTAGGAGATCTGTAGGAAGTTGATAATGGCTTATTTAATTGTAGTATTGCTAATAAAATCTGTGTTTTCATCAGGAACATTTCCTTTAGTTAAAAATGCCATGATTCTTCAACTATAGTTTGATCCTGTTCATTTTGTCTATAAATGATATAATGCCAGAAAAATAGATTAGGACATTATAGTTTCCTTTAAAAGGAAACTTTTAGACTGTGGCTGCAATCCACACCATAGAAGATGATAATCCCATAATAACTAACTTGGTATGCAGAAATAAAACGATTACTTATAAACCAGAGATCATAAAACAAGCTAATTTGTTCTCTATCAATTATAGAGGAAATGAGGCTATAATTTACTCTTTATGACTTGACAGCTAAAAATCTCCCATTAATTGAGTCTTGCCATTAAAAAAATTCTCCCCTTGCATAATTCTCCAGCAGTTTTGGCAGCAGTTTTATGTTCTTGACCTAATTGGTGACATTGAATTTGCATTGTATTCCTTGTACCAGAAGACTATCACCCCATTCATATTAGTCATGGGGAAATCCCAAAATAGAAAGGATGTGATCTGAAGCAACTTTTGATGTCACTGAAAAGCATAAGACCTTCTAGATTCACAGGACTGTTGGACACCAACTATCAAATCAGAGGGATCTACACTCACCAGTCATTTTCAGATACATCTGACTTCAGACAACCACAATAGAAAATACTAGCTATCAATATAATTTAGCATTAAAATATAAAGTACTTACCTACCTGCCTTTTCCACTATTTAACAGCAAAAGTTTGGCAAAGCTGACAGCAGATCTCAGATCATTCAGCAATGCCAGCCCTGATGTGTAGCTAGAGGTTTTTCCTATTAAAAGTAGGCAGGGATTTTTTGGGAAGCAAATAATGGCATTAATGAGCAGTATGTACTGCTGGACTCAGACACCTGTGAATATCTTCCCTGTACACGTACAACAGAAAGGGACAGGCCCCTGTAAATCACAAGGAGATGTAAGGCAGCGATGGCCAACAAATACCCAATGACTAGGCACAGAAAACAGCACGATTATCATGGTGTCCCTGATGCTGGCCTTGTGCCTTGTTTTGTGGGCCCTGCAAGGCCTGGTTTGTACTTTCCTTACCTTTGTATCAATAATCTCCAGTGCAGAGGATGCAGCTGGATCCAGAAGATGAACAGAGGGCACAAAAGATGTGTGGATCAAAATGGGGAGAAACTCTTCTCCCTGGATACAGATATTTTGGTACAATTCACCTTACCCTGTTTAAGGTGCTCGGCGGCTGGGCATCACTTCATAGCATCTTCCACTAGAGAAGTGCTCACAGTCAGAGCAGAAAGAAACACAGAGTCCTGTGAGAATCCTGCACACTGCCTTGGTAGTGCTAAACATCAGGAAAGCCAGGCAGAAGAGGATACAATGAGATTTTAATGGGAATATATCACTTCCAGCTCATTAGGACTGCAGTCCAGTCAAGGGAAGATAAGGCTGCAGCATTCCTTCGCGCTTTACCATCAAACCAAAGAACTGCAAATGATAGCTGACAACAGCTTTAAGGGGGAGAAATGGATGAAAGCAGAGCTTTCTCAAGCCAAGCTTCAAAGTGTGAAAGGCAAAGAAATCCCAGAGCTGTCTACTTGCAAGCAGTACCAGACTGCCTGCGGATGACTCCAGACAATAACAACAGCCTCAAGGGGATAGGCAAGATAGGATATCATGATAGCTGCAAAATCAAATATTGCCAGATATTCCCATCCCAGTCCCACATAGGAAATTACTGGAATGATAACCAGGGCTCCCTAATAGCCATTTTACAGATTGTCTGACATTGCATAGCATTCAGGAAGCATCATCAGCATGAAAATTGTGTGTGAGAGAGGAAGATTTATTGTGCAGAAATGTACAGTGCAGTCGTGGCTGAAAGCCATGATTTGTTATTGTGCTCATGCAAATTGGAGCAAATTTGATCATATTTAACATATTATCATCAGCAGGGAAAAAATTCTACAGACAGTATTTTGGAAAAAGAGAAATTACAAGTACAATCAGAAAATAAAGACTGTCGGTTTTTGCTAGCTGAAGGAATGGTTGATATTAAGGGAAAAAATTACTTTAGGGAATAATTATTACCTTGATTTCAATTTTGTTGCCTAGCTGATGGGACTCAGCAACTGAGACAGGTTTGCTCTGTTAATGCTGTCAGGGTCACAACACTGAGGGTGACAACTTATTTTCTCATGACTTCTTATCATACAGAGGATTGTCTTACTGATAGACATTAATATGACAACACTGCAGCTGCCTCCATCAGATGTGCTCCCCGGGGTTGTTAAAGCATCTGTTTCTCTTCACCTTTCTGAAGTAATTGCAATTGTCTTCTACCTGCAGCCTCATCATTCTGCTGAGATATTTCTACACTACATCCATTACTGAAGGGGAATGAATAGTATATCATCAACAAGCAACAGCCACTCACTTTATCTTTCTAAATTCCTTTATCACTACAGAATATATTAATGTATTATAATAGCTGTACCTATGTCCTAATATGCATCTATTTCCTTCCTTCCATTATGTGCAGTGATGATACAGTTGTTGCACAGGTATTATTGCTAATATCCATGAAATATCACTGTTTTTTGTTTTGTGTTTGGTTGTTTTGTTTTGTTTTGTTTTGGTTTGGTTTGTTTTGGTTTGTTTGTTTGTTGGTTGGTTGGTTTGGTTTGGTTTGTTGGTTGGTTTGTTTGTTTGGGTTTTTTTAATAGGACTTAGAGATCTATTATGATCTATAGACCTTGATCATATTTTTTCCATTGTAAATTCATCTTTGGTGAGAATTTTTACTGCATTTTAACAATTTTTTCTCCCATATGCTGCTCAAAAATAGTGTTACTATTCAACAGCCTTTCATCATTCATTAGAAAATTGTTGTGGGAGGGGAGGGGAGGCAGCAGAGAAACCTCTATCTCACATTTCCCCTTAAATTCGCCAGAGTTATCCTCAGTGTTTTGACCCTCCCTCCATCCTCTTAAACCTGCTTCTTGCAAGAAATCTGGCCACTGGATGTAATCACAGAAGAATGTTCAGAACTTTGTTCTCCTGTATGATAGTAGGTGTGTTTTTTAAATTTTATTATAAATGTCCACCATTTACTATGGGATTTTACAACACTAAATTCTGAAACTAGGCTGAATTTTCTACTAGCTTAGAAACAAAATCCACTCTTGAAATTCTAGGAATAGTATAATTCCCTCTCTCTTACAGTGTTCCCTGAACCCTGTAAGTATGCATATTTCTTCAGTTGTGCTCATTAAATAGGTAATTAGTATAAAGGGTTTGTAAGAGTCTGAGGTGATTTCACAAAAAAGGTATAAAATATTTTATGTTTAGTTCACCATGAACAAACCATGAAATTGTATTTGATTTAGACTAAAGAACTGCACTAGGATGGAGAATTAAATCAGTCTTTAACCAGTAATTTCAGGATGCTTACATATTAAAAATATGTACTTTGCTACCCTCAATTAAAGAATGTTTTAGGCTGCATTCATTTTAGCAGCTTTTCAAAGACAGGTAAATAGTACCAATACTACCAAGAAAGAAGAACCAGATATAGTGCAAATCAGTTAAAATACTGGTACCAAATTTTCTTCAGAAGATGAAAGAATGAGGATGAAGTCAACCTCACCTCACCCCAATCATCCCCAAATGAGGTACCTAGTCTATACCACACGCCCAGGGAACAGCATGGGGAGAAGAGAGATGGGAATCCCCAGACAACCCAGCCCCACCTCAACCACTTTTTAGCTCTCTTCATCCAGGCTTTGACAAGCAGCATACAGCACACTGCCTGTGCTTTGCATATGACCAAAAGAAATGAAAAGTGCTAATGACACTGCAACAGCAAACATGTCAGATCTCCTGTAAACATGAGCTGAATTTGCTCACAGCAACTAGGAGCAATTTCCAGAGAGGACCTCAATGTACAGTTTAATGAAAAGTTTCAATACCTTTAACCAAAAGCCTTGCTGTCTCATCATGAAAAGAAGTAATATTTAACTTACAGAGCAAAGGAACATGGCCTGTGACTGTCATGCAGGCAAAGCATTGGAGCGATTTGGTCAGACACTACCTGATCTGCAATAAATCTTATCAATGCAAAGTAGCATTAATGGTTGGGTTTGGGATGAGGCACGCTAAAATTGGATTTCCTCTTTTGTTAAACCAGGGCCTGAGGACAGTGAGAGTATCACTTCTGACAGTCAGAAGTGATACTCTTATTCAGAGGTTAAAAAGAAATAGCTGAGCGTGGAGATATCACAAATCAACCTCTCCTGGATTCGCACAGTAAGTAAGTCAAGATTTTTTAAAATAGTTATATTTGTTGTTGTTATCTTCTGAACATGCCAAAAAGCCAGGCCAAAGACATGCAACTCACCTGTCACTGTCTCATGAACCCAAGCTTACAGGTGGGTTGGTAGACGTGAGCAAGGCTGGTACCTCCTGCACTGACAGGGCTCTTCTGGAGCCCCAGAGGAGTGCCAGCCCCTCAAGAAGCACAAATACGAGCAACAAAGCAGGGCTCTCTACCAGTTCAGTCTTCTAAAAACTAAACAAAAGCCACAGTCAGGAAATTTGAAATAGAAAGGACAAACTTCAAGCTGTGATATTTCTAAATGAGTGTGTATTCATTTACCTCTCAAAATGTTTTGTGGGTTTTTTATAAAACAACAGTATTGTGATGTCAGTCCAGACTTCAGAAAGTTTAGAACAAAAGAAGGGGAAAAGAGGGTATTTCAAATACTCACTGTTTCACATGTCCGGCTTTTCCCAGATAAACATTATTTACACTTGAATACAGTATGTCATATTGTAGATCTATTTTCTGAATTTATTTGAATCACTGAAGATATTTAGTGATGTCTTTGCTAATGGGATTTCAAAAATAATAGAAATGTTCAGTTTATAAAGAGGAACTTTTCCCATGTTGACCTGGAGAATGCATGCAAGTTCAGCTCAAAATATTGTACTTTGAAAGGGTTTTCTTGTCATATTACACTTTTAAAGGGTTTTCTTGTCAATATAGAATAAACAGAGCTTATTCAAGTTCAAAAAGAAAAGGTGTGAGAAGGCTTAACCACTTCAACTCAGAGACTGGATTCTCATTGTTGAAATGGGTGTGGATGGAATAGGACAGGCAGAGAGTAAAAACAGTGTAAAGTGATAGGGAAGCTGAGGACACTGGCTGGTTTCACGGGGAGCAGCCTGATCAGCTAGTGACAGCATGGCTTTGTGGTTTCCAGCTCTTTTTCATGCTTCCAAGCTTCACTCACCTGACATCTGCAAAGAGCTGGAAATAATTATGGAAGGAAGCCCAGGTGCTTCTTTGAGGTGTCAGTGCTGGGGAATGAGGCATGGAAATAACAGAAGGTATTCCCAGGCCTCAGGCATACCAGGGAGACAAGAGCTCTCAAGGCTATCACAAGGCCTTAGCCAAAGAGGTCAGAAGAGAGGGGATGTAGGAAACTGGGCATAAGATGCACCAAAGGAGGGCACAGGGTACCAAGGGAGTTTGGAGCGGCAAAGAGGAAAACCACCACAACACGGTCAACAAGAATCAGCAGCAGAGAAGGAAAGAAAAAGACAAAAGATCTCCGAGAGTCAGGCACTGCTTTTCCTGTTTGCCAAATTAATTTTGCTATTAAGTCCCTAAGTGCTTTATTAGCTGCTCTTTTTCCCGTTAAGCAGTTTTAGCAGCCATGGGCATGGTATATAAATACAGTCAGGGAAAGCAGACAGCATAGTTATGAACAGGAGGTTCAGTGTCTGTAAGGCACACTGTCACTACCAACTTTGTTACGCAAAAGCACTTGATAACTGGTTTCCCATTTCCCCACTGCAAATCTAACTTTTTTGACAGACAGAGGCAAAACTTGCTGCTCACAGCAGTGAGGTAAGCTTAAAGTTCAGCAAGTTCTGATCAGGCTCAGGAAGTCACTTTCAAGTCTGAAAAATACTTGTACCTTCTCACAGAAAAAAACAACCACCCCCAGGCCCCTGCAAAAAATAAAGCTTTTTCCAGGATGTTATGACAAATTCATAACATCTGAGTTATCAAACATTTGTACAGCTGAATAATTCAGGGCAAAACTGCCTGTAACTAACTGTATATGCTACAGCCCGAAGTGTGCATCTTCATGCAAATTTATTTGAGCAGCTTCTCCTTTTTGTTAACTCATACAGCCTTTGCCTTGTATGCTCCCATTTTTATGCGCCCAGTTTTTTATGAAATCTTTTCAAAATGCTAGTTCTATACTTCTATCAGCACAGCAGTCCTACTGAAATAAGTATGGCCACATCAGGTAGACAAAAGTCCCCTACTTCAAATTCCCTTCTATGGCAGGGGCAAAGAACAGATGCTCAGAAAACAGGTTAAAGAACAAGTACATATGCAGACTGTTCTCAGGATAACTCCCCCACTTCCAGGAATCGTCAGTTCAGGAACTTCTTGAACCAAGAACTTCATCTGTCATGGTTAGGTTATTTGGTTTAATAGGTCCATGAAGGACCTATTTAAGGTGCTTAACCTGAGTCTTCACACTTATCATTCAACTGGCTAAACTTAATACCTCCCCTTTATGAGCTCAAATTTCCAGGGGAATGGAGATGCTTCATAATTTACTTTCCTTATAGGAGCAATAAATAGCATTCAACACTGTTCTAGAAGAAATCCATTTAGGGTGATGCCTAAAGCTGGGTTGAAGTGCCATATTACTTTCAGCAGTATTGCCCCATCTTCCTGTTTAAGAAATCTTGCAAGGCACTTGTCTGAAAACAGTACATGACAAATCTGCTTCAGGTATTTTCATAATCTGAAAGAACACAGGAAACTTTCTGCTGTTGTTCTGTGATACCTAAGAGACCACCAGGAGACCTACTGTATCTGCAACTATTAAAAAAAAAAAAAAAAAAAAAAAAAAAAAAGTGTAATTGGGGATAAATACCCAGTGATGTTTATGTGCACAAATACACAGCAGCATCAGGCCAGGGAAGGAATTATTCCAGTCAAAGCAACAGGACATATAGAACATCACTTTGCAGATCTTTCTGAACAGGTCTGGGCAGATGTTTGGAAAATCTGGGAAAGGGTATATCTGGGTATTTTCAGATGGATAGGAATAAGGACTGATAACTGTGCCCCCTGCTGCTTTGAATGTCAAGAATAGTTTTGGTGGTCAATGGGCAGAGAAAAAATGCTATTCCACCTAAACCACAGCTAAGCAGACTGAAGTCCTGCTTCCTCTGAAACCTGTCACAGGTTCCCCTTTGAGAACATTTTCTTTTTCCCTTGAAAATCTAAAACTGGAAAAAGTACATGAAAACCCTGTCTGGGGTACAGACACAGTATCACTCACCCTAATTCAAACTCCTTCAAATGATGAAGACTTTGTCACTGATCTCAAGAGTTCAGCTGGACTGCTCAGGCTCAAGCCTTATGCATGGTCCTCTGGGGAAACAGCAGCAAATCTCTCATTGATTTTGAAAGATGAGAACAGCTCATCATCTGTCACCACCTTCCTGATGATACTCAGCTTAAATACTTGTATCCTAAACACATTCTGCTTATTGGTCTCTGTGAAGCTCCTCAAAAAGCTGGTGTTTCTCGTGAAGGCAATGGTGGATCATGAGTCCCTATCTCTGAAAAGGAAATGCAGCCGGCCAGTCTCAACAACTTGCTAGGAATGAAATGCACTTTCATTTAGCAAACGGGCAAAGAACTTCGCTCTAGCAAATTTTTAAGAACATACGAAATTTAATAGCCTCCTGCAGCATGTGACTCAGAGTCAGCCACTCCAGCTCTGCCTCAGCTGCTTACTTTCAATTCCTCGTTAAGGAACTGTCCACATTAAATAAATAGAAATTTTAAAAAGGAGAGAAACCTGCTGTTTCAGATTAAAATATGCAGAAGGATGCCTCTGTCCGCTTCATCAAACGCGTGAAGTGAAACACAGAGGGAGGAGAGGAGCGCTTTGCTGAGTCACTGTAAGCAGGGATATCTCCAGCTCACGGCTGCTGATCATCGCCACCCAATGCACAGCTCCGGAGGGAGGGGACAGGGAGTGGCAGGCAGCACAGCATTGCCAGCACCACCAGCTGTTTTTCAAAGCACATCTAAGGTGCTGAACTGGAGCTGGGAAATGGCTCACTAGCAATTCTGTGTTAAGCAATGCAGTCAGACGAAAACAACTTACATCAGCTATCTACAGTGAAGAGCTGTCACATGCCTAGTACATAAATGTGGTTGAAAGCAAAACAGGAAGGCAAACAAAAGACCAAATCACCTCAAACAAGACCAAGCAGCTGCATTAAATAAATTTCAAATTCTCAAATAGTCTGAAAGCCAGTCACAGCAGATCTAGTAGCTCTTGTAGCTTTGTTTAGGACTGGGCAAAACCAGGACGGGCTGTCTGCACAAGCTGCACCTGAACACAGCGCAAAGGGAGCTGCTAAATTCTTTTCCACTGAATCATCTAAACAGAAAAAGCACCAGCGTGAAGGGCTTTCAATGGAAATATCTAAGTCTGAGATATGAAGTTATCAGAGATGAGCTAGAAGGACTTGCAAATACACAAGAATGAGAGGTAAATAACTGAAAAGCAAAACTGCTGAATAAACCACACCATTTATAAATGGTTGCTGTTATGTGGTGTATGAGATGAGAGGCCAGCAAGAACACCAGTTCCGTTAAGATTTTCTTATTCAGAAAAAATAAATATGTCCTGATGCCTTACATATGCTTGAGGATTCAAACAAGCACAAATTTTCAACACAACACATCAAGAGAGTAAAAAGTGCCATATGGCATGGAGGCTACACTTAGCAGTAGTGCTGGTGCTGTGACAGCGGTGTTCAGAACACCCCATTTTCAGGAACACAAAGTCAGTGGGATGTTGTTGCCCACACCTCTATAGTTACATCTAAACTTAGGTATGCCTCTGCAGAATTACATTACTTACTCTCTCTTCCTTTCTCCAATATTTGGAGAACTTCCTTCATACATCTTTCTTTGCCCTGCTCATGGGCATGACACAGGGTATGAAAGGTTTCTGCAGAACTGCATTTTGTATAAAAATGACTATGCCAAAAATGTGCTTCTCTTCCCTTTTTAGGTTCCTTTTTAGAATTTGAGTTAACCATTGTTACCAAGATAGCCTTGAAAACGTAAGCTGAACATTAGTACAAACAGTACAGTAATGTTACTCTGTAACCCATAAATGACATGCAGAGGGCTAAGGTTCTCAGCAGATTGTTAACACAGTAAATTAAAGCCAATTAAATTTTTAAAAGTACTTAACTTCTTAGGAGGCAATTAAAATCACATTTTACTTGTCAATATTACTTATTAAAGCACTACTGATGGTTTCAGCAAAATATTTCAGCAAAGCATTTCTCCAAAATGCCTTCATCTTCATCAAAACGTTCTGATAGGGGAAAAAAAAAAAAGTTTCTAGTATCAATGATTCATGTGAACATAATTCCTAAAAGTGTGGGAGGGTTTATCCGAACATTTGTATCACTGAAGGTAACAGAATGTCTTTGACAAGCACTGGTGGGATCTCTCAAAAGTCGCCTAATGTTCTGAACTTCATTGCATGCCTTCCTTTTGCATGCCCTGACAGGCAAGCAACATACCACCTTCAAAGATCAGTAACTTGTTTGCCTTTAGGGTTTGTTTTTTTTTTTTTTTTAATTGGATGCTTAGAAAGTGCTCACAGAAAGCCTGATCTCTACAATGAATGCATGTGCTCCTTCAATTCTTCAGACATTAAGGATGTCATAAAACGCAAACCACTGCAAACTGCAGAGCTGCAGCCACCACGTGCCTGTACAGCCTTTGTGAAGCCTGTTCATGGGCGTGCCACTCAAATTTGGGCCAGTGTGAATACTGGTGGAAGGGGAGAGAGGAAAGTAGCTCGCCATGCATCGTGTTATTTGGAAATGCTCAGCTTCAAAGAATAAGCATCACCCAGCTAAGTCTGATCTTAAAAGTCCAATCACATCTGTTGCTTTTAGTTCCCCTTGCAGGGGCACTCTGGAAACCTGTCTGAGGGGAATATGTTGTGTCAGCACTGGAAGATATACATGAACAGCTTCAAGCTGTTGCACACAGGTAAAAAGGTGCTTCAAGGTGACCAGATCAGGCCGCAGGTTTGCCTTCAGCACTGGTGAGATCACAACCCTGCTGGAGCCATTTGGCTCTCTAAACCCAAGCCCAAACTTAAACACGGTTACTAGAAAGGAGAGAAGCAGAGGATCTCTCCAGAACACAGATCCACAGCTGTACTCCTTGGCACTGGGAAGGCTGTCCTGAAGGAACTGTGCATTAAAACAAGTTTGGCCAGCAACCTGAACAGCATTCAGATACTTGAGTTCCTTCATAAGTGGCACACTCTTCAGCACAGCTCGACCTGGCAAGAAACTTAACGGGCCTGTGAACAATATCCCTCTGTGAAACAAATGAAAGTTCCAACAGGCCTAAAATCCCTTCTTCACACTGCTCAAATAAATGTTATCAGCTGGATGAGTGACCTGAACAGCCCCTCTCACCTAGAAGCCTCACATGGTTGTTTTGGTTTTACCTTGTGACAAACAAAATGCTGTCACAGGATGAGTCAGACTTTGGTCTTGGACAGGTCGAGGAGAAGGACACCACCCTGTACAAGCTGATCTCATGCCAGAGTAGCACTCTTTTTGAATCAGTCTGCCTGTGTGCCTCTGTGAGCAAGCCTGAATGCTAGGCCAAAGTACCTGAAGAAAATGATCGAGGTCACTGAGCTTGTATGCTGGGTTGATCCTATGCTAAGAGCACTTGACAAGCCAATGTTGTCCCTAAATTTGGGACCGAATGATGTGTCACATGGCAGTGAACAAGTTAAAGCTTACTCAAGATCATATGAACCACGTTACAGATAATCTGTCATCAAATCACTTTATCAAGGAACTCAATTTTCATGAAGTTTCTAAACTGCCCTTCTTATTTTAAGAGAGCAAATACATCAGGGAAACTTCGAAGTTCTCATACGCTTTTAGCAAAAGGGACTTTTCGCAGTACTTGTAAGGGAGAACCGGTATTTAAGACTGAAAGATGGTCCTTCGGGACTCCCCCCAGCTATGTCACCTCTCCTTGGTCTGCCACACTTGTGACAAGGGCAGGATCATTACTCGGTGTTGCCCTGGGAGGCCGGTGCAGAGCTGTGCGGGTCCCGTGCTGCGTACAGCAGGGTGGGCAGAGGCCGTATCTGAATCGCACAACCTTTCATGTGGAGATGCAGCAGGTGCCCCAGCAGCTGTTCCAACAGGGACGCGAGACCTTTCCCCCGGCACTCGACACAGCGATGCCAGAGCCAGAGAGAGCGAGATGTACCTCTTCCTGGCAGTGCTGGGTTAATGGTTAGACTTCATTTTATTAGAGGTCTTATCCAACCTGCACAGCTTCATGATTCTGCTAATGAGAGACCAGCTGGTGGCTAACAAAAGTTGCTTTTACACACGCTGACAAGCCGAGACCAGCTGTAATAAAACCTCTAAGCTTTTAGAGAGTGGAGCGCACGACGAACGGCGGAGCAGCCCGCCGCGGGTTCCTCTTCGGCCGCCTGGCCCCTGCGCGGGCTGAGCCGCAGGCCGGGGTCGCGGTGCTAACCGAGGCCAGCGACGCCGCTGATCACGCAGATGCTCGCTGCGTAAGCAGCCCGAACACGCCGCGGGCCCGGGCAGCGCTGAGCGGCGGCGTGCCAAGGCGCTGATGTCTCCCGACCTCTGGCAGCGGCCCCGCGCGTCCCCGCCGCGGGGACAAGCGCTCCCGCGGGCACAGGGACCCCGCTCCGCCGCCGGGCCGCGGCCCCGCCCGCCGCAGCGCCCCACCCGCGGGCCCGGACAGAGACTCCGGGCCCAGATGGCGGCGCCCGGCCTCGTCCTCTGGGCGGCCGCGGCCGGGGGGGCGGCGATGGCGCGGCGGGGGACGCTCCTCCGCTGAGGGCCGCGGCCGCCCCCGTCCCGCCTCCCGGTGTCGCGGCACTGCGGGACGGGGCCGGTGCGCGGCGGGCGGCCCGGCGGGGCGGGGGCGGGGGCGCAGCCGCTGCGCGCCGGGACGGGGACTGGTGCAGCGTCCCCCCGAGCGTGGGGCTGTCAGCGTGCCGGCTGCCGCTCGCCTGTTTCGCTTTCACCTCCCGAGCGCCTGCGGTTTGTTTTCTGGCGCAGGGTTTGAAGCCCGGACCCAGAAATGAGGAAGGTTCTGTGCGTGGAGCCCGTCATTTTCGTCTACATTTTTGCGTTTTCCCTGACGAGCCCGCTGGTGCAGCAGTTCATCTACCGGCGGCTGTGGGAGCAGGAGTACAACTCCACTTTCGTGAGCGACAGCAATGTCAGTCACTGCGAGCAGAATAAGAACAGCTCGGCTTATATCAAACAGAAGGCAAGTGGCGGGGGAGGAATAATAATTGTAAATAAACTTGCAGCCAGGAGGTGCTGTCTCGGTAAAACATCCTGTTTTATAACCTTAAGCTTTAATTCTCCGGAAAGCCGCAGTTCTGTAAGCTGCTCTCACTTCACTCTCTCCTCGCTCTATGCTACGCTGTAGGTGGTGATAGTGCTTTAAAGACAATGATTTGTCTCCAGGAAGATACTGAGGGAAATTTCCTATTTTAGCGGGAGTTGGAAATCGCCCGAGAGCATGGGGACCGAATTAGCGGTGGGCTGACATTACCGTGGGCGCCCCCGGAGGCTCCTCCTCCCACGACCATTGTGCTTGTTGTGCTTGTCTCTGTGCGTTGTCTCCGTGGCTCCTACTGTGCTTTGTAACCATGTGAAGTTTAGCAAATGCCCCGTAATTTTGAGAAACAGGATCTAGCTTAAAATACGTGTATTTCACAGGAATTACAGGAAAGAGGAACGGGGGAAATTAAAATAATTTTTTTGTGGTTTTTTTATAACGTGGAAAAACCCCCCCAAACTATCTTTGCGTTATCAAGTACAGTTAGTGGTTTGCCATTCAGAGGACTAGTCTGCCTTGTTGGAATACAAGGACGTCAGGATGACAGGATCCCATGGTCAGTTACATTTTTAGCACTCTTCCGTAGTTCAGTGTGCTGGATAGCTAGTTGTTGACCGGTATCTCTTCCATTGCACTTCAAATGCAGTTTTAATGCTACATTTAAGCAGAGCTAACTGTGAGCTGCCAGGAGAGGAGATGGACATTCTCCATTTCCCTTTCCCCTCTCACCCCGTGTGTTGTATCTCGCAGTTCTGCAGTTACAGGTTATAGTTCGGATTTGAGTGGGGCACTGATTCAACAGAAAGCTCATCTCTTGTTTCGGGGTTGTTGGTTTTGTTTTTTGTTTTGGTTTGGTTTTTTTTGTTTTTGTTTTCGTTTTTTTTTCTGAAGCAGTACACTGCTCTGGCACACTCAGTGGCCACATGATTTCTGTGTCTAACATGGGAGTAGCAGAGGGAACATATTTTCAGAAGAGGTGCAATAGAACCATACTTGTCAACAACAACTGGCTGTTGGGTTGGATAAAGTGAAAGGTGAAACCAGTGTAGGCTTTTACCAGAAAAGTAAATTATTCACCGTATAAATTACACAGAAGTTGGAGTTACAGAAACAGTCAGCTGGCATTCTCTTACACTGCTGAAAAGATGGTACTTGAAAATTTTTGCTCACATCCCATATTTCAATCTCTGGTGTGCTGCGTATGTGCAAGACTGAACGCCTGAGTTTATCTGCCTCATTTGACATATAAAAGGAGATTGTTAATGGTACATGCTTCCAGTGAAGGTGATCAAAGAAATAATTCAGGACTTTTTGTGTGGCATATGTTCTTTGTCATGTGACAGAAGCTGGTCTTAGTAGAAAGAACGTGAATGTAAAAAGGTCAATAGAATGGTGGTCCAGCATGGCTTCTGGGCTGACCCATGGAGGTAATTACCAGTTATTGTTGGAGTAATGCTTGTATGTTACTCCCAAAAAGTGTTTTCTTTAGTATTAGCTCCCCATTTGATGCCGTGTCTCACCATTTTCTGTAAGCATACGATTCTAATTGCAGAGTCCATCAAGAAATCTACATTTCAAATGCGTCTTTGCATTTAGCAACACTCTCAAATTCAACCTGATTTTAAAATAGCCATCACCTATCGTTCAAGATATAAGACTTCATAGATCTTTTTGCAAAACACTGAAGCAGAGTGCTTCATTTCATCTGAAGTTTAGATAGCATCTCTGATGTAATGGCATATTCACACTTTACAGGCCTTTTGTTTACAAATTATAGTTAATTTGATATTTGAGAACATGAGTCTTTCAAGTCAGTAGTTGAATAATGACCAACAGAACTTCTTAGTTTCCCTTTCCTGCCAAATTTCCATTCCCTGCATTTCAGTGATTGCCAATAGGGCATGAGCTTTAGAACAATTACACTCTTGTCTGGATGCCTCGCTGCATTTTTATACCACACTCATTACTGTAGCGTAACAATTTTAAGTGCTCAAAACACGCAATAATTAAAGTGCAAATGGGCCTCTGTGCTGAGTAATAGTCCTGTGTGTGGGCCAAGGAGTAGATCCAGTAACTTAATTCCAAACCCTTTTGGGAGGAAGTATGAAGTAGGTGTTCCAGATTTTCCAAGACCTTCCTAACTGAATTAGGTTTATAGATGTTGTAACTTTTGCTGTAAGGCCCTGTTTGGCATTAATGTTTAAAAGAACATCTTTCTTAACAGTTAATTTAGTGTAAGTCCTTATGTTCTGAGAATGAAGAAGCTCTATACTAATCTCACCTATTTCAAAGCAAAATGTAAAAGGAAATTGAAGACAAAAATCACTTGGAGACTGCATAAAAGGTAGAATATTGTTCAAAATGGTTCTTTGCAGAATTTAGATTAATTATTTTTTACAAGTTGAAAAAAAATAGTCATCTTATAATCAAGTGAGTTTAAAGGTAATTTGAATATAAACTGAGGCATTCTGATCAGCAACTTGGATAATCCCTTTTTTAAAATATCTCAGAAAGAGCTATATTATTAATCATTAACCATTGTTAATCATCCCACTGATTTATTATCCAATCCATTCATTTCCCCTTGCTTCTCAGTAATATTTTAACTTATGAGCCTGTGAGTTTATCATGTCCTTTATATTGTTCAATCTCAGGTGCTGTGCTTCTCTCTGAATTTAATCCTTATATAAGTTACTTGCTTCCTCATTTTCGTTCTTTTGATTTTGAAATAGGTGATTTTAATATCTATTTCTGTCCACTGTAATTTTTCAGAGTAGAGTGAATTTGCTGACTAAAAAACTAGACCTTTCTCTTCAAATATATGTAGTTCCCTTGATTATTTAATGGAGTAATGTGATTTTAAAGCAGCTGAAGATTTGACCTGTCATTTTCTATATTATTTTCCTTTGGCTTTATAAAACCATAGAGTGGGCAGTTGCATGCCTTACACTCTAAATGGATTTTTCCTGTACTTATGTCTGTAGTCCTCTTTTCATTAGACATCAATTTTTCTTATCTCTGCAAGTTCATAGTCATGTGTGGTATCTGGATGTGTAGCCATGCTTTTTGTGTTGCACAACTTCTTCCAAAACAAGGACACCCAAGACTGGGTTTTTTTTAAATTTTTCAATTTCACACTTTGCTATGGTCTGGCAATAATCTTTTTTTATGTGGTTAATGTGAGTTGAGATGATACATTAAACATTTAATTTTATTTTTAATGTAATGGCATTTGTTTGGTGCTCATGTCTTTGAACAAAACAATCCTAGTAAAGAAGCGATGTCTGCAGCTATATAGAGTTCAGTTTGTCAGCAGCAGAGGAGTTAAAGATCAGAATAACATTTTCCATCTCAGTTTATTCAGTCTTCATGGATTTGACCCTTCCAGAGTGACAGCACTGCTGGCCAGTGGACAGGATGTCATGAATGCTAAGGCAGTGAGACACCATAAGGGAAGGGAGCAAAAGACTTTGCAGTGCTGGGGTTCCTGAAGGCTTTCCTTGGGAACCTCAGGATCAGTTGAATTTTTCTCTTGTAATAAAACCTGGTATCTTGTAAACAAAGGAAGAGATTGAACTAGAAATTCATGGTCTCTGCCTATAGATATAAATATGAATTTATAAAGCATTCAGCAGCTTTTTAAGATTGCCCAAAGTACATTCCTGTAAGTTTTGGGGGTTTTTCATAGTTTTGGATGCTACTCAGTCAGAGTAGAACCTGAAACCTGGAGTATAGATGGCTTGAATACAGGCTGAGAAGGGTGTGGGCAGACTTGCACAGTCGTACCTGTTGCTGATTGAAGAGCACAATGCCTGCCCACATCAGTGTTATGCCTCAGAACACTCCAAGAAGACTTTCAGTAGACTTTACCCTCTGCATCTGAAACTTTATGTTAGCTAGTATAAAGGGTTTGTATGAATAAAGTTGTTCCCTTTTCCCCTGCTGTCTGAACAAGTGTTTCTTCTGTCTGATCAGATGGTTGTCTTTGAAAGGAGTGTTGTGGCTGCTCTCATCAGGTCTGCATCTATGCATTAAAAACAAGATCTGAATTAGCTTGCTGAGTGTCCTTTAGCAGCTGGCTTCATAACTATTTTATTTTTCTTCAATTAAACATTCTTTAGTTCTTTTTTTTTTCTGCAGCCGTTCATTCTCTGTTAAATGGTTGTTTTTCAGTTACATTTGATTTTTATACTTCTGTTAAAAAGAACTCTGAAATTTTCCCCATAATGGGTGTTTACAGTTTATTTTTGTAGTGTAAACTGCTGTTCTTTATGTGACTACCTGCTGTGGTGTTATCTGTAGAGACATCACTGCTTTGGATAATTTCTGAACCCAGAGCTTTGCAGGGTTTGCAAAATCCATTAATTCACATACCTGTGAGTCAGTAGAATACTTAAAGCTGTATTTCACATTTTTGGTTGTTACTATTGTTTGTAGTAGTAGTAAGATTGTGCAGTCAGATGTTAGAGCGAATCATGATCTGTTTACTTGTATAGTGTGCTCTAGTCAATGAATTGTTTCTTGTAACCCCCTCAGTAGAATTATTTGGGAACAAAAACAATGTCCTGTGAGGAGGGAGCATGGGGTGTGTTCCTTAATCAATGACTGGCTTACTACTGATTTCTGAGCAGTATTAAAATAGCCCAGTGCCCTTTTGCCATACCCTGTATTGTAGGAGATACTTGCAGTTAAAGATACTTACAGCTCTTGTAAGTGCATGTTCAAAAGGATTGTTCTCTTGTCTGCATTGAAACTTCTCTGTCAACAGTACTTGTAAGACCATGTCTTAAGCATTAAGTTTTGGGTTAAAATGTAACAGGGAATGTTTGAGGAATATTGAAGATCAAATTTGCTAAAGTCTGGATGTGCAATGTATTTTATTACAGCCTAGTATATCATAATGCCATATAATCTTATAAAACTACATTGCATGAATAATGTTTTATAATAGTATAATTTATAATCTATAAACATGTACAGTTGTATTCATTAGACTGCATACTAATAATTATGTATGTAATGTTGCTACATATATTTTTCCCCAATGTATTATAGTGTTTACAATTATTTTTATTTTCTCTTTGCAGGAAGTTCAAGAAAAAGCCTCTGTTTTTAATATGCAGTTGGACTTAACTAGGGCCATTCCCAGCCTTACAGTTGCCTTTGTCATTGTAGCTAATGGGGATCGCCAGGGACACAAAAGGTCTTTAGTTTTACCATCAGTGGGAGCTTTGATTTCTGGTATTAGCTTCACTGCAATATCATATTTTTCCTTGTCACTCTCTATCCTATTTGCAGTTGCATTTATTACTGGAATGTTTGGGAGTCTAGCAACTTTCCTTGGAGGAGGCTTTGCTTACATAGCAGAGGAGTGTCATGATGAGAAGCAGAAAACAACACGAATAGCTGTAGTGGATTTGATTTTTGGAGTTGTATCTGGATTGGCAGGACTGTCATCTGGCTACTTTCTAAGAGAAATAGGCTTTGCATGGACATTTGTGGTAGCGTCTCTGCTCCATGTCATTAATATCATCTATATTGTATTTTTTCTGGAAGATACCGCAGGCGTAGCTCAATTCCAGCATGAAGCACCTGTATCCTGGAAAGAACTTCTTAGGGAGACATTTTCTGGAGTGTACATGCTTTTTAAAACTGCCCCGTATAAAAAGAGAATTTTAATAATTGTCTTACTTTTTGCATTTATGACTTATTTGTTCACTCTGCTGGGTGGGACTTCACTTTTTACACTGTATGAACTGGATGAGCCGCTCTGCTGGAATGAAGTATACATTGGATATGGAGCAGCTGCATTCACTTCTGTGTCGCTGACCAGCTTTTTAGGAGTTTACTTACTTTCCAAATGTCTCAAAGACATTTATATTGTTTTTATTGGGATCTTTTCTTACATTGGAGGAATGATCATGACTGCCTTTGCCAAAACTACCCTGCTTATGTTTTTAGGTGAGTTCAGAATCAGTTGTTCCATGGTCAACAATGTATATGAAAATACTGCTGTATTATCTGTAGTGAATGCAGGTGTTGGATACTGCATGTACCACCTTGAAAGGGTCATAGACAGGTAAAATATAAATGGTTCATCAGACTGATCTAGGATTTAAAAGATGAACAGTGTGGAGAAACAATGGAATTACTTGCTTATGATTTGGTTTTAGTGCCGTAGAAATATATTTGATTTATTAATTTCTCTGTTCTTGGATAATTGTGTCTCAGTGCACATCTAGTCTGACTTTTCTGTTGCATTTTACTATTTGGGGAACTAAGTGTTCAAAAGTATATGACTGATACAGTTGCAATATATTTGTAAAATCCTGGATTTTAATTACTTCAATGTCTCATGGCTGCTTTACAGTGAGGGTGCCATCTTTGTTCTGCTTTATGCCTATACCTGTTCTCCGATCCATGCTGTCAAAAGTGGTTCTCCCTGGTGAACAGGGTAAGTAGAATTGTTTTTAAACAATAAAATAATATGGTACTTCAGAAGAGAGATGCACAAAGATTACCTTTAAACAAACAGATCTGTATTGGTGTTTTAAGATTGCTTTTCTTTCAAGTTCTGTAAAATATGAGCCTGTGTCTTGATATTAATGGCTTCTGGTTCTGAATTTAATATAAACAACATTGTGTTAAAAACTGCTGCAAGTTTCAACTTTCAAACAAAATACTGGTCTTAAATTAAAGACCATGGGGAACTTGAAGCAGAAGAATGCTCAAGATTTACACAAGTGTGATTTCACAAGGGCTTCTACATTCACAAGATTTTGGCATGCAGAGAAAGATATGCTTCTGTTATTTAGTCAATTTCTCATGTACTAATTTAGAAAGGTAAGCAGAAGGTGGTCAATCTTCATAGCACTTGGAAACAATTAGAGTTGGATCCTCAGCTATGGAGCAGGAGCCCAGCTTCAGGCCTGTGGCTTCTAACATGTCCCAAGAAATGTAACATAATACTTCTCAAAGTCCTTTCCTTATGAAACACAAAAAAAAAGCATGTCAGGACTCAAAATATGGCTCTAATATCCCATATTTTGCTTTTCAGTGTGTATTTTGTAGATTTTGGGAAACACATACTTTCTAGAAATATATTCCTGAGTTGATTTGTTTTATTTTTTAAAAAGTTAATCTTACATACACTAAAACAAAGGTCTCTTTGTACTAGCAGTGCTGAAATACACCTCTGGTATTGAGTTTCTTGGCATTCTTCAGGGCTTTGGCTACTTGAGTAGTTTGATGCAGGAATCAGGTTGCCTCTTGTCATGCTTTTCTGCTTACCTAGTGTGATTTTGGTTATGGTCCTGTAACTATGAATGCAGCTTGGGAAAAGTCACTGACAGGATAGACTGCCACCCCAAAGGGTAGTTCAGTCCAAAAACTGTTGTTTGCTTCTTTTCAGAAATGAGAAGGCAGTGGTTTTAAGCTGAACCAGCAGTCCTTGTGGAATCAGTCTTTTCCACATATAAGACTGAAGATTAGAGAAGGAAGAAACAAGAAAGGGAAAAGTAAGAATGAAGTCAAGAAGTGCTTCTAAGTGGTAAAGGATGGAGTTATGCACAACATAGGTAGTGAGGATGAACAGGTTAAACTTCATGTGATAAGCAAACGCAAGAAAGTGGGCATATGACAGAATAATAGTAAAGAAAAAGAATTTCCATCAACAAAGTGTGTTGTTTATTTGGTGGGTTTTTTCTCATTTAGAAGAACTAGTATTTTGTAGGAGTTGCTACAAAAGACACTTTCATAGCAAAGTATGATCCTCTAGTGCTTGTAACTTGTATACTTGCAAAAATACTGTCAACAGATGTATCTTTTGAATGATGTTTAAAAACTTCAGTACTTCGAAGAGATTTTGTTTTATTTTGTTTTTAATTTGCCCATTTATTTTTGGCAGGTGCTGTGTTTGCTTGTATTGCCTGTTTAGAAGTTGTGACCGGCACTATGTCAATTTCAGTTTTTAATATTCTCTATGCAACTACTGTTGCATGGTTTTCAGGCTTTAGCTTCCTACTATCAGCAGGCCTTTGTCTAATTCCACTGTCTGTCCTGTGGTAAGTATGGATCAGGAGGGTTCTTCTGACTGCCTTTGCCAGTAGTTTCTATTTTGACGTGAATTGAAACTGAATAGTTTAGTGCTATAGTTCTCAAACTTTTCTATCTGCTAGTGTGCTGTAGTGGCTCTAGCTTCACACCTTTTCCCTGATCCAGCTACCTTCCCTCCACTGCGTGCTGTGAATTTCCCCCAAACTGAAACCTGTCCTGAATGTACTGCCAGTAGGATACACCATACCCTTGAATGCACATGTGCCTTCCCTTGATTTGAGACCTTTACGTGGTCTTTCTTCCAGGAAAGCCTTGCCCACAGATCATGTGAACGGCATGAGCTTAATTTTGCCATTTGAGCTCTTCTAGATGCTAGAGTTATAAAATATGACAGTCACCCACTGGGTTTAATGGAGAGCTATCTGTCCTAGTCTTTGGTCATGGGTACCTTGTGACCCAGTGCCATTAAAATCTGTAAAAGATTTTAAAGCCCAAAAGAATCAACCTCTAAACATGTTTCAAAAATAGGCCTCTATAGTAGTTTGTGTCGAATCATATCTAGTGACCATCTAGTCTATGGACAGTAGAAATACCATTCATGAGTACTCATAAAGCAAAGATCCCTTTACATTATTTTCAGTATAAATTACTTCTTTTTAGGATGCTGAAACAAAAATCTAAATGACATAAGAATCACTTTTCATTAAATATATTTACAGTTGGGGGATAAGATGTTTTTCTTAGAGGGTGGAACTCTGGCTGGACACTTGTATATTTTTTCCTAATACTTAGACTTCACCTCAGTCACCTTTTATCTCTGCATCAGCTGCATTTTAATATCTAAATAGGCAGTGATAATGCTGTAGATTTAGAACATTTCACATAATTTCAAGTCTATTCCTGCTTCAGTATAATTCTTTACACAGTCTTTACAGAGAGGCCATACTAATGGTAATTTAAGGTAGTGATGGATCTTAGAGCTGAGGGAATTGAAGCAACAGGGTATTGTGTGTGTGAGTAGAATACTTTCCAGTAAAGTAATAAAATAATTGAGAAATTCAATTATATTAACAAAGGCACAGTAAGTACTTGGTCTATTAATTACCTTTAGTTCAGTGTAAGTAAAGAAAGTGTCTGTTAAGAAAGCAAACTCTGCTGCAGAAAAGGTAACTAAAACATATTTACCATCAGTCCATCTTGCATTCAGTACTCTAGTACATCACCATTAATTTCTGATAGTTATTTTTCTTTACCTTCCGTTTAGTTTCAGGTATCTGATCTTTTGAATACCCTTTCTCTGCACCTTTCTTTTCAGGGTGTCATGCAGTGTTACAGTTGGAGAGCAGAAAGGGTAGTTGTTCCAGTCTGTAGCAGGCAGAGTAGTTTAGTACTGTGCTCAAAGGCAGCAGTAATGATATTGTCTGACTTGTGTAATTAGGGCAAAGAGTGTCATTACTTTTGTTTACTGAGACACATCACCAGCTTTGTGCCAGAGAGGATGGCTGCACAGAGCTACCCTGCGTGTTTGTTGGTGTTGAATCAGCATGCTGTACTGAACTATCCCAGCTAAAGATCTGTCTTATCTCTGTTTTACAGCTGGCTTCTGTGCACAAGCTGGAATGGGGAGGACTTGGCTCTGCTGGTACCTGAAGAAGTATCCAGCATAGAGAGCGCTGATAGTTGAACAAAGGATTCACATACTCGGGATTTCTAATCTGACATGCAGTGGCAGAGATTGTTATGTCACACAGAAAACACAGAGATAACACAACAACAATCTCCCAGTGGCCCTGCAGCAATAAGCACTAAATTGGTACCACTCAATACCCAGTCTCTTTTTAGCACTTGACTAAAACTAGCTCTTAACTATGGAAATAGGCTGGCAATTGAGCTTAATGCTGCTTCAGTGTGAAGGAAAAAATACGGCAGGGTGATATTTTTTCCACTTACCCTTTCTCAGGTTTGAGAATGTCAGCTGTGGATTGTGATACATCTTATACCACTCTAAGCTGGGTGACAGAGATAAGCTTAGCTGCCCAGAGGATGCTGGCAATTCTGTTGAAGCCATTGCAGCCTGTGCCAGCTGAGGGTGTGGTCCACTGTGTACATCTTGAAAGGCCTGTCTTAACACTGAAGCCCTCAAACTATCTAAAATTACTGAACTAAAAAATAGTTTTTATCAGAAAGCAAACTGGAGGCAGTACTTACACCTGCAGTAAGTACACTTACTGTTCTGCAACTAGCAGAGTGTTTAACATAAGATGTGCGGAGCTTGCCTGTGACTTAGTTCTTGAAATGGATTTTCACACAGAACTGTAAAAAAATTTCCATCTTGCAGAATGTGAAGTTCAACCTAAACCTACATTTTACAGAGGCCGTATTGCACATTTATCAATTTCCATATATTAAGGACTGTGTACAGACATCTCTGTTTTGTCCCAGAGGTACTTGGCTTAAATGTTTCTTTTAGTGAAAAGCTGTGATAGCATTTCTTATCTGTAGATCTTTATTTTTTTAACAACCCTGAAATGAGGTGATGGAATCAGAATCATGAATCTAATCATCTTGCAACGAATGCAGCATAATTTATGAGCACTTGAACAGCACTTCTAATTTTCAAAGCACTTTACAAATGCTATTTAAAACATCCTTCCATAATAGATACTACCCTCTCTGTGGCATAAAGAGAAATTAACAGAGAGGATAAGTGACATGCCCAGGGCCCCAGTGCAAACTGGTGAGACTGCCAAACCCAGGAATCAGTTTCAGCACTGACTCCTCACCTTTTCCCTTAAGATCTTTAAGTAGAAATTGTCCTGAGTAGTAGGTTCTGGAATGCACAGCACAGCAGAAGTGTGAATAACACTCTGTTAAAGACCACTCCCATCTGCTGATTTTGTTAAGTTTGACAGCCAATATTGTTCTGATCTCTCAAGTTTGTGTGTGACTCTTTCCCCCCCAAAACAGATAAGGTAGAAAAAACCCAAAAATGTAAAGTGGTTGCCATCTAGAGAATGAAGCCTCTAGGAAAGCAACTACAATGACTTCACATGCACACAGCATAAGATAAAAATGCAGACAGACATAGCATGTGCTGTATAATTGATGACCTGCTTACAGCCACTGATACCCATCCTCTGAACAGACTCCTGAAGAACTTCTCAGCGGTACTCCACCAAAAAAATAGTAATACCAAATCATGATACTTTTATAGATCCTTTATAACTGAATGATTTCATTCTTTCCAAGTTACGTATCATGATCAGAGAAGCCTGGAAGAAGGTTCAAATAAGTTAAAGGGAGAACTTACAATATTCAGGAGACTACTATCTGCTCATCACAGGTGAAAACAGGACCATTTATCCAGGCCAGAGGGAATGTGCTAACACCTCTAGCCAGCTCTTACACTTCTGTCCCAAACTCCCAAGACTGATGTTGGCAATTAAAGATCATTAGCTTTCTCTCAGTGGTTTAGACAAGAGCCAGAAAATAAAACTGCTTAATGCCTTTGAGGTGCCCAAGCTACTGCCAACTTGTTGGAAACATGAGCTGAGTTCTACAATAACCAGTGGGTCCAAAACATTATAATGAGTACTTGTAGAGAGATTAAGAAAACACTGATGTAAAGGATTTTAGCACAAACATTACATTGTCTTCCTTGCCTCTTATTATGCAGTTATGCAAGGCTTTTTGAATTTAACTATTTCGCACAAAACTGCCTGGAAATAAAAAAAACAAATGCAGAAGGGGTGTGTACCTTCACTTGCTTTTCTTCAGTGCACAGCCCTTCTAGCACTCAGAAGCTCACAACAAAGCGAGTGGTGCTGTGTCAGTCCAACTGAGGACAAGCACATACACCTCAGGAATGGCTTTGTTATGATTTGATATAATTGCACAAAGTACTTCCTGTTTGCAAAGTATTTCTGGTAGATGGAGCATTTAGAACTGGCTATAAATTTAGGGAATAAACACATGGAGGATATGAACTGTGTTTTTAAAATGCCTGACGTGGTGCAAGCTGAGGAACCAAGTACTAATCCGCACCATATTATTAAAGCAAAATCTTCTAAGTGTATAATAATTTCTTTATTTGTGTATAAATACAAATTATTTTGACATAATAGTAATAAAGTTTGTTTTTTAAATTCTGTTGCATGTGTAGTTCTTGCGCTTTTAAATTTAGTTTTGACAAATGGCCAGTGGCATGACTGATAGAGGATTGTTGGTGTAAACAGGAGCAGCACTACGGTACCATCTATTTTTTATGGTCATAACAAACAGCAGAGCAGGACTGTGCTTTTGCTTCCCTCCTGCACCTGGGGAGAGGAAAGGATGAAACCCAGAACATTGGCACCAAGAGGAGGTGGGGAGCTGCAGAGGAGGGACTGCACTGTGACCTCCAAGAAGTCAGGCTGGGGGCTTGTGTTGCACCTGCCAGAGCAGTGGAGCTGGAAGTGCCATCCTCCCCTTACCCAGGCCAGATCTGTCCCAGCTCCAGTGCCCAGCACACCCCCCCTTAGCTGCCTCTGTGGATTGCTCCGTGCAGCACCTTCTTTACAGAATGAGGCTTGTGCAAAATGGGAAGAATGGGCTGGGGCAGGAAGCCCAGTCCACAGCCCAACCACCTGCAGCACTGAGAAAATGAAACCCTTCCTTTTTATGTCAGTACTGCTTGACTCCTATTTCTCTACTAACAGCATAAATTCTCACATGGACCTCTTACACATACTATTTGCTTTCCAGCCTGTCTAACCCCTAGGATTAGCTTCCTTACAGATATAATGAACATTGCAACTTCCTGGCTCTGAATATGGCTTGATCTCACCCAAGATTATTACAAAGTGTACTAATCATTGAACAAAACCACCTAGAAATTGCATGGAGCCTCCTAATCTGCTTCTGGTTTTACACTGCACTAATGAGAAACTCTAGTAAATTGCTTGTCTTAATGTGGTTTTGCTCAGATGCAACAGCATCTATCTTTCAGCCACCATTAGGAAAGGCCAGCCAGCTCAATACACTGAAGTGGGGAGCTGTAAGGTACCAGTAAATATGTCTGATGGTTGGATGGCTCCCTGTTTTCTTGAACAGTGCTGGTAAGATGGCAGACCTCCTAAGAATCCATGCCAGCACCTTCAACTTGTCCCAGACCTGGCAATGTAATCCCTCAGCTTTTTTGGCCTGAGCCTTGAGCAATACAAAGCCTACTGAACCCCAAGCTTGCTTTATAACAAGTTTAGTTTTGCTTTACACAAAACTGCAGAGGAACTTGTTAATTATAAAACAGCAGACAACTCTGATATTTAATAAAGACTATCAGCTCACAGAAGGACGAGGACAGCTGTAGAAAACAAAAATGTGAGTAGGTCTACACTTGCATGTGCAATTTATTGGTCCTGTGCTTGACCTCCCTAAGGAAAAAAAAAAACAGCAAATTAAACATCTTGTACTGCATAGCACAAGTCTCTAATCTCAAGTCTCAAGTGAAAGAAAATTTTAGAAACTTCATTCTTTAAATGAAACAAGTTTAAATATAAAACCAAATAGGACCACCTCTAAAGTGAGTCACACTACCATCTTAATGTATCCAAAATGCAACAATGTTTTGCACATAAAAGCACTATAAAATTTACAGGACAGAAGCTAGAGGCTTTGGCCCACACAGTTAGGGAATTTATAGTAGCTATAAGCCCATGGAAAACCACAAGGGATGTCTGCAGTTGTGGAAAGAGTTTTATAGCAACATTCCTGCTAAAATTATCTACAACAGAACACTAATTACATTTAACCAAGTCATTAAAACCTGCTGAATAAAGGCAGTTCCTGTCTTAGAAATTCTGTTTCAAGTTCTTAATATCTGACAACAGATAACATTAATAATTTTTTGAACCACAGACTTTTTTTCCTGATATGCCACATTATATTAGCTGCCTTGCAGGATTGATAAACATATACACATGTATGACACCAGAAATAGTTGTTACAACCCTGAATTTAATAAATAAAACCATTTAGGCATGCAAAAAAACCCTTCCCATGGCCTGCTCCTTTAAAAGATATATTTAAGTATAAATATCTCATTATTCCTTAATTAAGATCTGATTTTTGTAAACCCACAAATAATTATTTCTGTATTTGTACCACCATATCTTCATGGTCTTACTGCAGCAGCTTTAGTGGGTACTTTCATAATTCTGCATTCTTTCGTTATACTAAAATACCTAGATCTGGGAGCGCTCTTTTGGATTATGTTCAAACAGATTTCAAAACATCTTCTTAAACCCCAAGTGGAACTTGCTTCTACTTTCAGAAACCAAAATACCCTCTCAAGCACACGAATGAAAAAATCTTAACCCTATTCTTACAGCAATACTTCCAATTCTACACAAAAGCTTAATAGCTCACTTATAAACAGCTGTCAAGAGAGGGATACAATGTATGTAACAGGCACTGCTGAAGTTAAAGACCTTTAAAGACACCGCAATAAAAAAAGACAACACTGGGTCATGGATAAGAGAGTCTTGATTTAGGATTAAATATATTTTGGAATGCAACAGCATTTATAGCAAACTTTTATTCAATAGTTTAAAAAGTGTATGGAAATTTCATGAACAAAGAGTTATGAAACGGAAAATACCTTCCTCTTCCCCCATTAAATGCATTTACCACAGTAGTCAGTTTTAAAATGCCTGGGTATTTTTGAATTTCTTGTATACATATACAGCATTTCCATATTTAAGAAGCATTGTCCTGAGCAGTTTATGAAAAGGCATTATTTAAACTATCTAGTTACAGGACATTTGTATGATTGATAACAAGCACAGAACAATTTATAGACTTTAAACATTTAATGTGCCTTTTCATTAGGAAGGCAAGTGATGACTAGGTCTGCTTAACACTGTGAGCGTCAGTTTAGTACCATGTACTTAGATCTGCGCTAGAAAGACACACACAAAACATTTTTGTGAAGTATATTTTGTTACAATAAACCGAGCTTGTGCTCCATCATCATGTGTGGTTCTCCCATAATCTCACTCTGGGAAGGATCTGGAAAAAGAAAAGTTGACAGCATGAGGCCTTTAGCAAGCTACAAAGACCAGCAACAACTAATAAAGGTGAACATCTCTTTTCATTATAATGCTTAGTGCAGCAGTTACTTGACTGATTTTTGACAGTGTTGCAGAGTGCAGATCTGTAACTCAGATGCCTCTATCCAAAGCACTGGTCAGAGAACAAACATATCTTGTGGAACAGCTTGTCATAAGGACACACACGCATCTCAAGGAAAACCAACCAGTTCTGCATAAGCACAGACTCCAACTGCCTGAATCTCAAAGGGATTACACTGCTAGTTTAGTGTCTGAGAAAACTCAAGTCTGACTGAAGCTTTTCTCCATCCTGTCCTACACCTCCTTCCAACACAACTTCTCTGCACAGCAGGAGTTCACAGTCCTCTCTTCTGTTAGCTGGGACATATTCCTGGTTTCCCTTCTCCACCCAACTGCCTAGCTTCACAGAAATTCTACAGCTGTAAATGTCTGAGATTTCCTCCATTCTGTAAAGTATGGTTGACATTAGCCACTGTACTCAAAGGCTACCAAGGAACGTGCAGAGCACACAAGAGTGGCCAATACTGACAGTATGAACTTTCTATACAAAAAAAAAAAAAAAAAAATTAAAAAAAAAAAAAAAATATATATATATATATATATATATATAAAAAGGAAAAAACAAACCCAGGGCCAGAACACATGTTGTGACACTTTTCTTTATGGGTACATCAATCATGTTTTCCTTCCATAAATAAGACAAATGCCTCTGATTCCTCCAGAGACAACAAAAATATCTACTATACTTCCTGATAAATAAAGCCTTACCAAAAACACTTGTAACCCACTCACTCCTCAGCACTCTATAAAAATCGAACAGCTGTGAGCTGTGGTAAATAATCAAATTTCTACAAATTAGGTTTGACATTGCTCTACCCCTGTGGAACCACAACAGCCCAAGATTCCTTCCCTTGGTCCCTGTATACCCATCTCAGAAAATAACCCCAGATTTACACCATGCCTCTAGATTCAGATTTGTTCCTCTATTATTTCCACCATCCTATCTCCCCAGCTACTTCCATTCTTCAATCCCACTTCAAAAAACTCTGCCTCTTTCCATGTCCTTAAGTACCAGCTAGAAATAATTCGTTCAAAAGCCATTTTCCAGTTTATTCTATTCCACACATATTAACAGTCAGCAGGCTACCACACAACTGCAGCCTGTTGAGTTCATTTGAGGGAGCCTTTCCCCTGCTAAGTACCTGTTTTATTAGTTCTATACCTCTTCTCTAACATTTCTTCTTATTTATAGGACTTAAATTTTGTAACCTCTGCTTGATAAAATCTGCACAAGTTACTTTAAAAGTTTCTGAGGAAAGAGGCATACAACCTATATGAATATTCTACTTCTTCAGAAATCCAGCCTACAAGCAAATACTGTCTTGCTCAATATTTCAGAGTAATTTCCACACAACTTAAAGCTGAATGACATTTATTTCTCCTTCCCCAGTGCTTCTTTGCTTTTAGGATTTATTTTTGTTCTTTGTATTTTGGGAGTTTAATTCTCTTGTTCAGTAGAGGCAAAGAACTTTATAGCTCGCAAAGTTTACCGTTAAATGTTTCCATAATGTTAAAGCCAGAATGTATTTACCATTAAGGATATCCTCAAAACCAATGCATTCATCATTTCCCCTCAAAATATCCATTGCCACGTTTGAGCTGTGAAGAAATGGTAGACGCTGGACCTGTAAAAAGAGTTCAAGCAAGAGTTCAAGTTTCGGCAAATCTGAAATAGAAGGGCTCATATTTGTATTTCTCAGTCTGAAGTGACTGAAAAGTCAACAGGCAGAAAAAAACAATGCTGAAGTAAGAGAAGTATTGGCACACAAAGACATACAAACACCATATTCTTTTTGTTATCTGTTTGAAAAGAACAGCCTTCTAATAGATTTTTAGCTTTCACTGCAGTGTAAGTAGTACAGCAAATACCGCACTTTGAAAAATAATGAAGTACTTTCTGTCTCCTCTGTAAACCTCCTCTCACAAAGTTGGGGAAGTTCACTGCAAACCTCCACACTCTGAGGTCAGTACTGGGCAATTGATTTATACTGAACAGTTTGGAAACTACATTCTAATCCTCCTACATCTCTGACACCAGTCAGGAATTCAAGTGAAAGAGCTATATTGACTTTCACATTTAAACATAATCCTCCTTTAATTAATCTAAATCATAATTAAGTCTCCAATCTCAACAAATTCTTAAGCTTCAAGTCCACTCCCAGTTACTTTCAACAGTTTTCTTGTACCCTTTACTCACAGTAGTTCCAAAATTTTCAAGTGGCACACATAGATTTCAGAGCATAAATATTCTGAGAATTCATTCACTACTACTACAGATACTTCAGTTAAACCACAAGAAAACTTGTACACCCAACATGAATCTGGAAGTGAAAAACCTTCTGATCACTGTATTCCCCCACCCATTTCCAAAACCATTTCTGGAGAGTAGACTAACAGGATATCCTCACCTTCCTCATTCTCTGCAATGTGCTAATGTTAGTTAGGAAAAAGACTCCTCACAACAGCACAGCTGAGACCAAGGAATGTTTTTGTATCTCACATCCTTTCACATCTTCAGGACCAGTAACTTCTGCCAAGCTTAATGCAGCTTATTAAGGTTTAACAGCACCTCATCACTCAAACAGAATACAAAATTGCTCTAACTCACTTGGAAACCTACTCTTACTAGCCTGACAATCTTTGAGAAGACAAAAAGCCATTAGTTTATTGGACCAAAGAGCTTTCTATGTTCCCTTTCTCCAGCTACCCTCAATCCTAGGAGAAAAGAAGGAAAAGGAGACAGACTCAGCTTCTCAATTAAGAGTTAAAACCTTTGAACTTAACTCCCTGTAGACCTCCCTTGATCTTACCACAAAGGCTGAGGAACAATAAGCACATAGCAAACTCTCTGTTTCAGGTTTCACATGACCTCTACATCTACTCCCAAATCACTACCTGCTTCAGACCCCTAAGTCTCTTTTCCCTACAGCTGCAGAGATTCCTCCCTGTGAAGGTCACACATTCCACAGGGGAGAGTATTAATTTTAGGAATTAATATTCAATTCCTCCTGCTTTTCTCTGAAGGCTTACAGGCAGCTATTCCACAGCAAAGCTAGAGCAGTTACCACTTCACCAAATAACCAAAAACAGAACAGCAGCTAAAAGGCTTTAACATATTGACTGTTCTAAAACCTAGTAATTGCACTGTTAGGTTCACTGTTTTTAGCAGCAGCTTTTTAACAGTGAATTCATTTCTTTTGGAAACATAAGGTATCTCAACAAAGAAAGATGTGTTTCTGAAAGCATGTTTCAAGGTAAACGTTTTTTCAAATGGCTTAAGTCATACCAGTTGGATAAAAATGCCTACCTGTTTCACCGCTCTGAATTCCATCTGCAGCTTTAAAGGTGCATGGATTCCTTGGATGTTTCTCAGTGTGGCAAAGTTTGTTTTATCTTGATTTAACTGGAACTGTCACAAATAGTATTGATTTTTATTTTAGAAAAAGTTACTTTAAAGTATAGCCATAGAAGAAATTTGTGACATCCTGCTTACTAAATTTGTATGTAAAAATTCAGTGATACCATCAAACATGTCTCAAGAGTACAGGAAAGAGAGTGATGCAGTAAGATTTGTTCTATGAAGCTGAAATTGGTTTTCTGCTGGATTTTATTCCAAATTAATAGCCTAAGTTTTATTTTGTTATTTTTGATAATCAGGAGGTTAACACCACCAAGTGGCATAGTTTTGCATTACTTTACTACAGTATTTTCTGGATGAATAGGAAGCTAAGTACAGTTTAATGATCACAAAATCCAACTTGATGTCATTAGTTAGTCATCAAAGACTACCTGAAAACACTTGATGCACTTCTTTTCTGATCAAGAAAACAGAGCACCACTTACACTCTTTATGATTGTGAAAAGCAAATGAAAACTTGTATTTTTCCCAACTGCTCTCAAATTTACCAGTAAGACAAAGAAAATCTATTTAATAGAGGCTTTTTAAAGAAAAAGTGCTCACTCATGTATACTGGAGTACAAAGAAGTACGTTATACTTAAATAATCAAAAAAATTTAAATCTCTAACTTTAAAATCTGAACTCCGTCACCATAGCAAAAGCCCATTATTATGAGAACATCATATTTATGCAAAGGGATCTCAAAAACCAAGAGAAAAATAAAAGTCAAAGACATAACAAGCATTTTCTTTGTAACAATCTATATTGAATGCTCTTCAAAAGTTAGCAGAAAATGCTATTTATATGCCTCATCCTAATCTTATAATTCCAGTTAGATTATTTTTCCATTTCTTTTATTTTATAAGGATAAAGATTTTTGGACAGCAGAAACATTTGGCTTCCACCAGTGCTACCTGAAAAACCTTTTTAACATTTATAGTAGCAAAAGCAACCATAACTATCCCAGGCTAACTTAAGTATTTTCCCATTCAAATGTACATGAAAATAATTCTTAAATTGGCCTTAAACTTACAGAAAAATTAACCAAATGCGGGAGAAACAATTTAGAAGACTCACATACTTCTTAGGGGATCACACGGCCTGTCTTATTTCTGTGCATTTTTGTCTCTTTAGCATGCGATCTTTTAATTATGCAGGGTTTGTATGGCAAGAACAGAGTTAAAAACTAAGTTACAGCAATCAGTTCAAAAAAATCCATCGGCAAATAGCTCTGAAACATTCATAGCATTTATAAATAAGCTCACAAATTTGGTGTCACAATAACATCATCCTTTTAATGCAAGACAACACTAACACTGGCTGAAATTAGAACATGTTAGACCTTAGTCCGACCTTGTCCGGTGTTTAACTTAGCAATTTGGAACATTCTATCCAACATCTTCCCTTCAGGATAGTTTGATACATCGTATCTTCTACATGACAAAACAGGCATCAGAGACATTCAGTTCAACCACCAAGTCTGGCTTCCCTCTACCTTCCACAGACCAGTTGTAATGGTCCATGAGAGATGACTGAGCCAGACAAGATCGCAAACAGTTATGACAAACTGTAGGTGTAAAATGCCTACACAGGATCGAGCAATTTATGGAAAACTACATATGTGTTCACAGGCTGAAAGTCTGAAAAGGAAGACAGATGGTAAATCAACAGACAAAATGGGAGGGTCAGTCTTTAAGAGGTGACAGGCGTGCCCTTGGCCTACCTATGGTGGCTGCACACACACTCTTAGACGACTAAACCTGACCACACAAGTCCGTACTCGGAAGCCTGCTTACACACTTGAAGTGGAGAGAGGTACAAGTAAGAGATAATCCTAAAACAACTTGCTGACAATGTTATTTGCATAAATAAAATGTTACCACTGTTGAACACCTTCATTCTGTTAAAGACCCTGCTCATTACTTGCTACTGCACAAAGCAGTCCAGATAACCACACTGTTAATTTAAACTTCGTAATTAGTTAAGAGTGAAGATGACTACATCTGATTTTATGCTTACATTCTTTTCTGTCAACTCCAATGGGTGGCTGGGCAACAATTCATTTTTCAAACTTGTAAAGCTAGAAGAACAAACAGAAAATACATTAACTTCAAATTAATTGGGATATTGTTTTTTAAATTGCATTCCAAAACCAATCTCAGATACAAACACCAGCCCACAGAGACGCACAACTAGCAAAGTCTGAACTACAGAAAAAAAAAAGAAGACTAATAGTGAAGCAGCAAGTAAAACCTCGAACTACAGCACTACCAGAAGAATAAGTTTCAAACATCCTTTATGCTTGGCAAAACAGAATGGTTTCCTCTCTTGATTCCCTTCAGAAAGAGATGAAAATATCCAAGCTACACTGTACCTTATTTTGAAGTCTCCAGGCTTTTGCAATGGAACACTGCACACACCTTCCCCCCACTGCCAGTTGTATGGTATTTTAAACGCCATGAACTTCCTTTGGATTCATTATCCAAGACATAGACATAAGTTTCACACTCATGTAAAAATGGCAAACTCCAAACTATTTTTATTATATTACTGTTGGGGTTTGTCCCAATGCTGAAATTAACCATTTCCCACAGTGTTATGGCACCCTTATATAAATATATATTAAAACTCAGATATTTCACAGTTATCAATACTTTGCTGTTTCTCTTCTAAAGAACAGCATTACACCGGTTTGCAACACACCTTTCAAGAAACTTCTGTAAAAAGCCAACATGTAACATTTACTGAAGTTCAACACTGTCTATGACACAATTCAGCAAGCAAAAGTAAAGCGTACCCTCTGCGCAGAAGATCATGACCTTCAAATAGCCCTGAAGCTGAAGCGTCTGTAAATGAGATACTATCCTTCAACAGAGAAGCAGTGCCTCTGGAATTCTGGAACAAAAAAACCCACCAAAATTATTTCAACAGAACCAGACCGCTTTTGTGTGGCCATTAGGCCAGCCAAATGAAAGGAAGTGCTCAAAGACTCCTTAAAGCACTCCTGGACAAGTCCTAGACTTTGGTGTTTCTTTAAAATACAGGCAAAACAAAAACACACACAAACACCCAAAACCACAAACCGTACACTAATAAAGATTTCTTTCAGAGAGTCTGATAGAAACTAAAGGTACTCACAACATTTTTGGATCTGGTTGACCCAGATCAAGTTAAACTCACAATATATCCCCTGTTTGCTCCCACCCTGGGCTGCAGGGATTGAGGCCAGTCCCGACAGCTGACAGGACAGAAAGCAGCATTCCTTAATTTACTGCATTACTGACACAAGATCAAATTTAGCCATGGTTTGAGGCTGCCGTAAGGAGGACAAGGTGTATTCGAGCAGTCTAATGTGCCAGTTAACTGAAAGAACAAATGAAAACAGTAACTTGTAGTGGATTACCAGAAGTCCACAGACTTACTAAGTACTGCCTACTAGTAACTTAGGCCACTAATTTCACTCTAATTTACCAGAATTTATTGAAGTGATTTGAGAATTGCTCATAAAAATTGCTCCACCAATAGGGTAATGTCTAATAAACAGGACAAGGTGACAGCAATAATCTCTAGAAGGTGAGTGATGAGCCGTTCAATGCAAGGATTTCCCCCAGCAGCACTGTCAGATCCAACAAAAAATGCTTACAGTTAAGATCTTTTGCACCAACATGTGGGCTCTCAGTAACATAAGAGCTGTAAGACAGTCCTAACATGCCTACTGTTACATGCATATGAAGCATCTACCAATTTACACACTCAGCACTGACCAGACTTTTGTGAGACTGCTATAAATGAAAGCGTTAAAGAGATAGGGCACCTGGGGTACGTGACAAGAGAGATTGAAGTTAAACTCACGGAGAAAACCACGAAACACTCCCCAAAGGCAACACTCACGAGTCACACCAGCGCCCGGCCCGTCTGAGGCGGCCCCAGCGCCGCTGCCCAGCACGGAGGGCCGAGGCGAGACCTCCCTCCCCGGGAGCCGCCGGCTGCGGGAGGCTGGGGACCGCCGGGTCTCCTCATCACATCCCGTCCCGTCCCAGAAATGGGCTTTAACCACAGCCACCAGGCGCCCTTGACGCCTCCCGGCCCCCGCCCCCATGAGGAAGCCCGCCATGGCCGCGCCGGACCACCGTGACTCAGCACGGCCCCGCCGTGCCCGGGGACTCCGAGGGGGTGAGGGGAAGGGGAGCTGGCGGGGGCGGCAGGACGGGAGGCACGGCTCGGTCGGGCTCGGCGCGGTCCGGCACAAGGACACCCCCGCCCGCCCGGCGCCGCCGCCGCCCGCACTCACCATCTTGAGCCCCCGACGTGCTCAGCCACTTCCGCCGCCGCCGCGCGCTGACTTCCGCCCCGCCCCCGTGCGTCGCTGCGTGAGGGGCGGTGCCGCGCGCGGCGGGGCGGGGCGGGTGCCGCGGTGAGGGGTGGCGGAGGCGGTCGTGCAGCTCCGCCCGCTGTGGTGTGAGGGGTTCGTGTTCGGCGCTGTGCCCCCTTGGCCGTGGCTTTCTTACTCGCAGTTAGGTTGGAAAAGACCCATGAGGCCCGCGAGTCCAACCGATCGAACACTGCCATGTCCACGGCGCCATGGCGCTGAGTGCCACATCCAGTCCTTCCCTAAACACCCCGGAGCGGTGACTCCACCACCTCCCTGGGCAGTCCATTCCGATGTTAAACCACCCACCACCCGTTCTGTGAAGAAATTCCTCCTCATGTCCAGCCTAAACCTCTCCTTACAGAACCTGAGAGCATTTTCTCTTGTGCTGTGGCTTGTTACGTGAGAGAAGAGGCTGACCCCCACCTGGCTGCACCCTGCTTTCGGACAGTTGTAGAGCAATAAGGTCACCCCTGAGCCTCTTCTTTTCCAAGTGTATTGGATTATGTAACTTAGAAATGTGTATTCTATTTCATCTGTTGAAGGCTGGGGTTTTTCGGGGGGATGTTTTATCTTTCTCTCACCCTTCCAGTGGGGAGGGGGGAGGATGCCCTCTGATAATGGCCCAGCCATTAAATCCAGGTGGGGCAGTGTTTCTTATCTCTTTCACCACCCCTCCATCCTCCAGGGGGACACCTTTTGATAATGGGCCATTAGGGCCCACCAATGACATGACACATTCCATCGTGAGATGCTCCACCCAGTGGGGGAGGAGCCAGCTGTTCCTAGCTAGATAAAACCTGGGACTGAAGGACACAAGCCATTCTGTTTTTCCACTGGATTCCCAGAGGAAGACTGGGCTCATCTCACCACCACTGACTTTTCTGCAGGACTATCTCTACACCACAGAACCACATCTGTTACTCCAGGAGGACTTATTTGGACTGCTTCCAACACCCTGATCATCAGGCTGCCATATCTTATCCCTGACTCTGTCAGGGTTTTTCCAGGATTTTTGTTTTCTTCCTTGCTTGTTTTTTTTTTTTTGTTTGTTTGTTTGTTTGCTTGTTTGTTTGTTTTTGTTTGTTTTTGTTTGTTTTTTGTTTTGGTTTGGTTTTTGGTACAAAAATACATTTCTATTTTCCTTTTTATTTTTAATATTCCTAGTAAAGAACTGTTACTCCTATTCCCCTTTCTTTGTCTGAGAGCCCCTAATTGCAAAATTATAATAATTTGGAGGGAAGGGGTTTTACACTCTCCATTCCAAGGGAGACTAGTTTTCGCTGGCAGACAACTGTCTTTCAAAACCAAGACACCAGTCTAAATCTCCAGCTTATTCTCGCATGCCAGCTGTCTCAGTGCCACCGTGGCCCCAAGCAGGAGCTGAAGTTGACTAATGCCTTCTCATAACAGAGCAGGGCAGCCATGCCTGTGGTGTCTGGTGTGGGGAGCTTTTCTCCGTCAAACCCATCCTGTCCCACTCTGCCACAGGCAGCAAAAACTGCTTGGGTGATTCCAAAAGCATCACAGTGCTGCTGGCCTGAGGTGGTGAAACCAGGCAGTGATGCTTCCAGAGAGTTTTCCGTATATTTCAATGCATAGCTCCACGTGTGTATTTGGGATATTTATTTTTTATATTTCTTCTAAGACATGTAGCTCATTCAACCCTTTAGCCTTTTAATTTGGCTTATGCTTAGTAACCCAAATTGACCTGTTTTTGTAAATTTTATATTGTTTTTGTAAATTTTAAATGTGGCAATTAAACACCATCTCCCTCCCTGACACACAAACACACACAGTCACAGGCAATATTTAAGCAGAAATTTTATATATGTTTTAGTGGCACTCGGATGTGTCAAAAAAAAAAAAAAAAAAAAAAAAGAAGACTGAAAAATTAGTACACTTTATACTCTGTTTTCCTCTTTCTTGGGCAAAATCGGTACACCACTTAAACCCCCACCCCCTCCTACCCCTCATATTCTCAACCCAAGTTCTGGCTCTTTGTATTTAAGTCTTAGGTTTAAAGCAAAAAACTTCAAAAGAATGAGAATGGAGGACTGGTGTTTTTAAAATAATTTTTAGGAAAATGAGTACCACAAAGGTTTCTCTGATCTTATAATTATAATGGGTACTTGGTTATTGTGGTGCTGGATTCATTATTATAGAATAGATGTGAATACAAAAAACAAATCAAGTTCCTGTTTAACTGCAGCTTACAGAAAGCTAGGTTTTGTCACTAAATGTATTTATTTATTGACTGAGTTTGTTGATCAGGATATGACTGTAGAGATGAAACATCTAACTTTCAAAGTCATTCTTGCAGGACACAGACAGGATGCGATCACTCCATGTACATTTTTGACATCACTGCGATCCACAGTCTAGGCTGCATAACATAAAAGGACATACATTGCAAGAAAGAGCTGGTTTTCCTTTAGAGGCTTTCACACTGGGGAAAACTTCCAGACATAAACACAAATCACACATGTGTTTTTTTCATCGGATTACCAAGTATTTCAAATTGGAGCAAGGCTTGATTTTTTTCACAACCAATTTCGCTTTAACAGTCTTACAGTGAGCATCTCAACAGTGGGTGATTGGGTGTCTCTCTGCAGCCCCACTGCAAATAAATAGGACTTGCACGAGCAATTGTCAGGCTGACCAAACCTGGGATCAGAAATGAGAGCCTGTGGTGAGCGATGAGCACTTTGACAGACAGAAGCAGTGGGTGTGGCTGCTCTGCGTGTTGCAGGTGATTTCAAGGCTGCCAGCAGCACTGGGCTCACCAGAGTGCAGACAGGAGCCCACGGGCACTGCACCAGGCACAGCAGCTCTGGAACACAACGCCCTGTGTGCTGAAACCTCCCTGCTGGGGTGCAGTGCTGCCTGCAGGGTTGGATACTCTGCCTGAAGGCATCTACCTGGCAGATGGTAACATGATAGAAAGTGAGATGCAGTGGCTGCAGTTGCTAAAGGGGCCGTCTTGTCTGGGGACACTCTTTTAAGAGGACGTGGATGCCTTAAAATTAGTGTGAAAATAGCTATAGCTCCTCTAAATTGGTGACTTCCATAAAGTTAGGATGATGAATTTCACATGTTGTCTTTAGAGATAAATTCCAAATGTCTTTTTTGGTTTTTTGAGATTTTTTTCATCATTTTGTGTAGAGGAGGTCTGAAATGTATGACTCTTTCAAGTGTTTTCGGGATATTTTTTACCGCAGCTATTTTGGAATGTCAAATCTGGTATTTTTGGTTTAGCTATGGACCTTCTCTGAAGATTCAAGCTATCTTTAGACTATGGATATTTTATCTTTTGGAAATGTTTACTCTTTTTTAAGAAAAATGAATACTGTTCAAATGGTCTTTTATCAGTTAAATTGTAATTAAATAATAATAATAAAAAAAAACCTCATTAAACAAAGTCTAGACAGCCTGACCTAAAGCAAATTCTGGTTTCAGTTACTTGGCTTTCTCTTGCCTGGTTCCTCACATGGCATCATTTCATGGGAGGTCTGTACATATCCCGCTGAAGCCTGCGGAAGGAGGGTGGATTCAAAAATTGTCACACGGAGGCACAACATTAGCTCAAAGCCTGCTTTAACACAGCAGTAGAGTTCCCAGAAGAGGGCTGGCTTCTGCAGATCTCCTCTTCCTTCAGTAGAGAAGGCTGATATGTGGCAGCCTTTGCTACCTAACCCTAACCCTAGTCCTAAAAATTTTATTGTGTGGGGCAAAGGCTGCAAAAGGAGCATGTTCTCCAAGGAAACTTGTCTTTGTCTCCATATTTTATAGATTGATGCAACTTTGTCACTTTTCAAAATATAATTCCTTTGACGTATCAGTGTCAGCAATCTGTTCTGACTACGTGAACCTCTATCAGAAGAAAACCTTTATCCTGTGGGACTGGGAAACTCTTTCACTGTTTTTTGTCAACAGCCAGTTATAACTTGTTAAAGTGAAAGTACTTTTTATTTGTTTTTAATCAAATCAAATAAACACATTTTCTTTGATCTTTAAGAACTCCTTTCTTGTTAACTTGCTTTATACTTTTATGTTTTGGCATTCATTGTAAATCTAATTATTTAAAAAGTTATTTTGTTTTACATTATTAAACCTTTTCTTAATTTAAGATAAACAGGAGCATGTTTTGTTAAAGATTAAAAATAAATTTCACACAAAACTGCAAAACATAGCAAAGATAATAATGTGTAGGCGTCAGACTGTTCCAAAACAAGACTCTCTAGGGGCTCTTCTGAACACACAGCTTCGTTAAAGCCATGTTCTGAAAGGGCTCAGGAAACCCCTGTCTCTAACCCACCCTTTCCTGAAGCTGGTGAAAGTATGTGGAAAAAAGTTACTGTTGCAGGGAGTAAAAAAAAAAAAAAAAAAAAAAAAAAAAAAAAAAAAAAAAAAAAAAAAAAAAAAAAAAAAAAAATCCCACTCATTGCTGAAGGAGCTTATTTTTTCCTGTTTGTTTACCAGCAAAATCTACAGTTTGTAAGATCTTCTTCAGTCAAAACTTTCCCATCCTCATCATTCAAAAGCAGCAAGCAATCCAACAGGTGACCAGAAAGAGAACATCAGGATATCTAGATGAATGTAGACTTTTTTAACATACTGTAACATCTAGTGGTGAAATAATACTGACAATCCCTCATTTCTTTACCTGATTTATAAGTCATCAGTGAAATTTAAGTGAAAATATATTATATCTGTGTAAGTATCTTCGGTTCCTTTTTTGGTGGGTCAGACAAGGGAAGCCAGTTGTGTTTTGATCCAAGTAATGTACTTGGATTAAAAAGGAGTCCTTATTCTCCGGGAGCGTTGACTTATTTTGCAGCTTGTCAGTGCTTTTGTAAGTCAAGGAGCACGCTATTTGCACTAATCCGTTTGTACTCTGCGAATCTGGGCTTCCCTTTGCTCTTTATGCAGACTCAGAAAAGCAGGATGCTGCACCGGGAGAGCCGGTCACTAGGGGATGCTCAGTACCCGAACACCCCGCGCCTGCTTCTCTCAGCGCTCGCCAGCCGCCTCTGTTCAGCTTCGCTCGGATACTCCTGGCAGGGTTTGGGCACTTTTTCACTCTCAGAGCTGTGAGAATTATGAAAAACAAGGTCAAAAGATAAAAAGTAAGGCATGTGCAACAGCTGAAGCTATACGGGCAGTACTTGACAGAATGCTGGTAGGCTTATTTCCCAGTTAATGGATTGATAACTATTTTCAGTAAGCTCTTTTACAGTAAACTCTGTCTCCTTGTGACCCTGTTAAACTAATCCTTCAGGCTGAGTCCAGCGTTTAACCAAGCCAGTGTTCACGTAGTCAGGACCTCTAGTCTGAAACCAGGTGCCTCATGAGAATTCAAAGGAAAATATTTTTGTGCTTCCCCTCAGTCTGGAGTGATTTTTCTCCCAGAAGCATACCCACTCTGAACATATAGGTGAGACTAAGAGCACATTTCCTGTGAGGGTGTCTTCCTATGGGAAACCTTGAATGTAATTAATGGTAGTCACAGCTGAAAGAATTGAATGGAACATTACTTCCTAGTCCTGCTACTGGGCTGGAAAAAAAAAGTCCCACAAGAGTGTGCCAAAATGCCTAGCAGCAAAAAGGGAGTCAGAGACTGCTCTGACTCATAACCATATCCATTAAGCAGCAAAATAATCAGAAGTCACCTTAATTTCCTCCTATGGCTGAATACAATAAATGAAACCATAATCAACAAACTGAAAAGTTGGCATTCAGCACAGAAAACAGACGTTTTCAGCAAAAATATATGCATCGCTAAGAATATTTTTTCTTTTCTCTCTAAGAAACTGTCAATTAAAAGTATTGTCCATATGCATTTTCTGTTATTTTAAAAATGAAATTGTGACAAAGTTTCTGATCCAGCCACAATGTGCTACTTAAGAATTTGGCACATGGGTATTATGGTTGTGTCTGGCTTAGAAATGGTTAAGGCTCGAATCTTCAAAGGCAGTAATGCGTTGAACTCCTCAGGATGTGAGCCAGCCACTGCCTAGGTTTAGCCAGCAAAATCAGAAATAGGTCTTGAGCCTCTCAAACATTGGCCAGGCTTGTGCTTAGGTTCAAATCTGATGACTCATTCCTGACAGAAAACTGCAGTTTGCTCGCTGCTAGGTAGACAGAGGTCGTAGCTTACAGTGAGCTCACATGCAAGCCCTGACACTTGTAGAGGGCTTGCTTCACTTAGAGAGAGTTCCACACAGGTGCAATGATCCAGCAGACTGGAGAACGGAGTTCACTGAAGGAGCAAAAAACAACATTGTTTTTGTAACTGAGAACTATTCCACTGTTTCTGCAGGAAAAGCTTCTATTGCATTCAACAACATTATATTGTAAAGGGTGTTGGAAGTTAATTGTTTCTAAGGAGAAAATAATGTATTGCAAGTTTTATTTTTTGTTCCTACTTTTTAATTGTTTTTATTTTTTGAAATTATAAGTATACATTTTTCATGGATGATTTTTTTGTACTTCCTTACTGCAGGTTTTCCACATAATGGGCTTAACTTCTTTTGATCTTCATATTGCATCTCTTAATCCCGAGTCTTTACAGCTACCAGTTCCATGGCATGAATTACTTTTTTGTTGTGTCATACCAACAGCTTAAGTCGTGTTCCTAAGCTCCAGTTTATTGTAATAGGATACTGATCATGTGTTGGCTGGAACTTTGTTACAATGAGCTTTCCTGTTCAGTTTATATCATATCACGCTTGTGAAAGAAACTGTCAGTGAATTCAAAGAGTGGCAACTTTTTATTTACTAAGTAAAGAATATTGCAGCAAAGAGCCAATACAAGATTTTTTTCACAGTTATAAGCACATACCATTACAAAGTTGTAGAAAGTTCTGTATTTAATATACTGAACTGAAACTAAAGAGAAAAGAAACAAATGAAGATAATGCCACTAGGTAAATTCTGTATTTTTAGCTCTATTTTTGCAAAGTGTGATTGTGGATTGGCTTCAGAGTGACCTTCAATGGAAGGAAAGAAGTAAAAAGGAAAGAAGGAAAGAAAGAAAAAGGAGAGATAAAAATAAGGAAAGAAAGAAAGAAAGCAAGAAAGAAAGCAAGAAAGCAAGAAAGCAAGAAAGCAAGCAAGCAAGAAAGAAAGAACATTTAAATAATTAGATTTAGGCTTGAACAAAGAAGATGCTAATTAACTGTGAAAACTTGGGCGATTTCTTCTTCTGAAGGACATTTTTAGGTTCTGAAAGACTACCGGAAAAACAAACCCCAAGCCATTTATTCAAAGAAGCAAACAGTCCCGAAAGGATTTGGGAAATATATACAGTGGACATTTCAAGACAGACTGTCATATCCTCCTCTGAGAGTAAATTTGCGTGAATACCTTTGTGGTGAACGATCAGAGTAGGCAGATCAAAGCAATATACATGCTCAAGGGAGATGAGGAGGGGGAAGGAGGTTGACATTCGGATTCAACAGCTCCTCAGGACTGAGTCCTGTCCACTGATGTTACAAAGAGCCATGCTGTATAATTATTTTCATAACATCTTAATAAACTTGAATATTAAGTTAACTTGATCTCATTCTTCTTTCTTCTTCCCTGACTGTTCTTGTTATGAGAAGTTGTGCTCAAACCCCATTGTTCCGGTCATGAAAATTTAATGTCTGGACAGAAATTGTTCAGAGCCAGTTTATACCTATTTTTTCTGGTGGCTTTAACTCACATGGTTCTTTCTCCATGAGGAGGACATGAAAACTCTGAATCATCTGTTCCTTTGATAATCCCAACAGTCCTTCCCAGAACATGCTCCAATTTTACATTCTTGAACGTGAGTAGTCAAATTTTTGTAGAGTGCTTCAGATGAGGTCACATCAATACATACACAGCTACAGTAGTACAATTCTTCTCATACAGTTTAGGATCACATTTGGGGCTTTTTTATAATTGCTTCACACTGGTGCTTTATATGATACTCTCAGGCTTTCTCTTCATCTCAGATTGGCAAGCACTTAGTTTGCTGTAGGAAGTTTTTTTTTTTTATTCTCTAGTCAAAGATCTTGTTTTATTCTGTTACTTTTCTATTATTCTCATGTCATTCATGTGTGATTAGTCTGATGTTCATCTGCTTTCAGACCTCCTGACTTTTTGGGCTACCATTAACTTTAATTAACATATTTCTATTTCTTGAGGAGCCATCAGCTATGGAAATATGAAATAAGACTGATCCTAAAAATAGATCCCAAGAACTCCAATATATGCTGAATCATCACATTTCAAGGCACTTCATTCTAGTCTTCTGAGTAAAGTTGTATTCAAATTTCAATTCTACTATTACCACCCTTCTTCTCAATCTTAAACATTTTTTCCGAATAATGTGTCAAGCACTAAATTAAAATTACGCTAGATCAGAGCTGTATTTTACTATTTTCAAAACTTCCTTTTCACAGTCAAGTAAGGATTATTTTATTGCTACGACACAGCCTCCTCTTGGAAATTGTTGGTTTTTTCAGTCTTTTATTTTCCAATTACCCAATGTCTAATTACACTCTCCTTCAAAGTTCATTATAAAATTATGCATATTGTTATAATCAGATTATTGATTCTACTGCTACCTAAAATACTCCTTCCCTCGCTTTCCTAAATAGAGCTCCTAAGTGTACCTCGAGCTAGCAGATAAAACCAATATTTATAAGATTTCTTGAAAACCCTTTTTGTAAGATTTGTGATTACTGTGCTGATTCTTTGAGAACTGAGGGTGAAAATCACCCAGACTTTGACATTTTGGTTATTCAGCTCTCTAAAAATTTTCTGCCACCTTGGAAATAAACATTTCCAGTTCTACAGATTTCTTCAAAATTAACATTCAGTCTTTCTGTGGTGCCATACCTTCTCATTCTTCTTGAAAACTGAGGAAGAATATTAATTTTTGGTGGCTCTGCTCTGACTAGAAATTGAATATACACCAAATTTCAAGAACAGCTATATCTGCACGAAAATTGCGATTTTTTTTTTCCAGATTTGATTTTTCCTCTAGATTCCTACTAAAGCTGATTGCAGGAAAAGCTATAGCTTTTGGCTTTTCTTTGGGAATAGCACACTGACCATCCTGAAAAGATAAAAAAAATCTTTTGAAAAAAGAGAGGAAGGAAGAGTGTCTGGAGCCTTCTCCTCTGGGATATTTATGTCTAAAGAGCATAAATAAGGATCATACCCTAAATAATGTGCTGGATTGTAGCTTCTCAGTGCAGAAGATTTGGCTAAATGAGGACAGATTTTTCTTCTTGTAGTAGAGGGGAAGCATGTGGATCTGCTCTGTGTCCAAGAGAAACAACCTACTTTTTATTATATGTTGAAAAATAGTACCGGGAGTGAGTGATAAGCTATTTCAACTATTTTCTCTCTCTGAATGGCAGATATATTTGACTATGTTTCTATTCTGCCTTATTTCATACCCATTTTCATGAACACAAGACTAAAGCACCAGGCCTCACCATACAAATGCAGTAACTACACTATGCCAGTGTTGGGCCCAAGGATTCTTAAAACAAAGTCTATCCAGTGTGCTTCCAAAACTCTAAAGATCAGGATTTTTCCAATCTTTAAATAAAGAGACAATTGTACTTACATCAAGTGTACATAGCATTTTGCATTACTCTTATTTAGATCATCTGCCAACACGTTTTGTTTCTTCTCAGAAGCAGTGCTCAGATCCAGCCTAAAATATGTGCTTCTGCACATTCCTAGGTGGTTTTCAAAGACAGACTGGAAAAATACTCATTCCTTGAGACACGTTCCTGAAGGTCTACAAACTGGATCCCACCAATTCACCCATTAATGATGAAAGGGTGATTGGGCATTGGAATGGGCTGCCCAGGGAGGTAGTGGAGTCACCATCACTGGAGGTGTTTAAGGGAAGACTGGCTGTGGCACTCAGTGCCGTGGTCTGGTTGACAAGGAGGCGTTTGGTCAAAGGCTGTACTTGATGATCTCAAAGGTCTTTTCTAACCTAACTGATTCAGTGATCCCACAATCTCAGCTGGCTTCTTACTAGTCTGGTAGTGAGAGGCTAATGCAATAATCTACTATTCTGTTTCAATGCCACATTTCCCAACCATTTTTCTGGCAGTTTTCCTCAAAGCTTGTGAAATTAGTCATCCATCATTTCAAACCTAATATGCCGTGAGCTCATACTTTCTTTAGTCTAATGACAGATATTATGGGAAAAAAAATCTGCTGTCCGTTGATATCTTAATCTGCTCTGCTTCCAGTGGCAACTCATGCATGTTGTAGAGGACTGATAACTTGCTGAGTTTGGTGTCACTGTGGCTTCCCAAAAAATTGCCCCAGATTCCAGATTCCAGAAGGAGAGAATTCCTCTGAAGGAAGATTACAGAGATAAGGAGCATGAAGTGATGTGTTTGGTCCTCATTCTAGATACACTTATCTATTATTAACTGCTGTCTGGCATATTTGAACATAATAAGATGTGAATGTTAGGCGATAAGAAAGAGAAGAGTAGATTTCAGGATTATTTCTCTGTTCAGAGGATTTGACGTCTGTCTTATCCCCCCACTTCCTTTCCTAGCATTTAAAACCACAAGCTACTGAGTTATGCTAATACATTATCCTTTGTAATACTGCTAAAATAATTCTATTATTTGAAAAATTATGAAGAAAGAAACTCAACCCAATGCATTTATTCAGCAGTTAAAACCACAGCAATAATTATGGACAAGAACCCCTTGAACCTCCATCTGTGTTTATTCACAATAAAATATTAAGAAAACATAGCTGTCTTGTAGCCAAAGGAAGGATGTTATGTGCTTACTTACTGAAACAAGAAAGCTAAAAAACAGTTTTCCATTGTCTCCCACTCACATATTTTTCTTGCTTTTCCTAATTTCCCTGTAGTAAAACATGACTCGCTGACTTTGCAAAATACGTTATTAAAATTTTGGAAAACATTTCCTATTTTCTGTGTGAATTCTGTGAACACAACAGAGCCAGATTTTCCTTGAAGCTTTGAGAGTCCAGGGAGCCAGTGTCCAAGTATGGACTCCTGGCATGCATTATCAGGTTATCTCTATATCCTCTTACTTTCTTTATCTTTTCTTGAGCGTGGAGCCTTTTTCTTCTCTTGCAATGCATACTCCTCTTTGGCCTTCTTCCTTACTAGCAGTGAAATCCATATTACAGGCATACTTTATAAGCTGGTTTTTTCAAGCAGGGGAGAAGCAGAAGAGAAAAGCAATAAAGACATAAAGTATTTGCTTCTTGTCATCTAGGTGAAGATTGTACTAGAAGTAATTTTTAACAGGCTATGAGCCTTAATTACAAAATCTGTAGGTAAGGTAATGTTTAGTCCTCACACTGTAGCCTCTTCCTTCCTCTCTAGATCACTGTTCCTTGGAGCTCACAATGTGTCTGCATTTTCCTAAAAAATCATTGTATCTTCCTCTCCAGGAAGTGTCTTGTTCTTTTATAGCAAAGCCAATCTTTGTCCTCTTTAAAGGCCATATATCCTCTGCTGTCTAGGGACAACAGCCCTGGATACATCTGTCTAGACATACTAGAGCATGTCTTCCCTCTTCCTATACTGGAGAGCTAACATTCTCAAAAAAAGACTTTACAGCTACCTTCTTGTGTCCATGCAGATTCAGAACTGATTTTGAGGGGTATTTGTCCTTGCACACCATTGTTTGCACAAACATGCCTGTAAGATGAACCATAATTCTTCATAAGTAAGCCTGCATGGGTCACTGGTCATCCATTCTTTCCCATGCTATAAAGCACAAGAAAACAAAATAAAATACATCATGGGGTTTTTTTGAGTGAGCTGGACCCTAACATTTCAAGAATAAAAGACAGCCTATTCATTCCCTGTTGATTCTTTGTGGTCCACTGGTAGGGAATGTGGGGTGTCCTATAAATGTTATTTGATAAAAGCTGAGGCTAGGCACCCTGCTGTTTTTAAGGATCATGCTGAGACAAACTGCTGGTAGGATATGCAAGAGAGCAGATTTGTTTATCCTTATTTCTCCGCTCACATCCCTGAGCACACATGGTTGCTGTTTTTGTTTTGACTAATTTTGACTTTTTTAAATGTGAGAAAAGTGGTTAAAATGAAGTCATCTCTGTCTGAAGTTGGGACTCGTGTGAAACAGTGGAAATGCTGACAGGCCTCTGGCTGGAGCAGAATGAATAGCTGTCCTCCAAGGCTGGATGCTCCCCTGCCCTCCCAGTCCCATTCATAAGATTGTTCTCAAGGAAGAGGAAACCAGGCAGTGGCATAAGAAAGCCCACATGCTTCACACACTCCAGCTCACTGGGATTGCCCAAGACCTTGTAGAAACCTAGAATACGGTGAAAAGTTGCAGTGATATATTTGCTTTTCTTGCCCACTTTTCTTACCTTACCATTCTTCCAAGAGCCAATCAGTATGGGGTTTAAGCATTTTGAATCACATCTTGTCACTAAGCTCTGCAAGCAATGACAGTGGATTGTGATCATTTGTGCCTTGGTTTTTACTTATCTATGAATACATAGATTTTGCTGGTTTCTTAAGCTAGAGGTCATTTTCTTCCCATGCAGGTTTTCTGATAGTTAAAAAAAGTAGAAAATGTTGCTTATCAATATTAGTTATTTCTTTTGTGTAAAATATGCAGGAGTCACAATATAAGACAAGGATCACGGTCTACTAGGTAATGTTCACAGAGAGAATGAAAAGATATTTTTTACTGTAAGATGTTTACACTTCAAGCTTAAGAAAAGTGAAGAGATGGAGCTTCTAGACCAGCCCTGCAACCTTTAATTTTTTGTATCATAAATGAGGATTTAAAAAGCCCTTGGGAATACAGATACATGCTTACAAGAGTGTAAGTCAGTCTGTGGTAGAAGATATTTACGTCATGGGTAGGAAGGCTGTGCCCTAGGCAGAGGGATCTGGACAGGCTGGGTTGATGAGCCAAGGCCAGTTGTATGAGGGTCAATAAGACCAAGCACTTGGTCCTCCCCTTGGGTCACAATGACCCCAGGCAGTGCTACAGACTGGAGGCACTGGCTGAGAAGCTGCCCAGTGGAAAAGGACCTGGGAGTACTGTTCAGTGGCGGGTGAATGTGAGCCAGCTGTGTGCAGGAGGCCAAGAAGGCTGATGGCATCCTGGCCTGTATCAGCCGTGGTGTGGCCAGCAGGAGCAGGGCAGTGACCGTCCCCTGTCCTCGGCACCGGTGGGGCCACGCTTTGAATCCTGTGTTCACTTCTGGGCCCCTCACTGCAAAGAAGACATTGAGGGGCTGGAGCGTGTCCAGAGAAGGGAAATGGAGCTGGGGAAAAGTCCAAAACACAAGTCCTGTGAGGAGCGGCTGAGGGAGCTGGGGGTGCTTAGGCTGGAGAAAAGGGGCTCAGGGGTGACCTTATTGCTCCCTACAACTGCCTGAAAGGAGGACGAGGAGGGTGTAGCCATGTGAGGGTCAGTCTTTTCTCCCACGTAACAAGTGACAGGACAAGAGGAAATGGCCTCAAGTTGGCCAAGAAGGTTTAGATTGAATATTAGGAAATATTTCTTCACTGAAAGGATTGTCAGATGCTGAAAGAGGTTGCTCTAGGGAAGTGGTTGAGTCACCATCCCTGGAAGTATTAGAAAAATGTGTTGATGTGGCACTTGGAGATATGATACAGTGTTGGAGTGTGCAGTGCTGGGGTAATGGTTGGACTCAATGATCTTAAAGGTCCTTTCAAGCCCAATGATTCTATGATATTTTGTTAATTAAATTAAGTCAGGATAACAGTAACAGTGACAGTAACAGAAGAGTGTCAAAGTAGAGAGAACTGAGATGGGATGTTCTAGAAGCATGGTTAGGAAACTAATCTCAGCAGTAGATAAACTGGTGGATTAATTTGCTTTTGAGACAACTCCTTTACATTTATATCAATGATAAAATTGTTGGGAGAAGAGTTTCACTCCAAGAATTTTTTCTTTTACTGAACTCAGGATTGTGAGTAGAGTTTAAATTTTGCTTCTTTTATATATTGCTTCACCTACTGACTCACCTGGGGAATAGTCACATTGGGATTTGTGGAGAATGCAGGCAGACAGACCACCACTTGGAAATATAGGACAGTGTCTACTAAGCGTTATGTGGAAGTCATCTCTAATTTTTGTGGTGATCATGGCATTAAAAGAGCACTGTGCAAGAAGATTTCTGCTGTTTAAAGAACTTGCAAAGATCTCTGTGTTTGTGAGCAGTCAATGTACTTGTCTTAGGACAGTTCCTGAGAATTTTTTTTCCCAAGAATCATTCATATTTAGCCCAAGTTTAATTGGAACCATTTGTTTTTCATCGGGAAGTTTATTTCTTGGAAGTGATTGGATCAGCTGTATGATTTTAATGATCTAGTTTTTTAATACAGATATTACAACATGATTTTTCAATGTGTTATTGACAATGGTGCTGAAAAAACCCATCACCAAGTGCAATTATTAAGACCTTGAGGAAAAGAAAGATCCATCCTACTTTTTATTCTTTTCTGATTAATGCTACATCTGAAGGCTTGAGGAAGAAGCTTTGCATCATCTCTTCCTGGGTGAGACTCTAATAACCAAATCCAGATGTCTACATGATAGATTCCTGGTGCTAAACTTTCCAGCTTTGCTGTTCATGACACTGTTATGGCACAGCTTGCCTTACAGTATTACAAATGATTCATAATTTAAGGAGATACATCCTCTCCTTTGCCCTGTGCACTTTCCACTTGTGCACTTTCTTAAAGTATTATTGAAGGATTCACAAACATCTAAGTATTAACATATTTACCCTTTGACTTAATAAATCAGCAGCTGACTTATAGTGGGATTAAGATATTTGCCCCAAATCAGAAGAGCCTATTAAAATGTTGGAAATTACATATGATCTCTTTGGTTCCAATCTGCCAGGCTAGACAGACCATCCTTCCCAGTTTCAAAGTATTTGTTACCTGTATATTGGCACTGTATCTCTCTGTGTCCTGCAGCTATATTTCTCTCTTGGTTCTGCTTCAGCAATAATTCAAACGCATACTTAAATGCTGCTAAAACTAAACTGGATTTCAGCATGTGTCTTCCTGCATTGTGTTTCCTCTCATGACCCTGCCAATCATATAATCAGATAATAATTTGAGTTGAAGGGATCTTAGGACCTCATCTGGCCTAAGCCCACTCTCTCCACTCCAAATGGAGTCAGCTTTGAAGTTACGCCGTGTAGGTCGGGGCCTTGAGTAGCTCTGAGGATGAGGATTCTGCTGCAGCCTCTTCTCCCACCTGGGCACCTCATTAGGAAGATTTTTCTCTTACATCTAATAGCAGCTCCCCCAGCTGCAACTTTTCTTTCTGAGAAGAATCTGTTTTCAATACCACCCATTAATTAGTTGTAGACAGCAATCAGATGTCTCCTTTGGCTTCTGTCCTCCAAGCTGAGTGAACCCAGTTCTCTCATTCTCACTTCCGACATCATGCATTCACCCCCTTGAACATTTTGGTAGCTTTTCTACCGGTCTTGCTCTAGCTCCTCCTCCTTGTACTGAAGATCCCCACACTGGACACAAGAGACCAGATTTCTCTCTGTCAGATGTCTGTTATCTGTCAGATACACACTGAGCACAGGGGGACACCTCTCTGCTCGGTCTGCTGGCTGTGCTCTCACTGCTGCAGCGCATGGCTCTCGCCCAGTGCTGCACAGCAATACTGATGCACAGCAAGCAACATGGAAGAGAGGGCACAAATCGCAAGCGCCAAGCGGGTTCTGCATTTATTTATAACCATGTGAGATCATTTCTGTTCTTTGCCTGAGGGCTGACTCCTGCCAGAAACAAGGAGAAAATCAGAATGGGAAAGATCCACAAATTCAGCGAACACTGACTGCCTTTGAACTTTGGTTCAAAAACCTTTTTAGTTTCAAAAGAGTATTTGATGATTTATGCATTAGTTTGTCACTGCTTAGTGCAACATATTAGTTTAATGTATGCCTTCCAAGCGCCTCCACTGAGCCACCAATTTTTCTCACGAACATTTGTGAAAGGTGCTTAACACATTGGGTAAGGGATGTGTTCAGTTGAGTTTGACAAAATCAAATACCTCAGACAAAATTCAATTGGTGGTGCACAAATTGTTACATTTCGGGATTCACACCTGCAAAAAAAGTATGTCTTCATGGTGTAGGTTCAATTCTGGGTGATACAGCCTCTTACTGTGTAGAAGACCAAACAATTAAACTAATCAGAAATTATGCTATTAGTCTCTTTATATAGTTGTTGGTTAATGATTGCTTCATTATCTCTGACATTTAGAGCTAGAGGAAAATAAGAAAAAAGAGAAGAACACTAGAAGATGTCAAAGCTAACAGAATAGTGTTCGTAAAAAACTAGTCAGATATCTGGATGTACAAATTCAACATTAGCAGTAGCTGGGATCCAGTTTTTCATCCTTGACCAGTACCAAATAGAGTTTCCTGGCCTGGAGTTCAGACATGCTCTTTGATTCACCTGCAATCCCACAGCCAGAAAAAGCCAAAACATATTCTAACTATCTCTAATGCTCCAGACTCTCACTGAATCCCTGTCCAGCATGTACAAGATTTTCCTTAATCAATCTGTGAAGAAGCGCACAGGCTGGAGTGACACATGCCCTAACCCAGTGATTTTGTAGCACTAACTTGTGCTTTCACTGTTTATATAAAGTTCCTTCTCTTTCGGATGACTTGGCAAACATTTAAAGCTCTTTTGAATGCTTAATATTTGTCTGTAAACACACGAGTCAGTTTTTTGGGGGTGGGTTTAGTTATTGTTCATAGCCTTTTGTGGCCTCTGACTGACATTTCCTATTATTTAAACAGCTAATTAGTCCCTTTTTATTAGGTGTAAATGTGTTTCCATGCTTTGACAGGCAAACACTAATCTCTGAACTTCAGTAGCATGTAGGAATTTATTGCCTGTTAATTGTGCCCTAGGGCATAGTGACTTTTAAAAGTGAAATAACAATCATTATTTCTCTATATATTACTGCAGTGCCTGTATTGTTGTAACATATGTCCAGTTGGATTATAAGTCATACAGAGGGCAGCCATTCAAAACTGTGCTGATTTTTCAAACAAGGTGGAGTTTCAGATATTACTACAAACAAAATACCGTATCTGCTTTTTACGCGTCAGTCCATAAGTGATTTTTTTCAAACGACTTCATATTTTTTTCTTTTTGTCTGTCCTAGTGACAGCATGAGTGCCAGATTCTGTGGGTGTTACCTGATTTTACCCTTTATGTCTAATGATTTTAAATCCTTTTCCGTTCCGCTGCTTCTGTAAGGTCTTACTTGTCAATACAGTATACACTTGAGATATTTTCTATGTCCTGTGTCAGCCGATGTGCTTCTCAATGTGTGACTCAGTGATACCACACTGAGTTTTCGTTTCACTTGTCAACGCATTTGCCTTTTTGTCATAAATGCTGAATGCTTTGTGGGATCTTATTCAGCCACCCACTCTTCCTTCTACAGGCCTTTACTCAGAAACAATAAAATTAGCCAAGATTCCTCTTATTTGTCTTGAAAAACATTCCTCAATGTGACAATGAAGTCATGCAAAGATTCATTATCAGTTTTGGGCTAATTTTCTAAGCTAATATGCATCCTTGAAAAACATACCAGGTGGAAAACTCTGAAGGGACTGAAAGAATGACCCTGTACTCATAGTGCTGAATGTTTTGGTCAAGGACTTCCGATGCAAGTTTCTATAGTATCAAATTAATGCATTGCTTACACATTTTGGAATCCAAACGTGATTCCCTTAGAACTCCTAAGGAAATGACTCCATAACTGCAAGTGATTAGATACAATATAGAGAGTGTGCGTGTGATTGGAAGGGGAAGCAGTGTCCTTGATTGCTCAGTTTTATTCTTTTTGGCCTCCATTCCCAAGCATCTAAAAATATGCTGTGCCGATCCCTTTTATTCTGAGGCTATATCCTACCTCTTACTTCAGCTCCCACTTCCTTTTGGCTTACCTTCTTTTCATTCTGACCCCGAAAGATATACTATGTAGAATTTCTTCAACCACAGATATCTAAAACCAGACAACCCAGTGGGTAACTATGTCCCATTGTTCCAGAGGAGGAACGTTTGTACCTTCCATTAACTTGGTTTAACAATGTCAATTCCTGGCACCTTTAGAATGAAGGAAATGTGTATTGGTGCTAAGACAAAAACATCAGTACAAACTTTTTATCCTGTGTCACGCTTATAAGTCTTTGTCAGAAGACTTGAAGAGTCCACAAGCACAAAGGAGAGTAATATATAGTCCATATTAACCTGTCAATTGGGTTACTAAGTGGACTGTGCCTCTGCTTTCTGGTCAGAAGAAAACACCAACATTTTGATGGTGAATTTGTTCTCCAAATAGTATTACTACCTCCCAGTTGCACTGCTCCTCTGAAAGGCTTTGGAAGGATAAGTTTCAGTGGGAAAAGGAATGAACTTGCTAAAGTTTTGCCAAAATGTTCATGGAGATGCCCCACAATTTTACTACAGAGTGTACAGTAAAGTGAAATCATCATGGGCAGACAGATCTTGAACAGTAAGTTACATTATCTAGAGTGAAAAGGAATAGGGAATGAAGTCATACCAAACAGTAAAAAATAAAGTCAATATAATCCCAAAAATGGTCAGCAGGAGATACTGTAAATTTTAAGAATACTTCTCCCAATTTCCTCTCACAAATGTACTTTTTTCATCTAATGGAAACGTATTTGGTCTGCCTTGAGATCAGCAGTATAAGAGGGGGAAAAAAAAAAAATTAAAAGAGTTTCATGAGGGTAAAAGAGACATTGTTCTTTTGCAGCCATGTTACAGGACAGGAGATCGCATCTTGCTAGTCCTGAGGGACAGCTGCAGGTGGAGCTTGGTGCGAGGTACTTCTGCACTCAGTGGGCTGGGCTGTATCCCATCGTGATATTGGACGGGGCTGGAGACTGATCGTGAGATTGGTGGCTGAGTGTGGTGAGGCTCCATATGGTGTATCCAACAGCTGATCAGGGAAACAAAAGCCTCTAATTCCCTTGATAAACTTGTACACTCCATTCTCATTCTCGTATCATTTTGCTTTGATTTATTTTGTTAATGGTCAGAAAGTCCGAGATCCAGCAATTACTACTTTCAGTAGCAGGAAAGTCAGGGCAATTCTACTATTACTGTATGGGCTGGGATGGAATTTTTATACTTCTCGAGTTTCTTCCTCATTAGTGTAACAGTTTCTGTGCCACCACCAGTATCTCTGTGGTTTACAGGCTATCTCACTATTGCAGTGCCATCTCCTGATAGTACTGTCATCTCTGGCTCCCCTGCCACTGCTATTCAAGAAATTATGAAGTAGCTACTATATTTACCAATTGTCAGAGATGATTTCATTGCCTAATTTTGTGGGCAGCTTACATGCCAGTCTCCAAAAGTCTTGAATTTCAAACCCTGCTGCTTTCTGAAAACCAGATCCACTTAATCAATATTTGGATGCCCAACACCACTACTTCAGTGGTGGAAATTCTGGCTGTGATAGGCATGTTTCTTTCCTGGATAAGCATTTTGATATAGGACAGCTTGGTTATTAACAAGATCCTTTAAGGATACAGTAGCACACATTATGATTGTTTTCTTCTCTGTATGGCTACTTCTTGTGCTCTGTGACAATTCTCACAGCTCCTCCACCAAAATCCATGGACCCAGAGGAATTTCCACTGTTACTTTAAGATCCACTACTTTAAAGATCCATTGCTTTAGTCCACCTTTGAGTCATTGTAATAGAGAGGGTGAGCTAAGTTTGTTACCAATTTTTGAATTTACTGAAGTCTGGGCTTGCCTTAACCTTGTTTTAGTTATAAGACACAGGAGCTGTGTTTTGTCTTTCAATAATGAATTTGATTCTAGCTTGTTGAATAAAATCCTGTTGAATAAGAAAGTCAGGCTAGGTTAGGGGAGGGGATTCAACAGCAACATGGGTCTGTGAATGACTCCAGTCTTTCTTGACTGGAAAGGGGTACATAGCTTTTGTTCTTGAGCTTTTTCTAAAAATAAATTTAAAATATCAAAAAGAAAGAAAATATAAATTATTTGAGATAAGTAGGCATTAAATAATCCACATTTCTATATATTGTGATAATTTTTCTTAATTTTCTCTTGTCCTATGTTGGTAACCTGTTCTGCAAGTTCTGTTTATGATGCTCAGGGGTGTTTCACTAGCTGCAATGGGTTAAATGAAATTTTGGGGTTGGAATAGAAAAATATGGCTTCTTTCTTAGTGGTTTCCAGCAACTTCCAGTAGTCTGAGCAGAAGAAAAATATTCTAAGGTATTCTCCATATTTCTTCTTAGAAAATACAGTGACAAAGGATTGGTTCATCTGCCGGCTGTTAATCGTCAAATCACCACACCAGTTGATTTTTATGGGACTATTTTTTAAATCTTTCCTGTTTCTACAGCATTAATTCCTGTTATATCCTTTGATACTAGCGCTAGTGTTATTTTTCTTTCCTTGTGATTAGTTAATGACTACTTCCATTTCTGTAGCAATCACATTACTATTGTTTCTATGTTATTGTGCTCAAGCCCAGTGCTGTCTGTCAACACACTTCATGTTTTCTTTTTTTAATTACTAGCTGGAAACCCAAAGTAGAAAAGCACAAAAAGATGTATTGGTACATTCTGGAAAATGGTCTGTTTGATAGCTTTAAGGAACTACTCTATAAAGCTGTTAAGAACAATTTTAAAGGCTTAAATATTTAAAACATTAACATTTAAAAGGGTGAAGTGAATTATGACCTGGACATTTTTCTCCTGCAACTGCAGCAACTAGAAAGAGAGATTGAAAAAAAGATAAATGTATAGTTATGATATTTAAGCCAGATGGCAAGGACTCTATTTTCCATTCCATGAGAGACTTTTTAATTTAATTATAGAATTATATTTCAATTTTCTTATTCTTCTGTTTCTTTCAAAAAAATAGGAAGATGCCAGGTCCCTTTCAGCTGCTTCAATAAGAATTACTGATTTCCCAGCAAGTATAACTTGAGTCCAGATATATAAGAACAGTATGGAAGGAGAAAAGAATCAAATGAAACAATACCCCTTCTGGATAAAGTTAAAAGCCTCTATTAGATAAAAAACCCAAATCACTAACAAGAAGAGAGAAGAAATTTATGGAATATGTCACCAAAGAAGTAATCATTTGTGAAGGAGAGAAGGGTGAAATGGACTTTCAGATCAGCAGCCTTCTGACTTACAAATTCACACCAAACAAGATGAGACCTTGGAAATGGTTAAAAATAAAACCCAACAGAATGAAACTATAGACAAAACACTCTAAAAGAGTGCCAACTGAAAATGAAACAGTGTACTATACACTGTCACGTTTCCCAGCACAATAGAAGTGAAAGATGCCAAAAAGAAAAAAATAAAAATAAAAAACCAGAAATGTGCAGGTGAGGATTAACTTATGGGGAAACACTTAAATGTCCCAATGGTTGTGATGAGGAAACATCATTAAGTCTCTGTTCTCTGAAATAAAAGGAAGTTGTAAACACAATGACAAAGAAATGTGACCAAAGTGATTGTGGCATCTGACTGTGTGCTACACACCACTCAGAGGCAGACAAGCCTTCTACAATACTACCCAAAGCAGAATAAAGAGAACAACTGCTGACAAATAAGGGAAGCAGAAATTCAGTTTCTAAAAGGAATATTAGTTCCTCATCCACAATCCTTCAAGCTAATGCTTGTGGGTTAATTTTGATCCTGGAAACTGTAAACCACAGAATAATTTTAATTTCCATATGTGAGCCAGAAGAACACAAGCATTCTGCACTCAAGCAGGCAAGGCAAATGAATCAGTGGAAAACAAACATAAAAGCAGTTTAGCCAACTTTTCACTGAATTAAGTGAAAATCCCTATAACAATTCCACTAGTGACTGTCTTTTTTGCCTGAAAGATTGGGTATTCTTTGCATTAGAAAACACTGACAAGCCCTGAAACAGAGTGCTAAATGGAAGAGGAAAAAAAAAAAAACAAAACAGCAGCAGAGGTTCCTCACTCAGTTTATAGATTTAAAGACAGAATTTAGGTAATCACCACACAAATATATTTGGAAATACCTTAGGATTTATGATAAGCTCTTATAACAAGGAACTCCATCAAAGGTTTATGTAAAGAAGTTGTGTTCAATTTAGATTTCAGCAGTAGAAATCAGGATCAGTTACTTACTACTTCTGGTTTGAATTATTGCTGACATCACTGTGAAAAATAATAGGGAGGCACAGACTGAATACTTCTAGAAAATCTTGATTATCCTGGCAACACAGCATAATAAACTGACAGAAGAAGGTTTTCAGCACCCTAAAGAAAGACTGGAGAACTGGTATCAGAGCTTTTAAACCAAAGCATTTTCTCAGGAAGGAAAAAGAGTCCGAAGTGTTTCAGTGTTCCTACCTTCTGAGAAGTATTTTTCTAGTTGACAATGGTGCAGCTGCATTCACCACCTTCAACAAGGCTTGATTGCTGAAATAGGCAGCCTAAAGGCCATCCAACTTAACTGTTATTCCACCTTTGCTTAAGAAAACACCCTAAGGAAAAAAAAAATACTATGTCTCCACAAGACAAAAGTACCCAGAAGGTAGATCCTCCTTGTGGAAACCAGGCCAAGTCCATGGAGCACATTGCAGAAGGATGTTTTAGCTCAGAGGAAATATCAGCCAAACATGACTGTACTGTTTCCAGATCTAGGCTGGCTTTATTCAGTCAACTCAACTCATCCATCTGCTTAGTGTTTCCAGTTCAAAGGTTAACAGTCCTACCAGGAGGAGTTGAGGTCTCTCTGCATCCCTCGGTGCAATTACAGTTGGGTGCCCACTCTGGTCCATGTGGCGTATAATTTCTGTTGGCTCACTCCAAGCCTTCAGAGATGTGCAGACAGTAGAAAACATCAGTTACAAGGACTTAATTTAAATCTTAATTTAACTCTTTAATATTTTTGTGCATAATGCTTAAAATAACTTAGGACAGTCTGTGAGTCAACCTGCGAGTAAATCATAACTTCATGGAATCAGGAAGCAGAAAAGTACATTGACTTTTGTTCTGAGCATACTCCTCAGAAATATCTGCTGTAGGTTTGGCAATCATATATTGACAATGACAGAGGGGAAAAAAAGAAAAATCTATTCAGAGTCTCAGGATTGTCATGACCCATCAGTGTGAAACTGCCATGAAAAGACATGGTGTTTTCTCATGTTCCACTAAACAGATTTAAAACAGGGATAGGTGTAGGGGAATGCCTATGGAGACAATTCTGTCCTGTGAGAAGAGGATTATAGCAAAAATAAAGTTGATTCTGTGTCTGACAGAAGTATTTATCAAGGAATAAATACCTATAAATAGTATTTAAGCTTGAAAGAAAAAGTCAGCATGAAATCAGGAAAAAAGTCATCTCAACAGGAATTAACTTGGGTTGGAAATTGGAAGAAATTCTCTAAAGTAGGGGAATAAGGTTCTGTGGTGGCAAACAATCTAAGCAATTGGCATTGTTTTCTAAAGAAATGAGAGCTGTATGTGCAACATGAATACCTACATGGCTCATAACGCTACACAAATTCCTCCCTTTGGAATCCCTTGGCCTGTTTGAATCAAAGCTGATGCAAAGGAAGAGGCTTTAAATGTAATTATATTCTGAGAGTTTTCATGAAAATAAGGGCTAGGTAGGGAGAACCCAAATTGGAGGCTATAGAGGGAAAGTCACTAGTGTGAATTCATGGTCTTGTTGTCAGCAGCATGTCCCCGAGCTCATTAGGACATTTAAATGCCATGGGAAAGGCATCGAGCAGAGCCCACAACAGGAGCTCAAACACAGAAGCTTCACTCTACACTGGAAAACAGGTTTCAGTAGTTCCTCTGCTCACATGTGGTGCATTTCTAACACTGGAGCCTGTTACACAGTGAAAGGGTTTGAACAATGTGTTTGTCTGCAGAGGATCTGATGACTTCACCAAGAGAAAACATTTTCTGGCCCAGTCACTCATGCTGTGTGAAATTAGACACATAATTTAATTTTTACATGAACTTCTTGCATTTACCTTTCACAAAGCAGTCAAACTGAAACCTTAAGCTGAATAATATTTTAAAGTCTTTGAATTAGATATGTTACTAACAGCAGTTTGGTTTGGTGGGTGTGGTTTTTTGTTTATTTGTTTTTTGGGTTGTTTTTTTTTTGGGGTGGTGGTTTTTTTTTTTTTTTTTTTTTTTTTTTTTTTTTGAGTCATATTAATAATGAACAGTTATGGATATGCCCCGTCTGGATGAAATCATAATTTGAAACACTGAAATTTGTAAGAAGTTTATACTGTTCTGGGAAATTCCAGGTAGAGGGGAGATTACCTTTTTGGTGTTTTTCTGTTTCACAATTATGAAATATTTCTGTGGCAACTTCCACAATAGCTTTCGTAGAACAGAAAATACAAAGTGCATATTTTTAAGTTTTCATTTGGTATGTCCTATCCTTTAGGGCTGTGCCTATTTCCTCTCTTAATAAGCCTCATCCATCTCTCAAAAATGATGGGCATCTTAACTTCATTTCTGGCTGAGTCCAGTGTAAAGCGGATGACTGGCCACATCCCAAGGTTCTGAAACGCTTTTTGTTTTGCCATGAGGAGGTCCTACACATACAGGCATGGGTGAGTGCAAGGAAACGATCCCTCCCATTCCCAGCCCGTTCCCAACAGACACCCAAGCGGGCAGCTTTTTTTCTATGGCTTAGTGACAGATGTTTGCAGGCAGCTAACTTTTTTTTCCATGGCTGGTGACAGATGTTACCGTAGGCATTGTCTGACACCAGTCATCGCCAGAGGGCCAGGAGTGACATACTCTTAATATTAAAATTTACTTATTCGGTCAAGCCTGAAAACCCCTTGAAAGCAGAAGGTGGCTGATGTAGTGACCTGCTCATGTGCTCATGGCAGTCTCTCCGTTGTTCCCGCTTCTGTGTCAGACGTACTTGCTGTTTCTTCAGCTGTTTCTCGGCTGTGAAATCTCGTAAGCAGAAACTTTTCTCCTTGTGCTCCTTCTCCCAGTGGACTCCTAACTGCCGACTTGGACTTGTGAGTATACAGATGTTGAATTACAGCAGGAGCGACAGCAGCAGCGACAGCAGCAGCAGCAATAAAAGAAAGTTTAGCGCTTTGCCTGTGTCAGACTGTGGGTACTTACGTGATCTCTGTTACACAAATCGTGAGCAACTTTGTAGATTATCAGCGGTCTTTAGACAACTACATCCCTCATTCTGATGGGAGTTAGGCACTTCAATGCATTTAAGGACTTGTGCCTCTGGGGCTTTTTCCAGATAACAGAAGTCTGTGGCAGAGTCGGTGGGAGATAAACTTGAATTGCCCACATCTAAGGGCTGGGGGGAAGGGCAGGCACTACCGCCGGCAGAACGAGCGCGGCTTTTCCTGCCTGCGGCATTCCTGGCCTTTACAGAAAGCCTGGAAGGAGCATGGAGAGCTGGCATGCTGACTGCGTTAAAAATGACTATCTGACATTAGACGGGAGCTAGGGACCACGGACCAGAGCTGGACACGGAGTTGCAAACTCTAACAAAACCCAACCCGGTGTCTCTGAGAAGCGGGACAAGGGAGTGTGTGAATGAATACAGCTGTAGGGTTGCGAGTCCGCCAGCGACATTCAGCACCTTGCACAACCAGCTATACTCAGCCGTGAGCACCTTGCAAGCTACTGGAAACTCGGATGATCTGGTTTACGTTGGGATTTTTGTTCTGATATGCTTTCACAACCAAGGAGACACAGATAATGGGCACCATTTAGATTGGGGGTTTTTTATGTGCGAGTTTTTTGCTTGATTTGGTTTGGGATTTTTGGGTGGTGGGGGTTTTTTTGGGTTTTTTTTTTTTGGGGGGGGGAGGGGGTTTTTTGGGGGGGGGGGAATTTGTGGGGTTTTGCTTTCTATTTTTATATAGAAAAGTTTCTAAATCATTCTTGAAGGCTCCTCATATCCTCTTTCCCTAAAATTCCTTTTACTCAGCCCATCTACATGTGTGAAGAGGAACATTATGCTTTCCTTTTGACTGCAAGCAGGCACATTTAAAGAAAATTATTTGCATTTTCTCATAATGAGCCACTGTCCGTCATTAGTCGGCCAAAGTGATTCCATCCTGCAGGCAGCTAGATGCCAGAAAACACTCAAAGCAAGAGATTGACCCTGCCGCTCTGACTGGACAGAGACTTCCCTTGGAAATGGGTTTTTTATCCCATTAAGAAAGGCAGGAACTCGCCTTTAATAAGAGCTAATAAGAAAGTTTATAAGAACTATTTTAAGGATAAGAATTGTTCTTTCAAATCCTCTCTTAAGGAAAGACTAACCCTTTAAGAATTGTTTAACAATGCCTAGCATCAGCAACATTGAATCTATCAGTATATCCAAAAGAATCTGTGTACCCCCTCTTCTGGACCGACATGACCCTTCTACAGTAGGAAGAATATGTGTTTATTACTTACTTAAAGGAAAGCAAGCCACGATATTTTTAAAGCCTGTGACAGGAAAGCATCGGGACAGGAAAGTGTCCCAAACTGCTTTTGGAAACACCGTGGCTCTTCCTCAGATGTTACTTATCCTTTCCTGCTAAGAATCTGCTGGGACCCGCAGCTGGCGTGCGCCGGTGCAGGGCGGGAGCCCGCGGGGAGCCCGCCCGTCCGCGCAGGGGCTTCGGGGCATCCAGCCCCCGGAGCCGTGCGGGCTGGCAGCTCCCGCTCCCGGGCCCGTAGCGGGAGGGGCCGGCACCGCCCGGGTCCCGCCGGGGAGCGCCGGTACGGCCGTGCAGCCGCAGCTCTACCGGGGAAGGCATTAGCTCCTTCCCGGTGGCGGAGGCTTTGTCATCTGCATTAGACCCGGGGGGTTAAGTGAGGGGGAGGAGAGGGAGGAAGACGCTCCTGATTCCTGGTGACTTTATTCCGGCTTGCACACATCGGAAGCGGGGCCGAAGCAGTGCGATCACTTTGCGTGGAAGAGGAAAGACATTTGCGGGCACTTTTGCGCATCCTGGCCTCCCGTGCGGGGTTGGAAGAACGGCGAAGGACGCGCCGGTACCCTGCTCCGCCGCCGCATCCCTCCCAGCTCCCAGCCCGCACCCGCTTTTCTCTCCACCACCCTCCCACCACCACTCACCCCCCCAAGATCAAAAGCTCCTTGCTGTTGCAAAAGGACCATTTTCTCAGGAGCCCTTCCCCACCACGGCTTTGTGAAAAGGACAATAGACTCTTGTGTCAGTGTTGTTGGCACCAGCCTTGCATAATACAGGAAGCAGCATTTCCTTTCGGGGGTGGAAAATTAACTTGGACTGTGCGTTTCTCCTTTTATTGCTAACCGTACACACCCCGGGAAATTCGGCTCGCAGGCTCTCGGGAAGGGAAGCGGCAGCAGCCTCTTCTCCGCATCCTCCCCGGCGCAGGGAGAGACCCGAGCGCGGCCAGCCCCGCCCGCAGCGGCGGGGGAGTGCCCGGGCGGTGCCGCTGCCCCGCAGCATCCCTGAGCTCCCTGCGGCTGCCTTGTGCTGGAGGCGGCACGGAGACGCACAGCTTCTCTCGCTCTGTGAGCGACAGCGCAGCCTGCTTAGCTCCTTAAGGAAAAAACCCGACAAACCTGAAAATAAAAAATTCTCCGAGAAAAAAAGAGTTTCTTTCCAGTTGTGAGAGTTAAAAAACCAAACGGAGATCTCTGCTGTACCTGAGGCACAGCTTACGGTACCTGTTAAAGTCCGATTCCACAAAATAGGCTTCAATCAGTTTCTTCTAAGGATGTTAGTCCTTGCACAGTGGCTGTACCAGGAAAGTCACGCTTGTTAATAGAACATTTGAATGTCTTTCTAATCCAGTTCTCTCCAGGAGAGATTATAGGGTTAAGAAATATGTAGCCCTGTATAGACATAGATCTTTGGGGCAAATTTGACTTAAAAAAGGTTCTCTGTGTGTGTAAAATATAATGCATATTCCAAAATTGTTTCTCAAATGACGTTATGGTCCTCATTGCCTTGCAGTGCTCAGGCAAAGGTAGGTTTGGATTCTGTGACTGCAGCCCAGTTCTGGCTTCTTCATCTTCCCTCTGCCCACTATTGGGACTGAGGAAAAGTCAGTGCAAACTCTGACTGTCTCAAGAGAACTCCCATCACCAAAATCTTCTGGTCTGCTCTATTTGTCTTTCCTCTTTTATGCCAACAACAACCCAAACCTTACCTTCAGGTGGTGACCTGCTATCTTTGCAAGGTAAAGACACACATGAACCGTATCAGCAGGTCCTCGTGCTTGTGAGGGTAGTTTGTGCACAGATCATTCACCCTGCACCTAGTGACAAGAGAGCATTTCCAGATGGGATTTCTAAGCACCAGTTGGACAGTTCTGAGGCTTGTCAAGTGAGTGGGTACCCCTTTTCTGCATCCTCCATTCATGCTGTTCTGCCAGTTAAAGTTTTCTTGCACCAAAGGAAGCAAGGATACTAATTTCATAACATGGAAATGACACTGTTGCATCACTGAAGTAATGACTGCTCACATCACCATGAGTATCTTGTGGAACTAGAAGTGAAACAATCTTTTAACTATTCCTGTCAGCTAGTTTAATTTCTTTCACACTTCTATGCTTTACCCTTTTCTGCCTGTTTTCAAGGAAGTGTTCTGTGGAAAAGAGTTGTCTTAAAACTGTTGTCATGAAAAATCTCAGTTATGACTAGTGAATGAAAGAAAAGACAATTTTAGTGCATTTTGGAGGAAACTTTTATTCCCACTGGACCAGTGGAGCTCTCCTTGGTCTTCCTCTGTACAATGTCATCCTTGCTACTTGCAGACACAGCTGGAGATATCCCTGACACGGTTTTGGACAAACATTGCAACTAGAGACAGCTGTGTGAGGTTCTGGGCAAACATTGTGCTGGTTCTTCTTTCTTTCCACCTGTTTGGTAGACTTGCATTGCTACTGATTTAGCCCGGTTTAGCCCAGAGCTCCAAACTTGTGCCCTGAACTCTGTCTCCTGAAATGCCTTTCCCTGTGGTTGTGTGAGTGAACCAGCACGTGGAGCATGGAGTACGCTGGTCCTGCTATTTGGGGCACATGTGGTGTAACCGTATGCATTACTCTGGTGTTGCAGGACCGTGACAATGGATACGGGAGTGCCGTGTGCATCCCACACTTCCCAGTACAGCTCCCAAGACACCGCTGTGAACACCGTTTCTGTGGCCACATAACTGTTTGCTTTTGTTCACATTTTGCATCTGATTTGTTCCAAAACAATCAAGGCATAGGCGTTTGTGCACATCACTGACTCACCAGCTTCTCTGGAGCAGCAGCTGTGTGGACTCCCAGCACGGAGGCCTGGTTTGTGTTATGGTGAGGGAAACACTAAACCTCTGGGGGTTAGTGATAGGGCTGGTAAGAGGAAAAGAGCTCTTCACTGTAAGTTTGGTTTTCTTTTCATGGCTCAGTATTTTCTTGGGTAGTTTTCCCTTTTTGACGTGTTTTGGTTTGGTTTTGTGGTTCTTTTGCTGACCTTCTGGTTGTCTTTCCCACTGAAAGGCAGTGACCTTGGCCCAATGCCACAAAGAGGATATGCTGTTGATCCTTTCATGTGGTCTTGACTCTTTCTAAACACTTATCCCGGTACATTCATGCACTTATGGCTCTAGGAAAGGCCTATATATATATCCTCTTGGATGAAGAGAAGAAAAAAAAATGGTTGGGAACTAAATTTCAGATGGCTGGGAGATGAAGCCAAGAGCACTGGGTCACCACCACACTAACCCTGCTATGCTGAAAGTAAGTCATTCCCATATTGATGCAGGTGTGAGTACATGTGAGTGGGGTCCAGCATGCAGTGGAAATGCTTACTAGCTTTCTTCTATTGTACTTGTGTTTTTCAGGGACCAAAAAAACCCAATAATAATAAAAAAAATCTTATTCTACTCTTTTTTTTTTTTTTTTCCTGTTCAGTAAAATATCGCTGAATGCATGTATAAAACCAATTGTGTAGTATTTCATAAGAAAATGTGCATTGTATTAGATTTTGCTTTTAGTAGGGAGTTGAAATCACTGGCTTTCTGCTGTATGGTCCAGAGGAGGAGTTGTGGGCAGAGCCAAAATCATGTTGGATCTGCCACAGACCAGTGAGGGCCAACTGATTCTTAAGTGAGCCAGGGGCAGGAAACAGGCAGGTAAGAGCACCAGCAAGGAGCTAGGATGTGGAATGGCAAGTTTGGGTCAGGATTGGATCCAGAGACAGTTGTCAGACCATGTCTGGTAATTGCCCAGTAGGGCCACAGTCGTGGTACAAGACTGGGCACAGATGCACCTGTGTGAGCTGTGGTGCAGCATAAGCAGGGATCAGTGGCACGGCTTCTGTTTCAAAGCAGCTCCCAAGGAACAGGAGGGGCAGGCTCTCTCCTCTGGCTTTCTCCACATCACTTACTGCCAGTGAAGGCAGTGACCTTGTATGGGACCAGCTGAGCTCCAGCCACTGCAAATCCTGGAAGAGGGACATTCTCCAGGTCCAAGTATTCCAATAAAATACCAGGTAACTGAATTAATTTCTCGTGCCACTTGACTAACTATTGTGAAAAATGAGCAGCATCAAACTACATGTTCCCATTGCCTCTACTTTCTTGTTATGGTTAGACAGCTGCCTGCTTGGCCTGCCCTCAGAAATGAACGTTAAGTGTGATGCAGGTGAACATTGACTGGGTACAAAGTCAAGAGTCTATACAATGTAAGGTAAAGCTCAGCCTTGCTGAGAGAAAGCACCACCACAGCTGTAGTTTATGTTTCTGCACACATTTGCCTATGCTTGTGCCCAGGGAGCAGGTATAAGTTGATGTCCCAGGAAACACTGTAATACAGAGAAGAGGTCTCAGCTTCTACTTCTCACATTCCTTGATAAAGCTAAGGATAATGATGATGGTAAATGGGATTTCCTTGACAGAGTGCTTCTTGAACTCTGTTCCTGCCAGAGGATGTCACAATCACGGTGATTGGAAGCACCTCATTGAAAAGAGAGAGGAAAAGAGAGTCAGAGGAAGGTCTTGGGTAGACCAGCCCATCTCATCTCACCTCTTGCTCCAGGTTACAGTCTCCCCAGTAACTAGATCAATACACAAAGTGCCAATACTCTTCTGGTCTTCACAGCTCACTGCATCTCCATTGTATGGATGTGCTTGCTGTAAGCTGTAGCAGTAAAATGACATGGGTTATAAGTGACTCTCCATAGAAAGTAATCAAGTTACATCCCAGACTTTTTCACCAAACTGTTTTAAACTGAGCCTCAGAAGCAGCTCTGCCAGTGGAACTGACAGGGACTATGGGGATGGAGTATGGTAGACAGGGAGCATTGGAACCCCTCACACTGGTTCTGCAATAAAATTAATGTTTGCAGGTGATCAACTGAAATATTGCTCTGATTAAATTTTCAATCCTGGAAGCATCCAGTCAAATTAAGTTGGCAGATGCAGATTCTGCAGAAGATCTGCAGAGGGAGATCCAATCTGCTCTGATTTGACATCTTCTCTCCTGACAAGAGCTTGGGACCATCTCAGAGACAGTCTATCTGTTCCTGTGAGGTGTCTACCTCTCTGCTGTGAGTACAACACGCATCGTGAAGTCCCTCAGCTGTAACTCTGACCCATGCAGTATTCTTCCCTGGGCAGGCACCTGCTGTTGTATAACGCTCTGAACATTGAAACCAGTGCCACAAGGAGCTATTCTGAGCATTGGTGCAAATAAGGAATTGTTGCCATGACTAGGAAGAGTCAGGTCACTTTGGGAGGGTACCAGCTCGTGGTGTGAATGAGATTTTCCAGGCTCTTTATTTTTGCCAGGTCCACAGGAACAGTCCAAGCAATTCTTCCCAGAAGACTTGGCTAAAGCCTTAACCAAGAATGTTCAAAGTGCCCTGTTCCCATTGAGGAGTAGAAACCACAACTTTGGAATATGTTCCAGTGACTTGACTAAGTCACATCCATAGGGGAGTTGCCACTCCATCTAGCTCCTGAAGCCAGACATGCAAGAGTCAGAGAGCAGACAAGAGGCAATGGGCTGGCTGAGTATTCAGCTATGAAAAGCCCAATATGCTCAGGGTGATATCTCTGTCCCTTTGTCATGGTAGTCTGCTGCTCAACATGCACCTGAGGTCTGAGAGCCTTGATTGCCCACCTTCTCAATCAGATTTCCTGTTGCTCATTTCCTGTGTTGTTCCAATGAGTCTTCCTGGCCAGGGATGGGCAAGGGATGCAAATGGTAGAGTTGGTGCTTTTGCTGCCTGACAACTTGATGATTTTAGTGTCAGATGTGTGGGTTGTTCAAGCAAAAGCCTTACTCTGATCTTCCTGCAGAGCAGGGTAAAATTCAACAATACAAGTTACTGCTGGGCTGCAAGAAAACACTGAAAACAAATGTTGTCTACTGAAAAGGCTGTTTCTCCTCTCTCTTTTTCAGCTTCTGTAGTGCTGGAGATTGAGCAGATGATCAGTCTTGCAAAATGTTTGCCTGATATGTTTCAGAGGGCTTACGCTCAGCTGCTAAATTTGGCTGATTTCCTTCCTAGTATTTAGTAATAGTATTTTTAACAAATGCTAGAAAAATGAAAATTCCCACATTTCAGAGCTAAAGGGAACATACCAACTGTTACATATCCATTATTCATAGAAACATAAAATCATAGAATGTTCTGATTTGGAAGGGACCCACAAGCATCATCAAGTCCAACTCCCGGCCCTGCACAGGACATCCCAAGAATCACACCACGTGCCCGAGAGTGTTGTTCAAACACTTCTTGAACTCTGGCAGGCTTGGTGTGGTGGAGAAGCTGTTTCAGTGCCCTGTCACGCTCTGGGTGAAGAATCTTTTCCTAATATGCAACCCAAACCTCCCCCCTCCCCTGACACAGCTCTGTGATGCTCCCATGGGGCCTATTACTGGTCACCAGAAAGAAAATAAAAGCTACTCCCCCTCCTCTTCACCCTGTAAGGAAGCTATGGTTCACTGTGAAGTCTCCCCTCTTTCTCCTCTTCTCTAGGCTGAACAAACAAGTCACTTGAGCTCCTCCTTCTAAGTTTTGCTCTTGAGGACATTCACAATCTTGGCCCCATTCCTCTGGACATACTGTAACAATTTGATGTCCTTCTTATATTGTGTCACCCAAAACTGCCCCCAGCACTGAGGTGAGGCCCACCAGTGCAGAGCAGAGTGGGACAATCCCCTCCCCTGGTCAGCTGGTGATGCTGTGCCTGAAGTCCCCCAGGATATGTTTGACCTCGTGGCTGCCAGGACTCACTGATACGAGTCACTAAGAGGAGTCACACTGCGGACATATATTCAACTTGCCGCTGAGATTTTCTGTGGTGTTGCTCTCCGGCAGAACCTGACAGACCTGTGGTTATCAGGGTCATCCTCCTTGCCCTCCTTAAAGCCTAGGGCATTAGCCAGCTCCCAGTTGAGTGGGATGTCTCCAGATTCATGCTCGTGCTCCCCAGGGGGCCCCTAGCTCCATCCTATGCTGAGTCAGCCTCTCTTGTGCAAGCTGTCAGTTCCATGTGGGCCTCTCTTGGGTTTCCCCTGGCTCTAGAAACTCGCCTTACTCTCCATGATCCCCTGCTCTGCCGCGAAATGTGCTTTGAAATGCGCTGGAGCGGTTTGCCTCTGTGACTAATGGTTGAATTTCAATCATAAATTTGGCCTCACTTGTGCCACCCACTACTTAGGAGCAAATCAAGGCCCAAGATTCTGGTATGAAGAAATCATATTGCCTGCAGGATAGACTTTTGCCTGGGACAGATCTATGGTTGTCTCATTAGTGTTTGTCCAGCCACAGCACCTAAACTACTCTTCAAAGGTAGTTTGCAGCCGACCGGGAGTTGCGAATTCCATGGTAGTAGTACCAAAAAAAAAAAAAAAAAAATCAAGTAAAGATCAAGTACATTCCACACAGCCCTTCCTTTCTCCCTTTCACATATTCATTGTACATCCATCCAGACATTCCAGTTTAGGTGTTTAGACTGTCCAGTACCAGGCATAACTTCCTACTGTACTTTCCTTCTGGTTTATGGGAATATCTGCTTCTTTTTTCTTTCCCATATCTCACTGCTACGGTCTTTCCATTCTACAAGCTCCACATCTCATCTCTTAACATATAAAAGAGCGAAAAGAGGTTAGGAGCAGATCTTCAGGTTTGGCCTCCCTGGTCCACAGCTACTTGAGCGGATCAGGACCAGATGACATCTGTTGAAGAAGGAAGAAGTTACATCTTTGCCAAAGAAATGTGGTCTTTGGAGGGCCATGACTGATTGCAGCTGTGATGTAGGAGGTGTGAAGAGGATGGGGAGGAACCGGTGTGGCACCGCTGCTGAGCTTGTGATTGGGTTTGCATCATCCCAGACTCAGCATGTACTCAACACTAGGTTGGCCAAAGGCAGGCACAAACTGTTCCCTGAAGTCCTTCCATAGGGGGGCCCTTGCCCCTAGGGGGTCTAAGCTGTCAGGATGCTCAGTGTCCTAGTTCTTGTTGGTCTGTCCTCCCTGGCTGACTGTTTTCCCAGCTGCTGTCCTCTCCAGTGGAGGAGGTGACTTCGTGTGAGTCATCCTCTTCGGGAAAGAAACCTCTGGGTTCTTCCCCCCATGGTGTAAGCAGCTGAGGGGAAAGGTATCCATAGCTATTTTATTTTCAAGGTCTCAGCTGGGGGCAGGAAGATTGGAAAATGAAGACTTAAATTTGTAGCTTAGGGTGTAATTTATGAATAGGAGTCAAACAGACGCATGCAGGAAATATTCTCAGGGACTTTAAACTTTAAGGCTAAACAGTTCTCAAGTTAAAAACAACTTTTTTTTTTTTTTTTTTTTTTTTTTTTTTTTTTTTTTCACAGGATGGTCTGGTGGGACACGGGAGGTCTGAGTTCTATTTGTGTCTCCTGTCACCAGCTTCCTATGACCTTGGACTAGCTGCCTAACCTCTCCATGCGCCTCCGTTTCCTTCTCTGTGAGAGGGGACGGATCACATTTACCTGCCCCATGCAAGTCACTCTTGTGACTTATTTCACAGCATAAAAATATAGGAAGGGCCACATCAGGTCAAACTGAAGACCTGACTCACGCAAGGGCCTTTCTCTGGCTACGCAAGGAAAAAGTGGAAACGCAGGGCCTGAGTTTTGCTGTCATGGACTCTCTGCTGATCTTTCACAAAGTAAAACATATATGGGAAACGCGAGGTATGCGCATAGTGGGGAGAAATATATTTCCAGCCTTGCCCTGGATGTAATAGAGTCAGTGAAGGCCAGCAGGACGGCCGGCAGGGTCGGCTCTCCAAGCATCCTTAGCCAGTGCTGCCCCTTCCTGGCTTCCCTGCTCTGAGCGCTCTCAGCGCTGCTGGCCGGGGACCCGTGCTGCTCTGGGTCCGGCCCCGCACAGAGCGGTCTGCCTCGCGGCTCCCTCTCCCCAGGGAAGGCGGGGAGCGGAGCCCCGGGCCCCCGGGGCACGGGCAGCGCTTTTGGGCGCTCCGAGCATCGCTCCCGGCAGCCGGGGAACGGCTGTAAATGGCCCCGGCCCGGCAGCCGGGGACGGGACGCGGCGCTGTCGAGGTTTTCCGGCGGAGCCTGCGAGGGGCTTCGCAGGACCGGGACCCCACCGCTCAGCATTCGGTCCAGGAATCGCAAGTCCGCTGCACGCCCTCCCCAGGGGAGCCCGGAGACGTGCGAGGGACGAGTCCCGCTGCCCGCCCCGGCAGCGCTGCGGCCACGGCGGCTGGAAGCATCCCAGACCCGGGCTCCGGCGGGACGGCACGGCCGGGCTCCCTGGGGACCGGGAGCGGCCGGGAGCGGGAGCCCCGCGGGGCAGCAACGCGGTGCCCGCCGACGGGGAGGGCGAGCGGGCGGGGGACGCGTCCCGGGGAGGGCGTGCTCCCGGCGGAGGATGTGGGCGGGGGGGGTGGAGGGGTGCGCGGCGAGGGGTGGAGAAGTTATAAATCAGCGAGGCTGGGGCTGGCGGGTATCTGATGCCCGTGGGAGGTGAAGCTGGCAGGGCGGCTCGCAGCGGATACTCCCTTTCCGCAGGTCGGGTCGGGCCGGGGCGGACGGGTAGGAGTCGGGGGCTGCTGGATGCGGATTCCGCGCCTCGCTTTGCCGTTATCTCCGCCGCCGCGGGAAGCGCCCGGGACCGAGGAGAGCCCATCGGAGCCCAGCCGACGCCTCTGCCCCTGCCTCGCCGCCGTCGGCAGGGGACAAGCCCTGCGTTCCCGCAGGCAGGACCATGCCCCGCCAGCTGCTCCCAGGGACCGTGCTGCTGGGAGCCGCCCTCCTGCTCGCAGGTAAGGGACCGCTGGTACGCGCTGCCCCGGCCAGACCCCGTTCTGCGGCGAGCTCTCTGCGAAGGGCCGACAGAGATGTGCCTCGTCGGCTGCGCCTCTCGCGCCCCTGACCGGTCCCGCCGCGCCCCGCTTGTCGGCTGGAGCCGGCGGGCACCTGCCTCCCCTTCGCCCCTCTCCTCTGGGCAGGGCCGGGAAAGGGATCCCTGCTTCCAGGGAGCGGAGAAACGCCGCATCTCCGAGCGGTCGTTATGCTCCGGATCCCCATCGGCGTGCCCCGGGAGCCGTGGTGCCGCTCCTCCTCCAGGCAGGGCAGTGGTGCCGCGGAGGCGAGCCTCTCCCGGGCACAGGGGACCGCAGTACATCATCGGGAGTTGTCCCAACCGGTGCATCGCGGAAAGAGAGCGTGTCTTGGCTGCAGGGCGCGCTTCTTTCCTCCGCATTTTTTCAAGTGTCCCAGCTCTACCCATGAAGCGGCAAAGGTGTAGCTTTTCTTCGCAAAAATCGAGGTCCCGCTGCCTCCCGCCCGAGCAGGTCGGCGGAGCGCCGGCTGCGCTCCCTGCGGCGCTGGCTGCCGGGTCCTACCGGAAAGTGGGATGAAGTTGCTCTCCGGTGCTGCGTCCCGCAATGATGGGGATGGATCATTGCAGATCGGATGTCCTTAATCGAGTTTTATTTTACTTTGAGTCAAGAGGCAGTCCCCGTGAGCCGAAGCACCGCGGTGGGCTGTGCTTCCCAGCGTCGCGTGGTTGCTCACCTGGGAGCAGAGGTGCGTGGTGGCCGGGCAAAGGCCAGTCCCGCGTGGGCTCGTGGCTCGGCAGGGCCGCTGACCCCGGGGATGCCCGCGGAGAGGCGCGGATCGGCGGCCCCGCAGCGTGTCCGCGCTCGGCTCCCTCCCCGCATCCCGACCGGGCAGCGCGGGACGGCGCTCCGCAGAAAGGGGCTGGCGGCCGGCGAGGAACGAGAACAAACCCCGGGTGGGGAAGCGAAAAGCCGAGCTCCCCGCGGGACAGCCGTCGAGGCCCACGATCCCCTCGCGAGTGGCCGGGGGCTCGCTCTGCTCCGCGCCGCTGAGCCCAGGGGAGCGGTCCCGCTGCCCGAGGCTGCCCGGGAGGAGAGCTGGCGGGGCCGCTCCGACGAGACGTTTTCCTGCTCGGGAAGTGCTGATTCATCAGCTTTGATACAGATATATAGGTATTCTTCTACTTTTTTTTTCCTCTTTCTTTTCCCCAGGAAAGTGCTAATTTCCCCACATTATTTGTCTCTGCCTAGGAGGTTCTTATGCCCAGGATGAAATAGGCACAGGCGTGGGACACCCACCCTGGATACAGGAAATGTGGATTCAGATCCTTGCCAGGCTTCCTTCACAGCTTGAGTTTGAACTTCGGCGTCCTGCTCCTCCGTGGGCTCCTGCAGTGAGCAGCTCTGCTAGGGGACTGGCTTCCTCTTTCCTGTCGGAAAGGTTTTCCATTGTGCGCATCACGGCAAGCCCACTGCCCGGGGAGATGGTGGGCTCTGTGAGCCAGGGACTGTGAGAGAGACCCCGGTTCACCTTCCTTTTCATGTGCACCCTAGGCCAGTCCCAGTGGGAAAAGTTTACCTTGCTTAAGGGACAACCTGGGGCTCTGGGTGCTGGGGACAAACATCCCGATGGTCGTTTCAGGTGCTGTAGGCATTGGAAAGTTGCTTCTCTAGTTTGGCTGCGTGCCCTTACAATCGTTTTGCTGGAAATTTGTATCCTCCCCACATACAAGAGATTGTGCTCAAATCAGAATTTAAATGTTTTCAGACTCATTGGCTTTCTTGCGTTTTTGTTTGTTTGTTTGCTTGTTTTCTAGAAAAGCATTCTTGCTCAGCTTTGTTTGGACATCTTAAACAGGTTGATCATTCTTCTTCTGGGCCACTGTCAGAACTCTTGCATGGAGAGTTTGAAGTTATAGTTGAAGTGGTGGGATGTTTTGTACCATACATCTCTCTCTGCTTTTCCTCCAGTTTCACCCCCCTTCACTGCTTGTTTGCCCACTTTTCTTACTCATGCTGCCCAGCACCTGCTGTTTCCAGTGCTCTTGATGAAATTCAATTCATCACTCTTGTAAGTCAGTCTCTGCAGGTGCCTGCTGAGCTTCCATTTACTGACAGGTTCTAGAGGAGATTCTCAGAAATAGTCAGTGGTTCAGAAAGAACCTAAAGAGACCTCCACAAGGAGGAGACAGGAGGTCTTTCAGCTCATATAAGTCTACTTGATAATTTAAAATTCCCCAAAGCGACATGCAGCCTACAAGCTTTGAGAGTTCCCATTTGAAAAATGAGATTAAGGAAGTTAAATTCATTTGCCATGTGAATGTTGGGCACTTCAGCTCTCTTGTGCACACACATATTTTGGTTAACTGTGAAAGAACAGTACTTTTTTTTCTGGGTTTTACATAGTATTCACATATGTTTTCTTTATATCTTATAATTATTTGTTCCATAAATTGTATTGCATATGCTTGCTAATGACTGTACACATAATGATCAACATGAATATGTGGTAGCTGTATTAAGTTCAATCTCCTAGTCCTCAACTTTGTATTATTATAGTTTTTAATCTCTAGCATTTTGGATTGTGAAGGACTGTGTTTAAACCCTGAAAACATCAGAATCTGCAGCATGGATCAAGGCTTATGTGTCATGTTTCTAGAAACATAAACTGATGGTTTAGCTTTATTTCCATCTGTATTTCTGGCTATCCACACAGAAGTGGTACCTTACAATTTGCAGCTAGAAGGTAAATAGACTCTATTACAGTCTTATCTGTGAACAGCACTATGTGGTCTGAGGAACTAGAACATCAAAATCCCCAGTGGACTTTTCAGTTTCATGGCCAGCTGGAAAAAATGAAGAAAGAAATTGCAGGTTAAATCTAATCAGTGCTGAGGCTAATTTCTTGCAATAACTAACCTGACTTCTCTGAAAGTGCTGTTCAGATGGAAGTTAATATGTTAAGGTTTCAATTTCATTTGAGTACTCACTGAAGCAATGACACAGACAGAATGGTCCAATTTGGGATTAGGGCTGAAGTTTTTAACAAAGTTGAGAAAAACTGGCTTTCCCACTTCTTCTGGACCTTCATAGAAATGGGGCTCCCTAAAAAATCACAAACCGTATTTGTACAAAGGAGAAGAGTTAGGCACTTCTATATATCAAAGATATATTTAAAAAAAAAAAAAAAAAAAAAAAGGCATGTGTGGGGCTAAAGCATCATCAAACTTTCTGACTAAAGAAAGCTAAAGAAAATCATGTACCCAGCTAACTGATGTTTTACCACACAGGTATTTTGCCAATGTGCTCCACACAAAGCTAGATTTCATTCTCTTACAGCTGGTCTAAATCTGGAGCAACTCCTTTGGGCTGGGCTAGCATCTTCTAAATTTACAGTTTGTGTTGGATGAAATCAGGACTTGGCCTGTGCTGTAGTAAAGATCTTCATATCCAGAAGCACCTAATATATTTAGAACCCTAAAAATTTGCCTTGGAGGAGATTTGAGAGATTTTTTTTGGTGGTGTTGGGTTTTTATTTTACATCCGAACAATAACAAACAAGCTTTCTATTTTTTGTCAGATGCTTCAAAGACTAAAACCAGTAGTATTTCACATTGTGTGGGTGTATAAGACAAAAGGAAATTGTCCAGATTTGCAGGACAGTTGATAAGTCCTTACACTTTAATGTGGTTTGGAAACTTCCAGTGCAGTGTTTATCAGCTTGCTAGTTTTCATGACTGAGACTGGGAAAGGAAGAAGCTCGGCAGATGAGGCTTAAGGTTCGGAGTTTCAGGAGTCTATGTCCAGAGGGGCTGTGGTGGGGCTTCTTCAGCAAAATTGTTCCTTTGAATCCCCCAGAGTCATGATTTGGGACTTCCTGCTGCAGGCCCAGAGGGAATGGAAAGCAAGACTGCTGCAAGAGTAGGTTTTGCATGAAATGCCCAATCACAGTCACCTCTGCTCTTGGAGACAAGTCTCTCCTCTCCTGCCAGTGTGAGACCTTCAAGAAGCAAACTGCTCCTTCCAATGACATGCTTCATCTTTAGATCTCAGCCCTGTCCCCAGTAGTCTCTTTTTCCCCTCTACCAGTATTTGTGAGAATGTAGAGAAACATTTCTGTATGTATTTGAGCATGAATTCTACCCACAGACAGAACCAGGCTGTTCTCTTTTTGCCCTTGTGATGCATCCTTACTGCGCATATTCCTGCACATGGGAAGCAATCTTTCCCAAGCATCCTCAGCTGGGAATGGTCTGACTTCTTGATGCATCATGAAGAACTAACTGCTTATCTTAAAATTGGTCCAGTGATTGTCAGGATGGTGCTCATACAGCTGGCTCTTACTGAGATGCAGTTCAGTTTCATTCCCCTACAGTTGGAGGTCAGTACTGCATAAATCCTGATGCTTAAAAGAAAGAACTATGCTACAAGGAGGAGCTGGAAAAGTGAAAATGCAGTCATTAGTGGTCTCTCCAAAGCCAGGTATGACATACTATCGTGCCTTTGTGACCAGCAGAATGAACTCATGATGGAATTAAGCAAAGTGCTAGCAGATTGGGAAATCAACAGTGAGGGTAGAGATTTGAAACTATAGCTCTCAGAGGTATTTTTGTCTGAAACTTAAGTCTTGAGCCATTGAGATATATGGAGATATTTGGACAGGGAATGTGCATGACTGTATCTTCTGCATTAAGTAATGTTTGCATTTGGGAGTTTTTTTGTGTGGCACAGTGAGTGGAGATGTGCCAGACTAACGATGAAGAGGAGGATGATTTAGCTTGTGGTGCATCAGTGTATTCAAGACCATTATTGATGTTTGTGCAATAGTTCATAGATTCATTAATCATCTTTCTCAGACTTTGGTTTGTCTTGTGCTACCGCTGAAGCAAAAGGTTCATGTTCATGGTGAGCTGATTTTACTCTCTCTGTTGTTTTCCCCTCAAATCACAGTTGATTTTTCATTACCAAAATCCATATCCACAGTGTTAAGCCACCCCTGTAACATATTTAGAGCATAATTCAATGTGATGTTGTTGACACCGATTTCTCTTGGTATGACTTTTCTGGGTGGTGGGGCTGCTTTTCCATCAGTCATTGGTATGTGGCACTAAGTGCTTGTGCCATACAACTTCTTTTTAAGTTGTATTCCTCCTTTTAGAGCTATGGCCTTGAAACAAGGTTCACTTTGCTGTTGGAGCAGCTGAATGATGGGCAAGGGGCTAGAAGGTAGCTGCATCTAGGATTTCAATGTGTTGAAGAGGCTGTGGCAACGTGGTGCCATTATTTCCACTCCATGCAGGAAGCAGGTGAAGCAGGCAGAGCACAGTGGCCCTTGAGAGCCAGGGACCTGTGAGCAGATGTCTCTGCTCCTCAGATGTTCTCTCAGGAAGCCTGTGCCTGGGAACAGACCCCCTGCTTAGTGCGTGGGGAGCGACAAGGGATGAGTGTGAGGGCATTTCATGAGAGGAATTTCACAATTTCACATAGCTCACTTAAGCGTCCTTCCTGTGGGATTCTTCCTTGACACAGAGTGAAGGAATTCACCCCTTTTGTTCCCATTGTCATTCCTCTATGGAAAAACCTCTCATCAGGATCACCATAGACTAATGTTAACAGAAGCGTGAGAGTTGCCATCCTGGATCAGACAAGGGCTTTTTTAACTTCATGTCACATCTTTAGTGGTGTCCAGCATCTGATCTTCAGGAAAGGTTCAAGAAGCCTTGCAGGAAACAGTTATCTGATAAAATCCTCAAGAGAGGATTTTTTTTATTATTATTATTTTTTTTTTAGTATAATCTAAAATCCATTATTTCATAAGAAACCATGGGACTGAGGTTCAAAGAAACTAAACTTGAGTTGTTGTCTATGTTTATGCAAGTGGATATTGCATAGTGGAAATAAATCACATTAAACTGTATAATACAGAGAACTTCCTTGTTCTGTTGTACTGAAAGTGTTTGGGGCACCTTTCTTTGTCTCATGCAGTGCTCCAATTGACAGTCATCCTAATCTATTTTATAGATACTAGTGATTATCATTTCCCAATGTAATTCAGCCATAGGCAATCTTGCCAGAAGATTTCTGCACGTGCATGCATCTACCTCCTTAGACTTGGTGCTTTAGATGTCATTTAACAGCAAAGTGGGTTTTGCTCCTAAGCTCCTAAGTAAGGGACTCCTCTGTGCAGGCTGTTCCAGTTCTTCTCACCTCTCTATTTTAAATTATTGTGCTGCATTATTTCCTTGCTCCTATTCTGAACCCAGGGGCTTTACTTATAGCTCTGCTTGATAGGTTTAAGTGGGGTGGAAAGTCAGTTTTCTGACTTTTCTTTTTGTCTTGGAGCACTTCAGCTGGAAAGATGGAACTTTGGAAATAATAACCAGCAGCCTTCAGCAAAGTTTAACTTCTTCAACTTTGCTTTACATTTTCTTTTACATAGTTCCTAATTTGTTTCTGTGCTTGCAGCCTAGTGATTACTACTGTCCCAGATGAGTTTGACAAGCCTGTGTTGCTGGCTGAGCAGGTAGATTACTGGCAGACAGGCAGTTTGTCTGCCTTTATGAAAGTCTTCCAATTCAGTCCTATTATACTGCTTCCTTTGTCCTGCCAGGGAATCTCTTACAAATTTTAAGTATCAAACCAGTTAAGAAATTTAGTTTGGCCAGGAAAATACACAACTTTACTTTAAATTCCTAGGAATTCTAAATTGGTTTTGTGTCAATTTTAGCGTACTTGTTTTCTCTTTATACCAACCATATCAATACTTTTCTATTCACTTATTAATGGGATAAAATTTCTGAAGACTATTGAACAGATGATTATGTGCTAGGATCTGTCGGAGTGGAATTAGAGCCAAGGCGCTGTGCTTGCTGACACATGTCAGTAGGTAGATCTGATGGCTCACAGGCATGGTCTGGATGGAGCTCTCTACACTGTGTAAGCAGCACTGGCTGAATCCTGTGTGGAGGCACGAAATGACACTCCTGGGTGAGTGCCACTGGCTGATCACGTGGCATCCCTTGGGCAGGTGACAGAGTCACAACCACTTCTCATCTGAATGGCCTGAGCAGGATCTCCATGCAGGGCCAGGACAGGCGCATCAAGGTGGAGGGGTATGAGAGCCACATGGATTTGTGCTGAGTGTGGCTGTGAAAGTGTTGCTATAGCCTATAGCCTGGTATTACCAGCCTCAGCTGACCTGGTTTGCTTTGCTTTTAAGCTGGGCATTTACTCCACTGCAGTGAAGACCGGTCTAAGGAGGACACAGCTGTGGTGTTTCTCTTCTTTTCTCAATGCACATCACACCTGTGTGTGTATTTTGCCTTCTGGGTGTGGTTTACCAAAGTGGTCCCACAAGGGTTCATAATGGAGGTGGCAGACTGTGCATTTGGATATCCATTTTCAATTCCATGTTCTCAATGGGAAAGGAAAAGTTTGTGGTTATGGCTGGTTTTATTTCTTCTCTGTAAATATATCTTCCTTATATAGCTGATGAAATGAGCACCTTCATCAGGCTAGATATTGGCCAAGATCCTAATTTCAGACCCTGTATTTCTAGAGATTTTAAAACTTGATGGATACTACAGAAAACCAAGATTAGTTTTCTCTCAGATCTCTGGCTGTTAAATATTGAAATTTATTTTTCACTGGCATTGTCTAAAGTGCCTGTGCTCACGCATGGAAGTTACCCGGTGAGTTTAGGGCAAACAAGGCACAAACTTCTGACAAGCTGATGAAGTGAGTGCCTTCAAGTGGGTCTTGTGGGGCACAGAACATGGAACTGCATGGTTGCCCAGCTATGATAGCAAATGTCAATAATTTCAATCGGTAGTAATTGGAATTAGACTTTGTCAAATTACCAGCTGAGTTTGCAGTTTGTTTAATTTCTACATCTAAACTTTTAAATGAACAACCGTTCCCTGCTCTTTATTAGAAAAGGCTTTACCACAAGCTTCTATAAAACCAACCTGACCCATCTAGGGCAAATACTGGCAAAATGTTTGGCAGTTATTGGGGAAATATATATGTGTTTACATTTGCAGCTATTGGCCATATTGGCATGATAGTGTGCACTGCTCAGGAGTGTTAATGGAGTATTATCAGAACTATTGCATTTTTTTTAGCAACTGGGTATTTTGCTTTGGCTCTATAACATTCAATCTTACATCAGTGTGTATACTCATCTAGGAACAGCAAATGCATACAGAGAGTAAATAAATTATAACTTGCCCTGAGGTCTACAACTAAAAAGGAAGGAACACATTTGTTCAAATACCTTTCTATGCCTATGAAGGCCTGGTTTGGGCAGTTGCACATCCATTTTCCTTACTGACTGATTTTAGTTCCACAGCATGGAGTCATGGTCAAGGCTTTTATTCTGCCCAGAACTCATTTAATCTACTCTTACTGACTTTATGCTGTTCAGACTTAACTATGGTGTGTACCATAAAGCAGCTCAGCTTTGCCATCCACTAACCTATCTTTCTGGTTTTTGGCTGGCTGTGACATACTAATGGTACTTTGAATTCTTAAATTATAATTGAGATTGATCAAACTAAAGCATTTGATCCAGAAATCATTTGACATGTGTCACAAAACCTCAGACAAGATGAATGGGATGCTTCTCTTGGACTGGAAAGGGATGAACAAATGAGCTGATAATTTTTGTGTTTCTATGTGTACTTTGTAAGTAAATATAAATCCAATAGTTTTCTTGGTCTTGAATGCAGAAGAGAAGAAAGTTTCAGTCACCACAGAGATATGTACAAGTGATGGTTCTGTTAAGGAGTGATACAGCTTGGGCTGTTGCTTCTATCCTGAGGGTGTTCCTGTCTGCCAACTATGTATCAGCACACATGGTGCCTCTCTGCACAGGAACCAACAGGAAACAAGTACAAAACTACCTCTTGAGTCCAGGGACCTGTATCTGCTAACACTTGTAAATCCCCACGGTTCTTAATTGACCTGCGAAGTTCTGCTTCAATAGAAATAATGGCTACATTTTGCTGCTTCAGGTAATGAATTTGCTCATCTGGACCATTGTCAATGTCAACGTGAGACAAAGTCACACCTCCTTGCTCCTCTCACACTTCAGCTGTCCTAGTTTCTCTTCTGCAGGCTTCAGGTGTGAAATTTGGATTTGCTTCGGAGGAGTGCTGTGAAATTAGATGACTGTGAGGTTTCCTCTTGAATGAGGGCTTAGATGGCATCTGAAAGACCTGGAGATACTACTTTGAGTCTCAGGGCTCATGGTTTGGCACTGTAGGTCTTTCCTGGAGACTGTCTCTACGCACAGGCAATGGAGAGTGTGCTTTTACCCGTGGGAGCAGGAACCAGGCTGTGCTGTCTTGTGTTTACCTGAGCATCAGAAACCCAAGTGAAAGATGAGATGGGGGCTGTTGATGCCATGGGGATAGAAGAGTGTCTCCTCCCAGTAGCAGTTCTTCCTAGCCACTAGCACTCAGAGAAGTAGAAAGCTTCATTATCTAGGGTGTTCCCTTCTCCCTCTAGTCCTGCAGCAGGACCAAGCCAGACAACACATCAAACGGGAAAACAAAATTTTCTTTTCCATTCACCAGGCAGATTTTAAGACAACTGTCCCTAAAAGTTCTCCTATCTTTACAAATGCAAGTATTAATGCTGAAGAGAATCTCAGTGTTGATTAAACTAGAAGGACCTGGTGGTCAAGACTTCTTCATATGGTCAGATAGATGTAAATTGAAATTTTAGGTGGCTCTTAAGAGTTGACCATGAGATTTTTTTCTCTTTATATACCTGTTTCTTCTTAAATAGAGTGAATTGGTGTAATGATGTAATTGCAATTATTATGGATAGGACAACTGTTTGACCAAAAGATAGCTATATCTACTCACAGAATGGATTGAAGAACTTTTTAAGGAGGCAGTATTATGATAGCTTGTCAAGAATGGCTCTGAAATGAAGAAAACTACAGATACCTCAGGTTTCCTTACAAAATGGAGTAAAGTCACATACTCCATTTGAGGTTAGCTGGTGACCATGTTCTGGTTAAGGTGCTGCTGCAGATTGGAGTCAGCTCATTTTCGCTGGAGATGCACTGAAGTTCAGCCCACTGGGTACTGTCACATTCCTTTATATCTCTTCAGGATTCTGGAATTGCTTATTAGTTGTGCACACGTGGGTGTTGGAACCCTGGGGGCTGAAAATTTCAGGCTTTATGAGCTGAGGGGCACTGACCCTCAGGCAAGCACCACATTTGACTTGAGGCCTTGGAATAAGCTTCCGAGATTGTGTGATAGCACAGGGGTTGTGGGTGTGTAGTTTGAGTGGTGTTGTGTGGTCTCACAGGGTGAAAAACTTGGATTTGGGATTTTAGTATAGGGTAGTGTATGTAGGCCAAGATGGAGGATTCAGGGCGTTGCCTAGGTTCTTGTTCTTCACCTTCTTCTTCCTTCTTCTTCATGGATTTGGGTGGTTTTCTCTAATTGGGTGAAAAATGGCCACATTGTGGACCTTTGGTGGTCGTTACTAAGTCAAAAGAATAAATAATATAAGTATCACCTTAGTATTGGGTAATTATCTCTTAAAAAGGCTTAGTAAGAGTTAGAGGCACTCCATTTTGTCTCCTTTCTCTAACTAGCAAGTTAGAGCTCACGCTTTGCGAGACTGTAAATAACTAAAATATAATAAACAGCCAAGACTGAACACGATTTTACGTCTCCCGTGTCTTTCATCCTGACCTCAGCCAAGATAAAGCAAGCAAAACTGTAACATGGGGGTATTCCCATTCCCTTCAGTGGAATGGCCCATAGGGAAGTGCTCATAAGCAAGAGTAAAATCCTGGGCTGCATCTGCATGGAATGACCAATGTTTTTAAACAGCACGGAGAGGTGGCTACCCTGCTAAGAAACAACCTGCCCTCTTCTTCCAATGCAGGAATGTCCTCTACAAAGTACATTTTTGCTGAATATTTGAATCAGGAGAAAATGATATTTGATGGTAAAACCCTCAAAGGCTCAGATATGTTTCACAAGGGGTAAAACGTGCAAATCCAACAGTGACTGAAACAATTACTTCATGATGGATAACTTTATTGCCCACAGATGGCACTTTAAACCCAGAAGGTCAGATTCTTTGTACACACTGAAGCTGCAAAGATAAACTGATCATTCTCCTTAACCTCTCATTGTGTGGTTAAAAAAAGATTAGTCAACACATTACGGATAACAGGAGTGGCTGGAAGACAGTCACAGCCCCAGATTATGGAAAAGATGCTACAAAGTCATCAAACCTGTTAACTTCAAGGAGATTTATAATAACTTCTAATATTGTAACTTTTTTAAACTAAGTGCTAGAGCTAGCTTTTGGATTTCCGTTTTTTAGTCAAAGGTAGCAGAAATTCTCTGTGTATGAAAAGAAATTTACAAGTAGAAACTGGGAAAATTGGAATTGGAATAATAACCCACGTCATGGTCCCAATTTTGAGTTCAGCAAATCTATCATTTTTAAGAGAAACCAAGATTTTGCAGAAATCAGTGAAAGGTTCATCATGCATGCATGGTTAGTCCTTTGTCTGTAGAACTGGGCACATATTGGAAAAATATATGCATGTTCATTTATTTTATCTTCTTTTCATGACTTGTGATCAGAGGGTTTTTTGGTTATCAGATAATTCAAATTTTTATTTACTTAATTCAGAAGAGGATCAATTTTTTTTTTTTTTTTTTTTTTTTTTTTTGCACAGCAGAAGATAACTGAAGAAAGCTTTCTGATTTTTTCCTTGCAAATCCCATATTGCTCTCCGCTTTCATTAAAAATAATATTTGTCCTCGCCTTACTTAACTTAGAATGGCTAACTTTTGCAATCTAAATTAACATTTGCTCATTAATTAAGCAACCCCATCGACTGACTTTTACATGTATCTAATAAGCCTTCCATAACAAATAAAATGCGTCCGAAAAAAATCACCCCTTTCCCCGTGGGAGGAGATTCCTCAGTTATCAGGATTAATTAGTTCTCTTGTTGTCACATGAAAAGAAGTCGCACCCCTCAATGTAGGTCAGTGTGAGGGTAGGCTGCTGATGGTCGCTTAGTGACAGGCACAATGATAAGTGAATGTGTCCTGTTGAGCCATGACCCTTCAGAAAAGACAGTGTCAAGTAAAATGCCCACAGAAGGTACATAGAAGGCATAATCTGCTTCTAAATATTGACAGTAGGAATTTCCCTGCTATTCTCCTTCCTTTTTCTCTCCTGGTGAACACGTCAAACTCTATTTGGTTTGTACTCTGCATCAGTTTTGAAGCATTTAAAAACGTAAGGAAGCTAATGACCCATGAATAGTTAGGATGTAAAAAAAAAGCTATTTTTCTTCAAGACATAGCATCTTGCTGGTAAAGGCCTTGTCTCCCATACTTGTAAAAGCAACAATATTGGTTTGAAATAAGACCTCAGTTTTTTGTCAGTGAAAAACTAAATAAATGAATATATAATCAGGCTTGTATCTCTTGCCAAATATGCTGACATTAAGTCTTGAATGTTACAATGATTAACTACTGGAGTTAAGTGTCTAAAATGTACTTGAAATCAATGATGAGATGCTGGCTTGTGTCAATGGGAGCAGAGTTAAACAAACACTAAGCGCTCTAAGATCCCCCACACAATATTTATAAATACTGCGCTGTCTTTTAGATATGCATAAAATGTGTAAAAGGGCAAAAGCTTGAGTCTGTATCCAGTATATTTGGGTTTCTTTTACCTACAAGATGGGGTGAAAAGATAGAGGTGGTTTTGTTTTTAATTTTTTTATTATTATTATTTTTTTATTTTTTTAAATGACTCTGAGGCAGTTCTGACATACAGGCTTCCAGGCTGCCTTGTGTTGTATGCTACATTTAAGATAGATCTTAAGGCTTTTGCGTCTTTGTTTATATCACTGTAAAGCTGTGAAGAGAAAAACCTTGTGACATTTATGATGGTTTGTTGCTGGTCACCTTTGGCAGACTTTGAAAACAGCAGCAGCCCGTGTTCCCAGGGCTGATCTCCTGGTCTCAGCACAGCTCAGACATGGGCATGGTGCTGCAGGATTGGCTTTTCTCCTGGCCATGGTGCAGTGCCACTGCCAAGCAGAGCCAAGCGCTCGGCACCACAGGCATGACCAGGCACCGCAGACTCGCTCTCCTGTCTTGCTGTCAACACTCGTCACTCACACGGATTTTTCCACTTTCCCACCAGTTTTACACAGGAAGCAACGTACACGTTGCTCTCTAGCAACCAGGTTGAATGTTGCATCTCTAGCAGCAGGGCTTTGATCCCAGTGGTTTCCTCTGGCAGACCATCACTGATGTTTTTTTCATACACATTGAACTGCTTATAAACACTGTTGCATGCTTTCAGCTTTTCCAGAGCCTCCAATAAGGAGCAGTTCAGGGAAGCTTGAGGTCAAGTTTCCCCTGAAGTAGAAACAAAGATTCATAAAGCTGGATATAAACTCTACCTTCTTGGGAGGGCATCTGACCCTTCAAATCTGGGATGAGAAGAGGAATGTGAATGAAATGAGGGAATGTGGAAGTTTCACAAAGCCATCAGATTGTTTAGCTGGAGGATGTTGACAAGCCCTCTCAACCAGAGTGCCTGGGTTGCTCTCCAAGAAGCTGCCAAGGATGTTGTAACATCTTATCTCAGTTTCTTGGTGATCGGCCTCAGAGGCATTGTTTCAGAATGGTGAATGAGAAGACTCATAGACTGTAAGCATCTATGGGAGACTATCCCACAAAAGCACACTTTAGGGGAGCCAGCCCTTCAGAGCTGAGATCCCTAAAGGGGAGGTGTGGAAAATGCATGTTTGCAATGCATATCCCATAACAATTACTTCTGCCAAAGTTTTGCTGGGCCCTTTTTCTCCCCTCTTATCAGCTGGCAGAATATATTAATTTCTAGTTAGAAATTTGATTGTCTAGACAGATCTCAGGGGAAGTCTGTGTATATGTACAGTCTCACCATTCAAATCTATGATGTTATTTGTGGTGCAGTCCAGAAGACCTCTTTATTCTGAAAAGTTGTTATGCCCTTGCTTTCAGCTTGTGCAAGTGAGCTATAATTTTGTTTACATCTATGTTCAAATGTACCCTTTAAATCTTGTTTTGAATTGGCACAGATGTTAGAACATATTGGAAAACTACTGGAACCACGTCTTAAATAAGATATACAGGGCTAAAAAAAAAGCCCCTGAATTTAGAACAGCCATTGACTTTGACATGTTTATACATCAAAATTTTAGTCACCGGTCTCGGCAGGAACTGGTGTCCAAAAGTTCCTTCTCTAGTCAACAAAGGAGGGAGGTGTTTCTGTTGCGTGGTTCATAGCCCCAAGTAAGGTTCATGTATTTCTACTATGTTTGGTGCATACAGATGTTCATACTTGGCTGTGGCAGAGACCTCTTGGAAGGACTTAAAATAACTGAACTAAGACTGTACTTGACTGAGTTTTAGAAGAAAAATCTGCCTTACCCTTGACTATGAGATGCTGCTTCTCCCATATGTTGACAAAGTAATACTTTCTCTTGGAGTACAGTGGTTTGGGGTAGTTGCTGTTGCTCTCTCTCAAGGCTGAAATCTTAACAAATTACACTTGACTCTCAATTAGACTACAACTGGTTTTCAAATTTTAACTCTTTCAAAGTATTTTTATGTTATGTTCCCAGCTTCTGGAACATTTTGCTGTCAGTGCAAAGGCAATGGGATTAATCAAGCACTGTCTCTTCCCTAAGGCATGCTCTTCTGTCATCTTGACATGAAAGGTTTTGTGGCCATAGCCTATTATAGGGCAAAGACAAATCATGGTGTCTTTCCAGCCAGCACCTCCTGACTTGATGAGAGGGAAGATCTCACATTCTTCTGGTGTTCTGACCATGGGGACTTTTTCATGGTCTTCTTAAAAATGCCTCCATGTAGCCTTTGCAAAGCCCACCTGGATGTTTTCAGGTGTCCTAAGCCACCTCCTGTTATGCTGACGCCAAGGGTTTCACCCACACCAGAATGGTCTGGCCACAACAACATGCTTGCTTTCTCAAATAAGCAACTAACCTGGTCTGGAAGATGTCTTGTTCTTGTTCTCAAAATTTACTGTAAAGCTCTACCCTTTGACATTACTTCATTGACAGGAAGCCCAGAACTGGCGAGGGACCATAGGTAACACTGCTGTAACCTTCGGCCAGGAAGGGAAGATCCTTAATGCCCTTTCACTCCTTCCACATCAGTTCCAGCTTTGTAGCAAGTTGTTTGAGTGGGATTTCAGTATCTTAGAAGTCAGTACAAGGCTCTTGCCATGGGAGTGGCTGACTTTTACCTTTCCCGTTGAAGGGGCTGCCATGGCCGTGTTTCCTGAGGAAATACAGCCAGTGGTGTTTGAGGGCACACTTCCTTGGTTAGATGTGGAGCTACAAGTTCCTCAAGTTTCTTCATGGCATGTTCAGTGAAAGGTTTGAGAGGAAAGTCATTGACTGATAGTTTTCAATTCTGTTTTCTTTCCTGAGTAATGCCGCTGGAAGATTATTTGAGTCCTGAGTCAGGGGAACAGGACTTTTCTCAAGGGAAGAGAGTATGTGTGGTGAGAGAGGCACGGTTTTGTTTTCTTTTCCTTTCCAGTATAACAGCATAAATGTGAGTGGGCTGGAAGTGAAATTACTCGTCTTTGTTAATGTTTTGGTTTGGTTTTTTTTTTTTTCTTTGTTTTTCTAGGATCTAGTTCAGGATCAAAACTAAAAGTTCCTGAGCTGAGTGTAGATGGCATACAGCACGTTGTTCAAGCTGGCCAGACTTTAAATCTCACCTGCAGGTAACAAACTGAGTTGGATTATGGTAATTTGGCAGGGACTTCATACACCTGCCACTTTCTTTTTTTTTATTTGTAACTGAAATTAGAAAAAAAATTAAACCTTATGTTGTGGGGAAAGGTGGGGATTGAACTTCAATGGCAATTGTTTAATAGTTCTTTGTTGTTTCTGTTGTTGTTTTTGGAAAACAAGATAAAAGAGAACCCCATAAATAGCCTGATATAATAAAAAAGAAAGCTTGGGAACTGGAGCTATATAATTGCAGCCCAACATAATTGTTTCTGCTTCCTTATCTGTGTTTGCAGGGGGGAAATGGTTCATTCATGGTCTTTGCCTGAAACTCTTAGCAAGGATAGCAAAAGGCTGAAAGTAATTAAATATGCCTGTGGAAGGAATGGGAAGCAATCCTGCAGCAGTCTGACCTTGAGCAGAACTCAAGCAAGTGACACTGGAAATTATAGCTGCAAATACCCAACAAGTCCAGCAAAAAAGAAGAAGGAATCTACAGTCTATGTATTTATTAACGGTAAGATTAAGTTTTTTTAACACTTCTTTGTACTTGCTCTTCAATACAGCAAAGTGGAAAAGTAAGGCAGGTCAGCTGTGGCTGAGTTTTGAATGACATTTTCAGTCTTGCAAAATGGAAATTTACCCATTAATGTATAAAAATTGCCTTCTCATATAGATAGATAGATTTTTTTTTTTTTCCCCCCGAATACAAATGGTAGTCCTTTATCTGTCAGGAAAAAAAAAAAAAAAAAAAAAAAAAAAAAAAAAAAAAAAAAAAAAAAAAAAAAAAAAAGGAAAAGACTCAATCCAACCACTTCCCTAGAGTAAACAGGAGTCCAGACAGAAGTGGACTACAAGTGAATATGTGAAATGGCTATCAGAAACCATATCCTAAATGAATGCATGTGGTGTGATTTCTAGGCAGCTGAAGGATGATAGAGCTGTCTGTCCGGATCACTGACTTGCCTCATGCTGCAGAAAATTACTATTTGCATGTGAAGTCATATTCAAAAATGTCCTGTGCAGTCCATGCCACACAGATTGAAAAAATCTAGAATAAATGGTATCAAATTAAACACAGAGTTGTGTTCAGCAAACAAGTATTGTGTAATGTATAGGAAGTGCTGGAATTAGGTCAGTTAGACTATAAAAGAAATTTTCTGATCCTGTTTCTTTCCAAGGTATTAATCAGACAATTCTGAGAAGAGTTGAATTCAATAGACACAACAATAAAAGAATAAATTAGAGACACTTTAGGGATTTAATTAATATTTTAGTTTTCCCTTATTTTTACAGATTAATATTAATAGATTACTGTAGTATTTCAGTACTCACAGATTTTGAAAGCCCATATTACAGGGAATGTGCAACTGGAAGTTTTCCAAATTCTGAGTCTGCTGCATCTAATGAGTTCACATCAGAGTGAATTAGCCTTTGTTTTCATTTTGTGACATGAAGAGTGAGACTGGCACCGTGAAAAAGCAGAATGAAGTGGACCTCTCACTACACTGATAAAAAATAAGATAGCTTTCCCCGTTACTGTGTGTTGCTTTATTGAGCACTATTGGCTATTTCATGCTGTTCATCCTGCTGTTCATCCTTCATCTAAAATATGCTGCAGAGAGTTTTCATCGCCCAGCTCTTTTCATATGATTCTCTGTAAATCCAACAACAGATGCATCCATGGCAGAATAGCCAAAATAGAATATTCATTTAGTGACCAACAGCCCACAGCCTAGGAAAATGTACAATTTCCTTGGATGCCTTTTGAAAGTTTCCCATCAAGGGACCTTCTTGAACCTCCCACCTTGGATGTCATCCCTGTCTGAGACCTACCCACAATCCTCTCCATTCACCAGAGGAGAAGGACCTCTCTGCTAAACTGACTTTATGATACAAGGGATGCCTTCGCACTCTCTTGGTCTCTTTTTCTGGATCCTAAATTTTCACAAATGAGAGACCAGCCAGTCCTCTAACTCTTTACTGTTTCCCAGCTTGTATGTAGCTTGCCTGCCTCTAAAAGGGACCTTCAACTAGATGATTGTAAACCAAGGTTATCTGCAGAATTCACATGGTGATGAGAGAGAAGTGTATAATTGTAGAAATTGTTTTAGAACTGTCCCACACCAACCCCTGTCCTTCCATCCCCACTAATCATTTAAAGAAGGCTGCTTAAGTGTCTTGGTTTTGTTGATTTTTCAAGGACAATCAGTCATAAATCTTGATGTCACTGTTGAAGAGATGGCTAGATTTTATAACTCCTTCTACCTTCATGGCCAAAAAAATTGTAAAATGTTTAAGGAATAAACCTGTAGCAAACTTAGACCTGTCTGGCACATTAAATTTCTGAATTTGACAATCATTTTGGTTGAAAACTAGTTTCTTAACATTTAAGAGTTAATTGTGTCTCTGTCCTAAGGTGGAGAAAGCTCTATTAGTCCTCCAAAACTTTACAGTTTCAGAAAGAAATGTTGAGAAAATTAGAAGGAAACAAGATACTGAGTACCAAAACTCACCCTTTTTGATAAGTGTAGCATTAGAAAAAGTATTTTCTTTCTCTGTGCTGTCTCATTATCTCTTTTCTATCTGTCTCTTAATATAAGTCACTGTTTCTGTGAGCATGCATGAAATTCAATTACCTAGCTCGAGTGGGGTTGAGATGGGGGTAACAAAGTCCTCTACGAAGAATCTCTTTCCTGAATTTAGTTTTACTTTGCATTAATTTGTGGGTGTTTAGGAAATGAACATTTGTGAAATATGGGTCCCTCCTAGTTTTGTATTGTTTCCTGTGACAGGACGTTGTGTCAGTCCATTTCCCATATTAGCTCCATGTGGATCACCAAGGTGCCTGTTTCCCATGTCTTAGCATGCTGCAGATGAGAACAAATAGTTGCTATTTACAAACACAGAATCCAAATCAGGAAAGTTGATATTGTTTGTACAGGAAGTCATCACTTATTGTTTTAAAAATGTTCTTCATTTCCGTAATTGGAGTGATACTGAATATGAACTGGATGTTTAAAAAAAAAAAAAAAGCCCAAAGACCAAACCACAATCAACCCAGTAAGTTCAGTGATGAAGGTATGCTACAGCAGAAAATGATCTGGTATAGACAAAAACAAGACACAAGGCAATGAGAAGGAGACTGGAAGTCTCACAGGCCCCAGGAGGACTTGAAGCATTTCTGAAGTCCTGCTTTTGGGGGTCAAGGAGAGGCAGGCTGGTGACTTGCCTTGGAGGAGCGAGTCCTGACACCACCCTTCTTTCAGCTGGAGAGGTCACTACTGAGTTGCAGTGCAGAGGGGAGTGAGTGCACAGAGTGTCTCGGCAACTCTTGACCCCACACAGCTCAGGAATTGAGACATTAAGCAAGTGAAATTAATTCTCTTAAGAGTCTTCAACTTTGCCTCAAGAAAACTGATGGCCTGACTTCCCCCACAAGCCATGGGAAAAATCTGAAATGAAGCAAAGCCTCTTTGCCAATTTCTCTACTGTCTCCGACCCAAAACAGCTCAGAGCTTTGTTTTGTAAGGGAACTGCAGCGTAATCGTAAAAAGAAAATATTTGCAATGAACGCTCACTGCATACATTGCAGTGAGGCAGGGGGAATTTTCTGCTTGAAAAGAGATAATGATGGAATAAAGACATTTAAGAAACACCAAATTATCAGCAGGCTGTTCTGAATCCTATGTAAATTTCCCTAAGGATGGTACTAAGGGCATTTCTTTCTGTCTGCTTTGTCTCAATACTTCCAAGGCACTTTTCAATTGCTGGAGCTCATTCATTGTCTTCAAAAATGTGTGGTACTCTTAATTCTCGTCTCTCATTATTTCTTGCCTTTGAACAATTGCTCCCACGGTATGACAGAGGAAAAGCTTGTAAGTTCAGTTACATTGATATATCAAAGTTAGATTTTTGCAGGAATTTAAGCAAACTGTGATTCAAGTTGAAATGTTGCTATTTTCTGTGTTGAAGACTGTTTTCAGCTAGTAGTACAAAAGAGTAAAATCTTAATTCTAGTGCAACAGAGGACAGAATTCTTCTCAAAGTAAAACTGTATTTGGCTCTAGGGTGGTAGCCCATTTCTTGGCCAGTGTTCTCCTTCTCCTTATCTTTCCTCATAATGCTGCAGTGTATGTCTTCTGGTCACTTACGTTTCCTTGCAGAATAAGATGTTTTAAGATCAGACCTCTAAGCTGGGTTAGTTGCCTCTTCTCTTTCTATACTTAACAAAGAACAAAAGGAGGTTTTGGAACGCACTTTTCATCACTGACTTTTCAAGAACAAGCTTAGAATAAATTTCTTGCTTTGAGATGATTTAAACCACATGAGGCAAACCAGAACTGTGCAATTAAAGGTACAGGTCCAAAGACTACTTGTGCTCGGCAATGCCTAGGGTATCAAACATGCCCAGTAGTTATATGTATTTGGTTTGATGTGTATCTTTGGCTCAGCAGTACAAAATGAAAGGCTTTATCATTAGGGAATTGTTCAAAATGTAAGCCATTAGGGAATTGTTCAAAATGTTAGCCTTTGAAATCCCAAAACATCTGGGATTCTGAACTTTTTTCAAGCACTAAAGTTGTATGCTGCAGGTTCTGAGTGTTTTAGAACTTCCTGGGCATCTCCCTGGGAGGTCCTCCTGCTGACAGATAGCTGGATCCAGACCAAGAACTGACATGCATTTAAGATTTAGCTTGAATGGATTGACTCCTGTAATCCTAAAGATACTATTGTTGCAGAACATGGAGGGTATCCAAAGAGTTCTGCAAAAGGGTCTCTTTAGATCAGAAGTATCAAAGTCAAAACAATGAAACAGGTAAAAAAAGCCATAAGATAAAACACCCTAAGAGCTAACAGAAAGGGAGATTTTTTCTTCTTTTTCCTTTTTCTTCTTATTTACAAATAATGCACTGATAAAAGGACCTGCTAAAGCCTGGGAAACTCTTCTTCCCCTGTGCCTTTTTTTTGTCTTTGCTTTTGGCACAGTTTTAACCTGTGAGCAGTACGGTTTTGGCTTACATCGTCAGAGTCAATACCATGATAGCGCTTCTGCTAAGAAGAGGAAACTCCTTGGAATTAAACTATGTTGCAGCTGTATCAAGTATGTGGACACATTTTTAGTTTCTAATGAGGTTCCTGTTACAAAACAGAGACCTCTAGGACTCGCTGACGTCAATGGCCTATAATTGCCGCGCTTTTGTCATTGCGTGTATCACAGGACACCGTGTGGAGCGGGGCTTGTGCAGGCACTTTGGCAACATGCAATGCTCTGTACTCACCCCTCCATGGCCCTTCTCCCTCACCAAGGCTCGTAGCTCCTACTGAAACGAACACCTTTCCAGGGTGAGCCATCACAATGGAGGGATACATCTGAAAGGGCATCCCTTATATCCATTAGCCTTTCTAGGGATTCCTTGCTGAACGCAGTAATAGCTCTATCGTGGATTTCCTGGCTAATATGACTACTTTTCCTGAAGATTTTTAACTGTGTTTTATTTGTGTCATGGTCATATGTTAATGATAGCACAGTATAACTAGTCTCAGAGGAAAACAAACCAATCTTGCCTAAAAATTGTTGTACAATTGTGTTAGAATTTTTTTGTGCCTGAATGTGCCCTAGATATAAAATTAATAATCATATAGGTCCAGGTAAAAGAAAGAAAAACAAAAAAAGGAGGGGAATACTTTATGTCTCGGGATTTCTTTCAAGGTTGAGACACTTTGTATTTGAAGAGCATTATTTTACAGGTAAGAACAGGCAAGAGTGGAACAACCTTTCTTCTAGAATAAAACATACCAAATGGGATTGTTTTTCTTTAAGGAAATTAAGCATATGAACCGGTTCAACAGACAAATTTCCTAGGACATGATTCATCTCATGGTAAAACAGATGTCTAAAACAGGTCAGATGAGTCCCATTGCAAAATTCCCGTTCTCTCACCAGGGACAACACTGTTTGATTCCTAGCTCAGTGAGAAATGTCTGTATTGTAGATGTGCAAGTGAGGCTGGAATGACCCTTGGTGTGCAAGATTCTTTTGGAATTACTTCTGAACAGCCCAAATAATTTATCTGGGATAAATAAAGTCAAGGGGGTTTAATCCCTTTAATGGAAAGGGAATGTGGCAATTGGCCCACGAACTTCAATGAAGTCTGCATGTCTGTTCTTTACTAAAGGCTGTGGTCCTTTATACATGCATGAAGGAAAAGGCTGTTGTGTGAATGTGATGAAAATATTTCACCTCTTTTAGCCTGAAAAGAATCTTAAGGATGAGCCAAGTGTAAGTAGGTATTTTGGAAGAACTTCAGAGGATAAGATTTTAGAGATTTCAAGGAGCTTAGATTTTCCTGCAGAGACTTTTCTTCTTGCAAATGGATGTGTAAGTCCTCTGACTTACATAGCTCAGATTATTAAAAACAAAACCAAACCAAGAACAGTAGCTGAAGCTTGTGGACACCCCCCCCCACCCCCCCCCCCCCCCCACTCCTTCTTTTCTGAAATTGGTATTTCAATGTTGGCTAATTTAGTTGTTTGTGCAAAACCCATAAATAGCCTAGACAGGTTCCTGATACCAGACATAATATTGCTTGTGCTAAGTCTCTTATCAAGTTTTTATCTGGCTGCCAACTAGCTTAGCAAAAAAGCTGCTATTTATGCTCTTTAACAATATAGCAAATGACCTTCATGAATTTTGTGATTTCATGAGCGCTCTTTGTGGTTTCATGTTGATTGTAACTGAGAGATATTGTAAGGAACACAGTCACCCCAGCACACAGTCATTCATTCTAGGCATAATTTAAAAATACACTAAACTGATTTTTAAAGTAACCTTTAACATATGTAAATATTCTGGCTGTCCAGCTTTCATTTTGCTAACTTCACAGGCAGCTCTGAAGAAAAACAAACAAACAAAAAACCAAAACCCCAAACGAACAACAACAAAAAACCCAAACCCAAAAAACCCCCAAAACCAAAATAAACCAACAACTCAAATCAATAATTCATAAAACCAGGGTCAACCCCCTTAGATCTTCCATTCCAAATCCCAGTGAAGCTGAACGTGTAACCTGGATGTGGTCTTCAATCTGTGATGTTCCTTTTACACTAGAGCATTCTAAACATAGAATTGATTGGAGCTGGCCCAAGAGGCTGCTGGTGGGAAATTAAGTCATGTCAGATATGCTGCTAACCAGCTATGCAGGGAAGGCTCATTTACCTCACCTCAGGAAGAAATTTAGAGGAAATGTAGTGGGAGCTAATGGCAGTAGCTGGGATTGTGATGGGAAAAAAAGAGGGGGAAAAAAAAAAAGGCAAGGAGAACTATTGTCTGGGGAACAGAAGAATTCCTTGTTGTTGGCAAACCCTGTCAAGGTGGCATAACCCATCCTCGCGCTGGTGTGTGTTCAGCTTTGCCTCACCCAGGCTGGTAAAGCCTGCACCAGATTCCAATCTTGAGGCACCAAGAGTACCCCATTATGGCATTTAAGATGGAAGGAGTATAAAATCAGAGGGAATCAGGAAAAGCCTCCACGCTCATTATGAAAACAAAACCATGCTAGGAAACATGATGCGTACTTCTTCTAATCAAAAGCAGGAAGACATTTGGAGCACTCGGGGCCATCAATTGCCCTCTGGCCAACGGCGGAAGTCCCCAGTGATGTCAATGGGAGTTCTGCACGCGAATAGCGGGGGCACGGCGACGCCTTGGCGCACACGGCAGGGAGTGTACCATGACAGGCTGTGACCAAGCTCTGGAGCCCACCAAGGGCAGCCAGAGCGCTTACGCCACTTTTATACAGCACTTTGTTGACTTCTCCAGGCGTGGACGTGCATTTCCACTGAAGAAGAAGAAGAAAGAAAAGCCAAACATGGCGTTTTATGCTGGTTTCCTGTCCCTGCCTTCGGACGGGCAGGAATCCTCAGAGGTCTGAGCTGACAACCCCCACCGCCTTGATATTGGCATCAGTCAGTGGTGATACTCTGTCTGCAGACAGCACCGGCAGTCCCCAGAACAGCTCTTCCTCACACTTACAATGATCTGGAGATTATGGAACAGGAAACCACTTTGCAAAGCTTGCTGCTTTTGGGCAGGAGCTCTTAATTTTGTGACAAAGACAAATGAGCCTTTGGGGAGTAGTAAATTGGTTTGTCTGGTGATGTTAAGGGGCAGGTGACCTCTTCTGTAGCTGCACTCCCTGAAACAAAAAAGGTTCTTTTCCCTGTGCTACAAACAGGTTCATTCTTGGTCTTTCCTTGAATCGTACTGCAGAGGAAACGCTGGCCTAACAAGTCCTCAGGGCATTTTTTATTACATATGCATCCTCTATTACTCATAAGTTCCTTTCGCTATCTCAGTGGACGTTTAATACCTATTATTAAATAATACTTCGTGGCTTTCATTTCAGAAAGTTTATATAGCAGTTTCATTAAACCACTTTAGGAAAACTTTTTCTGTAACCGAGAGTAGATTTGAGATCCTCTGCCTTAGGATTCTCACCAGTATAAATTAGAGCAGAATCTGTTTTACTTCCTGTTTGATGTCTCAAACAAAAATATTGTTGCATATAGTAAGAAAAGAGGATCCTAAGGGCAGGACAGTTTGATGACCCTGAGAAGTGCATATCATACTTTTGAAAGACAAGCAAAAGTAACTTACTTGAAGAACTACTTGAGTGAACATAGGCCAACAATCAAAAGTTTGGGGCCAGAACACTTGAACCAAGTGTTGCAGTTTGAGGTTTTTTAAGGGATTGGTTCTTGCTAGCTTTACTAATTTCTTATCCAAGAAAGACTGCCATTGTTATTTCTAAGATTTTTGACTGAGTGAAAATAATGGGATTTGCCTGAAAAAACATTAGAGCTGTAGATAAGCACAAAATTAAGATCTTAATGTTCCGCTTTTCTTAGGAGTTAAAAACCAAACCTTATGTGAATTTGGAGGTAGTCTATCTGCCATGTGAGTCAAACTGAAACTTCAGACCTGAACACCTGCAAAGAAGATTTGGAGCCAGCGCCTGTGGCTTGAGCCCCTCTTTGTTAAGTGGTCCGAACAATAGCGGCAGCAATGTTCCCTGTTCCCAGCGCAAGCTATTTATGACAATGCCCTTTGTTAAAGGGATTGTTCAAGGGACGGTAAATTACTCTGCCAAGCTTCAGTTTTGAGTCAAGAGGAATTAATATTTTCCTGGCATTTTCATTTACCTTGTCACATCAAAAAGAGATGCATAGGTATTGTGATAGTGGGAAGGAGGAGAAGCATTAACTCTCTCTAGTCTGTACTCTCGGAGATGAAAATAGGGCTGGATAATCATGGTAGATTCTTTCTTCTGCAGTCAATGTGAATTTTTCCTATCAATTTCCTTGCAGACAGCAGGAAGTTGTCCTTTGTAAGGGGTTCCTGATAAGTGAATTTTAACTCACTTCCCATATATTTACTTTTCCTGGTGGTAAAAAGATTCAAATGCCATGAAATAAGGAGCACATATCTCAGCAGTAGAGGTGTTGCTGTAATGGAAAAAATTGACTTCGACTGTCCTGAAATGTAAAGATTTCAAAGTACTGTACTGATGTTGAACGATAAATATGTCTTCAAATACTCAGTAATAGTTTGATGAACATGTTTAGACAAAAGTAAATGGAAGATTGATTTTAGGACTGTGTTTAGCTTTCATTATGGACAGGGCTAGTCTGTTTTTTAAGTTGGTGTGGAGTGTTACAATTCCCATACACTGCCTTAAAGTCTCACATATTAATCTTTATTTTTCTTCTTTTGCAGATACAAGCAATCCATTTGTAGAGATGCACAGTGATATACCTAAAATAATAAACATGGCTGTAGGAAGAGAAATGATCATTCCATGCAGAGTCACAGCACCAAACTTTGCTGTTACTTTAAAAAAGGTATCTCTATCCAAGCATGCTCTGAAAGTGTTACTGTGGATGAAGCTTTTGTTTGTTTGTTTACAGCTATTGTAATGTTTTTTAAATATTTCAACAATTTAATATTTCTTATGCAATGTTTCTGGGTGTCAGCATGTTCAGAAATATTTCAGCCCTGGAGGCTTCATTTTGTGTCGCATGGAAGGGCTTCATCAAATCTCCTACAAAGGGTGGGAATTCTCTGAAGAAACTTGAACTTTTCATACTACTTTATTAAATCCTCACTGGCAAAAGTTTCTTAAGCCCAGGAAGGAATTTCTTGTTAGGAGAAGAGATTTCCTCCCACCTCTTCCCCTGCCCTTCCTCCCTTTTCCTCTTCTGTCCTCTGGAACAGCCGGCGAGTCTCTGGAGACTTGCTGTGGCTGTACAAGGATCTTTGCAAGACTTTGCCCTACCTCCCTCCCACCAGAGACTTTGCTGTTTCCTTTTAACTATAAGCACACTTAGACACGGGATGGCTTTCCTTTGTGGGGAAACTTTGCAGAGAAACTGCAAAATTTGATGTGGTGGGAATAGTTTTAGAAAAAAAGAAAAGATATTTCCATGTCTGGGGAAACATTTGTCTCCTTAGGTGCCTTAAGAGTTACATGGAGAGCTAATTGAACCATACTTATGTAGTAAAGTCCCTGGTATCAAGACAGAGGATGGGGCATTTTTTTAAAAGTACCTCTTTTTTTGCCTAAAAATTAAGTGACAGTGGCAAAGAAGTTTTATTTCTAAATAAAGGAAGTTACACACATAGTGACAATGAAAGTTCATCACTGTTAAAAGGAAAAGAGGTTTGTCTCTTGATAGAATAACATGCTACTGCCAGACAATACCACTGTAAGATGCTTATCTAGTGTAACACAAGTCTCTCATTATTCTTCGACTGCAGAGCTTTACATCAACCACAAATTTTATCAATTCTTTCAAGTGCTGCTTTGCTAATATAGATAGTGATTTTGCTGCTTGGTTTTCACCATTAAGTCCCATGAAAGAGAACAAAATGGAAAAAAAAAAGAAAGTGATCTCACCCAGGACATTGCCTTATATGTGTGGGTACACACACACAGTTCTGCAGGAAGATGCACAAGGTTGTGTGGTAATAGAATCAAAAACAAGTGAGACTTAGCATTCCACAGAAGGGGTGTTGTAAAGTGGGAATTTATTTGGGCACTGTAGTGTTGCATCTGAAATCTCAGCATATTAGATTTCTAGCTGAGAAAATTCCTGTCAGGTTTCTCGCATTAAACAATACTAAAATAAATTCTCCTTATTTGGAGAAGATTGAAACATAGCTACTCTCTTTTTTTCATATCAACTTGCCCTTATGTTGGGCTTGTAGTGTAGAGGCACAGCTTTACACCATCAAAACCAGATGTAATGCTCTCAGAAGGAGAAAGAGGAGGTGGAGCCAAGTCTTGAAAGAAAGGGTTGCTTGCTTACATGTTTTGCATTCCAGGAAAAATAAATGTGTTCCCTAATTAATCCTAGAATTTCCTGAAGCATGTAAGCTACAATGCATTACATCATATCTTACTTTATGTATCTTCTGTGACATCCTTATATGAAGATTCCAGCAAGGTTCTACTCACATAGCAATTAAGAGATGTGTTAAATTCATTCCACAGCTGCAGGCATTCTATTGCTGGAGAAATGGCAAGAGCTCTTTCGTGTTTTCCATCAGTGATAAAGGAAGAAGTTGGTGTCCCCATAATGCTGTCCTCTGGAACTGGAAAGAAAATCCCAGCTTTAGTATCATTAGTTTCTGCCTTCTGTATTGTCAGGAAGTAAAAATACAAAGTATTTTTAATAACCTCTCTCTTCTGGAGGGGCTCCCTACAGTTGCATGAGGACTGCCTCCAGCGTTTGTTTCTTTGCAGTGTTACTTCTTAGTTTTAGTGGACCAATGTGGGAAAGGTTTACTACCCATCTTCAAAACTACAGATTATTTTTTAATTCAAACTTCATCTTTACCTTAGGCAAACAGTTTTAGATACTGTGTTGTTTTCATTTTCAGGCTGAACATCTGTGCAGATTGTATTTTACAGCATGGCAATCACACACAACACAGTAAGGGTGGTCTTCAAAAATCAAAAAGACAATAAAACATGGACTGGGAAATGGGGATGAAGCTTTTAATTCTTATCTCAAATTCAGCCTTCAGGTCCCAATATAACCTTTATTTGCAGCATCTGATATTTTTTTCTCTTCCTTATCATATAAAGAATTGTGAAATCAATTAATAGTTTTGATCTAATGCTTTATAGTTAGATATCCTGAGCCTCTGGATCCATCATTCCTATCAACATGATTCTGGCAGCCTCGTTCAGGATCCATAAAATAGGACAAAACTTATTGCAAGTAAGCTGTACACTTCTCTTACCACTTCATTTGCTCTAATCTTGATAAATGGAGAAAGTATCACCTTTTGATACAATGATTTCATCCCTCTGTTTACTGAGAATCCTTTTGGATTCTGTATCATAAAAACCATGACATTCATAGGAATAGAAGTAAATAAGCTTCAGTACAAGGAATAAAAAGTTTAAAAATCCCAAGGGATGCTGTGAATCACTTACTCGGACAACCTGAATTCTTAATAATAACACCTCATCCTTCCCAAACTGGTGGAAGGGGAAACATGAAAGAAAAGACAGGCGTTCGAGACTCTAACATACATTTTTATTAAACTTTTAGTTTTCTCTTTCCAGTACAACCTGCCTTTGGAGATGTGGGGAGCCACAGCTTGACTATAACTCTTGACTACACATACATACACAGTTTGTGGCTGTACGGTGTTAATGCCACCAGGTACCAAAAACATTCGGCAAAGACTGAGCAAAGAAGGAGGCACAGCCTATACCAAAAATAGTTGCATTTGAAACAAAGTACAAAGAAGGTAAAAGGCCAAGAATGCACTGGGAGCCACAGTGATACGGTTCACAAAGATTAGTATGTAGACAATAAATTCCATGTTAATGCAGCCGTCGCAACAAGCTGATTCTTTGAATGCTTCTGACTCGCCGTTGTTTCCCATCTGAAAGCTATTATTGTGGCTGAATTTATCTTCTGCTGCTTCAGTGAAAGTCTCACTGTTACAGCACCGTGTTTCTTCGTAGGTTTTCTACTTCTGTGATGACCAAATGGCCAGGATTTTTGATAAGGCCTTGAACTACACTGGCTGTGGTTTGCATAGGGGCAGGACCAGATGACCTCTGGAGGTCCCTTTCGACCTAAATTATTGTGTGATTCTCGGATCCTCTGTCTTGCACCATCCATGCAGCAATCATCATGGTGATGACCATACCATATTTCTAGTTGGTGGTCTGAAAGCTGGCTTAGGGCAGAGCAAAACAACTGTGGTGGGAAACAGGTAATCTGAGCCAGTGGGGTTGGCAGAGAACAGCGTGGAGAAGAGCTGGGTAAGAAACTGAAGCAAGAAGGGAGAGAGGGTAGAGCTGTGAAGGGCTGTAGGCTGAGCACCCAGCCTCCATCCATCTTCTCATCTGAGACAAAGTAGTGTTATTTCCACCCTCCAAAAGGGACTGGTTACAGCATCTTGGGTTTTTCCCCTTGAGATGTGGTCAGAGACCAGCTATGTCACATTTGCTAGTCAGAGATCTCAGTTTTCTGAAGTTTTCCCTCGAGTAACTTAGTGTTGTGTTAAACTTTCACAGATGCCTGGGTGTAACTTCTCTGTCTTTGAGCTGGAAAAAATTGTACAGAAAAGATGTAGCTCTATGCTTTTGAGGGGTGTCAGATGAGTAAACTGTACAGGCAAAGATTTGCCTCCAGGATAAGTAAGCCTAGTGGATAGCCAGACAGCTCACAAAATTACAAGTTGCAAAATAGGACTCTTCTGGGTGTTTTGGTTACTTTTGTATTCCCGGAGTAAGTCTAATTAAAAGTCAGTAATACACCAGTTAAGTGATGAATGTGCACTGAATGCATATCCTGGGAAATACCAGTCTAGGAAGGCTCTGACCCTCTGGCTTCACTTTCTTCATGAAAATCCACACAGAAATATGCTCAGAGATAGTTTGGTTTCTACCAAAGCAACAAGAGGAGAAATTCAATTGAAGCTCTTGAAAACATATCTGCAAACGAGTTAAACCCAAGTTGAAGTGTATTTATTTATATATTTATTTTTAGAACAGGAATGGCAACAGAGCTCTTAGGGACCAAGATATTATTGAATGGTAGCCAGCAGGCTGTAATGTAACGGGCGTTACTTGTGTGTGTGCTACACACACTTCCCTGTGATTTGCCTGCTTATTATAGCATCTTATCAGCTGTTGTAAAGATAAGGAATTCTACCACGTCATTTTGTGCTCTGTATTTATTGTTCATTTGATTCATCGTGCACTTAATTATTTTGGGGGAAGTGGCATGAGATGAGTGAGTGTGGTTTTAAGGGTGTATTTATTTCTGCACAAGCTGAGCAGGCAGCCACGAGGGTGCCTCATTGTAGAAAGATGTACCACACAGGAAGGAGACAGACATTCATGCTGCCTGCAGCCTCCGACAGCCACCCATGCTGGCTTTGCCTGTAGGAAGGAAAGGGCTGTCCAAAACATAAGTCCTCTGCTCAAATAAAGGGGAAAAAGGATATGAAGGGACACAGTGAGACTGGTGCACAGTGGGAAGTGATGGGCTGCAAGGTGCTTAATTGATCCAGGGATCTTTCCTTATGATAGTAATTCATTTAAACTCTGCCCTGTGCCATCTTTAAAAAGATCTTATTTTCATCATTAAAACAGGTGTTATCATAGTAGAGTCATAGCCAGGCTTTATACTCATGGCTGGTGTCTGTGCTATCCAAATGGTGGCATTTAGTCCATCAATAAGGGGTATAACAAAAGAGCATGATCTGAAAATGAGAGGTTTTGTCTGAGCTTCAATGGCTATGGTAGGCTTTACTTTTTCAGGGTTTTCTTGATACCTTACTAAAATGGGGCTTAAAGTGCAAAGGATCGTAATGTAAAAGATGAGTTGTACTGCTGACAGAGTGAATGTTTGATCCCACATGGCAATAATTTTTTTTGTTGTTTTTTAAGTCTTTTAGGCAAATTAAATATGGCATGCATGGAATTGAATCCTGGCAGGAATTTCTTAAAGCCAGAAAATGACAGTAAATTAAGTCCATTTGTCATCTCCATTGAAAAGTGTGCATTTGTTTCTCTTTGGTGAAACTAGGATACTTAATTATAAAGGTTCCTGGAGATGAGCACTTTATCTGCCAACCAGGAGCCAACAGAAAAGCAGCCCAAGTGCTGAAGCTAATGGTAGTGTCAATCTATTGTGTCATAAATTACATCCTGCTATAAATAATGAAATCCTGGAAACAAACGCATCATTTGCCTTCTTCACCCAGGTTTTTCTTCTATTTTGTGATGAAAATGTGATTTGAAAAACCCACATCATTAAATGCCATCCTTTTCACATTGATTGGCATTTTTTTGGTGCTTTTTTTCCCCACATCCTTTTTAATAGGCTGCTTTTATTAGAGTGTAGACATGAGGATGAGTTGTTTTTATGATGTGTGTTTGGCACCTCCAGATTCCACGAGAAACCCTAATTCCTGATGGCAAGACAATAATCTGGGACAGCATGCAAGGCTTCAGAATACCTAAGGCAACTTACAAATTCATCGGGCTCCTGAGCTGTGAGACAACTGTCGGCGGGCACACGTACAGCACGAAGTACCTAACGCACAGAGAAAGTAGGTGGCACTCTCCACCCCCTGTCCCTCAGAAAGCCCCCTGCCCTGCTGCCATGACTAATTGTTCTCCCTCTTTGTCACATGCAGCCAACACAATTTTTGATGTTCAGTTAAGCACCCCGCGTCTTGTCAAGCTGCTGAAGGGAGACAGCCTAGCAATCAACTGCACTGTCACTGCAGCCTGGAACACCAGAGTGCAGATGACATGGACTTACCCCGGCGAGGTGAGTGCTGTGGTTGGAAAGCAGAAACCAGAGGTTTCCCACAGATCATGCTGCATCTAGCATCCCGGGAGGAATTCTGCTTCAGAATGCTTGCCGTTTTTTGCATTCCAACATTTTGACCCTCGCTGACATGTCTCTTAAGGTTTCTTTTTTTTCCTTCTGATGCTTAATTTCATAAGTAAACATGTTTACACAATGTGCTCTAGTTATATTGCATAATCACATGCGGATGCTAGAATTGTTTCATCTCTGGGAGCTTCTTTTCGACCTGATGAAACGAGAAATTTATCACCCTGTCCCAGGCAGGGGCTCTCTCTTGTGACAAAAAAAGTTTTCGGTGAGGTTGTCTTCTCAACACATTCATTTCAAAGACTGGCAGACAGTCAGGCACCCGATTCAAGCATGTTTAGAAAAGATATTTTGATTTAGCTAGCCAAAATCTCATTTGTTAAGTGTCACATGAACAATCCTCTTGTTTTGACAACTACAGGAATGATCTTGAATGTGCTTCTCCACCCCCCACATTGGGAGCATCCTCATAAATATTTGTCACTTACAGAATAACTGCCAGGGAGTCCGTGTAAAACTGATAAGAAATTTGACATTAGCTTAAGGTTTACAACTCCCATTCCTTTCATGTCAGTTTGATTTATGCTGGTGATTCAAGTCAAGATCATTTATTATGTCACTCATTGTATCTAATCACAGGCTGAAATTATGATTGCATTATATAGGGAAGATTAATGCAATTGTTTATTGCTTACTGTAGCCATTTTCCCTGGCATTTTTTCACTTCAGAAATAAACAACTTAGCAACAAGAAACGCACCAAATATATTATATTGCTCATTGCTGCCCTACCAAGCCCTATCTGGGCACCACACTTGTGAAATTGTGCTTTGTTTTTATTTAGATGGTAACTGAAGGGTGCTCAGTGTTTATAAGACATCAACAATGTCCTGGGTTAAATAAACTTTGAGGCCAAATGCTGAGGGGGAGTTGCAGGAAATAACTCCTCAGAGTCACATTATCTTCAGTTCCACCCTGCTATTCCCTTGCCAAATCTAGTCCCTTTTCCGTCTGTAGTGTTTCCAGAATTCTCCCCTCCTTGTGTTAATGTCCTTTTCTTCTTTGTGTCTGCTTCTTATGGCGCTGAATCCAGGCACCAAACTATGTGCTGCTCCATATATCACGGCTTCAGGGATATTTAGGAGCAGTTCTGGATGATGGCAATGGGGGGCTGGGCATGATGATATGACAGGTTATACAAAAGGGAGGATCTTCCTCTGGAAAGTACTAGTCCATATGCCATGACAGCTTGGGTGAAGACAGGGATGAATTGCTCTTTAAGGTTGCTTATATTTTTTTATTGTTGATCCTCTGGAAATGTTAAACATCTTTTGCTTGTCTGTGTTGTGCAAAGGCATCTGGGATTTTTTTTTTTATTAACTTATGGTGGCGGTACTGAAAAATAAAAAATCTTAATAATCATGAAAATTGGCTTGATTAAGCTCTTTCTTGTTCATTTCTTTGGCTTTTATAGACAAGGAAAAGAGGTTCTGTAACGCAGCGTATTGACCAGAAGAATTCAGAGGCCAACATTTTTTACAGCATCCTCGTTGTCGACAGAGTGCGGGATATCGATAAAGGCCAGTACACCTGCCACGTGAAGAGCGGGCCATCGATCAAGGCCGTCAACACAACAGTCATTGTCTATGGTAAGAAATGGCGCACACTGGTAGAATATTCAATGCTCATGTACCAAGGTCAGTCATGTGGTACTTTTACATGGTGACAGAAGGAAGAAACTAATTTGTAGCACATTCATCATGGGCAGAAAAAAGGAAACGAGGGAGGGAGGTGCTCCAGGAGGGAAAATGTGCCATTTCATCTATGTCTGTTTTGTACTGTTGGCAATAGACATGTTAATGTTCAATTTCATCACCTTTGTCTGCTAAATATTGTGATGGCGTTGTCCTCAATTAGTTTCAGCAGATACAATCAGGGAAACTCTAGTTTGGGGGGGGAAAGAAGGTACAAGCATAATTTAGACAGAAGAACCCCACTTCTTCTTCTATGGTATGTAAGCATTTCTTTCTGTAAAAAAGAAATAAATACCCTAACTCTGCATAGAGCTGGTAGCTGGTAGACCATTTAAAAAATGCAAATCATTAATGGTTTTATGGCAGGACCCTTGATCAAGTTCCCTATGGTTTGTCTGAGCCTTCTGTGAAATCTCGTAATTCCTGGCATTATTTCAAATGTATATGAATAAGGACTTTTTTGCATTGAGACTCTCTGGGAAGTGACCGTCTTTGGGACACCCCTGTTACAATCAGAGCTATCCAGGATCTTTGTATCACCTTTGGTTCTAAAGACCAAGTATCTGGTGGGCGTCCTCTACAACAGATGACTCATGGTTGGAGTAATGGATTTGTTAGATATTTTCAGTGGTGCATCTTTTCTGTCCTGTCTGGAAGTGTGGACTAAGCGCTCTATGTTGGTATTCTTAGAGAGAATTTCAGCCCATTTTCCCTATTTAAGTGCTGGAATAAGGCACTGGGAGCATAAGATGAATCATGATAACCACTTACTGTATCTTAAACAGATAAACTGCCTCTGTCAGAAACTGAGGCTTAGATTAAAATTAAAGTCAGGGAAGTTGGAGATTAAAATTAGGGTCAGAGAAGCTGGAACTGTTGAAGTCAGCCTGCATTCATATAAGCCCCATCAACAGTATACCCATATTAGAAAGACCCTGCCTGAATAAAGGTTTGCAGACTCAGGGCTGTGTCTTTATAACTTGACTTGTGTAATTACATTACTTATTTGTCTTGCGCATATTAGTTTCAAAGTACGTGGTAAGTGTAATTAAATGTTGAACTTGTTTAATGGATATCCATCATCCTTATGCAGTTCATAATGTGAGTAAATATTGCACCATGGGTACCATCAAAAGAACACTCAAACATTTTTTATACTTTGAATGTTTTATTTTGCACAGCTTGGCAGGGGAGAAAGAGATATTTTCCAATGTACTATATGAATTTTATACTTAATTTCCTCTGGTAAAAGCCATCAACTTGGCAGAGAGCTGGAGATATGGGGCAGAGCAACTGGAAAAGAACAAATTCCAGCAGGTTGATATTATTCCAGTGAAGTCACAAAGATCTGTTTGTTTGATGAAACAGCTGTTTACCAATGATACTGAAAGTTTCTGCCTTTTCTTTTGCTATTTCTCTGAAGGTCCCTTAAATCTTCTCTGGCAAAATATTTTCATTTGGAACATTCATTGATTCTTGGCCTGTAGGAGTGGAAAGGTCATCTGACCATCCTCAGTTCAGCCTCCCACATGCTACAGACCACTTTATCTCTTGTGCATTTTTTTTCTGGCTGGAGCACAATGTGAATTTGGCTAACGTGTATCTTCTACAAGCAGATTCATGCCCTGGGAACTGCATCTCAGTTCCTTGTGTGTTTGTGGTATTATTTTCTATTTTATAGATCTCTAGGAGTTTAGGCTCTATTCTTGCTGTTAACATGCGGGAGTATCAAAATTATTAAAGATAACTTTTATTTTGAGTCACATTTTCTTTAGTAAAGCTACTCCTTTTGCAGGATGAAAATCAGTAATACAAAGCATATTTTTATTTTATTTAAGATAAAATGTTCATTAATTTGAAACGTCGAAGAAAAACTGCGCTGGAGGCTGTAGCTGGAAGAAAATCCTATCGTTTGTCAATGAAAGTGAAGGCATTTCCCTCTCCAGAGGTTATATGGTAGGACAACAGTTACTTCCACATATGCATCCTGGACATCTTTTTATAATAGAGTTGGGGAGGATTCTTTTGAAGTTTCAAAGCTTCCTGAGGTTCTAACAATTTATGAGAATATTACATCCATTTCTCAAGTGTGAGAAAGGAGATACGGAAAGTTGAAAGCTGAGATCCTCAAATAGGTTGGATATGTCTCCTCTTGAAATCAATGGGCGTTCTACAGCTAAATATCTCTGCCAGCCTTGACTGAAGTGTTGCATCCAGCTTCACTCAGACCTAGATATGAAATCTGAACTTGCTTTGCAAACAGTAAGAGAAAGAAAAGAAGGCTTTCATTAAAATAAATGATTGGCCTGAGTCATGGAGGCATGCACTGTTTCAAAAAAATGGAAGCTGGTATAGTTAAGCAATGATCTGTAGGTTGTAGATCTACTTTAGCAGGGCATTCACTGGATCATTCATTTTGCCTCATGTACACTGTATTAAGAAATTTTTGGAACTTTCTTTTTTCATTTATCTAAACCTCTTTCATATGTAACAATGTTATCTATTCATGATCTCAAGGGGTTTTTTGTTTAAATAATTTTAAACACCAGTAGCTCTGGCTCAATTTATTGAACTTTAACAAAGGGTCTATGACAAGACTGATTAAGAAAACAAACCATACATACATGAACAGTGTGAGTTCATGTTACAGCCAGGAGTTAATTTTACTCCAGAAGTGTTGTCTTGTTTTACAAAACCTTTACACTTACGGCTCCATGTGGAAAACTAAGGGGTGACTATCAAACTGATGCCAACAATTTATATATAATTTTCTGTTTCTCCAGTGTTTGAGATTATTGACTACACATGCAGATTCAAAATTTCTGAACTTAAAAAAATCTCCAAACATTTTAACTTTTTTTTTTTCAATTTAAAATTGAAGTTGGTCAAACATTGGATTAAATAGTCCAGAGTGGTGGTAGAGTCTCCATTCTTGGAGATACACAAAACCATACTGAAAATGGTTTTGGGCAACTTGACCTTGCTTTGTATAGGACATTACACTAAATAACTTCCAGTGACTTTTTCAGCTGCAGCTGTTTTGTGTTTCTCTAAAATACACATATAGTGAAAGGCCTAAATCCATAAGTCCTTTGACCAAATTTTAGTCCTCCTCTAATAATACTAAGAGCTTTCTGTAAATACTTAGTAAACGCTGTGAATCATTTAGATCAAATCCATCATCATCATGAATATATGTTGCACCCTTCTACTAACATCATGTTAACCTTCTTGCAGCTTGTTAAAATGCCCTTTACATCGTATTTTAGACTTAGATCTTTTGCTTCAGGAATCTGTGTGTGAGCAACAGTTAGTACTTTCTATGTTGATTTTCTGTTATCTTTAAAAACATTCACTTGATAGCACGATATCTGATTCCTGAGTGCTTATCTAATCTACTTACTCTTCCTCTTCCTAAAATCACAGCTGTGCTTAGAGTACTGCAATACTTTGTCCCAGGATGTATTCTGAGGTCATAGAGAAATGGCCAGTGCAAGATGATGCAACCTTGTTTTCTGTGACCAGCTCTTAGCCAAAATGGTTGTCTTTTGGACTAAATGGCAGTCACAGCCATGGACAACTGGGATCTTCAGAGACAGAGTTGCAATTTTCAGCAACTCTCAAATACCATAGAGCCATGTCAGATTCTTTTCACTTTTAATATATGGAACAGTATTCTCTAAAATGGTTTACAAATATCAGCAATCTTATTTGAAAGGAATGGGCAAGTCTCTGGTAAGCAGAATCTCAGACTGGAAATCCAATCCCTTCCCAAAGACTGAGGAATATGATGTACCATGGGTGGTTTAAGCAGAAATATTTCTCAAAATTTTGATTTCTGGAATTCCATGAAACAGGCTAAAAGATGGGCTACCTGCTGCTGAAAAATGTGCCCGGTACATTGTTAAAGACTATTCATTAGTCATCAAGGACGTTGCTGAGGAGGATGCTGGAAACTACACCATAATATTGAGCATTCCACAGTGGAACTTGTCGAAGAATCTTACAGTCACTCTTACAGTAAATGGTAAGTTTGCAACATGTTCCCATGCTTCTCCTCAACATGTAAATTCTCAATTTCCTTCGAGCTGGATTGTCACCAGTCTTGCACACATCCAGGTATTGTGGGTTTTCTTACTGACTTCATGAACCCAAACCAAAGCCTCATATGCAGGGTGAAAGACCCATTTTTGAACCAGAAGATGGACTCTTGTTTTCATTAGAAGTGTTTCTGTCTTCCACAGCCACATAGTTGTTCCTGATGTCTTAAATGCATTACTAACCACTCGTCTGACTTGACTTAGGACTGTGTTTTTATTTTGTTCTTCTGGGGATTTTTCTTGTTACTCACAATGCAGGAATGTAGTATTTTTATAAGAGTGCAATACATTGTAAATAAGCTTGTTTTAATTGCTTTCCAATTTTGACCCTTTCCAGTGAAACCGCAGATATACGAAAAGGCCGTGTCATCATTCCCTGATCCCAATCTGCATTTACTAGGCAGCAAACAAGTGCTGACTTGCACTGTGTATGGCATTCCTCCACCTAAAATTACATGGATGTGGTATCCCTGTAAGCAAAACCATTCTAAAACAAGGTAGGACAACACCTTTACTTTTATCTAGTATGTTTTCTTTTATTATTACACTTAAGTAATTTTTTACAAGCGTGAAGCTTGCTGCAAACCTTGCTTAGTTAATAAAAGTTGTCTAGCTTTTATTAATATATTTTTCAGGGGATACATAGTCACAATTTAACTTTTCCTCCATCATTATTTGAAAATGGAAGGCAGAGCAGTTATTTGTGTTTGGGTTATTGCAGTTATTGCTGTTTGGGTTTATTTACAGTTCACTACTATTCATGCATGCAATATTGGTCCAGAAGTGATAATTGCTTTTGCATTTTCATGAGTGAAGACAATGTCTCTCAAAGTTCACACGCTTTCACACGGAGAAGTTTTCCTCCATGCTTTTCTCCATACACAGTGACTCCTATGTGTGGCTTCTTTTGAAATCAACAGAAAACATGGTAGAAAATTCTTCCATTATGAAGGTCAGATCTGCCCTGTGATATGTTTAGTCATAGGTTCAGTTCAGCAAGCTAAATGTGCCCACCATTCTCCAGATGATATTCAAACAACATGCAAGCTTACTTGACACTGATGTGGTGCTCAACTAAGCCTCTTTTCACATTTTAGTTTTCATTTGAACTCTGTTTCTTATGATTAAGAGTTTGTGTTGACTCACTTACCCACAACTCTTCCTGCGTAATGAAATCTGACAGAAACTTAATGATTAACACTCAACCTCCACAACAACATTATCATTAAGTTGCTATTGGAGGGTTCAAACAGGCAAGGTATTTGGATCACAGCCCAATGAAGATATTTAAAAACCTAACAAGTTCAAGGCACAACATTTTCTCAGTTTCAGTGAAAAAATAATCGTATTCCCCAGGATTTCACTCTTTTAACGCTCTCACAGAATTGGGATTTAGCACCAGGCAAATAATTTAAGTACACATTTAATTGCAAGGGAATAAGATACGTCCTTCAAATAAATAGGACATCTCAATACTAAGGGTCTCAATACTAAACATCTCAAACTAAGAATACTTGTGAGTGCCTTGATATCAGTGAGAGAGAGGTCAGCACTTCCTAGAAGCACGTTATTTTTCCCACTATGTCTTTGGGATTATGCTAATGGCTTTCTTTCCGTGCCCTTCTCACCAAGAGGTGGCACTAGCAATCTCTCCTCTTGCTGGAATAGGTATGACCTGAAATTCTCCATTTCAAGGACAGGTGAGAGCTGCACTTCCTCCGTCTGGTATGTTACCTTACAAGGACAAGTTGCAAAATTTATATTTACTAATATATGCAAGAGAAGAGAAATCACAACATCTCTTAACTAGAGAAACCCTGAGAAAGGCATATATGAACATTTTCAGTCTTTTAGTTTCTTTTAAGGGTTTATACAACTACGAATACTCTGGATTGAAATCCAGTGCAGCACTGTAGAAACAGCTGGTTCTTCCCTGGGAGTCGAGGTGGTGCTCATCTGTTGTCAGATACTTCCTTCTGTTAGCAAGCGCAGGTCTGCGCTCCAGCACAGGAGAGCGTGTCATCAGGAAGAGGAATCAACATCTGCATGCAGGTGTTCAAGGAACGCGCTGAACTGTAGACTCCATTAAATGCTAATTAGGAGTGTGTTTGAGCAGGTGATCAAAGGAGAAATGTAACAATTTGAATCAGCTATTGGCTCTGTTACAATGTTGTTTCCAGACTGGCTTCCAAATTGCCTTCACAATTGTCCTGTGATGATTCCTTTTAACCCTCTCCCCTTCCTTCTCCTTTAAGTACTCATTGAAGAAGTAGTCTGGAGAACAGCATTTTCAATGCTTTGCCTAAAAGGAGTGGGATGACTCCCCCTGAATAATATGAAAATTTACTACTGCAGAAAGGCAGAAACACCTGAGCAATTACATTCTGTTTCCTGCTCCAGGAAGGGAGCAGAGTGGAGTACCTCAGCAGCTGGCTGATGGCTGTACCTTGCTCAGGCTGATGTCTGTGCAGGTTCAGGTGTTCTCCCTGAAGAACTGGGAAACCCTTTAATCCCAATTATTTCATTATAGTTCCCTCTTTGTGTGATGGGAGATCTCCCTAAGCAACAGATTTAATGTGCGTGTACCTTGTGCAGGAGATAAGAAACATTTTGTTCTGCCATTTATTTATTTATTTATTTATTTATTTATTTATTTATTTATTTATTTATTTATTTATTTTTCTGCCCAACATTAGGTTTCCAATCCTAAAATGCTGCTCTATTTGTGCTCAGGTAGTGCTTGTTTCTGTACACAGATGTACCTCTTACTTTGAGTCAATAAACCCCCACAGGTTACCCTTCAGCGTGAGCTGGTAGAGATTCTCAGGGAATTTCTGAGTCCCATGTCAAAGGGCAGAGTGTGCACTGTGAATAAAAGGACACTGTTGCTGCAAAGACCTTGCAGTGCACTACTGGCTCCAAGATCTGTTTGCTCCAACATTTATGTGTGTGCTTAACTTCACACCACTAGAGCATTGTCACTGCAAGCTGGGGACTGACTGCCTGAGTTAGATACTTTTATTTTTGGAGGACTGTGCCTATGGCCTCCTTTAATAGCAACCATTTGGTTGTGTGGGTACTTCTTTCACTTTATTTTCCAAGCGATATTTCAGTTACAAAAATATAAAAATACCTCAATAAATTCTGTTGCTTCTAAATAGATATATAGTTTAATGCTTTTTGATCGATACCATCAATTCTCATAACTCTTCTCTCTACTTCTCTCAGGCCGGTAACAGGAAACTGGCCAAATGAAATAATTTCCATAGTTTCCTCATAGCAAATTAAAAAAACAAAAACAAAACCAAAACAAAACAAACAAACAAACAAACAAAAAACCACAAAAAGAAAAGTGGTAAAATTGCTCAACAAATGTGAATTTTTAAAACATGGAAAGACCAACATCATTAAAAGTTCCCTGTTCTTTGTTTTCTGTTACAATTACTTTGCTTAAACCAAGTCTTGTCATTAAACAACCTTTGGTTAGCTAGCTAGCTAACTAGATAATGTAGGTGGAAAGGTTCACTTCTGATGTTCACCCAAACAAGTAAACATAGAAGGGCCAAGGAAATCTGTTTGGGGCAAAAAGCAATATTCTGGGACTTTTTAAAGCTTATGCAGAGCTATTAAATTTAGAGACGGCAGCCAAAAGAGACAGTAAAAGACTCAATGCAAAATAAAATTAAAAGCTATTAAAATATATATAAATTAGTATTTCTCAAATGATTGAGAAACTGCATTTCCAGGGCTATCTTACTGCAGCGTGTGCTGCTGCTCTGTAGCAGACATTCCCAGGCTGGGCAGCCCCCAGGTGTTCAGTAGATACAGAAGAGCACAGCCCAGTGGGATGCCTGTCCTGAAGTGCCCAGCAGCCCCCTTAGTCTCTTTTTTTCCCACCCTGGAGCCATCCTATCCATCCTGAATTTGTTTCAGGCTTGGTTGTCAACAGAGGAGTATGGGGACAGACAGCAGCAGGGCTTGCTGAGGATCTCCAGAGCCAGGCAGGCTGGGATCCACCTAAAGCAGATCAGTTCTGAGGCTGCAGAACAAGCGTCTGCATGCCAGGAACATGCTTGATGTTAATGGTTCTTGACCTGAATATCTTCAGTAGATTTTGTTCATCTTAAACTGTCCTGGCAGAAGTTGCCAAGAAAGGCATGTGGGATACTGCTAGTGCTCACTGGAAGCACTGGCTTGTTTAGCAGCTGTGCAGCATTGTTTGGGGCCAGCTTATCTCTCTGGACATTTATATGAGGGTAGTTCAAGAGAGATCTTCAACCTCTGCCCAAGGTTTGACTGATTGGCCCTTCAGAAACTGCAGACAGTTACAACACTGAAATTTTACCACGGGTGTTTCAACTCTTCCATCACCTTGCTGCTTCCCTCCTCTTGAGCTATCAGTTTTATTTAGTCTCAAACTGAATGTTATATTATTATTTTACAACCCTGCCATCACATCAATCTGTGGGTTTTTTGGCTTTCAGTTGTTTTTGGGTTTGTGAGGGGGTTTTTTTTTGTTGTTGTTGTTGGTTTTTTGTTTGGTTTTTTTGTTTGTTTTTTGTTTGTTTGTTTGCATGGGCGGGTGGGGTTTTTTTGTGTTGTGTTTTTTTTGTTTTTTTTTTTTTTTTTTTCCTCTGCATTTATTTGCTTGAGGGAGAGAGAAATGTAACAATATTATGGAGTTGCTTACAAAAACAAAGTAATTGGGAAAACTGGTACATGATTCTCTGCTCTCCTGACTAGATATGAACTCATATGAACTAGATATGCCAAGATATGAACTCTGCTTGATGTTAAAACCACCCAGTGCTGGGATTGGAGATGGAGGGCTGAATACATGAAGTGTTTGGGAGGAAAAAACTAGAGGTGTTCCTTAAAACTTCTGCAGAGACTGAAACTATCATAATGACAGTGCATGGCCAGACTCCCAGCAGCTTCAGTGAAAGAGGAGGCAGGCCATGTGTGCATAGCAGTCTAATTGCAGTTCTATGTTGTTTATGTCAGGGTAATAATAAGGGATTGAAAGACAGAATCATTAGGATGTGCTTGGATAGATGATCAGGGGGAAACCAGATTTGGAACATCAGTGAGGTATGTAAAATGAACAAGTAAAGAACAAATGTTAATTGTACTTAATTAGGAATGTACTGAACCACCCAAATTTAATTGTTGGGTGTCTGCAAACATTGATGCCCATTAGTTTGTCCACAGTGACTGGTTTTGTTCCCCATGCCTCCTATTTTCAGGAAGGGAAAATGTGAGTCTTTGGATCTGGTATAAGTAGGTCAGATGCCATTAACGAACAGGTAGCTCTAAAATGCCTTTGTTTAATTTGACATGTGGCTGGATCCTCAGCTCTACATTCACACTGGCTGAGGATCTGGCTGGTGGTCTTTGTGCCTTTGACCCTGTGCTACAAGAAAATCGTCTTACACCAATCTAGTAATGTAAATGTACTTACCGGTACACCAAAATCATGCTAGCTATTCCCTTATTTTGATGTGGTTGGGGAAGCAGATTAGTGTAAATAAAAGTGAAACCTTGTGGTTTTTAACATAACCTTAAGCAAATGCAGAGGAACTGTCATGAGTGTACATTTGCAGCAGCATGGACTTCCAGGCAATGTGAAGCCAAAGGAAAGAGAGGAGTCAAGCAGCATCTGATCTGCTTCAGCTTGAATAAGCAATATGCTCAAGTATCTCATTCTGCACTTCCACAGGGAGCCAAAAGCCAATGCTTGCTTGTGAACACATTCTTTCCTCTGAGTAGAGCTATATCCTTGTTTTCAGTCACTATTATGGAATTTTAAAGTACTTTTTAATATTTTGTTTGCAAAATGCCATTTGAATCAGATCTGGCACATGCATATGGTTACATAAGCTTGACAAATACATGCTTTATACCGAGTACAGTTTACCCCAGTCTGTCCACAGGGTTACACACTGATGAATTTATTCTGCAAGTATAAACTATATACTTCATCATGGGTCTTAGTTAAATCAGAGCCTTAAGCTTTCAAATTTCAATATTGTTAGTTTCCAAATCACTTTAAATCAATTAGAAAAAACTGAAACAAGAAACATCGTATTATTTATTTTGTCATTGATCAATCTTCAAACATAAGAACTACAACAGGATCCAGATGGTCAGGGATACTCTGCTTAGTATCACGCTTTCATTCTCACTTGCCTATGTTGGGGTGTTTTTTGCACTTGCTCTTCGCTTTATTTTTTCCTTGTTTATCTTTTTCCGTCTTGTTGCCTTCACAGGGTGGTCTCTTGGCTTTACTGTGTGCAGTGTGACACCCAGGCGTAAGGAAAAACACTTCAGGGTCACGTAGATGGTGGGATGTTTCTGCTTGATCTCTTACTCGGCGTGGCCCAGCCCAGAGGAAATAAAGTGTGTGACAGGCTGTACGTGGGGACTGCACGACGTGAGCGAGGCCGCGCACGCTGGCAGCGTCGGAGCCAGTGGGGTGTCCCAGCCCGTAGCCAGAAGCCTGCTCCTGCACTAGCAGGGGCTCCTGGCCAAAGGAAGGCACCCGGTCAAACTCTGGGTGTGCTTAGGAGTGATTATGAATGGAGTACTATTACTGGATCGAGTACACCTTTTACAAAAATATACAAACTTTAGCTAGCATCCTCTTTCCTTTTATGTGTATGCCTTTCAAAAAGCCTTTGCAGAAGGCTTTGAACAGGCATGTGAGGTAGGATCGTGCTCAGAAAAAAATATTCAGTTAAAAAATAGAAAACAGAGGTTAAGAGGAAACAACCAGTTCTCGTAGCGTAGGGAGGTGATCAGTGAAGCTTTTCAGGAGCTGATGCTGGGGTCTGTACTTGTCAACATGTTCAGAAATAACCTGGAAAAGGTGGTAAGGAAGTGACAGTGTTTGCTGATGATGACAAGTTATTCAGATTTGTAAGGATGAGGAGCTGATTGCAATGAAACGCAGAACTCTGTGAATCTGGGTATCTGAGTGAAAAAGTGGCAGGTGAAGTTCACTGAAGATAAATGCGCATGATATGTATAGGAAAAAAAGATCTTGCTTTCGTATGCAAAATACGTGTTAAAAAGCTGTTGGCTGATCATTACTTCTACAAAGAGGGGTCTGAGTGCTGTGATAGATGGGTTTGTGAAAGTGAACACCACTATGAGCAGCTCAAAAAAAATCAAGTGCTAGGAATTACCAGGAAGGAAATAAAGACCACAGTACAGAACACCATGATAACTCCACAAATCCATAAGTTATTGACGACTTTTACGCTACAGCATTTCTGATCCTTTCATTTCAAAGGATGCAGCCAAACTGGGAGGTACACCAGGAGCAGCATCAAAAAGGATCAAAGGAATTTCAGAGAATGAGAGGAATGTGTGAAGGATGAGTGAGGAGGGAGATCAAGACTCTTGCAAACTGAAAAAGATGTAGCTTGGGAACCACGGGATAGAGACTTACATTACAGACTTGTCGAGGGCACACGCCTGAGGATCAGTTGTGTGTATCTTTTCCAATTCAAGAGGTAGGGGCCATTAGAGGAAGACAGGAGGAGCAGAATTTGGAAATGAAAAAGGATATAGCTCTTCATGTAGTGGATAGCATATCGATGAATCTCCTTGCCAGAAGGTTTTGGGGATTTGAAAACTTTCTACAGCCTTGGAAGAGAAGTATAGAAACAGTCTATATTGCGGGAAGTTCCTGAGCTGATAATAACTGGTGACTGGGGGAGTATTAGAAGGAAATATCTGAAGTTAGTCCCACTCTTACTCATCCCCAACCATCTGCATATGGTCATTGTTGGGACAGGATATGGGGTACATGGATCCTTGGTCTTACATCCATGCCTGTCAGTATTTTCTTTTCCTGTTTTCCCTCTAATCAACTCCCTTCTCTCCTAAAAAATGTTTCCCTCCATTCTTTCTCATCCCTTCCTTGTTTTCTGCCTGCACTTCAGTCCCTCACTCCAGTCAGCCCAGAGTTGCTCCCAGACCCCTACTTGAAGAGAAGCTGAAAACAAATCATCTTGAAAAACACAACCTCAGTGGATCAATGGCTCCTCTGTCTCCTTTGCTAATCACTGGAAAATGGAAAGGGTGAGAGTTGTGCTTAGAAATTGTCAGCAAGACCGGCAGTATGAAGGACTGTGCAAATAGGCTACTGAAGAGTTAATCCTTTCAAGAAGCAAGTGGACCCAGTTAGGACAGCAAAGGAAAGAAGGAGAATTTTGGGCATTCTGAGAAGGAAGGGATTGTGGGTACATGGATCTTGGAATATTACAGATGTAAGCTTATGTCTAGAAGTTGAGTGAGCTACTAGAAATGAGCTGTGCAAGGAAAATAACTTACACTAGAAGGGTCTGAACAATATCTCGGACTTCATTTTTAGGGAACATAAATTAGAAATAAAAAAACTGAGTGCAAGAGTGGACATTGTATGTAGAAATTTTTGTGGACTTTCTCTTTAGGATTCTGACAGTTCAACCAAATTGCAAGACCCTCTTCCTTGCAGTACTACTGACTCCCAAGATCAAACATTTTTTCCCCCTGAGAGAAATTCTAGGTGCTTGTGAAAATCTCATGTGATAGTTCTACAGTTCCAACCAACATCCTGCTTCTCTGTACAGGACATAATTTTTCCTTTTGCACAGAGAAAGTGGAGGCTGAATCACAGTGGCTTCATGGGAGATGAGAGTGATCACAGTTTAGTAAAGGAGGAAAGAGAGTTGTATAACAAGGAAGGAAGATAGGTTTGGCTGAAATATGATGGCATCCTGTGTCCATGAAACATGCTAAGCAGTGTGAAGCAGAAAATTGAGGATCAAGAAGCAAAATATAATTTTCTGATAAGACAAGGTGAGAAAATTTCAGATAACCTCAGTATGTGTAGACACCTGAAAAATTGCTTTCAAATGTTGTTATGTTCCCTAGTTGCCAGAGATTTCAAGTAATGGCAAAGAAGTTGGAAGTAAAATGAGGTTTTTTTGGCCTCAGTCATCTGCATTTTTTGTTGCGAGTAACTGGTGTTGCAGGGTGCTCAGGCGTGCCATTATAGAAGTGATTTTTTTCCTGTGGAAATCTGAGAGTGGGCTGATGAAATACTAAAAGTTGGGGTAGGTAACGTTATTGATCTTGCTGCTGCTTTTGAGATAGCTCAGATCAATCAGCTTTCCAGGCAGCAAACTGGAATAGTTAAGGGCAAGTCATAATGTTTGGAAAGGATGAGTACAAAAGGAAAACACCATCCAGTTATCTGGTTGCATATCAGTAATAGCGAGAAAGGCAATGTGCAGCTATCAAATGCTTCCTTTCTTGATAGAGCCATAGAAGTATATGACAAAACTCTAAATGCCATCTACCCTACTCTTTTCAAAGATACTTTTGGGACATCAGGGACCTGATCCTAAATAAACAAACAAATAAGCAATAAACAATGTAAAATATATCCCGTTCCTACCACCTGTAGTTTTCCTCCTAGCTCCACTAATGCTCATATTAGGGAAGGTGTTTGGGATGAGCTCCTAGCTGCAGTTTTGCCAGTATTTCAACCTCTAACTGATTGGTTTGGACCTCGAGAAGGAACACCTGGACCCATAGCTTCTTAGAATCACAGCAGCATGACATAGCAGCATAGACAAAGCTGGCAGGGGGCCAGCACATGTTCTTCTTCCCCCACCCCCATAAAGCACGTTTTGCAAACTGTACATGCTCCCTGCTACTATTTTCCCTCTCCGTTTCCTGCTTCAGATTGACTCAATATTCCCAAGGACTCGTGGCTACACCAGCCCTGTGCTATCAATCGCACGGCGCTGGAGGCTGAGGCGCAGAACAGGCATGGCCCATGCCATTCAGATTATTTTGGTAACTTGCAAATAAAAACCAGTTCCTACGTATTCTTTACAATTCCAGGAATTTCCAGAGTTCCTGTCTTAATGTTAGTGTCATCACTGTTGCCTCTTAAAAGATGTGAGTCAGCCCAGCTTGAATTTGTAGCAACACTGCCCTGGCGCTGCTAGGAACTGCTGCCCTAAAAACGGATAGCTGCTGAGAAAAGTATGGTGACTGCCAATAATCACTTTAAAAAATGGGCACTGATGGTGACAGGATGGTTTCCTCTCCCTCCCAACAAATACTACCCCAAGTGAATGAGAATGTGAGCCAGGGGCTTTGCCAAGAGGAATGCTTAGAGAGTTGAATGAGATGTTACATGAGGTAAAGACTGCAATGGCCCTTGGAATCACACAGAAGGGCTTGGGAGGGAGAAGCTGGGAAGACAAGGAGACAGAAGATGTGTATTTTTCCAACTGATCTGTAGATTGAGGCTCTTTCACTGGTATTTGTTGTTGCACTGCCTGAACTGAAAACTGCAGTACTGTCTTTGGGGATGGGGAAGATGTGTCTGGATGGGCTAGATCTGGGGCTCTCAATCAGAACTGACTGTCATACTCGGGGTCAAAGCATCCTATGAATAATTGGACAAATTTCTTACCTCAGCTCCCATGCTCTGCTATAAATCACCGGGCAGCTTTTCTTCTGAGACCAGTAGTTTCATCAGCAGGACTTTAGCTTGGAGCTGGTTTGTAGTGTGATTTCAGTGAAATACATCAAGATGACATGAAGTACACTCTTACCCTGGAAACTTTTCCCTGTTGATAGTTATAAATACACCATGCTATTGTGCTTGGCATGCTGCATGCTAATAGAAGTGAGGGCTCTGAAACTCATTAGGAAAGGGAGCGGGCCGCAGAGCGGAGCGAGGACAGTGTGAAGCGAAGGTTGATCACCAGAGCCTTGTCCAGAATAGGCCATGGGAGTTTTCTTATCTCGCTTTGGCAGGAGGTGCTGCTTGCTTCCTGTGCGAAATCACGAGCATATGCTGCTTTCCTCTTGTTGTTTGGCTTCCTCCGCTACACAAGACGGTTCCCAGCACTGTGATTATCTTTGCATCTTCAAACATGGCACACTCTGCTTCCTCAAGGGCTTGATGTATTCTCGAGTAGGAGGCTGGCTCCCCTCCCCCCGGCCTCTTCTCCAGGGCCCCCGCGGGTGCCAACTCTGCACATCACAGACCTTTTATAAAGCTGGACACACTTCTGGTTGCATAAACCACCCTCAGCCTCTCCAAACTCGTGTAAATCCCCAAAGCTCTGGGCAATGAGCAGGTCTGACAGCAGAACTCACCCTGCCACAGGCAGAGCCACTCTCGCTGCTCTTTCCCCCTGTGCTGGCTTCTTTGAAAACCTTACAGAGAGTTAGTGGCTTCTGTTTTTACAAAAGAATAGACTTTTTCTTAGGCTCTTGACACAAAGGCCGATGCGTGCCTGTGTGGGTGCACCCCTGCAAATGTGCATGCCAGCACGCATGCAGGCACATGGGAAAAACTACTTAGGGTCTCACTAACCTGAGTGCTCTGCTTCTACCGGCGCTCCACTAAGGCAGCAGAGTCTGATTACCTCGCTCTGAGGTTGCGTAACTTTTATAAACTCAGGTTTGTACACACCCCGGTCAGCATTTGCTAAGTGGGATCTCTACACCGGCAGAGTTGCACCCACAAAGTAGAAATGTGAGAAGGGTCTGTAGGGACGCAGGTGAAAGAAATGTGTAGAAATGTGCTGCTGGATATCAGCTTGTTTATCAGTCCCTGCGCACAATGTGTGCTCATTCATTAACCCGGCGGTAACCCTGCTGTAAGATTTCCTGAAAGATGCAAAGCACCGAGGCTCATCCCACAACAAAACATTTCAGGAATTCATGTACTCTGGAGATATCTGGAGTAAGATTCAAATATCTAAAACGCAGTGGGATTTCCCTGCAAACACAGCAAGCTCTTGCTAAAAATGCGATGCCCTTGTTATTTTACTGAGTGGGTAGTTTGAAGAAATTGGTAATTTCCTTGAAATCAGAAAAATATGTAGCTGATGTTATGTGAGGACACGCTATGAAACATCAATCGAGTTAACAGGAAGGCGATTGCCTATTTTGGTTCCAGCCAGCATAGATTTTTGTGTTTTCATTTTTCCCTCTTTCCCTCCAAGCATCTGTGCTCAACACAAACATTTGATTTGATGATTACATCCAAGTTCAGCAGAATCTTCTTTCTGTTACAAAATACCCATTGTTAGAAGCTGAGGTCAGGTTAAGAGGCAAGACTTTTGACTAATTTTTCCCTTCCCCATCTCTGCCTGATGCTGTTGGCTTAGGCAGCACCTTTCACATGGCACCCCTGGCAGCAGTAAGAGGTGGGATGACTTGGAGTATTAACCTGAGTAGCCAGCTCAGGATAGTGGACACAGCTCGTGTGTCGCCCCTGAGCTATTTTAGTGTATTTGAGGTTAAAGTGAAGAGATCTGGCAGCTCATGAGAGGAAGCATCTGGTTCTGCATGCAAAGGGATGAGTCTGAGTCTTGTCCTAGACTCCACCTGGCAGCCGTGCTGCAACTGATCCGTAAACGTTTGCTGATCCAGCAGTCAATGGAGCTGATGTGTGTACAACAGTACTCACACCTCCAGCTGTGTGCTGTTGGATGTAGTATTCTCAGCTTGATTGTGACTCCTTTTTTACTAAAACCTTGCGCAACACCTATGAAGTGTATTCAATTTTCTACTCTAATTGCATTAACGTTGTAATCGCCAGTTTGGATATAGAATGGAATGTGATGTCAGTAGAGTCCACATGTGTGCCTCCAGGGCTAATCTAGCACTTTACATGTGTTTTTCTTGTTATTGTGATGTTATTGTAGTTATGATGGTGTTTTGCATTCTGGTATTAATGAGTAATCAGCACCTTATTGCGCTGGGCATCAACAAAGACATAAGACTGTCCTCATCCCTGAGACATGGCAAACTAAATAGAGGCACTTTTTTTAAGGAATTGTGAGGAAGAGTGTAATAATAGCAACTGAGTCTGGAGGCTCCAGAGCTGTAAGAAAGGAAATTGGAGATGATGCCTTTCAGAGATGCACGAGCAGCTTCTGAATATGCATTATGCCTTCTTTCTGTCCTTTACCAAAATATGTGGAAGGACTTCTGTGGTAAAGAGTACAAATTCCACACTGTAACAGAGAAATATAAATGCATTCTGTGGGGTTAGGAAAAATTAAAAAAATTTAGGAGGCCCCTTTTAATATGGGGTGAAGTGGGATTTTGTTGTCTCTATTTTCCTATATAGATTGCATCCAGTCACAATTGTGCTTTTGATACCTGGCATCACAAATTGAGTTTTGATATCTTCTGTGGCATGAAAATGTTACCAGCTTAGCCAAATTGTCATGCATTCTGTGTTTTATTCTTGTTACAGAACCAGATTTCCCGAAGTTTTAAATGTGCAAAGTAGATGGTATCTAGTTTTCTGAGTAATTTTAACCATTTTCCCCCATCTGAGTGTAACAGGTGCCCTTATTAATGCACCTGTCTTTCATTCACTCTGGCCTCAACAATAATGTATTAGAAGTTGGCTTTTAAACCAGAGGCTGAAAGAAGCGGTTGTGTAGATAGGGCTTTCCTGCCATACTCTTGCTCTCTCTCCTCTCTCCATGCATGAATCTCCATTGCCTTCTTCTGTTGTTTTTTTTTTTTTTTTGTCTTTTTGACACACTGATCCTTTCAGTGGACATTGTGAAATTTGGGTAGCCCAAGTTAGTTTCCATGTCATTATTTCTTTAAGCTGTAATATCTGCTAAGTCATTGGCCAGTTTGACGCAAAGCTGCACAATTAAAAACAATCATGTAAAGTTGGTGTACCATTGGTATTCTAAACATCACAAAGTTTACAGCGCAAAACAAACTGCACAGTTGGCTGAAGGGAAATGAACCTCATTCTTTGGTCAGGATTGCATCATATTCTGTTTTTTCAGTCACTAGGCTTTAAAATTCATTCCTCCAAACAACTGTTATACAAGCTAGAACTATTTGATTACAGATACTGCAGCCATTATCTTTCAAATCCAAGGAACAGAGTGTATTTGAAAGAACTTCATCGAACTGAAGAGTTAATCTCTGCCAATGACGCTGGAATCGAACAAGTAACATCTAAATTCTGGATGAAAAACTGAACTAGATATTCTCAAAGAAGAACAGGGTCAGGCAGCACTTAAGAAGCATTCCAATGTGTTTATTTCCATGTGTACCAAATCAGACTTCAAGAAACAAAATAGCTCCACCATGACCACACCTGAATGTTCTGGTTACAAGCCAATTTGTTGCATAAGGCAAAAATATTTTTTCTCTGGGACTTCCATTCATTCAGATGTATTTGATTTTCTTCCAGTTAAATTATCATTTAAATCCCTTTGTCATTTGGGTATGGTTTTGTTTAACTTCATTTTGTTAATTTCCAGCATTATGCTTATTTTTACTCTGTGTCTTGTAATCATTGAACCGCAGTATTATCTTACTATTTTGTAAACTCAGCTAAAAAAAATTCAGAAATTAAGACCAGCATAATCTTTTGTTAAAACAAAAAGAACCTGCACAGAGTAAAAGAGCATCATCCAATGAATTAAGGAATGCATCTTGAAACCAGTATAGTTTGTCTTGAGTTAAAGGGTAAAAATAGTATGAACTCATGCTTTGGCAATATTTGAAAACAGGAGCATTGGAAATGGGATGTTGGTCTTGTACAGCCCTATATTTAGGCTCTGACTGTAAATTCTGGCCTCACAGTTTGCAGTGGGTTAAATGTCAACACTGACTACAGAGAGCTAATATTCAAGGAGTGGCTGTGGAAGTGAATCCAATTATCAGGCTTCAAACCTCAAGATTTAATGAAAAGCAATTATACTTTCCTGGTCATCACAACACCTGCAGTTTTCCTGATTGATCACTGTTTTCCAAACAATTGTTTTGTCTTATCTATTGAATTTCTATCACCAAATCAATACCATTTCAATTTTTGTCATCTTTAGGCATGGATTTTGCTTTTATACTGAAGGATCTTTCATCCTGAAAGCTGGCAGCAACGTAGGAAACAGGATACAGAGCATCACTGAGAGAACGGCTGTAATAGAGGGCAAAAATAAGGTATGATTTCTAGGAGCACATAATCTTTCTGTGTGACAGCATGTGTTGAAAAGACACTGTAAGATGCTATCAAGGTAACAGAGAAGAAGCCAGCATTTTTATATTGTTTATATTTGGGGACCTGCATACATGCAGGTAAGCTTCATACTTGGTATTTATCTGCTGAGTATATTTTTTTCTGGAGACAGTCAAATTAAGGTAAGTGACATGCCAAGAGTGTGTATCTGTGAGATTCACTGTATCTGCTCTCTTATTCATGGTCTGAAGTACCTTGGGGTACCTCAGGAGCCGAGGGCAGGGTTCCAGGCCATCTTTGCCTCATTTTGTGCAATTGCACAATTTTTTTTTTCATGTTGTTTTTCCTATGAGAATTGAAGTATTTACTCTCATTAGTCAGTTTATTCACAGATATGGTCCTAGATCATTAGATGGCCAAGTCTTTCTTGGAATAAATTCTGAAGAGCCAAAAGAATCCAGATTATGGAAGCAAAGTTTAAGAGAGGTCTCAGTCAGAGACAGCAAGATGGGATTTAGATTTATCCCAGCAGTATTAACCATCTAAATTTAGGTGTTAGTCCAAGTCAAGCATCCTTTTATGGGTCATGGGGAGATGCAGATCATTCTGAAGGGTGTGTGGGCCTGTAGTCTGTTGGTGTCTAATGTGGAAGAGAAAGCCAAGGAGATTAACTTGCCAAAGGCTAAGGACGCTTGTCCATCAGTTAAAGCCTCAAGTCAAGGATATCCTAGATCAACTTCGCTTCCCTGGGATAGACATGAGACTGATTTGGTGTAGTTGGGTGGCCTGTGCTACAGAAGAGCTCATGACACTCTTACAGAGTCTGTTTTCACAGGCTAGCTTGGTTTGTGGCAGTAATAGTTAAAGAGGTTATAAATTTTAAAGCCTGTCTTACTCCAGGTCTTTCATTTGTAATGACACCAAAATACTTTTTGTAATCCTAAGGGCACTGGGGTTATAGGTCTCTTTTCCTTGATGGCTGCCTTCAGTTTCCTGCATATGAAAATGGGTATAAACTGTAGTTATTCTCATGTCAAGGCCCTTTCACACACCGCAGAATAAACAGGGTTTTACGAGCAGCCAAGAATCAGATCTGGGACTGCATTTTTGCCGGCTGTTATATTATTTAGAAAGTATCACAGGTGTTCATGGCATCATTCCAGCGTGTGGGAACAGGCTGGATCCCAGTGAGGCATTTGCTCTATTTAGCTGTCCAGCTCTACATGCCTAAAGATCAAGGCAAAGATGGGAGCAAAGAGTTTCCTAGGGTACACTCTCATAGGAAAGCACATGAAAAATGAAACATAAGGAGGGATTTGAAGGTCGAAAGGGAAATCATTTCAGGCACAGGAAGACACAGTCTATTCCACAGGGGGAATGATGAACAAGATGATGAGAATCAATTCTTTTCCAGCAGTCATACACCTGTGCTATGTGTGTAGTCCTACCTGTCCACACGGTGCAGAAGGAGCTGTCTAATGACCACATCTCATTCTCCTTGCGTACCATGCATTTTGGAGACAGTGGAAAAGGAGTGACTAAAATGTCAACTTCCAGTCAACAGCAAATAAATTCCTCCCTGGAGGAAGATGCTAATAATGGCTCATTGCGGCAGAACTGCAAGTCTTTGGCAAGTAGCCCTTTTCAAAAATGTGCCCAGAAATTAACCAAGGGATGGTCTCTGCACGGAAGGATTTCCAGTGAAACTTATTGGTCCTCCCCAGTATTCCTTGTCTTTTTGCTCCTTAGTTCGACTAAGAAAGCCCTACCTTGCTTTGTTTTATTCCTCCTGGACCCTATGGGGAGGGGGAGGTTAGTGAAACAACCTCTGTACTCAGCTTTTTCACAGCTTTTCTAAAGTTCCTCTATTTCTGCTGCTCTTCCGTAGCTTTTCAAGCACAGCTGGATGGCTATTGTAAGTAAAAAAAATGCTCTCTAAGCTCAGGCTCCTGGCCAAGCTGAGGGCTGCATGATCAGTGCACACGCAGCTGCTCTAGAGCATCCAGGATAGTTCTTTTAAATCCATGGGAGTCTGTGGCTTTTCACTCTTCGCAGCCCAAGACTCACTCTCAGTCTCTCTGGGCAAACTCAAAGAGACAATTCAGACAGAAACCTTGCCCATCTGCAGCGATATTGTCAGAGTGTTAATAGCACTGTGCTCACTGAATGCAGCATGTCACCACAAGAGTCTCTCTGATGGACTGCTACTGTGAACAGTTCTATTCCTGCAAGCAGCTGTGAACAGCTCTCTGAGGCACTCCCACATCGGTGGTGCCCTGCTAAATAAACAGTGTCTACCCCACTTCCACATCCCAACACAGCAAGCGTGGTAAAAAACAATCTCAGAGCTCAATGGAAGCAACAAAGATGTAGGAGACAAAGAGGTAGGAAATGAATGAAGAAACTCAGAAAGTTTCACATTTGGGTTAGCATGAAAGGAGAAATGCGTGTGGTCACAGGATGAGATTATTGTAAGCAAGGGAAGAGATGAACAAGGAATGATCAACAGGTTTCTTTAGTGATTAAGGTAGCCATTTTCACCTTCCTAAAGACGTAGTGCCAGTTCCATAGGCTTCCTATATGTGCAACATCTAAGTGCCAACCTGTGGTAGGTTGGTTGTTTGTCTGTGGTTATCCAGGTAGCCACAAGTATATTCTAAAGTTGAAAAACCTCAAGCCCTGTGCCTGTGCAGTTAAAATAGTGCAGGAAGCCTGCATTACATTATTCTTTGATGACAGAGAAGCTGTGACAACGGTGTTTTAGTAACATTTCCGCTAAAGCCTCTCTAAGCGGACATTAAGAAACTTGAGTGGTACAATGGAAGAACTTCGTAACCTAAGCCGTAATACTTAATCATAAGACAACTCTTGAAGTGATTTAATTCCCCCACCCAATGTTTTAATTTTCTTTTTTTTTTTTTTTGGGACATTTCAGTGACTTCCTACAAAGTCACGCTATTCTTAGGCCTATTGTGTAAACAGGTCCCAGACACTCTCCTGTTGTTCAGCTACTAACACCCATCACTTCTCAGCGTTCCCAGCTAAAGCTGGCTGCTGCGTCTATCCGAGGGCCAGCGCTGATTATTATTCTGAGCATGGTCAGTGTTCATTAGAGTGTCAGTCCGTGAATGACCTGCAGTAATAAGGTACAAAGAGCTGGTGCGTTCATTGTGCCAGTGCATGCAATTGGTAGCAGCGCATGCATTCAGCACGTTCTGTCCCGGGTGTGCAGACACACACTGGCTTATCAACAGCTTTGAAAGCACTTGGTACTCCTTGTACAGGGCTACAAGGGACAGCGCACTGTAGGAGAGGCCAGCAAGGATCCTGGGCATGCGGCATGTGCCGAAGACCACTAAGAAGGCAAGCTCAGATGAGGGAAAGCAAAAAGTGCGGGCCAAGAAGAAAGGATTATAAATCCAAGGGAAGGAGACAGTAGACAGGAAGGCAGTTGAGTACAAGGAAAATTTGGAGAGAGTGAGACAAAACCCTCTTGGTTTTGGGAACGAACGTATTGAGAACCTGAAATGGAACAGAATGTCCCTGACTGCCTCATGCCTCTGCTGCTAGCAAATGTTGGAGTACCACTGACCAAGAGCATGTACCACGAAAGCTGGGTCTGTGTCACAGGGTATGCCTCCAGGTATTGTGTATAAAGGGTAAAAATGCATGAAGCTGGAGCTTACCATGCACATATGTAGGTGTGTCTCTGTGAAAAAGTCTATATATATGTATGTATGTATGTATTTATGGCTCTCTTTTCCACTGCATGAATACCAACTGACACAGGTTTTTAGTGATTACAGCACTCGTGAGTGACAAAGCCACTCGACTTCATGGAAAATGGAACATAACGGCCCTGTAACCTGATTCTGTAAGACAAAATTTAGACTCACCCTTGTGAATCTCTAGTTTGGCTGGCAAAGATCTGGCTGCCAATAAAAATCTTTGGGTCAGCCTGACTGGTGATAATTTTAAGAGTAACACTCCAAAGTGAGGTGCTAGATAGTCAAAAGAGTCAATCTTTCCTGGACATGACTGATAAACATAATCATGCAGAATAGAGGGGTTCCATCTTTCTTGAATCTTCTATGACAATCTCTAAACCTCTACCTCTTTTCTGAGTTCCAGCATTACTGGTGAGATGAAACGTGCTGTGTCTGTTCTCAGTCCTGCCACGTGCCAGCTGTGGCCAGTACATCTGTGCAGATTGGCCATCTGGAGCCCAAAGAGGAAGGGAAAGCTGTTTAGCTCCCTACAGCAGCATTTTGATCTTTCTCTTCTACCCAACATCTGGTTTTCATGACATGCATGAGATCTCATGGGCTTTGAGTTGTCAATAAGTTTTGGTTGAAACTGGACAATGGATTCAAAAATTACTAAGCACATGGCAGGGGAGAGGATGCTGGCAGACAGATGGACAGGCTGGCAGACAGATGAACATACGGACAGTATGATCTTCCTCAGAACCCAGACTAAAAATAGCAGTGGGAGTGCCACTTGCCTCTCTTCAGCACATTGTAACTTCTCCTGGAGCCTTCCTGAGTGCTACTAGAATTGCTGTCAACACTTTTAAGTGAATCTTTGGGAGGTACCAGCAAAGCCAAGCCCTTGGTGAGATTAAAACCAGCAGAACTTGGGGCTTGTTGCTGCCGAGCTGCGAGGTAGCAGAGGGAAAACACAGCTCTGCTTGATGTACAGCAGCAACTCATAGAGATTCTCCTGTCTGACCCCAGGGGGAAAGCGGGTTCTCTCCTGCTCATTCTCATGTCCTCCTGCTCTGGATATTTTGGTGTTTCTTCCATGGTGGTCTTGAAGGTGAAACCTGTTGGCCAGATGTTTTGCACTGATGCTCCTTGCCAACATGTGAGGCATGCAGATCGTACGTCTTTGGCAAAAACAGACTAATCCAGCAGTGCATTGTCGATATTTAGATATGGATATTTCTAATTTATATTCCTTTAGACAAAGATAAATGCAAGGGTGCAAAGAGAGCATATTTTCATTTTTCCCCTTTTTTTTTTTTTTTTTTTTTTTTTTTTTTTTTTTAACCAATAGCTCTTCTTAAAAGCATGACTAGAAGGGAATCAGCAATAAGTGACAGACTTGCACTAACCCGCTCTATGTTGAAAGGGCAGTATTTTGCTTTTTAAATACATGGACTGTTTCAAGAGGTCAGGGCAGCAATCTCTGAACAGAGCAAGTTCACGTCAGTGTCTGCAGAGGCCTTCTGGGAGTCACATAAGAGCCAGGTTGCCAAACATTTTCTGAAAACTTCTTTTCCTTCTCTGCCATCAGCTGGAGTGCTGGGAATCCTCTATCTCAGCTACTCTGAGAAAAGAGAAATTTGAGCAGACCCTCCAGGGGAAAGACCAGCCCACCATGGCTCCAAGAGTAATGATCATGTCAGCTGCCTTGCATTCTCTTTGTCTCCCCAGTCTTTTCCTCATCAGTTTCCACCACAAACAAATCTGTAAATTCCTCTTCCATCTCTTAGGATTTCTGCCTTATGCCTCTTTTATTTGCCCAGCAAAGCAGCAGCAGTAGAGGACTTACTTCCCTAGCCCCTGGCTTTGAGATTAGCCTGTAACATGGTGCTTCAGCTGAGATGATGAGAGTAGAAAAAAGGCATAAAAGGCCAAAACTTTGGTGGTAAATGGGGTTTGTGGACAGATAAAGCTCAATATATTGAGTGTGCCGGAAGGGATTTGCCTGTTCTGTCTGATCATGCCAACTCAATTTAGACTTTCTGTATATAACGTCATTGCAAATCCAGGGCCTGAAACTCCCTGTTGTGATGCCAGATGATACAAAATAGCAAAAACTTTTGCTTCTTTTGCAGCAATAGCTGTACAGAGGAACCATGCTGCACAAACTGATCTCAAACAGCCATCGTTTCTCCATAAACAGCATGCCAGGCTTTGTTTTGTACACACTGCTTCTCTGGTGGGTTTTGGCTGGCATCCACAATGAAAAACACAGATTGCACCACTGGAGGGCTCACAAACTATTTAAAGAGATGTTATCTTATCCTTGTGACTAATTTATAAACTAAAAGATTTACACAGAGATGTGTTGTCTCTAAAATATTCTGCTCTGTTGCAAAGTCAGTCTTGGTTCCTCCTAGACACCGTGGCTTTCTCTGCCTTAGTCAAGTAAAAACACCAGCGTGTGCTCTCTGGCACTAACGCCTCCTGTGCTCACAGCATTTATTTCCCTTGCTTTCCAAAGAGCCATTGCCTGCATGGGGGTTGCCTGTTGGAAATGATCCTTGGCCCATGCTGAAGAATTACTTGGGACAGTGAAAGTTGATCAAAACCAAAACACTGCTGGGGGGAAAAGCTGGCAGTTTAAATCACTGGCTTTCAATGCCGATGAATGTTCTCTCAGGCAATTTTATACACAAGAAAAGGCATCATCTGTAAGTCACTGCAGTCATACTTCTTTAGCATAACCCTATGCACCATCCTCAGCATGATAAAAGTAACCATCTCATCACAGTAGGCTGAAGCAAAAAAATTCAAGATAGTATGCACAATTTTTCATTAAAAAGTAATACCTAATGACGTAAGGACAAAACACAGTCTGATACTTCCAAAACCTTTTCAGACCTTTGGCATAGGTGTGGGAGGAGTAGTCAGCGTGTGTTTTTCAGGCTCAGAAATGCTCTGCCTTTGTGTAGAGTAGAGGCAGGTGTCCTGGAGTCAGGGAGCAAGAACTTCATTCTCCTTCACTGTGCATGTTAGATCACAGTTGCCTCCTGGGAAAAGTTGGTGAGGTGACACCAACTAACAGAAAAAAGTCTACTTTTTGGTGGAAAATCTGGGATGGCAGAAGCAGTTTTTAACCACCCACATTAGCTTTCTGTGGTAGATATTGTGGGGCTTCCTTCTGGTCTTAAGTGTTGATAAAACAGATGCAGGAATCCCGGTGCTGTGTTCCGTGTCCATACTTTAAAAAAATATGTTTAGAACCTGGAAGAAATTCAAAGATAATGACAAAGTATGGACAGGGCTGGGCCTGCCCTTTGTATTTAGAAATTTGTAGAGGTCAGCCTACTGAATTAAGCAAAGCAGGATGATTTTTTTTCTAAGGGCTGTAATTATCTATCTGGTATTACTGACCCTCTTTCATCTCACAGAAGATACAGAAAGGTAGTTTATAAAATTTATAGCTAGAAATATTATGTCGTGTGTTAGCAGACAGGTTGTTGGCTGCTGAGACAATTTTATAGGGTAGAGGTGCTGTTAGCATTACATGTAGTGAATTTACCCTAGCAAAGCCTCCTAAAACAAATAAGTCAAAACCAAATTATTTGCCTTAATAGTGTTAACTTGAGTAGTAAGAAAAGTAATAGACTCTTTCTACTAAAGAATGATTTTGGGAAACGGGAATATCTATGTCATTTAGGGGCTCAACAGGAGTTTGGGAGTAGCTATGGATTCTCCCAGCAGGAGACAAAAGCAGAGCAATGTTCAGTCAGTGTTTATGTGAAAAACATAGATAACTGGTCCTTATTTATTCCTGCCTCATCCTCTTTTGCTTGTCTCTGGACTCCAGCAATCAAGCAGACTTAAAAGAATGTATTAATTGCACAGAACTTATTTTTAAGATTTACAGAAAAGCCAAAAAATTCCAAACAGTGGAATTCTGAAGCCCCACAATTTCCTTTCATCACCGTTCCAGTTCTGCCCGTAACTCCAGCCAAACCATGTTTTACAGAACAAGTAAAATGGCAACAGAAAGACAGAAAATTAAGCTAGCAAGTTGTAACTGGGAGCACATGACGCTGATGAAGACCATATCCATGCCTCATGTCCCAGCTCCATAACAGAATGACACGTCACTTGTTTCTGCATAACTTTCCTCTTCTGCTTAGTGCTCAAGCCATTAGACCATGGCTTTACATCACCCTAAGATGTATAACTCTTATTATTACAGTGGTTTTTATGTTTCTAAGGGCACATTAGGTGTTTTGGATCCCTGGACTTTCAAGGTCTTACCTTTCAAGTCATATAACTCTGAGAAAATATTTAGTGTACTGGACCTCTTAAGATTGTGATAGAATATAACATAAATAAAACTGACATATTATTATTTAATAATAGAAATATTAAGTCCAAGAACAGAAAATAGTACAAAAGAAGATGGGTAAACATCCTTTCTTCCTGTCTCACCTGACACGTATGTGGGAAAAAGAAAGAAATTAAATGAGCTTAGTGCCAAATTGAGCTACTTTTTTCCCCCAGGATTATCCAAACGCCTTGAGGCATGTCTCACCTATTCCCTTTGCAGTCTGGCTCTCCTACAGGCTGCTTATCTCCTTGTGTGAAACACACTGTGTCGTGCTTCATGTCTTGTACCTTACCATTACATCACCAGCAAGTGATAAATCAATCTGAGGGACACATTCGAGTATTTTTGGTTGTGATCGCTTTGATGATATAAGGGTCACCCAAGGAGCATGTTTCCTGTTATTCTTCTATCCTTTGCAAAACTTTACATGGTGACATCTCCTTTAAATAGCCCCAGAGGTGCCCATCACTGAAGGAATGGAAAGAGTGGATCATGGGATTGCCAATAGGAAAAAGAGAAGGCAAGCTTTAACTTGGCTCTTGAGCCAATGAGAACTAAAGCTCTTCTTTCTTTTGCAGACTGCTAGCACTCTCGTTGTAGCTGAAGCCAAATCCTCAGGAATCTACAGCTGTGTGGCATCCAATAAAGTGGGAAAATCTGAAAGAAATGTCAGTTTTATTGTAACAGGTAAGATCTTCTCCTCCATACAGTCAAACATGTTTACTGATCCTGGAATTATAACAGCTAGGCTGTTGTGGCTTTTTAATATACCACTATTTCAGAATTGCTGTAATGTATGCACTTGTAAGCTCATGCCATGCTTTTGGGTTATGCTGGTAGGTTTCATAGCAGCTGGTTTGGATTTCTACGGTCAACAAATTGGTGAATGACTCATTCCTCCCTCAGGTATTGAGCATGACACAAATTACTCACAAATACAGCAGTGAGTAATTCCCCGTTTTGGTTCATCTCTGCAGTCATTTTGTACATGAAATTTTAGTGTATTTTCGCCCACCAAGTAAGCCAGCTTCACCTGTGACATTGACAGTGTCTACAGCCTCATTCTGCTGCCCAGAAGGATATCTCACAACACAGTGTCTAGAACAGTGCCAGTGTCTGCAGGCAGCGTGGTGGTAGAGATGTCTGGGGTACCCCTCACAGATCTCAGGGACGATGACAACTCATAGGTGGAAAAGTGTCAGGATACATACAAACGACAGAGTTTTCTTTCCTCTTCTGAGAAAGACAGCCTGGAATGTCATTTGCACCATGGCACTGAGAATTCTTATCATGGTATCTTCACGTATGCTTTCTGTTATTTTTGCATTATGAGATGTGTTTGGAGTGTTCACAAACAAATGACTTAATGTTTTACTTCAGGAATTACTGAAAAAGCCCACAATGTGTTTTTGGGAATAACTACTGCCTTATTCAGCAACATAAAGTCTGCACACTCATTTACAAAGGATTTGTTTTCTGTCAAAAGCTTTGTTTTGTTTATAAGACGGTAGTTTTATAAACTTGGGCTGTTGGCAATTTTCAGGGTAGATCATTAAAAAAATACAATTCATTTGAAAATATGGGAAAAAGCAAAAAGGTTAAAATATTTAGATGCTTTAATCCCCAATAATAATCTCTGGGGTTTTTATGTTGTCATTCTCTTGCTTATAATTCTGATGAGTGATTTTAGTGAAACTCATTCTATTTCTATTCTGAGAGATATCAAAAGAGAATAGACACACACTCACTGGATATGGTTTAAAAAAAAAAAAAAGGGATAAGCAACTTCAAAAAATGTTCCCTCTCCCAAATATTTTTAAAATATTCTGACTAGCTGAATAGAATACCAAGTTGGAAGGGGCCTCAAGGATCATCTGGTCCAACCTGTCTTGGGAAAAGCACAGCATCTTGTCCAGATGGATCTTTCCCTGGGGAGATTATTCCAATGAGTGATTGTCCGCATCATGAAAAATTTCTTCTTGTGTCCAATCAGAACCTCCCCAGGAGTAACTTGTACCCATTAACCCTTACATTTTCCATGTGTCTCCTTGTAAAATAGGAGTCTCCAGTTTCTTTGTAGCCACCCTTTAAATACTGGAATTTGTTGATAAAGACTCCTCTAAGCCCTTCCTCAAAGCTGAACACACACAGTTCTCTAAGCCTCTCCTCATATGGCAGACTTCCCCGTCCTCTGATCACCTTTGTGGCACCTCTCTGGACCCTTTCCAGACTTTCCACATCTGTTTTGTATAGAAGGGACCCAAACTGAATGCAGTTTTCTGGATGTGGCCTGGCAAGTTCTGAGTAGAGTGTAATGACGTCTTTTTCTCTGCTGGAGATGCCCTTGCTGGTGCCACCCAGCAGCCTCTTGACTTTTTTTTTGCCACAGCAACACCCTGTTCATTCATGCTGAGGTTGTTGTCCACCACAGGTCCCTTTCCACGCAGCTGGTCTATCTGCCCATCTGAGTAGATCTGTTGATCCAGATGAACTGGTTTTGTGCTTCCAGTAGAGCGCCCCTTCCACTAGCTGGTAAAAGAGAAGGAAAGATAGCTTGGGCACCAATACCTTTCTCCGGCACCTCCCAGATTTTGTAGTCTTCCTGGAATCTGCCCAGATTCCATCTGGCTTCCATCCAGCTTGTGATACCACTCCTGCCCACACAGAAGAGTAGCAATGAGTAGTAGTCAGTGCTCTTGACAAGTTGTGGCACTATCTCACCAAGATTTCAGGCCTTAGCTACCAGAAGGCAGCATAATTCCCTGTCATGCCAGCACACGGGCACCCCTGCAAGCGCTCGTCATTTCTTTTTTAGGTATCCACTGTTGTGCTGCTCACGCAGTTTCACCTGGCAGACTTTGTTAGTGGGTGTCTACAGCTGTTAAAGATCCATGTCATAGCGCACTTTCACATTTAGAAAGTGCCAGTTATCTATAAATACAGAAAATTCGTAAGAAGCCTGAGAAGTATAAACAGATAAGTGACACATAAGCAGGTTGTTTGTTAAAGTACAGAAACAAGAAAAATATTTCCACGTTCTATTAATGGAAGTGACAAGAACCTTTACCACCTTGAAGATGACTCTCGTCCCCACTCTCAGTTTTGCTTTCATCCTTATCATTACATTGTGCGTGTTTGGACTGAAAGCTGAACACCACATAGCTCTCCATAAATTAGCATGCCAATGATAGTTTCGTCTTTGTGTGGGTACTTCACATGAAACTTTGAGAAGTCATTGAGAATCATTCCCAGAGAATGCTGCTCTTTAAAGATGCTGCAAGATGCTGAATTTGGCCTTCTCTTACTCTTGCTCCTCAGTTTTCTCTATATGACATGGAAGTTCCTGAAACCAAATGAAGCTGTACTTTGATGGACCCCATTCATTGTATCCAAGCCTCCCTTTCAAAGTTTTGATGGTGGTTTCAAGTATTTTAGTGCAGTGACATGAAGGAATTAATTTTCCTACTTAGACCTAACATTCCCACATCATAACCAAGGATGGAAGGAAATCCTTCTCCTTGCATGAGAACGTGCAGAATGTTATGACTTTCCTTTGAAGAATCTTATATTGGCTGTTGCTCAGAAAGAGGACTATCAGCTTTATCATGGCTTGAAGTTTCTTAACATCTTGACTGGTGGCAAACATTCCTCATAGGGTAGTGAAGTTGAAATATATTTGTCCTATGAGCTCCTGGAGCTGAGCACCTCACTTGTGTGACATGGAAAGTCCTGATCATCCTCTGACACTAGCATTGATTGAAAGCAGTGTAAACAACACTGGTTTTCATCCCTACAAAAATCCGGTTACTCTCACCATAACTCTCCTCCATCAGGCTGAGACCAGACTGGTGTGGCTGGGTACAGCTTGTGTTTCACATCGAGAAACAAACATGTCCAGAATGTGCTGAAAAATGCACTGAGGGAGTAAAAACCTGAGTGTCTCAAATGCTGATGGATGTGAACAGGACACTGCAAAGTATTTCCTTCTGATGAGTCCAAAACCAATACTTCAGGTTTTGTGTGACAGCTTAGGGCTAGTTTATCTTAGGTTGTTGAGTCTGCTGGCGCCATTTGAAGTCAGCCTGAGCCACACAAATGTGTCTAAAACGAAGAAAAGTGTCTAAGCAGGAGGGGATGATTCCTTGTAGGAAAAGGAGCTGCTGCCCTCTGTAGAAGGGACATGACAGAAATTACTCCAAAGAGCAGATGGAGACAAAGCCTGCTCTTAACAGGAAGATCCCTTTCCTTGAAGGCAATCTCCCTCAGCTCTTGTCCTGGGGGTGAGAAAATGCACGTACTCCAGTGAAGTGCCTGCAGTGCTGTGAAGGGTGTCTTTCTTGTAGGCAGAAACCATTAGGAAGGTGCTCGAAGGCAGAACGTGTCACAGCAGCCCTAGTTCGGAGTTGACAAGTTCTGCTCCTTCAGGGAAAGGGAAACATGAGGAAATTAGTGCCAACAGAGGGAACCCAGGAATAACAAGCACTTTCTTTAGTTACTGTAAATATCATTATTTCTGGGCTTAAAGTGAAGCCTGCCCATCTTTTTGTAGAAAGTTTGACAGTGATACACATGATTTTATACACTGTGCCTGAGGGTGTTTGACACGAAGACCATGGGCTGTGAAGTAGCTTTCCTATGGCTTCTGACAGAGGAAGGGCATTTTTGGTGTATTGTCACTGACTTAGCTCTAAAAGCAAATCGTTGTTCAAGACTCAAAAGTAGCCGTGAAGCTTATATAAAAGCAATGTAGAAAGGTGATTTCTGAAAGCTCTCCTGCTCACTGGTATGGAAGCAGTGTCTGTAACAACACCTTTATGCCAAATTTAATTGTATTAGCACCCTTTCCTCCAGCCTGCCCCTTTCCCTACATTTTGGGCTGTTTTGTTGGCACACAGCAGGCCCATGGGTGTGTTTGCAATTACAGAGGGTGAAACAGGAACAGCTCTGCCTTATCTCCCTGGTTTCCCAATGTCACTAATCGCATTTTATTTTGAGATTCCTGATGGTGCTTGGCAAAGATAAACAAAATCTTCCATCAGGAAACCTGGGAGCTATTTCCACAGGAAGCTTCAAATCACTAAAGTAAATAAAACCCTTTTACATTATTCCCAGCCATGTTATTTAGCTAGCCTAAGCCTGTAACAATTGGTGAGAGGTGTCATATATTAGGAGACTCGTAGCCTTTAAACAAATGATTCTTTTGGAATCCTGTGCATTTTGCTTCTGTCCCTAGATTTATTCAGAAAATAGTCTCCACAGAGGGCACATTGAGGAAGAGCTCCAGACCTGATAACATAAAAGTAGCTGTAACTATTATTCTGTTGGCATGCTATCCTTTTAAGCTAAAAATAGTTCATGTGCTTCAGTCCCCAGGGATCTTTAGTTACATCTTAAGAGTTTTGCTTGGCTCTTCCTAGCTTTTACTGAGTACTGGCATCTGCAAAAGCAAAAATTACCGCTATTTCTAACCAATACCCTGGCTTTCCCAACACGCATTGGAACAATTTGAAATGTACTGTGAGTAAGATGCAGCATCTTCTTTCTTCCAAGTACTTATCCATATTCAAAATGTTGGACATTTGATTGTTTTTAAGTGTGTCTGAATGTAATGTTTTTTAACAAAATCAAGTATAGGAATTGCATCTAACTTAAAACTAACTTAAAGCTTATGGTTAGGTATCTAAGTCTAAGCTGATCATGTAGGATCTCTTCATAATTAAGCATGAGGGACCAGGATCTCTGGAATTTGACCCATCTTAAAGGCATGGTTTGCAGTGCCCTCTGGAGAAGCCTGTGTCACCCCATGAACTGTAAACTTTTGGCCACATACAGAACATAGAACATCTATATTCAAGTAGATGTCTACATTTTGGCAGCTGAGGCTAAATATGATGTATTCCATGTATAGAGATGTTTCATCTTAATAGCATTTCCAGTCAACATGTTCTTAATTGAGATTAGAATCTGGCACCACACACTCTTACATATCGAACAGGATCCTGATGGCAGTCACTCACAGATGAGTTCATTAAATTTGAAGATGTTCTTATAGCTTTGTTTGCCAGAGAGAAAAGTGGTATCTCGATGGAATGTAAGTGGAACAATTTAACCCCCAGGCTTTAAAACCCAGTCTGCTACTTTAGCGTCACTGTCTCCACTAGGCTGATCTTTGGAGTGCACACCTGAACTACAGCCGATGACAGGCACACACTCTGCTCCCACTGCAGGGGCACGATGAGTTCAACCAGCAGAAATCAGCCCTTTCCCTGAAAGGCATCTACTGTCAGGAGAAATTTCAATCCAGGACTAGCAGGAGCTCATTGACCCTCTGTTAACCACTCAGGGCTAGATGTGGAAGAGAGGACATTAAGGGGAATAACTGATGTCGGGCTTCCAATAGGCAGAAAGCATTAAGCAGATTATGCTCATGGTTCACCTGAGAGGCAAGGCAGCCCAGTTTGCAATGTGGGGATTCAGGGAGGAGTTTTCTGATGGATTGGTCAATCAATGAGAGAGGTTAATGAAAGAATATGTGGAATATTATTCACTTGGGAGGTACTTTTTACACATTCCTGATGAAGAGACATTAAACCTGAAGCAACACTGGTAAGAATTAACAGAATGGAAGACAGTGTTGAGTTGTTCATGATCTAAGAAACAAGAAAAGATGGTATAATTCTCCCTCATGAAAGAAGAAGCCATTCTTGGGATTTCAAGTCAAGTTTACGGCCAAGTGCCATAGCAATTAGTAGTGAAAGAACAATTGAAAATGGCCACAGTCAATGTCACTTGACCGAGAAGAAGGAAATGAGTTTATCAGAATATTGGCTACAAATAAACCAAGAGAGGTTGCATTCTCAGAGTAAAACTTGGAAGTGCTTTCTCTCAGGAACTTACTTCTACTTTCACTGAGGTCAGTGGTGTAAGTGCCTCGCCAGAGGGATGAGCCCCAGGTGGAGGCAGCTGGGAGGCAGCTGACACCACCACAGCTCTGCACCACTCCCCAGGGGGAGGAAGTTGCAAGTGACATTAAATAAACTGCAGAAAGGACCTTTTCAAGTAAGACTTTCTACCTTGTTGGCTAAAATACTCCTGCCTGAACCATCTGCCATGAAGTGAAAACTTAGCCCATGTCTACACTTAGTAAATTGTTAGTGCAACTATCCTTGGTTTCTCTCAGGTGAAAATATCTTTCACCCGTGTTAATGCCAAGCCATCTAAACAAAATATCTTCATCCTAGTGCTGGCCACCCAGGGCAGAGGGTACTGCTTTTGCTTACCTCTTGGGTGGCTGGTAGGCTTTAAATGCAGGGAGGATAAACACTTCTGTTTCAAGGGAAATCTCAGGACTTGAAGCATTTTTTATAAGAAATAGACATAATTTATCTGAATGCTTGTGAACAACAAGAAAACATGCATGATGAAATACAGTATTTTTATACTGCCCTCTTGAGATTCCATTTCTCTTATGCAGTTCACAAGCTGGAGCTGTGATCAGAATATTCCTCCTCTTTCATAGTCCCACTATGCTGTCTTTAAATAATTCTGCTTTTGGTACCTTCCTCCGGTCTGTCTTGGCACAACGTTTATACAAACTTATTTCTTCCAAGAGCAACTTCAGTTTACACCAACTCACATCTGAGGCCAAGCCTATCATAGGTCCAAGACAAATTATAAGAGTAGCTGGAGCTGAGTGTATGAAAGGAAGGATTACATGCCTGTGCAGGAAGACAATGACATTGATTAGTTCAGAGACTGCCTGATAAAGGGGAAAATATATGCTGCGTTAATTTTGGCTCAATAAACTAAAAAGTGTTCTTGACTTTTGACAGATGTACCAAGCGGATTCCATATTAATTTGGAAAAAATGCCCATTGAAGGAGAGAATTTGGTATTGTCCTGTTCAGCCAACAAATTCCTGTACAAAGACATTGCTTGGATTTTACCTAGGACAGTCAACAATCAGACGAAAGCAAAGAAATCTCACAACAGGGAATACTCCATCACCCTCACTCTGACCATCAAAAATGTTTCCCTGGCACACTCAGGCACCTATGCCTGCCGAGCAAGGAACATATACACGGGGAAAGAAGTGCTTCAAAAGAAAGACGTTACTATCAGAGGTGAGCACTGCAACAAAAAGGCTGTTTACTCTCGGATCCTCAAATATAAAAGCACAAGGAGTGATTGTACAACACAAAGCAATGTAAAACATTAAAGGACTCATTAAACAGTAAGAGATGTCTCATATCATCTTGATTTTTTTATTACTGTTGCTACCTTTCAAGCCCTGAGGTGGTGCTCATTTCCCCATGGGTTGGAAATAGGAGGAATAGCAAACAAAATCCTAACGTGTGAGCTTCCAGTTCAGTTCAGACGGGTGTTTTCTGCTTTGAAAAGGCACATGGAAGCTGGGGTTTGGAAGATCCCCTGTGCTACATTTTACATGTCGCTATTTTTTTCTCTTGCTGTCTCCTACTGAGCAATAAGGAAAACTTTGGATCAATCTTTTCTTCCGCTTTGATATCGGCCTCATCAAAAATGTCAAAGCTGAATAAACTGATTAACTTTAAAAACTGCTGTTTTCAGTCAACAATGGACATTTAATAAGCTAACTTGAATGTGCAGAATGAGCACAATTCAGTTTGAGATTGACTGGACTACATATTTTTTATTTTAATCTGATCTTGATGGACTTATAAATATTACCTGCTGAGCAAGTTCTAATACTTATTTATTTGAAATTATTTTCTACACTAAAGTACATTAATCTTAAAAAAGTATCTTCTAAAAGAAGTATGCAGGGAAGAAATAAAAATGTTGATATAATGCACAGACCTATCATATCATTTATAATAATGATGATTTTACAACTGACAGGCATGAACCATGTTTCTCCAAATAAATCCAGGTAGACTTCCAGTTGCTGTGTTGGTCAATTTTTAAAGTCAGTTCTGCACTAATGTAAAAAACTACTGATAAAAGTGTGAGTGTTGCTTCTGGCCTGAAGATTCAGGAGTTTGTAATGTTGTAATTATTTTATTAAATGAAGAATGTTACACTAACATGACTGACAAGGTTTTACCCAGCACAGTTAGTTAATACATTTTTAAAATACAAATGAAAATTGAAGCCATTAAAACTATTCATTGCTTTTGGTATGCAAATGACAATTGGATTTATTATGGGGATTAAGAACCCGCAAAACTGCTGAAGGACAAATAAGGGCAACTTAAGAATTCCTTGTGAGCATTTCCCCTTTTCTTTTTCTTCGCCATGATTTTGTTATGAGTTGTTTCTGTGTGCTATAAATGCTGTATAAGGAAGAAGTTACTATTTTTAATAGATCTGATAACTTTATTTTTTTACAATACATAGCTTTTATTATTTTTTGGTTACATTTATGATCGATCATTTATATAGCATTTACATAAGCCATAACAAAACAGACCACAATGACCAAAATAGCTACAGCAAAGGAACAAAGTGGCTGTGTTTTTAAAATAGAGGGTGACAACATGACAGTTTCTTGCGCTTGGGAACTCACCAGACTATTTCCTCCTTTAGGTATCGAGACTGTGTCCCACGGCTAAACTTGCCTTTCACGTGGGAATTGCTTTTGTCAAGTGTGAAAGGGTAAACAATAGCATTTCCCCATAATGCCAGTTTCATGGAGCCTAAAATGCTTAGAAAACAATTGATAACCTGGAAGTTGTCAGAGTAAAGAAAAGAATAATCATTTATATCTTGAAATGTCACCTATAGCCCGCTTGTATACAGTAGTTCTTTTGTTCATTATTAGCGTGATGGCTCCCAGAAACAATGTGTTCTTGCAAAGGGATCAGGCTCTCTTTTTTTCCTAAAACATGCCTAAAATGCAAGTGAAGTCATTGGTGACGGCTTAAAAATGGAGCAAGCGCACTCTTTAGCATTTGCAATTCCTCAGAAGAACTACAATACAGAATCCCCTTTTTTCCTAGGGTGTTTTGTAGGAAGACATTTGATGGCAAGGTGGGCGGTGATGACAGGATATGATGAATTCTCCACGGCCTTGGGAGCCGAAGCACGATGATTTTTAGCAGCCAGTTGCCAGGCAATATGAGTTTGGGTCAAAAAAAAAAAAAAAAAAAAAAAAAAAAAAAAAAGAGAGATGTGGCAATTAGACTGTTATGTGGAATTGTTGTGCATTGCAATGGTGTATGTCACTGCTGAGTGGAGGTCCCACCAGCCTGGTCTCGACCAGCACTCAGAGGGCCATGCTGTGCAAGGATGTCATAACATCCCAATGTGGCTGTCCGTGTTGAAGGGCACAGAGAAATCTCACTGGAAACCTTTGAGGAAAGCAGTCCTTGGTGGTGGGATAAAAACTACTGATGTCACTTTTGATGTCCTTGGATGACTGGAGAATCTCATGGATTTGGAGAGTTTCTCTGCCTTCTATTGTGTAATATATTACTTAGGGAGAAAGGTGTGAATTATATTTCTTTTTTTTTTTTTTTTTTTTAATTGTCTAAAATAAAGCTTGTATTTATATTTTTGTATGGATTAATAAAAAACAAGTGAACATACAACATAATCATAACAAAGGGCAAAAATTGATGGAATGCAAATGTAAATCCGAAAATTAACGATGTAATTTTTTCCCTCTGTTTGTTTTTAAAAATGCAGATTTCCCCCCCCTACCACCCCCCGTCAGACAAGTACTCTGCCACCAGTGTCTTCTTCTCCCCTCTGTGACCCCCCTGTCATTCCCCTGGGCCAAATTCTGCCTACAATGAAGTTCCTCAGAGTAACTGAGAGCAGAGTTTGGCCAGCAAGGCATTATTTCTGGGCAAGCATGAAGGTTGGGGTCAGGGGACTGCCCTGGGCACTGAGCCCCACACTGTGCTGGTGGCCAGGCTAGCCCCTTGGCTTTGGAGTGAGCAGAGTGGGACACTGGAACCTGTCCCCCTTGGCTTCGCTGCAAAAAGGAATGGGAAAAAACAGATGGTTTGCAAAAGAGAGTAATCCTCAGGTTGATCAAGTCCTTGAAAAAATCAGCTGATTGTAGCAGAGAAAATACTGAAGATATGTGAATGATGGCTTAAGTTTTAAGCAAAACAGTTTTGCTTGATATGAAATCCCATCTTTAGTGTATGGCTGTAAACAAATTAAAATTAATCACAACCCACAGAACGTGTGATTTGCCTTTGTTGTGTCATCTTGTCCACCTTCATTTTGAATGTCTGGGCTGGGGTGTCTGTCAGGAACCATTGATAAAAGTGGAGTTCTCAGCACGCGTGTGTGCATGCCTCAGACCATACCTGCTCATAGCGGTGTGAAAAATGAGGGCTGAACAAAAATCAAGGCGAGGTGTCAAGGAGAAGAGGGCAGTCTTCTTGGCTGCAAGGCAGCTATAGTTGATTATGTCATTGTGTAGGTATGTCATGAAGAATTTATAGTGTCTCTCATAAGAAATGCTGTTTGGGAAGAGAGAACAAATTGTCTACCAGGCTGTAAACAAAAAATGTTATTGCCTGTGGAAATAACTGGCTTGCAGCTCAGAAAACCCAAAAGCCATAGTCATTGCACAGTCGTGACTATGTTGGGATTAATTTCAAGGGGTAAGGGCATTGCAAAGATAGCTCACTTTAAAAGTGCTTTTAGTGCTGTGGGGCTCACGCACACCACATAAGCTGGTGGTACATAGGAGTTTAATATCTCTGGAGAGTTTTTATTTATGGCTGGTAACAGGATGATTATGAAGATGGAAATGTCTGATGGCTAGTTTTTCTGTAAGGATAAAGAGTAATCTTCCAATCACAGAATATCAGAAATTCAGCTGATACTGAACTTGGTGCACTGGCATCAGTTGCAGCTTGAAAGAAAATATTTGCAAATAGCTGTTTTCTGCTTTTATTTTGTTTTGTTTCATATTTGGAATGTGTATATTGCCATGCTAGTATTGCTAATCCTGGCAGTGTCCTTGAAGGGAAAGGTTGCAAAGAATTGGGGAATTTGAAGGAATCTTCAAAACATTTCCACCTGTGACACTGCTCAGGAGCTCCCTGAATTCTCTGTCACTGCTTTAAATGGACCAAATTGCCAAAAATAATTATGTGAGGGTTGCACTTGTGAACGAAAGATGTTGTCATATAATGTACATAAATGTTGTAAATATCCAGACCTTTGTTAGAACAGCCTTCGACACTGTATGAACTGAGGGAAGGAGTGGCAAAGGGTTGAAACAATCATGAGATTGTTTTGTTTCTTTCAGGGATGATTTTAACACAGTGTTTGTAGTGTGTTTTTGAAATGCAGTGGTGTGGTTTGGCCAGGCCTGGTTATGTTCAGCCAAATATGTGAAACGCAAAAGTGGAATTATTTGTGAAGACTTTGGTACAATGCTTCTGTGATCACGGTTACTGGTTTTTGATTATGTGAGTTTACTGAATATGATCTGTAACTGTACTCTTTGAAGTAAGTAAATCATCACAGTCACATTCATGGATATCATGGTGTACGGAGCTGCAAAGTGCTATCAGCAACACAAAGATTCTCTGCTACAAGAGAGTCCTGATGATTCTTCAATTCTTTGATGTCACAGTTTGTTTCTTTTGATGATGAAAAACTGAGCTTCCATAGAAAGTCATTGCTTTTGATATAATGGTTGGTCATGGAACTGAGAAACTCTTTTGAACACTTTCATGATTGGGTCTTCATTAGTCACCACAGCATGCTATTGCCGAGTAGTGAGAGTTCTCTGCACACACCAAACCCTCCTGAGCAAAGTAGCACAGTAAATAAAATCAGTGAAAAATGAACTTAATAGAACAGCCGTAGCAGTCTCTAACACCAGTAAAATTAGTGTAGGGGAGATAATTAAATCCCCACCATTACAAGAATGTAAAACAAAGGTGTTGTTTTGTCTTATAGCTCAAGAGGCACCAGCCCTGCTGCAGCACCTTACGGATCAGACAGTGAACGCCAGTAACTCTGCCATGTTGGAGTGCCAGGTTCGTGGTATTCCTGAGCCCCAGATATCCTGGTTTAAAAACCACGAGGAAATACAGCAAGAACCAGGTGAGAGCTTTGTGTACTCACCTACACCTTACAGCAGGCTTTTTATGTTCCCATCTGCCTTAGGTAGCCATTTGCCATCAGTACCTACATGTCAGGAAGACAGTCAGGCAGCAACCCTGGAGCTCCAGGTTATCCCGTCTCACTCCAAAGCATGAGCCAGGCTGGAGATCTAGATACAACAGGTCTCTATGGAACTGGTGAAAAAAAAATTCATCTTATAAGAGTCATCTCCAGAGAAACATATTTCCCTCCATTTGTTATAGCGGGACCCAGAGAATCAGGTGTCTTGGCCAGCAGATAATTAGGCAAGAGAAAACCAAGCTCTCGTGATGTGTATGGAAGTACCAGCAGGAGTCTGTGGTCAGGCACTCAAAGTCTGTTCATGAGTCAAAAACTCTCCAGGAGACTAAATCCATGTCTGGGGTGTCCAAAATCCAAATGCATCTACTGGCAGCAGAGGAATCCAGGTCTCATGCAACAGAAAGGAACAGCTTCCCAGGTGATATGTTGCAACAACAGGAAAACTTTGGGAGCTGATTACTGCTGTCTCTGGAATGTGACTTCAAAGATCAACTAAGGCTAGATGTCCAGCAGCTGGCACCACACTCATGGAAGTGCTCCTTGGATATCTCAGATGGAAATGAATGATGGAGGAAAAGGCAAAACCTTCCTCATGGGAATTCATGCACATTTGTTTCAGAAGCACACACTGAGATAGTGTTAAAACATTCAGCAGAAATGTTCAAGGAGGTTTGATCCTTAAATTCAAGGAACTTGAATTTAAAGTGTAGCCTTCCACAGAACATTTTAGCAAGATTGTATTTATTCAGGTTGTGTCCTGAATTATTGGAAATTACTATAGCATGAATAGAAACAAATGGAAAAAATTCTGAGGATTTCTCCAGCTGAGTTATAAGCCTGTGCAGAGTTGCAGCCCAGGCACTAATCTTAATCTAGAGGCAGATTCCATGAAGCTTTACAGTGATCACATCACTGTAGCATGCATTAATAACACTGTTTTCCAAAATTAATGTTATGTGTCTCACTTGGGTGCAATGCAACAGATCCAGTTAAGAGGCAGGGAGATGTCTCCGGAGGGTAGGTCAGAGCACTTCAGTTAGGTGCCTGAAATAGATGGTGGGAATACATTTTGATGGGACTTTAGTTCTGATGGAGCCAAACACAAGTGTATACTTGACTGCACATTTCCTGGCTAGAAGGTGCCTCAGCAGCAGTCCTGAGGCCAAATCTGCTCCCTGCCTCTTCCTTGTTTCTTGGAGCATTGTCCAGGCTGTCTTCTGGGTTGACCTAGCTGGAATAAACAAGATGTTTTAAACTTCAGGTAACTCCTATGCTTTAGGGTACATGCCATGGGAATTCTCTTTGCATTATCTGGAGCCCCTTTGTGAAGGAGCCCATCGTTCCATGCTACATGGACAGCTGAGATTTGGGGCAAGTCTGCTGCCCATAGGAACAGTCTGACTGGCTTTTGGAAGGGCTCTAAGCTTGAGCTGCTTCTGGGGCAGACCTGGGTCTGTAAGTGTAGTAATCAGATAATCCCTTTTCCAAAATCTGCAGACATGCTAAAGCACCCACCTGGATGAAAGCAAAGGCACAGTGCTATCAACATAAACAGTACCAAGTACTTCCAAGATCATTCCCTTAGGCTGAGCTTTTTGACTCACACAAGTGCTTTGTAAACACTGACCTCCAAGGGACTCGCAAGGCGTCCAAGTGTATTTGGCTTTCCTGCAGATAACATTGTGCCGTGCAGTCTGTGGCTCAGATTTCTTTCGAGTAGAACTTGAAGTAGATATTATTACACAAGGGCCAGTTTTTGTTTATATCCTGGCTCCCTCTCATTGCAAAATATTTCATTTCACAGGAATAATTTTAGGGCCCGGAAGCCGAATGCTGTTTATTGAAAGAATAAAAGAGGAGGATGAAGGACTTTACCAGTGTATAGCCACCAACTTGAAAGGGTCCGTGGAGAGTGCGGCGTATGTCACGGTACAAGGTAAAGCACCACACTAAATGGGAAGAGCAAGCCTTCCAGAGTGATGTTCTTAGGCTGGAAGGGCAGGGGAATGACCTGGGACTCATCTGGTGATCTCCGAAGAAATTTGAAGGAAGTCCTAGCAAGGGAAGCGTACCAGGTTGGAAAGGAAGCCCAGCAGGAAATGCTAACTCAGAGTGTGTTTACACTGACCTAAAAAGAAGAATTGCTTCAACCCAACAAAGATCAGGTCAGGGTAGAAGACAAATGTAAATTTAGTATCAGCAAAACAAACAAAAAACAGAGTACGTAACACTCTCCTACCCACACGTTCTCCCATTTCAGGTTAATTCCATAGAAAATAGAGGCCTGGGGTATTCTCATATGTTTATTTTCAGTGTAAAGTGAACTGCCAAACCAGACTGGAAGATTTTAGCCTAGCAATAGTAACATGTGCAAAGGTATTACAAAGCAGTTACTGATTTAGTTATTTCTGTAGCCATTAGTTGAGTTATCTTGCTATTCATTTAAATGTGCAGCATTGTTCTGCCTTCTGAAAATCTTGACTCATGCCTGTGGCAGTGATTTCTATAAATTAATTTTACGTTGAATAAAAATAAAGTTTATTAAGTGACCTTTCAGTTTCATTGAGTACCCTTTTGGCTCATGAATTATGAGATTAGAGAAGTAGGTTGACCTTCTCCATATAAGTCAGTGTTGTGCATGTATTAAATTTCACATAATCTGTTTTACGGACCTGGTGTTAAGTAAGTAGTCAGAGATGCATTTAGTTGCTCTTTATAGAACACATTTTGAATATCACCAGGCCTCTTAGGCAGAGATTATATGTTTGTGGATGCTCTCATATAATTGTTAGATGTGTCTGAATACTTCTCAGTATTGATTTTTGCCATGAGTGTGTTAGCGGTTTGAGTTAATGGTGATGATACAATGATGCTTTTGCTTTAAAAGGTCAGGGAAATGCACATGTGGCCTGGCCTAACTGGTAAAATTGAGTTAAAACCTATCTGCTTAAGAATAATTATAGAATCTTAGAATGGTCCGCATTGGAAGAATCCTTAAATATCCTCTAGCTCTGGCCTGGTCTAGTGGAAAGCAGGAACACCTCCACCAGACCAGGTTTCTTAAAGCCAACTCCAACCCATCCGCAAACACTTCCAGGAATGTCGCACCCAGAACTCCCTTGGGAAACCTATGCCAGGGCCTCATCATCCGCAGAGTAAAAAATTTCTTCCTAGTATCTAATCTACACCTGTCCTCTTTCAGTGTGTAACCGTTCTCCCTTGTCCTGTCACTCCACCCCCTGGAAGAAGTGACTCTCCAGCTCTCTATCAGACCTCTTTTTAGTAATGGAAGGCTGCCAAAAGGTCTCCCTGGAGCCTTCTCCACTCCAGGCTGAACAATTCCAGCTGTCTCAACCTGTCTTCGTGGGAGAGGTGCATCAGCCCTCTGGTCATCTTTGTGTGCCTCCTCTGGACTCGCTCCAAAAGATCCACATCATTCTTATGTTGGAGACCCCAGAGCTGGATGCAGCACTCCAGATCTCACAATAGCCTCACAATAGTAGACTAGAGTAGAGTAGAGTAGAGTAGAGTAGAGTAGGAGTGGCAGAATCACCTCTCTCTAAGTGCCATGATAAGACTAAGGTTTTTTCAGCTGCCGTAGCAGTTAAATGAACAACTTATGCCAGCTGCTTGCAGTCCAAATCTTCCCACTAATTCATAGCCCTGGACAATGTAATTCATTATTGTATTGATTTTTAACATAATTGAAGCTTGGCTGTTTGTTACAAGCATTCTGTCAGATGGATTCTAGGAAGTCATATATCCTAGTCCAGAGTAGAGGGAAGAGAGCAGCCAGGAAGGCTTCTCCTGTGGTTATGTGTCCTGAGGGACCACAAGCAATGTTCTTGCATGACTTCTGCAGGAGCAGGAGATGAAGACTACTACATTAAAATTTATGGCTTTGAGACTGGCTGATAAAAAGAGAGAGAGTTTGTCTTATCTACTACGATCAAGAAAAGTGCCTTTCCACTCTTTTACTACTACATGACGGGATGTCACTAGAGGTTTTTTGGCTCATTACCTACACTGGAGTGTCTGTTCCTCTCCCAGGAAATGGCAACCTCCCACCTCACCCCTGAGCCTGGATGGACAAGATCAGGGCTTGAACGTGGGGATTTCTCTAAGCTTTGCCATTTTCTAATCTTTCTGAGAAACACAGGCCCTGTGCTTGCTGCTGTGAGCAGCAAAGCCTTGCCTCTGTCCCAGGACTCTCGGAACAAGGCGCTGCAGATGAAAAGGGAGCAGAGCAGCGCCTCATGTCGATGGCTACGTTTAACAGGTTGGAAAAGCAGTTTGTGAATGAGTCAGGAAGGAAACTGTCTGCTCTTTTTATTTCCTCTGAAGAAACATTCCTATACTCACAGATAAAACAATGTGTTATTTTTGTGTCCGAGATGGATGAATGGAAGGTAGAATCAAAGGGCTGTTTTTAAATAAATGCAGGCTGTGTTTGGTTTGGAAGCAGGGCTTGCTGGGCTGTCTGTGGAGAAGAAGGGCCACGTCTGTGGGCATGTCAGAGTAATCTCTCTGCTTGCTCTTGGCTGAGGAACTGAAGAGGCAGCAAATCTGCAAGGACAGAAGAGAAACAGCAAATGGCTGCCAGAGCACTCAGCAGGTGGAGGGGACTATAATCCTAAAATCTTGGGAGAAATGCTGCCGGCCATGTGGGGAACACGGACTCTTGGGCAGATTTTTGCGGGGGGTCAACATGCTTGCAGAGTTGCCATGAAAGCCATTTCCTGCTTCCCCTGACGAGGACCCCTCCAGCCCCAGGGATTTTAGTTGCAGAGGTGCTGCTTTGAAGGAGATGTGTTGATAAAGGAAGGAGTGTCTTTTACAGCTCATTCTCACTGAAATATGGACCCATAACAAGCAAAGGAATATAGTAACGTGTTCTGTCTTAAAGCGGATGTTTGATAACTTACTGTGAATCCTGCTGATGGAAAGGAAAACATCCCATTTATTAAGTATTCACTGAACTATTCTGACATTATGAAAAAGGTGTTAGCTTTTAAAGTAACTTTTATTTAAATGACTTATTTTAAATAACTTTTCTTTCTTTCTATCTATCTACCTGCCTACCTACCTAACCTTTCTGACTGTATCTCAAAAAGTTGTTCTGCCTTTTGAGTCATGCTGAAGCCATCAGGACCTTCTCCATGAAGTTTAACTGGAATTCCCACAGCTAGTAAATTCACGTGTCTCTCTCTCTCCTGGAGCCCCTGCTCTGTTTTTACCTCGCCTAGCTTGAGAGAGAAACCACAGCCAGAAGGATTTTTTTCCTCAGGGCCTTAAAGATCCCAGAGGCTGCAAACTTTTTCCTTTAGAGAGAGCAGGCATCCGTTGATGGCAAAAGGAAAGAGTCTCTGCCCTGGGTGCGAGGGGAATCACGGCTTTATTCAGTCTGCGGTCCTGCCCCTGCAGGGTCCAAGCTCAGTCCAGTCCCCATCCCAAGAGCCCAGAGAGAGCCATCCACTTGCTCACCTTGCTTTTACCCAGGGAAGGGGCTAGAGGCAGGGACAAGCCACTACCCAATCAGGGACAAGGTGGGAGTGGAACAGAGTTGGGTTACATTCCAGTGAGGGCGGATGGGCGGGGAGAAGGAGCAGGGATAAACCTTGTGGTACATGGTGGTACAGAAGAAACCATTACAAACCCAATATGAAAATGAAATACAATATAAACCCAAATAATGCACAACAACAGTAAATGAAGATCAGCCTGGGCTATGACTTCAATTTGCTAGTTTAAAGGCAGACATCAGGGGACACTAAGACTCCTGTTACCTCCGAAGTCCAATAAGAGTGTTGGAATGGAGCCCTGGTGGTCGGTGGTTCAACCTCAGTTCAAACAAGGGTCATCACCAGTGGTGTGGCTAAGTTATGGCAGCCTCCAAGGATGGACTTTCCTCAGCATCTCTGAGCACTCATCCTAGTGCTGCAGTGCTGTGATTGTGAGATCACATGGATTGAGCAGGGTAGATCCCATTGGGGTAGCGGTGAGGGATGCTTTAGGTGCAGCAGATTAGCGTTGTTGCCCCAGGCATGGCTTTTTCCCTGGTTGACACCTGAGCCACACTGCAGTGTTTAGGTGTTTAGAGCTGAAATCCTGATGATAAAGCCCATACCAGCCAAAGGCTTGAGCTTGTAGCTGGAGGGATCAATAGATTAATCCAGGCTCTCATCCAGGCATGCTTGCATGGTTCTGGTGGCTTCTGTTGCTACTGAAAGAGAGAAGCTGCTGCTGGTGGTACCTCTTCACTCGCCCCCTCGTCACCCCTCTGCAGTCCTGGAGACATGGGGTGGTGCAGGGGGGCCTTTGGAGGGGCTCTGGAGGAGAAAGGGGGCTGCTGCTTGGGGCAGAGTCAGGCAGACGGGACGGAGCTGCGCACGGGGAAAAGTCTTTGTGTAATGAGGTGTCTGGTGAGTAAAGGTCTGGGACAAGGCTCTAAGGGAATGCTTGAAATCTTTGGCTACCAGGCAGAGAGAAGGATTTAGTACTGCTTACAGCCTCACCAAACTCTGCTAATCCTCAGGGCTCTTCTGAGTGTTTCTGCATGTTCTGCCTCAAATAAAACCTTTTTCTACCCAGCTGAGAGAGACTCAGAGAGCTCTGACTTCAAGGCTTTCAGCAAGACTAGGGCTCTGGCATTTGATAACCCAGCCCAGCTGGAGAAATGCTTTCTGGTTGCTTACGTTTGCTCAAACGTTTCAAAGACAGCACCTTCGCATCTCTTTGCTGACTCCTGGGCAGCTACTGTAGTGGTTAGAGGGTCACCGTCTTCCACTCCAGACCTGACTGTACCTTGTAGGTGTTCTGTGTCCTGCCATATGAAGCTTTGGCAACCAATGAACCTTCAGCCCCTCCAGGTTTTGCTGAATAAATATCAGAAACTATTACCTGCCATCTGCAGGAGTGCTGCTCAGAAGCAAGAGGAGACATAAAAAGAAATGCTGACGCCAAAGAATAGGCAAGCTGCATTAGGCTGTATTATTTATGCTATCATTATGTTCCATACCAAAATCAAGTACTTAAAAAAATACTTGTGAACAAAGAACTCTCTTGGTATTTCTGAAGACTGTTGTATCTCCATTCGTAGCTGCAGCCATGTTTTTCCTCAATGAGCTTTATTCTCAAAGATCCAGAATGGACATGCCAGGGAAATCTTAGATATGGGGCATGAATACAAATCTGATTATCATTTTTAGGGAGGGAAGACATTATGCTAATTAATCAACACATCCTCTGAACAAAGCTTTGTAGCCTTTGCCTAAAACCAGGCAGCACATCCCTCTGGATTACCCAGTAAATCCACCAGTGAGACACAACAATACCTTTTCCATTTTTCAGGAGTAACACCAAGCTGCCAAACTCTGAAACTCTGCAAGTGCAGTTGACAAAACTACTGTGAAATCATGTTCACTCCTCCTTGTTCTCTCATTTACCCTGTCTAGAGTGTATATCAGAATAAGAGGCAGGATATGATGGTTCTTTTTGCATTTTCTACCAATCAGATGGAAAACATATTGTGGGAAATGTGGGATTTTGATGTGATCACAGGATTTGCAAAACAAAACGCTCTGAAACTATTTTACAAACCCCTAAATAGCAGTCTGAAGTGAGTTTTATTTTGGCCTTCTTAAAAATCTGTCAGTGGGCTCTAATACTTTCCAGATTTCTAATGTTCATTTTTTCTTGCTGCTTCATTTTCAGTTGTTGTCGCTTTTGTTTTTCCTTTTCTGTGTTTAATCAGTTCCCTGGTTTCTAGAGCTCTCCCAGCTCCCTGCTGTCTGGGTTCTGGGGGGTGCTGCTGGCGAAGGAGGGGGTCCTGTGCTCCCTCAGGGCGCCTGGCCATGTGCTGCTGGTGTGACTGGCAGGAGGCCTGAGGGCACAGAGCCTGCCAGGGGAGCAGTGGGTTGGAGGGAAGCTGGTCCATATGCCCTGGGTTTCTGCCCAGTGGAAAGGAGGCTCGAGACCCCGGTACTATGCTTTCTATGAGCTGAGCCCCCGGGTGACAGATCAGATCCATCCAAGCCATGGGAAGAGGAGCTCATGGACTCCTGCTGGCAGCACCATGAGACTCCAAGGGAATCCCCAGGTCACCCCCAGTGATAGTTTTGGTGAGGGCTGCAGGGTTCACAGCATGTTTGGGATGGAGGGGCGGGCTGCAGGGCTCATCCATCAGCAGGGAAGAGCTCTCTGAGAAGTAGATAGGGAAAGATGTCAGGTGACAGCAAACCCCAAGCAGCAGCACTGCAACGTGCCCTGGGTCCCACCTGGAGTCACTGGTGCCTCCACCAGCACAAGTTCTCCCAGGGGTTTCTCCTGCACCTCAGCAGCAGCTCCCACACCACTATGGGAAAGGCCCAGCAGAGCCATCCCCTCCGTGCAGCCTTGTCCTCTCCTGAGGCTGCAGGAGACCTTTCTTTTTTGGCTCTGTGAGCCAGTCCAAACGGAGATTAATACCCCATTGAAAAGAGCTGGTCCTTCCTGGTATTTTATTTTAATGGCAAAAAAACACATGAAGTGCCCTTGGTTTGCAGGTCATTTTATAATACGTTTCCCATTTGATTTTCCCAGGCATATCAGAGAGGTCAAACCTGGAGCTGATAACTCTGACCTGTACCTGTGTGGCTGCGACACTGTTCTGGCTCCTGTTGACCCTCTTCATTCGCAAGCTGAAGAGGGTAAGAACAGACAGGGATCTCCCTGTGGCACCTGCCTCTGCTTGGCAGCCCTTTGCTCGTGTCAGAAAATTTTTCCCAGGCTTTTGGGATTGCCAAGTCTACCAAAGAAAAATTCTGTTTCACTTTTACAGCACCAAGTCTGCCAGAGTTCAAGGAGTGTTTGGATTTGGACAACACTCTCAGGCACATGGCATGACTCTTGGGGCTGTCCTGTGCAAGGCCATGAACTTTGGCCTCTCTGATGATCCTTGTGGGTCCCTTCCAACTCAGATTATCCTATGATTCTATGATTCTTTGATACTGCTCACTCTTGATCCTGGTGCAACAACCAGGCTGCTGGTGGATGCTGGAAAACTGTGAGTTTCGAGGCTGAGTATGAGTAAGTCAGAAAGAAAAGCTCTGGTGGGGACAAGGCTCTGGGGCTCACAAGAATTTGGGTGCCTGACTCACACCAAAGGCATCTTCATTCCCTTATAAAAACTGTGGGGGTTTGGCATCCCAATGTCTTTGAAGATCTGAGTGAGTGGGAATGACAGATCTTCACAGAATGTGCTGGGGTCTGGTTCACACAGTGTCTGGTATAATTACATCAGTTCCAAAGTGATATTTTGCTGAAGGAGTTTTGATGGTGCAGCTTCTAGAACATGTACCAACATGATAAATTTAACTGCCCCTGCAGCTGACCCTCCTTCTTGTCCAGGGCTGACTGTGATGGGTTAAGACTCCTTTTTGCTGACAGCACCCTGTGTCTGCAGGCTAAACCACGGCAGCTTTCCCAAGCAGAAAATACAACTCCTCAGCCGTGCAGGAAGATCCCAGTGTAACCCGTAGGAGCAGAGGGATTTGGGGGAAGGTGCTGGGGCACTGCCAGGCCTGAGCTGAGACATGGCTGTGTGCCCCCCTCTCCTCACTCCCACACCACCCCAGGCCTGGGGCAGCACAGCGCAGCAGCACGGGGATGTGCTCACAGCTGGGCATGTCCCAGGTGGCTGAGGGATGGTGGCTGAAGGTCCACTGCAGCCTGGCAGACCATTCTATCTCAACCTGCATTAAGACCTGCCAGTATCTTAGGCTGGGTGCTAAGAAGTTCTATGGACTGGTGGGAAAGCAGCGCTAGAGCTCCAAATCAGGGTGGCACGGCAGCAGTCACTCTGCCTGCACTCCTACCGCTGCGAGCTTTAGGGAGGGGAAATGCGTGGGAGTTTGGGGGAAAGGAAAGCAGAGGTCAGCTGAAGCTGTGGAGAAACTTCATAGCTGTAAGAGAAATTACAAGGCAAGAGGGACCAGTACTGAATGCTCAACAGAAATGATGAAGCAAGTTATAATGTGACTGCGAATCTTGGGAAAAAGTAAGCTTTAAATGTAGCAAGGGGTTGCAGATCTTTTTTTTTTTTTTTTTTTTTTTTTTTTTTAATGAGACCAAAACTTTTAAGTTGTTAAAAGATAGTAAAAATATCATCATCAGTGTAGAACAAGGGACTTTAACTAAATGACATGTCAAGGCAACTTTCCAGATGAGCCTTTCCCTCTAGTGTTAGTCTATATTTATGGTCTTCACTGTGTTTCACTTATAAACCCTTACTCTCAAAGATTTACATCTGGAATTAGCTCTGAATTAAATTTTAGATACAAATTATGTTGCCACAACAGAGAAAAAAAGATGCTCTCCAAGAGCATTTTCTTAAATCCTCTCTGTAATGCACACAGGGACATAATATAGCCTAAACAATTTTTCATCATTGAAAACGTTGCTTCAAATGTCTTTTGTGCCAAAAATTTGATATTGAATGCATTTGAAGAAAGAACTGTGAGAAACTTTCTCTGAACTTTCCTCTCCCTTGTTGATGTTTCTGGGATGGGTCCACTTAAAACCTCTTTTAATGCGATGGGAAGGAGCACTCTGGTACACACATCTCTATCTAGAAATGCCCTTTCTGGGGCACCACACAAGTTTCTGCTCCTTCTCATATCCCACTTACCCACGTCCTTTCCAGACTCAGTGGATGTTTTGGAGCCAGGCTTTTAGCCTCCTTCTTCCCAAGCATCAGCGTATCCTTCTTTGGACAAAATTTATGGATTTGGGGAGGATGAAACACAACTAGAACAGCAGTTGCTAATTACTGTTATTTTAGTCTAGTTGTGTTTGTAATCAAGGCATGCAAGCTAGGAATACCCTTTTCAAAAAACATGCCCGGAAATGCAGGCATTATGGACATATTTCCAAGCTGTAGGGGAGGAAAGTTGAAAGTATTAGGAGATAGATAAAGGAAATAATAGAAAAGAGAATATGTGGTTATATCTGTATGTTTGTGGTACCTGTATATCTTTATCCATGCGCTAATTCCACAAGTTTAGGAAAAGCAACTCATTCAGGTTCAGTTTTGCAGATTTCCCAAAAATTCCAGCTAGTAGCCAGGAAATTATGGCAAACACTAGACCTTTTCTATAGAAAGATAAGTACCCCTGTGTCAAGAAAAGTCCAGTGGACAAGAATGGCAATCTTGATGCTCTTTGAAGGAACATGTATTTCAAAATGGATGAACTGCAGGAAACTTTCAGATCAGATTCATCTTTCATTATATTTCTCAAGTGACATGGATAATCCATTTGCTCAGAAGAAACTAAACTGGCAAATTAATTTGTAATTTTATGTTTTAAATTATGTGTTGGAGTCCAGCTATTTATAAATTCCTCCAGACTCAAATGGTTTGAGAAAATTTTTCAGAAATTATACCAAAGAAATGAAAAAATCCTAAAAATTTGTCAGCAGTTTGTGAAGTGTATAATGTCCAGTGAACTGACGACTTGTCTTGCACAATTTCTAACCACATAAGACCTATCTTTGCAGGATATATGGAACAAATAAACACTGGCAGTAGAACTCCATCTGTTGCATGTGGCCACTTCTTGCTTTGCACAATCATGAAGGAAAGTTATTTTTATCAGCAATGTTTAGTCACTTGCTGAAAGTATTGCTCCTGACTGTGCAGACAGCCTGTGTCATAACACCATATGTTAATAGAGACCCACACGGATTCCATTGAAGAAACTGGTATGTCACATGGGAAGAAAGCTAGAGGAAGGAGTTTCTTTTATACAAAAACTCTTGCAGTATATAGAAAAGACAAAGGGAGCTTAACCAAACCATCCCTTGTGCAGTGAAACACCCAGCCTTGTGAAAAGAATGAACTTGGAGCCCTTGATCCAAACAAGATGACGCTGACAGGTACCCTAATCCATTTTTTCATTTTGCAATGTCTTTGTTTTCTAGCCTCGTTCCTCTGAAATGAAGACCAACCATTACCTGTCAATCATAATGGATCCTGATGAAGTCCCCTTAGATGAGCAATGTGAGCGTCTACCTTATGATGCCAGCAAGTGGGAAATTGCAAGAGAAAGGCTAAAACTAGGTAATATGGGAATAGTTCATATAGAGTTTGGGCTGATTGAGTAAGATGTAAGTATGGGTAAAGAGGAGCTGGATGTGTTCTAGGCGTTCGGCACAATGTACTGCCAGGTTTGTTGTGACCTGTTCCTCACTGAGAGCACTGATCTGTGATGAATTACAGCCTTTGGGACTGACTGACCATGTCTGCTTGATTTTTCACATGCATATTTGGACTCCATGTAGAAAAATGAAAATAGAACCATGAGATAATTTAGGTTGGAAAAGATCCTTAAGATGATGCCCAAGTGTGGATAATCTACCTGTTCATTCCAGGAAAAAGCTATGGGAGACAGTGACAAAGGTTTTACTAGGGTCCAGGTAGACAACAGCCACAGCCTTTCCCTCATCTATTAAGTTGGCCAGAGAAGGAGAATATAGACAAGAATAATGCATTCTATATTTTGGAAACTGATTTACTAAAAACATGACACAAAAAGAGCAACCAAAGAATTCCAAATCAGACTGCCAACTTCGATGTTTCTCTCTCTACACTCAGGAGCCTGAGCTTTGGCATTTACTGTAATTTTCATGATTCACTATTACAATGATGAAGGGTCTGGAGGGGAAGATGTAAGAGAAGCAGCTGAGGTCACTTGGTCTGTTCAGCCTGATGAAGAGGAGTAGAGAGGAGATCTCATTGCAGCTACAGATTCCTCATGAGGGGAGGAGGAGCAGCAGGCACTGATCTCTTCTCTACGGTGACCAGTGAGAGGGCATGAGGGAATGGCCTGAACCTGGGTCAGGGGAGGTTTAGGTTGGACATTAGGAAAAAGTTCTTCACCCAGGGGGTGGTTGGGGATTGGAACAGCACCCCAGTGACATGGTCACAGCACCAAGCCTGCCAGAGTTCAAGAAGCATCCAGACAACATTCACAGGCACATGGCATGCTGCTTGGAATTGTGCTGTCCAGGGCCAGGATGATGCACTAGGATGATCCTTGTGGGTCCCTTCTAACTCAGGATATTCTACGGTTTTCTTCCCTTTCTTCAGCCTGGAAACTAGGAAAAAACCTGTGCAGAAATGGGTCCTCATAATCCATCCATTTCCTGTTTGTCCCTCTCCTTCTTTTTCCAGCACAATCTCCTTGTTTTCCCACTGTGCTGCAGTTTTATAAATATTGTGTTACTGCACCATAAAGTGCAAGAATGTGACATGTAAGTCCACGCATAAATAAATGGATATCCTTGAAAACTTTAAGCCTACAGCCAGCTCCCCTATAGATGTCCCAGGAAAAGGCATGCGTTTGGGATCATTCCTTATTAAGCCTTAGCGTGGGGCTGATGAGAAGAGAAGGGGGGAAGGGACCTTATTTTGAAGTTGACGAATCCCTCCAGAAACCACACGGATTTTAGCAAGAAGGTCAACGTTAAAATGTCAGCGATAAGCTCAGCCTCGTTGCTATAGTGCTGTTTGTTCTTTCAGGCATGCATTACATTTGTCCTACAGCAAGGTCTAGAAAATCCTTGCAGTTTAGTTAGGGGCTGTAACAGATTCCTCCTGTCTCCTGGGCATCAGGGACAGAGCTTGGTTAACACGTGCAAAATTAGGATCACACTTAATTTGCCTGCCAGGAGACACAAGGTGGCCAGATGTGGATAAGCACAGCTGAAATACATTGCTCTCAATTTATAATTGTCACACATAATTCTGGGAATGCTGGAACCTTGTGCTGGAGTGACTTCAATCTTCAGAAAATTTTCTTACAACAATGGACCAAGAGCCTGATGTGCAGACAATGTGACCACTGGGAAAGAAACAAACAGAAATGGAATGTAAACACCAAGGAAAAACCCATGCCTTGCAGGGTTAGTGTTTGGAGTCCAGAGGTGACGAACGATGACCAGAGAATGAATTAAAAGTGGAAGAACTGGTGTAAACAAATAAAGAATGCTGACAATGAATGAGAACCAGATTTGAAGAAGTTGTGTATGTCCAGTATGTGAGATTAGCTCAGTGCAAGCCCTGCCTACATGGCAGTTGGCTCAGTCTTTGAGTAACCTTGGCAGTCTCTGAGGATCACTGTCTCACAAACACAAAATGTGCTTCTATGGTTTTTAAAAATATTTTTTACTTAGAAATGAAACCCTTTCCAGCATTTGATGTGGCTGTTTTAATCTTTCCACCTACTTATCCTCAAGGACACGTATTTATTATAACTTTTGCAAAGAAGTCTCTCCTTTCAGCCCACATCTCTTTTGCTGTGTGTTCCTCCAACATGCATACACACAGCCCACGGCTGTGATGCAATGCTTATATAACAGGACTCTCCCTTCATCTGTAACGGGTATTTATATGAAATCTCCAGACACTGCAGGAAATTTCATATGGGCATCACTGAAGTCAGGGTAATTAACATTCAGCATAGATTAGTCTCACTGAGAGTAAAATGTCATCTTTTCATTAGGCAGAGAAATGCTGGTGCTATAAATCACTGTCAGCGTGGTCCCTGACAACACACCATGTCAGCTGATCTACCATGTGCTTCTCCCCTTACTCTTGGGCTCGACCTTCCCAACCTGGAGAGGTGACAGAGTGGGATGCAGGACCCGGGGCAGTGTGGCTGGGCTCCAGCAGTGTCACACACGCTGGTGGCAGCCGCCTTCCTGAGCCCCGCTCCCTCCTGTGCGCTGCCAGCCCACGGCGCCGGCACCAAGCACTTCCCACAGCTGTCCTATGTAACACGGGGGAAATGTTGTATAGGAAACACCCATCTGGGGACAACCCAGATGACTCCAACAGTGGCAAAGAACCCCAGACATGAACACACCTTTGAGCCTGTGCCTTCCCACAGACATGGGGAAGCAAAAGGCAAGTGCTTTTTGCTGATGCTCCAGGTCCAGCAACTGACATGCTTGAAGAACCCTGCTAAAATGGGACTGAAATTAAAAACTCCTGATCCGAAACTCCTTGACTGAGGTGTACGTTCACTTTAATGGGTTCTGAGCGGCCCAGTAAACCCAAGTCAAGTGTGGAAAACTTAAGTGGAGCACTTTGCTTCATTGGTCTGGATCTAATGCCGCAACATTACATACCTGAGCATTACCCCAAACACATCCAGTGCAGCTGCTCAAAGGCTACGACAAACTGACTGCTCAGACAGTCAGGCAACTTAATATTTCTCTGTTTAATAATTTTGTACTTACTTTGTATGTCAGCAGAAGTAACTCCTGCAAGAACAGCCATAGCCACAAGTGCATACTAAACTGTGGAGTTTTGAGCTACGTGCTGACAAGTTAAAGCGGCCCTCTCTTTTGCTACCCTTCAGCATGGTACAAACAATAGCAGAGCAGCAAAGAGGAGTGTTATTACAGTTTCCCATTGAATCACACTGCTGTTTAGAGAAGGAAATGCTGTCTCCAGTGCTCATTCTCCTTTCTGAAATGTTAGCAGCTTTGTGCAGCTTTATGAGCCAGTGTGTTTTCCAAGTGGTGACTAAGTAGGTTATCACAATGTGGGAAGTGAATTAACAGTGATGGGAACAGATTAAAGCTAGGGATTAGACAAAGGTATGATGGGTTTTCTAGGACCTCAAACTGCAAGTTCTTTACGTAGAAATCATGTAGTCAAAACATTAAGGACTAAAAACATCAATTCACTAATAAAACTAAGACCTGACTCTTAATGACGCTTTCCTCATACATCTGCTGAATGAAGAATCCATATGCAGTAACTGAAAAAGGTGACAGTAGGCTTTTACTCACTCTATTTCTCTATCAAACTAATCCCTTCACAAACCAAGGTCAGTGTGTTGATGCTTTTCAGTCATGTAGATCAAGTTCTTCATTGTTCTTATTTTATGTAAAAAAATGACAACACTTTTGCACATCTAGTGTGGAAATAATTTTCTGGGGTTTTTCTGGCTTAGCATATTCCGCTTTATGCTTCCATTGTTTTAATAATATATGGTATTTGCTTCTACTGACAGACATACTAAGAATTGCAGTTTAGATACAATATACACATATAAAAGGCAGAATTGATTTAAATTAGTACAGACAGCAGCTCTTTTTCTCTGCTTGCAAGTATCTGAGTGAAAGATGACTCTCACTCAGACACCAACAAGACCGATGTCCAAGTGAGAGTCAAACAGGTGTTCATCATAGGAACAGGAAATTGTCCTGTGGAGATGGTCACGTCACATGTGCATATCTGAGAAATAAATATATGGCACATGTTACCCTTAGCTTTTATATGAAAAGCTGACTGTTATTTTCCACTGTTCTCTACACCGCAGATTCTGCTGCCATACTCTTTTTAGCCCCTTTGGTACCTGAGTTCTGCAGAAGGTGAAGCACTAAAGCAATCTGAAAATAGTTACTTGGAAACAGAACTTATTGCTAGCTGATATGTTGAAAAGATCACCCTGACCAAGCCCTGACAGCCTCTGCAGCCGGGCAGAGGCAGCCAGACCTGTGACCACATTGTCAAAGAGGGTCGGTGTTATTGAGGACATAACTGGCAGCACCACAGGCTGCTGCACGGCACAGTGTGCTCAGGGAAGAGAGGAGCAAATTCTTTCTCTGGCAGAGCTAGACTGAAAAAAATCAAGTTTGAAGCCAGCGTACCTCCAGTGAATGGTTGCATTCGTCTGGTGACATTTTCACTCCTATCACTTGCTCCCTCTGATGACTCTGTCTTCTAATTCGACTGCTTACTTTAAAAAAAACCCAACAGACCAAAAAACCTAAACCAGCTGTATGTTGGAAATACACCTGTGGGATTCATTGGAAAGTACATTTTTCAGTTCATTATCTATGAAGCCATTTGCTGACAGGATTCCTTTTTTTACCAGATGTATCTCTCCACTTTTTCTCTACAGGAAAGGCTCTTGGACACGGAGCTTTTGGAAAGGTGGTACAAGCATCTGCCTTTGGAATTAGGAAATCACCAACATGCAGAATTGTTGCTGTGAAAATGCTGAAAGGTATCTTGCTGCAAAGCTGCATTGGAAAAAGTGGCGCCTTATATAGTGGTGCATTTTTTTATACAGTTCTGCCAAAAGGAAAAGCTTTCCACAATAACTTCTTGAAGCCACCAAAATGTGCACAAATCAAGTTTCAGGTCCACCACAAATGAAATGGCAGAACTATGAAATAAAAAATTGCATTCTCAGTAAAAAGTCATACCACTATGCTAGACTGACCCTATACCAAATGCTGTAAATGAAATTTAGCTGAAGTAAAAGGTATCCACCTTGATGTGAAGACACTTGGATAGAGGCTTTCATATTCTCCTTGGCCATTCATTCCAAGGAATGATCACCTTACAGTTAAAATAAGATGCCTTATGTCTCATTTGCATGCACCTGACTTTTGCATCTCATTCTAACCTTCTCCATTAGATTTTATAATGATTTTTCTTCATGAAGGCCCTTTTATTAAGCTGAACACATTGGGCAGTTTAACTCTTGGTGGTGTTGTGCAGGTGTTTCCCCTCTGAACCGGCTGCAGGCTCATCACACGGTGTTTAGGATGCTGACAGCCAGGTTGTGCAATGGATTTGCCAGCACTGTTCACACACCAGTGCTCATCTGAAAGTAAAATCATCACCCAGCTATTCACTGCCACCTTTCTCATTGGAGCAGAAAGGACAAAAGCCCCTCATTAATTTGAAGAGGGTGTTTGGGACATTAGCAAGCAGGATGATATTCAGTCATAGCCTGCAGCAGCTGTGATTGAATTTCCTAACCCAGAGACCTGGTGGCATCCCTCTTATGGATTTAACTTCCCTTTCTTTATGTGCGTAAGGATCATAGAAGGCCTTTTTTTTTTTTTTTTTTTTGCATTGCCCCAGGAGTTCATGCTGCACTGCTTATCTGTCTTAATCCTTTTGGTGTTGTTTCTCTGCCAGGACACATCCCCTGTTCTGCCAGTATGGCTTGGAACCCCGATGCTCTCTGTTGACTCTGTTCAGGAATAGTTTGAATGAACCTGTCTCAGCCAGGGGCTCCCAGCTTCACGTGTGCTTACTTACCATTTATCAGGAGTTGTCCCCATGTAAATTCCAGCCCTTGGAGTGGACTGCTGGGTTCAGGGTTTCTTAATGTACATCAGCAGGCTGTTTGTGCCAGCCAGCTCCACCAAGGAGCAGTGGGTGCTTCTGGAACAGATGGGAGCAGACAGCAGCTGCAGGAAGTCTTCCTGGTGGGATTCACGTGTGCATGTGCAGAGTAGATGCTTGTATCCGAGTTGGTCACTCAAATGCCCTTCATTGGCAGTGGTGAGGGACAACAGTTCATCCCATCCTAGGGCAGATTCCTGCATATGGGGAGCTGAGTCTTTGTTCAGCACTGCTGACAATGAAGGGAGCCAGAGATCCTCTGTAGGTATCTTTAGTATCTCACCTAAAGCATGGGGTGATCTGCCTCATTCCTTGTGTTCTCACTAGAATACCCAGGACCACTGCAGTCATTCATAGGCCTTATCCTCACAGAATTCCCGTGTGGTGGGGGGGAAGTGTCACCACCCACACAAGCAAATAGGGGATCACCAAGTGGAAGACAAGTTTTGTCTGGGACATGAAGAAAAACTGTTTCCATTCAGATGTTGAAAATAAGCCCATTAAGACCTAGCTTGTGGTGTTGTTTATTTTTTTTTTTTTTCCCTCAGGACTGTTCTTCTCTTGGTATCACTAAACTGAAAACTCCTTTTGAGCCTATGCAAAGCAATATGGGGGTTTTTTTTTCTTGTTTTCTTAACAAAATCAAATTCTGCAGGAAAAAAAAAATTGCTCAGGGGGAATGAAAAGTTTCACTCAACACTAAATAGAATGCTTTGGATTTATTTGAGGGACTTCTTATGTCATTCTTATTATTATTGACCATGACTGGTAAGGGTGAGATGCAGTCACTTCACTTTAACCAATTAATATTTACTTCCCTGGTCTATCTCCTGGCTTCCTACATAATGAACAGAACCAGGCAGGCAACCCCCAGGGGCAGTTCATCCTTCCCTTATACAGATGACTAAACGTGATGGCTGCACCAGCTTCTGGAAATACTTTGCTCTTGCCACTGACCCCTTAAGATGCTGATTAGCTCAGGCTAGAAGATAACCCTTAGATCGCTGAAGTCAGGTCAGACGAAACCCGTTCTAGATAGAGTTAATTATGATCTTGAAATCCCTTTTTATTTGTTCTTTCAAATTTTTGGCTGAAACAGCAGAACTATTCATGTAAGAAAAAAAAAATCTCTCCGTTCTAAATATAAGAGGGTCTACTGGGAGGAAGCTGAGTGCCTGACTGTTTTTATGGGTTTAATTGCAACCAAGAGGATGCTGAGCAGGGAGGAATAGAGAGAGAACATCAATACAAGAAGTACATCCACTAATGGAGATTATGTCAATGGAAAGTAACAAGAAGTGGTAAAGCTCAGCAGGACCAGCACTTCGCCTTTTCACGTTGATTTTTTATTTTGCATTTACAGAAGGGGCCACAGCAAGTGAGTACAAAGCACTGATGACTGAGCTGAAAATCCTAATCCACATTGGTCATCATCTCAACATTGTGAATTTGTTGGGAGCTTGCACAAAAAATGGAGGTAAAAAAGTCTGCACTGCTCTGAAAATGAGTTTGGATTATCTCCCAAGAACAGACAGTGACCCATGGGGTTTTTTTCATCCAGAGGTCAAGTTAGTAACTTTTATATTCGAGCTCATCCTGTAGTTGGTGAAAAAAAAAGAGGAAAAGAAAAAGAGATTTTTAGTCCCTTAATGAAGTGATTAAACATTTCTTCTCTTTAAACTCTCTTTTAGTATTAATATATGAGGTGTGAACTTAGGAACATGCCACTTGCTCTCCTTTATCTCACTCCCTTCACTGCTCAAGCTCAAGGTAAACATGATCTGGAAAGGCTGGGAACAAGGGATATCAGCCGCTGGCCCTGAACTATGAATCACAATGCAGCTGTTGTAAAATCCTTCATGATATTACACTAAGAAAATCAAAAGACCAGTATGGGAGATTGTTTGTTTTAGATATGTCACCTATTTTAGTTCAACAAGTGTGTGTGGGCTGTGGGACTCCAGTCTGAGCTGCCCGAAGAGGAAACAGAGTGTCCCTCAGGACCCAGAGTCAAGACCCAGCTTTCAAAAATTAGGCCCTGCCCTAATTTCCAGAAGCAGTATTGTTTTGATAATGTCCAGTGTCCTTCAAGCAGCCTTCTAGTTCTTTGGATAAGCTGCCAGTTATTCTGGACTCAATACAGGCATGAAAGAGTCTCTCTCAGAAATTATGCCACCTTTTATTGCTTTATGCTGCTCAAAATGCTTTTTTTTTTTTTTTTTTTTTTTTTTTTTTTTTTTTTTTTTTAATTTATTTAATTGCCCAGGGCCTCTGATGGTGATTGTTGAATACTGCAAGTATGGGAATTTATCAAACTATCTGAAGAGCAAAAGGAATCTTTTCTGCCCTAACAAGGTGAGGAGGCCAATGGTCCTGGCAGGGTTCATCTCACCTGATGCAAGTGTTGGTAATTGTAGGCGTCAGCTCTGAGCTGCTCTCCTCAGACTCTCGTCTACCAAAGGAGAGAAATGACTTCTGGGTGAAGTTCACCTGACCTGTATTAATATCTGGTGTGGGATGTGTTGTGCCAAGAAAGGATTCACCTCTCTCTCCTGGACTGTGCAAGGAGACTGCAGTGACTCATTTGGCTGGAGCCATCTACATGCAGTGAGGGGAAGGGAATCCTATCCAAAGTGTCCCCACGCGCTCTTGCCCTGCTTCTGATGAACCCACTCCTGGTGAGCTTGAGGTCAGCAAAGCCAAAGGAAGTGGTTTTGCCCACTTATTTCAGTACTGCTGGGAGCACAAACAAGATAATATCAATTAAATCTCATGTCCCAAGACACTTGAATATTCAGAGATTTACAAGTAATCATATTATTATGTGAGAAGAGCTATCAAGAGGAAAAGAGATTAGAGTCGTGTCCTCACATCCCACAGCCCTCTGAACCAAATTCATTATACGTTTCTTACTACAAACTTATATCCAAACGTCCCAGAAAATTCAAATTGTTCCAGAAAAAATCCTCCAAAGGACCCAGGGCTCTGACACGAGACTTAGGAGCCTGGATAGAGAACAGCAGGTCTCAAAACCTCTGCTCAGCTGCGCCAAAAGCTCGGCAGCATCTCAGGGATTTTTTTCGGGAGGGCTCTGTGGGAGACCTCACTCAAGAGGACGTCCCCCTCTAAGAGGCCTTTGCTGAGCGTCTGTTCCCAAGGCTGTCCATGGCTTACTCCACATGAGACACAGCAACTGGCTCCTCCTACACGCGGTCGTTGGAGTCGGATGCTCAGCAGGGAGTGTGGCAGGGCAGGGTCCATGCTGAGCAGAGCCATTCCCACACCCCGTCCCACACCCGTGCTCTGGCACCCTTGGGAAGGTTGCCCAGGCAGGAAGGAGGTGGAAGTTTGGCTCTGCACCAGCATGCGCAGGGAACAGAGATGGTTGCAGAACAAGAGGAAAAGTAAGAGGGGGCAAAGAGCACGGCCAGGCAGCCAGGCTTCTCTACAGGTAGCAGTGAGAGAGCTTTTTCCAGTGCTGCGTGTGTTCCATTAAACCATGACGTGAGTGGCCGTAAGAAGAAAGTGCTGGATAAAGACATTGAAGAGAGGCAGTCACTTCCAACAGCAGCTCTGTTTCAAACACCAAGTGCCCTTGCTCCTCAAGGAAAGGGCTTACAGGCCCACACCAAATCATGTGCAGGGACAGAGACTGATGTCCTAAGCAGATTGGGACCAAAAGCTGATGTTTGAGAGGTCTGGGATTCAGCCATTGTGGGCACAAACTTCCCAACCTGTTTCTTTGTGCTCCTTCTGTCTGCTGGAGAGAAATGGGCCCTCTCAGATGTCTCATTCCAGGCTAAGATGAGCCACAGCCCAGCAAACAGGTCCATCCATACCCCTGCAAATCCTCACTGGGCAGAGGTAGCCCACTGCCCTGGTTACCCCAAAATCATGTGCTGGTGTTCCCAAGCCACCAAATTTCTGTCCTCTGGGTATGATGACTTGGTGGAGCAGAGCTCTGGCACTGGCCCCTGCCTGCCACAGTGGCACTGGACGCCCCTGCCCCTGAGAGATGTGACCACCCACACCACAGACCACCAGCCCGGCAGAAAGGCAACAGCATTCTGACTTGGTTCCTCCCCACCCCCTCCACTGCTCTGATGTAACACCTCTTCTGTTTTCGTTTGGAGGACTCCTCTCTGCAGGGAGAGCCAACGAAAAAGGACATTGAGCCAGTGGAGAGCAAAAAACAAAGGCTGGCCAGTGTCACCAGCAGCGACAGCTTTGCGAGCTCTGGGTTCCAGGAAGATAAAAGCCTGAGTGATGTGGAGGAGGACGAGGAGGGTAGGTATTAATTCCTTCCTGTCCCTACATGGACTGTGATATTTTTACAACATACTGTGAATCCCTGAAATTTTTTTCCTCATTTATCACCCTAATAAACATCCGTGCGAGATGCTCAGAGGGTCATGTCCAGAGGGTAGAAGATTTAAAAAAAGATTATTTCCAGGGTTACTAAATCTGACAGGAAAATGTGTGATTGTTTCTTCTGACTGCTCCTTATCTTTGGGGAAAACACAGCAGTGTCCAAAGCACGGGGTGTAAAGCAAGCACTATTTTTATTTCCAATGACAGTATCTGACCTCCAAATATTCCTCCATGAAGACTGACTTTATGGGAATAATGGGGTCTGTACAAAAGGGGGAAAACAGCTGCCTGTGAGCTATCCTCGTAACAAACCCTGCTTTCCGCATCTGCAGACGCTGATGACCTGTACAGGTTGCCCCTCACTATGGAGGACCTGATGTCTTACAGCTTTCAGGTGGCCAGAGGCATGGAGTTCCTCTCCTCCAGAAAGGTGAGTTTTGCACTGAGGGTTTTTCACTGTAGAAGGACAGGATTCGGAGGTGAAATCATGTCTACATTGCGGTGACACCTTCCTTGGGAGAGGTCCCAAAGGAAGAGCTGTTTTCCTCTTAGCATTATAAATATAACTGTGTTTATCCAAGTATCCACAGTCCATAAACACAGGATCATGACTGAAGGCAGTGGGTCAAGCTCATTCATTTGGGGAAGATCTTTTGGGTGTGGCAGGTTTTTCCTTAATTTCAACATATATTAGGGAGCTCCAAATGATTCAGCTCTTTCCCCGCAAATGTCAACGGGCTTACAAATTTGTCACTTTCTGGACTTAGTAATTTTTTAAAAAATAATTACTGCTGTTTACAGTAACTTCATGTAAACTACAGGCAACTTCAAAAAATTATTATTATTATTATTATTAATAATAATAATAATAATAATAATAATTTAAAGGATATGGGAGACAGGAAATTTGTGGGCAGGAATAAGGAAATGCAGTTTGATTGTGAAACTGTTTTATTATAGTGCATTCATCGTGACCTGGCAGCCAGAAACATCCTTTTATCCGAGAACAATGTTGTGAAGATCTGTGATTTTGGCCTTGCAAGAGATATTTATAAGAATCCTGATTATGTGAGGAAAGGAGATGTAAGTCAAGATGCTGCTTATTTACCCAAATGTTTATAACATGTCAATTCAAACTGTCCACCAAAATGTCCTGTAGACATTCAAGTTTCCCGAATTTAAGAGCTCAAAAGCTGTCATGGTTTTTATGTGAAGATGAGCTGTCCAGATGTGTTGTGGGTCTGGGAAGCATTTCTATCCTCAAGCATAAAGCTCAGACATGTTAACTGCTTCACAGATTTGCCCTGTTAATACTAAGTTTTTTAGACATTTCTTGGCTGGCTCACCGTAACCCCCTCACCCCGTAAACTTCCTTCAAGGAAAACAGTGCCTCCAAAAGAAGTTGTGTAGCCCCCAGTGCTCCCACGCCAGGGCCAGGCTCTGCTGGTGGTGCCCCGAGCAGCAGAGCAGGATTTGCTCCTCCAGCACCTACTTGGTGTTTTTTCACCCCTGCTGCAGAGAGCAGGCAGTGAGTGCCCTGCCAGCCCCACTGCGAGGGGCTGGGCCAGCAAACGGTGCTTGCACCCACCCATGCCATGGGAATTTGGTGTGGGCATTAAAGCCATGCAGAGAGTCTCTTTCTGGAGGTCTCACCCACCTGCCAGCTATTGCCACATCTGTAAATAGCTTCCAGGATTTACAGCATTGCAAATCAGCTGGGGGATGTTCACATAGCTTTGGTACTGCTCAGGAGACCCTAATAAGTTGTGCTGAGGGGGCTTCGAGGGTTGCTGATGTGCTCCTGCAATTGTGGCTCTGAAAATTTCCCTGACAGTATCTCCAATATCACTGCAGAATGGTTGGTGCCCTGCCCTGTCTCTATGATGCTGGCAAGAGACCTCTGCTACTACACACTCCCACATCCCTGTAAAGAAAAGGCCTGGTCACAGGTTTCCAATGTCTGGTGTTTTGTGCCACATATTTCTTAAAAACAGCCTTTTACTCCAACAATTTGTTAAGTGTATGAATGAGTGTGGCTTTATCTTGACTGCCTGTAAGGAAATCCCACAGGTTCCTGCTTGAATGGTAATTATTTACATAACAATATATAGTTGATTCATCTATGATTAAAATCTTTCAGGCTTTGAAAATAATAGTCAGATTTGTCCTTTTTACTCCAGGCTCGACTTCCTCTCAAGTGGATGGCTCCCGAATCTATATTTGATAAAATCTACAATACAAAAAGCGACGTGTGGTCCTATGGGGTCTTGCTGTGGGAGATATTTTCCTTGGGTACGTTGACTCTGCACCCCAGGATTTTGATAGGAGTGGGCACTGCTGCTTGAGGAGAACATCCATTACCTTCAGTGATCTTTTGGCAGGTGTTTCAGAAAGACCTAAATCAGAGGCAGAGGGATTATCATGCCCCTGTGAACTAGAAATTTCGGTGCTTTTAAGAGCACCGAAAGCTCATGTGCCAATCTGAAAGCCTTAAAGGATAGCACAGCTGTCTGAGACCTTTACCACCGACTTTTGCCATGGGCAAAACCTAAGCTTCCCGCCTTTCCCTGTAGAAAGCCTTGGCAGAGGATGCAGGGCAGCAGAGCCAGAGCAGTCACAGTGCTTTGTTTGACTGATGGCACTTGCCAGGAAAATCAGGCAATTTTTAAAGCATTTTAATTGAACGTGGAACCTTGTGCGGTAACACAGAGCTGTGATTCTGGGTCATCAGCTGCCCATGACCAAGGCACCACCTCCTGTGCTGCAGACAGCATTCAAGACACCGAGTGCCACGAGCTGAGTGCTCTCTCAAAAGCTTCTTACTCCTCTCGTGGGAGCAAGGGAGCCAAACCCACAGTTTGCATGTCTCAGATTCTGTCACCTCCATTTCCAGCCCGAGTCCGGGAGGTCCCCCCAGGCCAGGAGGGATCCAGCATCCTCCTCACCCAGGCTACTGGACACAGCAGGCGAAAAGCATCTGCACTGATGCCTCAGGATGAACTAGAGCATGCAATCCGAAATTAAAATCCAGTGAAGCCTTTCTTTTCCTTTCTTTCATGTGGAAAAGGCAGGATACAAGATGTACACTGAGTGGGAACAACAATGACTGTCAGAATAGAAGAATCTTAATTGAGTTCAACACAGAGGCTGACAAAAGAGGCGAACAGCAGAGGAAATAATACTATACAATTCTCAGGACAATCAATCATTTATTAGTTTAAATACATGTTGTTGGTCAGCCTGCCAACTCTTGTGATTTTAAGGTCAGCCTCATAATACCTGCTATTTTTTTCTTAAAGCCCCAGCCCCCTGAACCTGGTGACTCTCTGACTCTATGAAAGGTCCTTTTTTTTTTCCTTTCATTTTCCCTTTTCCTGATCTTTTTTTGTCTACAGAAAAAAAAAAAAAAAAAAAAAAAAAAAAAAGACCAACAATACAATCAGGCTGCACCTGGATAACATAGAAAATAGGAAAATAGAAAAATGCAAATGTTCTGTTATCTGATTTAAAACAATTATTTTAAATTTTTTATGGTGATTTTGGGCATTTGGGGTTTGTTAATATTGTGCTCACTAGAATTTGGAGTAGTCCAAACCAATAGAAAGATCAAACTTGGCTTTTAAAGGATTGTGCTCGAATCAAATTCACGTGCATGCATTTTTTCTATTCAGGCCAGGAAAGCACCACCAATAGTTGTGGTCCTGATCTTGCCCCGCTCCAAAGACTGGGGCTTGGAACACGACCAGCAGAAATTCCCTGCCTGTGGCATCCAGCAGGGCCAGACCCTGCAGGGGGGGCACCTCCTGACCCCCAGCTCTGCAACCTGATGCTGCACACCCCAAGCGTTTGAGGGAGATGCACAGGGCCACAGCGAGGTCACAGGTACTCAAGGCATGTATCTATTCTCCCAATGTCACCTCCAGGTGCCTCTCCTTACCCCGGAGTCCAAATAGACGAGGATTTCTGCAGCAGGCTGAAGGAAGGCACAAGAATGCGAGCCCCAGAGCAAGCGACCGAGGAGATGTAAGATACCTTTGCTTGCCTCGTGTACCACTGCCCTCCTGGGCTGCCCTGCAGATGATGTTCCAGTCTCTAAATTACCCTGTGCCAGCCTAAGGAGAAACAACCCAATCCTGCATCGGTACCTTCTTGTGCACCCCCAGTCTGGCCCCAGGCTCTCCCATTGGGTGGGAAAGAGCCGGGGGCAACAAGGACCTGGGCCCAGTGCACCACCAGGGCAGTGCTCTGAGGGCAGCTGAGCGAGGAGGAGGAGGAGGAAGAAAGTCATTCCTTGCCAGGTTTAATATTTACCGACATGCACCCAGATACGTGCTGGAGGAATGTGACATTATTAACATCATCTTGACTTAGGAAGCGACAGCGGAGGCTTCCTCGCAATCACTCGGGTAATGAGGGTCCACCCTTTCCTGTGCACTGTGTCTGATGGCAGAGGAAGGTGACGGGGACCCGCAGCCTCCCCGCCCGGGTTGTCTGAGTCCTTCCACCGCCACGTCAGCCGTCACTCCCCACTCCCCTGCCTTCAGGCACAGTCTCAAGCTCCTACTGCATGGCCAACACCTACTTGGAGATCAAGGTGGGTCAGGCAGAGCAACTTGCCCGGGGCGGCACATGCAGCACACTGAACATTCACCCTGTGACACAAATCACTGAGGACCGTGAACAAGTCCAGGGCATTTTACCTCTGGAGGCAAAATCTTGGTGTCCTGGTGCCTTCCCGAGTGCTACGCCATGACTCTAAATAGCAACACTTACCAAAAAATAGTTCTAGCAGAAGAAAAGGATGCAAGCCAGCCATGCCTATCTGGGAGTATTGCCCATTGACTAATTTTATTATCCTAGTGACAGTAGATAAGAGCTTTTTTTTTTTTCTCTTCCACATATTTTATTGCAGGAAGGAAAGCTCGGCTCAACCAATACAAGGAAGTGACACATCCATATAAGTCATCTTAGGATGCCTTTAGGATACCTTAACCTAAACACTGCCAGTTAATAGATGTTTAATACAAAGGTTTAATGCTTAATTAGGGATGAAAAAAAGGATGACTGGTTGGCTGAATTATCCTTTTGATGTGGTCTTCTGGGGTGTTGCAGGAAGGTTTTCTTTTTTTGTGGAAAGCTTACTGCTTTACTTTTAGGAAGAAGCTTCGGTGTTAGAGAGAATCTTTGTAAAACCAAGCGAGCTGAGGAGTTATCTATCTCTGTGTGTCTATCGATGACAAGCTCTCAAAGACCACCTGCCTTGGATCAAACAGAGCTGTAACCCCCACGACGTGCTCACTTTGCTGCTGTCCTTACAGTTACCAGATCATGCTGGACTGCTGGCAGAGTAATCCCAACGACAGGCCACGGTTCTGCGAGCTGGTGAAAAAGCTGGGCGACCTGCTGCAAGCAAATGTCCAGCAGGTATTAATGTCACAACCGTGTGCTGTCACCGAGGCAGGGGCAGCTGGCCATGTGGAGCCAAGTGTAACACTATAATTTCTTGTTTGCATTTAGGAAGGTAAAGACTACATACCCCTCAGCACAATATTTACAACAGAAAGTGGGTGTCCTCCTGCATCTGATCCTTTGTGCAATGAAAAGTTTCCTGTTACGAGCTCAAGTTGTGGAAGCACTGAAAACGTCAGGTGAGATAAGCAAGATTAAGACTGTGTTTGTTTGTTTGTTGGGGGTGACAGCTCGCTGCATAGCCCAGTTTGGACCTGGGTGGGACAAAACACTCAGGGACAGCCCACAAATGGCCTGAGTGTCCCACCAGTTGCTGGGTCACCCCCTGCTGTGGCTCTCTGGAGTGCCCCTGCCCAGGGGGACCTACAGGTCTCAGGGTTCAGGCCCTATGAGAGGCACAGCTGTGTGTACCTGTGGTGGGACTGGGGAGTGAGTTTTGGGTGGGGTCTGGTTGACAAGCTCCTTTTGTATGACCTGCCACAAAGATAGCTGGGAACTGCCTAAAGAAACAGAGAAATACCCAACACTTCCTGCTTGTATACTTCACACTCACCAAAAATTGTCCTGCTTCTCTTGTCAAACAGATATATAAACACTTTCAAAATAACCCCCTCCCAGCGCGTAAAGACATTTGAAGAGCTTCCCATCAAGGAAACACTTGTATTTAATGTAAGTGATGCTTGGGACAAATGATATGCCATGTATTTCTTTTTATTCATGTGACAGATTTATACAGGGATAATCAGGACAGGGGGTTACCGCTGTGTCATCTCTGATACAAGGCGCAGAATTAGCTGTACTTGCAACAAGAGGTTATCCCACTGCCCTACAAACTGGGGTCAGAGATCTTTGCTAGCCATGTCATGGGCTGCAAACACTCCTTCCCTGATGGGAAGAAGTGGTTGGTTCCAGTAGGTCAGCAAGGTACAGCCACAAAGAGTCCTACCCGAACCCCACTGGTGTGCAAGAGACACTTAAAATCCCTTGGGATCTGCATTTTCATCTGAAAAGTAGTGCACAAGGGAGAACTGTGAGTCCCTTTTCCATCAGCCTGGTAGGAACAATCCCTGTTATCAGGACAAGCTGGAGCCGCATCTAGCAATGGGACATACACCCAAGCCAGGCAGGGATAGGCATAGGCAAGAGTCTGGGGCAAGCTTTTAGTGACCCATTAGAATGCATTAAGCAGCAGGAGGTGGGAAAGGCACAGTGGTTCTCACAGGGTTGAACTGGTGGCTGGCAGAGCCTCAGACTGCAAGTAGATGCTATTCTTCTAGCACCCTGGATCTGCATCACCATTACCCATCTGCTGCACCCCAAGGCACGGGTGGCTTGGAAAGGCACCATTACGTACCTGTGCACTGCAGCAGCACAGAGCTGCTGTCTCCTAGAGCTGTCTCAGTATTAATGACCAAAAGGATGCTGTAAATCAGACCAAAGAGGAACTGAGTCCTTTGTAAAATATGGCTAACATCTAACAGGACTGCATCATTCTTTTTTTTTTCAAGGATTATCGAGCAGACAGTGGGATGGGGCTGGCTCCAGAGGAACTGAAACGTTTCACATGGACAGGCAGCAAGCAGAAACGGACACTCTTTGGGTCTGTATTTTACGTTCCCTTCTTCTCAGGTTTTAGATGGCAAAGGAGAATTCAAGGTCCTTGTGCTAAATAATGCCTTGTGATAGTAGCTGAGGTGTCCCCAGTCCCTGCAAATACTCTTGCTGAGGTGGGTCCTGCTTGGTTGAATCAGCAGCCAATCATCTTCTGAACCTATGTATTTGAGGAAGCAAATAACCCTCAACCCCTTCGATGCACATCAGCAATATGATTTATTACCACTTATTGATCCAACTAATGGTCAATTTAATGCCAGAGTGTCAGAGAGCACTGGGCCTAAGGTAGGAGGCAGGTAACTGTAGGAAACAAGCCCTTAATAACAGGGGAGGAGAAACGTGTGGCTGTGAAGGATTTGCAGTTATTTCTGCAAGTCCCAAGGGCACCCCAGCCGGGACAAGGCCCCCTGTGCTTGTTTTTGCCCTTCTTTTCCATGACTCAGCTAAGCACGGCCCATTTAACACCCATGGGCTCAGGATGCTAAAGTGGCAACTTTACAATAGATGGATGTGAGGGCCTCACTTCTCTTCCTGCCTTTAAGCACTTGAATATATTGGCCATCTTCCTCCACCTAATTCCTGACAGCTGCCCAAGCAGGGAACTAGGGCTGCTCTAAGAAATGAGTTGCACTGACATGAACTCCCTGTAAATGGGAAGTGTTTATTTTCTCAATGCCGGCGCTGTATCAGTTCCCAGCCGCTGCAGAGCTGGCAGTGTCCTGGTTTCAGCCCACTGCTCTCAGCCAGCCCGGAGACTGCCCAGACCCAACCCATCGTTCATCTCATGCTGGCAGGAGGTCAAGGCCAGCCTGCCATCCTGCCAGCACCAAATGTGTCAGTGCCTTGCAGTTGGGCAGGCTGGGAGGTGTAGCATTGTCTCAAGGAACAATCAGAGCTGCCTGAAACGTGCGGTCAAGGCAGAGGGGAGTCGCTTCATGAAAAATTCCAGTGACTTAGAGGGCGTTGGTTGAACGCACAGGAATACGTGTAGGAGAGCGTGCACACTCCCAGGGCTGGAGAACACGGCCTGGGTAAACGTGCTGCTGGCAGCAGCCTGCAGTGGAGCACTGCTCATGCTGGCAAAGCCAGGGCAACACAAGCCACTCCAAACAAATGCTGGGAAACCCTCTCTCTTGCCTTGACCTTTTGAAAAATAGGAGCAGTTTTATGGTACTTCAGCTCTGTTGTGGCATGCTGTCTTTGGAGGAGCCAGGGACTATAGAGCTTGGAGTGTATGTGGATATTACAGGGTTCCAAAGGATGCAATGTTCCCAAGAAGTGGTTTAACTCCTTTTTTCTCTGCATATTTCTGAAGGCTGCTGTCAGCCACACAGACAACACAACAACCTCCCCAAACAAAATTTATGATATGCCTTTTCCTTTGCATGGTAGAGAATGCATGGAGCGTGCCCCCAGTATCCCTCCAGCAGTGCTTTAAGGGGCATTTTCAAATGCAGAAGGAAAAGGAATGCTTGAATAAGGAAAAATCTTGAACTGCACAGCGGCTGCTAGAATGCAAATCCTTGGGAAAACAGCGCGGTTGGCTGAGATCATACAAGGTCATCTGGCCTGCAAGCGAAACAAGTGGTACTGTAGCGCTGTGCCAAAAGCACTCATGGATGTGAAGGCAGGCAGTGACCCCTCTGTCTGCACACATTCCTAAAAGTGGTAGCATCTTAGCTAAGCATGCTTTACTTACAATTAATTGGTGCAGTAAATAAGTACCCCTAAAATTTGTACTGAGCAAGGTGGAGCCTGGAGGGGTTTGAGACATGGAAACTGATCTAAGCAGATGTACAGTCCTGCTTCTTCCCTGGCATTGCAGGCATCCTGCTCTGTGTTCCTGTGCTCACTCTTGTGCTGATACTTCAGCCTGGCTTTTCTTGCAGGGAGCTGATTCAGGTTGCCAGATTGTCAGAACAATTTCGGAGTGAGCAGTAGTAGCTCACTGTCAGGGCAGCTGGTGCCAGCACCAGGCTGAGGAGGGGTTTCATCTCCCTTTGGCAGCAGCTTATCTATGGTTAGATCCCTTTGCTGTAACAAAGCTTTGGAAGATTCAGACTGTGCAGAGCTGAAGAACTGCATAGTGTGGAAGGAGCCAAACCCAGAGCACCGTACCTGTCTCCAGAAGCACACCCAGGGTTTGTTTCAGAGAAAACTGATCAGTTGACTGCAGGAGAGAGCCAGCATGTGCAATGATGCTTGCTCAGTGTGACCAAGCCAAGAGCCAGGCAAGGACAGAGCCGAGCAGGGAGCCAGCCTGACAGTGCAGGGACAGCCCACTGACCTTGGCAAGGCGACTCCTCTTGGACTTCCACTTCTCCTACCTGGGGAAAGGCATTAATGCCAAAGCTCACCCTTGGTTTCAACACAGCAAAGAGCTAGGGCCCAAACCCTGGTGAGCCCCTTAGGCCCAGGTGGTGGCCAAGAGCATGAAATAGAAATGGTTGCAATGGGTCTTGGACTTGCTAATGCTACTGAGAAGAAAAATGGTATTTTGAACAGCAAGAGAAGTTTTTCCTAATGTGAGGCCTCAAGTAAAAAGACCCTGGTAGAAAGGCTTGGGGGCAATTTTCTGAGCTGTGCTCCTTTGCATGTGGAAAGGATCCCAACTGCAACCCTGTTCTAGCTTTCCAGTATTGGTGAAAAAGCCCAAGTAAGCCAAAATCCTTGGGCTGAGGCAAACCCTTGAGTCAGTGTAAATTGCAAAGCCAGAAAACCAACAAGAATTCCACCTCCTGCGAGCTGGAACAAGCATCTCAAGAGCTGCAGCCAGTCTCTAACCTCACTCCGGTCCTGAACATGGCAGGAAACCAGCAGCCATTTCCTCCAATAAACAATCCCAATTAAAGACCAACTAAACACAGTTTCCAATCTATATTCCTATATTAGCAAGAAGATAGTCCACATCTAGAGAAGCCTTTACTGACTAAACTCAGTCTCAAAATGAAGCCTAACTACAGATGCCAAAACCCCTTAAGATCCCTCAAAGTTCTTTGCGGGAATGCATGCCCAGGTACAGCAGTGCACTCCAGATGAAATTAATAGATGCATCTCCACTGGTATAAACATTTATTAAAGCAGAAGCCAAGTCTAGCTCACAAGAAAAATCTCAGGATGAAAAAGCTTGATGATAGTGAAAGGATCAAAGCATGATGGTTTTTAGGCTCATAACTTGCCACGCACACTCCACTTTTGCCAGCTCCCAAAGACTCACAATTACAATGTAAGTCACAAAGGCTTTTCTCTTTACACCATCACAAAAAGTCCACTGCACCTGTGACTAACCTTGTCATAGTTGTGGAATTTATCCCAAGGCAATTACTTCTCCATCTGCCAACAGATGCAATATAAAAATATGGGATGCATCTGCAATCCTCATCAAAAGGGCTCCTCCTCATGAACTCCATTCATCTACTAATAAATGTATTGGGGTGTTCTTCTTAGGGAGGCCTTCCAATTTCCTATAGTAAGAAGACAGAGACCACACTCCTTAAAAAACCACACAGGCTTGTGAGTTAAGAATTTGAGAAACTGTGATATCTAAGAGCAACTTGCAATCACAAATGGTCCTGTGCTACTATTTCTGTAGTTTGACCTAAAGTCCTAACAGTGCAAAATAGAATGAAAAGCAAAACCCTGGGCTCTGCAAGCCTCAACAGATGCTCTGACTGTCTTCTCTGGAATTCAAGACTAGGGCTGCCAATGTTTCTGACCTCATAAATGGAGAGGAGTGGACTGTCCATGAACTTATAAAAATACAAGGGAGGAAATCTAATTTTAGACACTGTGGTCCAACATGTTTACTTTAGGATTTCATATGTAAACAATGATGAAAAATGCTCTCGCTTGTCCTTTGTCTACAGATAAATCTTTGGTATACAAGTTCAGTGGTGTGAAAATTCTATTTGCCCTAATTTTCTTTATTATTGAAAAAGCCCTGTTAAGCACTGCAGTCTCTGAATATGGGTGAGAAAGTGCTGTAAGGTAAACAATGCCTTTAAAAGTGCCTTCACTGAGAAGACATTAAACCCACTTTGTAAAGAGCATCTTATAAAAGGCAGCCTACAGGATAACTGATCCTTTTATGGGACAGGAAAACTTAATTCAAACCAGCAGTTCATGGCAGCTGCCAAAAGAAACCAAAAAAGGAGGAGCTAGCCAGACCTCATGCCCTTCCTCACAAGTATCAGCCATTTATGCTAGAAATTCATCCCAGCATTAGCTTTGGCAACACCTACGCTAGTAGTTTTCTACATTTCAAGTAGAAAAATTCTTAAGTAGATATTCAAGGCTGGAGATCACTCCTGCTCAAAACTCCCTGTTCCTTTAGGAAGAAACTTTTAGATGTGAGGATACACCACCTCAGCATCAGCAGAGCTGCCAGACACTCCCCACTGCTTCGCCCTGCAGTAAAGTTTCACCCCCCAGCACCTGCCACAAACGAGCAATTAGAGCTTAGGCTGAGCAGTCAAGTACTCCCCAAAACTGGTGGCACGACTGATACAATGAACACAAACACCTTTAACAGTGATGTTCACTCACAGCACCTCTGTTCCAAAGGGGACCCACGGGGAACACAGGAGGGCTCCTTCATTCCTCTGTTCTGCACTCCCACTGAACGAGTCCATCTTCATCAACGCCCCTCCCACAGTGTAAGAATAAACAAAGCTGCTTCTTGTGACCTGGGTTTGCCCAAGTCACTAAAACAAAAACTTGTACATGTTAAAAAAGCTCACAACGTCACTGCTCTATTACAGCGCTAAAGGTGCCAGCAGGAGCAAGGAGTCAGTGCTGTCTGGAATAACCAAGCCGAGAAGCTTCTGCAGTTTCAGCTGTGACCAGCTCAGTGACTCCAAGCGAAGATACACCTGTGGTTATGCGATGCTGGAGAAAATGAATGCCAGCCGTTCTCCTCCTCCTGACTACAATTCTGTTCTCCATTATTCTCAGCCACCAGTTTAGGTACTTCGAGGCCAAGACCTAAACATGCAGGTTCTTATGAAACACTGTCAGTTTAAAAACTCTGTCCCAAATTACTTTAATTATCATAAAACTTTAAAAAGTTATCATTGGCTTAATCCCAGTGATCTGCTTTTCTACAGACTGCAGCACAAGTATTCAAAATACAGCAAAAGACTCTTGTCTTTCCCAAATGCTCAACACCAATAGCTTTCACTAAAAATGCTGAGTGCTTCTGCATCCAGGAAAACCTGGAAGGCCATTATTATACCTTCTGCTCAGACTTGGGTCACTTCTGTCCTGATTGGGAGAGGCAGCTGGGAGCCCTAGGGAGCTGGGAATCTGCACCAGGCACTGAAGTATTTGCATCCTATTGCTGGGGTATGTGTTGTGCTGGAAAACAAAGGAGCCTTCAAGAAGATAAAAGCCAGAAACAGACCACAAACTATATTTTTAATGGAAACTATTTCGAGAAACTTGTGGGAAGGCTGATGCTCTAGGGAAGCAGAATAAGCTAACTGGGGATGGGGCATTATATGGATCTTACTGCTCCAGATGGCAGATGTAGCAGGAAGCCTTGCAAGGCAAGAATTTAAAATGTGTTGCTAAACACAATTGGCAAGGATAGAGGAGAACTAAGACTAGACCAAAGCTGTAAAAACAGAGAATATGTATCAATTCAGTTTGAACAATCCTGCTGAAATCAAGTAAATATTGAAGTTTTGCACTTTGTCAGTAAGCCAACACGCATGCACTGGAACCAAACCACAAGATAGACAGGTTAAAGCCAAGCTCTGTCCACAAAACCTCACATACCTTCTAACACTGCACTGATTATATTTTATTTATGGGAATCTGTCTGCAAAGATAGGATGACTACTAGACTACACATATTTTAATTGATCACTATAGAGTTTGAAGAGATTAGTTAAAAATTACAAGACAATCTGTAAAGTTAGGGCAGCTTTTCTATGAGGACACCCGAATTTCCATATTAAGTTACCAGTACGTACAGGAACAAAAATGTATCATTCATTTGCAAGACTTTTGTACAGCATCTCAGAAAGGTGATGAGTACTCTGCTGGAGGAGCACCAGGATGCACCCATTCCCTTTCACCTCTGAATGCAGTATTAGAACGAGAACTGGACATTTAACACAGTAACGCTGATATCTGCCAAAGCAATTACAGCCCAATCTCAGCTTCTCTAGGTCCACTAAAATATGTATTAACTCAAATGCTACATATTATATGATCTCTTGATCTCTCCGAATTCAGCTAAAGAGCTGTGAATGTAACCCACTAACAGACTTTAAGGCAAATGACCTTTTGCATTATTTCCAAATAAAAACTATCTTTGATATTCAAGCAAAATAAATATGTACCACTACTTCTGAGCTAAGTATCTCTGCACAAGAGATCATCAGTTTTAAATATCTATTGCACTGTCTCTTCTTGGTAAAGTATATTTGACCTTGATCAAAACAAAAGTTTCAGAACTGTTTTGTTACTAGAATTGAGCAGGAATAGTTACAGGATGATGCATCTCAAAGGACGCATTTGCACAGTGTAAATATATAAATATGCTTTCGTGCATAAATATTTAAGAATAATGGACTATAAAGACTACTTTTATATGAACCCCTACCTGTCTTCAGATGTGAATAACTCCCATTTTGTCTTGCATTTTCTGTCTTTATATAATGTATTTGACTACTAAATTCATATAATAAAGTTTGCTTTAAAAAAAAAAAAAAAAAAAGAGTTCTGCCAGTGTCAAAGACTGCTGTGGCACACAAGTCATCACTGGGCAGTGCCAACATCTGGCACACATCCAACCCACAGGCTGGTTTTGTGAGCAAAGGAGAACATGGAATAATCACACAGAAGGCAAACATCTCACACAGCAAAGCGGCTACAGTGACAGACACTTGTCAGTGCTCCCTGTGTGGGCGACATCCCCTAGGTTCAGCATATTTCAGAATATGCTGGCTAGAGACAAAAATTCAACTCAGCCTCTGGGAGAGGCAAGGTTTCGTGGTAGGGGAAGACAAAGCAGCACATGGACTAACATCCACCCAACCACCCACCATTCCTGGTTCCTTCAGCAGCTAGAACATGCACACCAGACAAAAGGACAGCAAACAGAGCTAAGGTGTCCCCAACAAAGCCTGTTCTGAAGCTACTGTGACAGCAGGCAGCACCTTAGGCCTGGGCAGAGACTCTCCTCTTCAGAGAATCTCCACAGCCCCACCCCATCCATCCAAAGCTGGGGATGCGCCTCCACAGATATGTTCAATCAAGTGCGGGGCCCTCCAACGGCTGGAGCAAGTGGAGATGAAAATTTCTCTGGGAAAGCAGAACACAGTGGGATCATCAACTGCTGCAGGAGCTGTGTAGCTGTTGCTGCACATTACTAAAGAGGAAACTGGAGACTGGATATGTGCATCAATCAAACCTACTGCAGCTTACATAATAACGTTCCTAAAATACTGCAATTTTAGTGATAATGACTCCATGTTAAATATGTGCAGGGACTATTGACAATTCACAATATATCACACAAAATTACATCTTCCATAAGAATGGTCAGCATTGGATGGATATAGGAGATTTTATCCCACCAGAAAATCATCTAATCTTTGCTGGTTAAAAATACAGAAAAAGAATTCCGTGAAATGAAGTTATCACGACTCCACGCGCAAATTCTCAGAGAAATTAATACATTTTGTTACTGAGCAAAAAAAGCTGAAAAACCACGGAAGTAAGGGTACTTGAGCAGAGTTTTCAAAAGTAAAGCAGGGTAACACAGATCTGATCAAATTGAAGCAGATGGGATGTGACTTAGGATTTACAGAAATATGTGTCAATACAATTCTAGGGAACAATATCTCTCAGTTTAAGGGCACCTAAGTGGCAAGCACTAAACACAGTTTGTGACTCCTGTTTGTTTAAACTCTGCATTGCAAATAGAAGGAATACAAAAGAAGTATGAGTCAGAATGAAATAAAATTCCGGCACAGAAGTTGAAAAACCCTGGATCCAACTTCAGAACTTCACATTGTCAAAATAAGGCCACGTTACTTCTGGTATTCTTTATTAAAAATACTGCTGTACACATGAACAATGAAAACAGGATTAAAGATGAGTAACACATACTGGGATCATGACATTAGAACTTAACATACTGGTGCTTTTTAGGGGAAGCAGTTGACACCTGAATTACTGAAACAAGGGCAAATCAAAAATACATAGGTACCCTCAACAAAATATTTACAATATAGTAAATACAGCAACAGAATTTAAAACAGGTACAAAAATTAAAATGAGCAACATCAGATGATTTCAAAGGTTGTCCCTTCTGTGCTTTTGGCTGTAAAAAATAGGAAGGTCAGAAATAAATTTCCCATCTGGGAGGGCACATCCTGGTGACTCTTCTTTTAAATACAGATACACAGTTCTTCCTATGAATGGATCAAACTACAACTTTAGGACAACCTTCTAAATGGAATTAAAACGGGGTAGAAGGGCTCTCCCCCAAAAAACACCCAAGCTGAACTTCAGACTGTTCAAAATCATTCCCAAATACAGACCAAATAAAATAAATAGAAAACAAAGCTCAACTTCTTTGTAATTTTATGTATTACCTGACACCAAATATTTTCTGGCTGACATTATGTATGAAAACTTATTAGCTGTCTACCTTTTTATTTTTAAACCAAGTCCTGAGGTTACTAGGGGCTGAAGCAAACTGACATTATGCAAATACACACAGGTTTGCAATTTAGACATGTCTTGCAGAGGGTGTGCTGGTCTAAAAAGGATGAGAATTCAAGCCCTATTTTACCCCTGCCTTACACTTCCATAAAATATTGGTCCACAAATTAAATTTTCAAAGGTTCCCAAACCCCACAACTGAACAGATGATCCCCTTTCATTTTCAAAGAAAACAATACTGGAAAAAACCTCAGCCCGCTTATAAATTAAGCATTCCACATTTCTTCTAGAATACAAGTACTTCTTTTTTTGTACAAAAGAATTACAATATGATTTGTCAAAAAACATAGAAAAGACAGCTGCTCTTCCTCAAATACATGAGCTAATGATAAAAGACTGTTCTGCATGTTCACTTTTCAAAGTTCCTGTTCCTTTTATATTAAAAAGAACATTCTGGCAACTGTTATTGTTTGAATATTAAACATTATGTTCCTTTTAAAATTGCAACAATAATTGATTTTTAAACTCAACAACTGATGCTATCTAATGTGGACTCAACCACATTTCTAAAATGTGTAAAGCATGTCCCTAGTCTTCAAAGCTTTCGATGTGAAGAGAGTTGCTTTTTTCTTGATGCAAGTCTCAAGGCGGAGAATCATTTTAAAGCTTATAAAAGTGGACAGAGAAATATTAAAAACTTCTCTGAAAACTACAAATATTGAGAATTATTAAAATTGATGTCAGTAACATCAGTTGCAAGTGCTTAGAGTCTGTCCTGACCTTTTGAGTTTCCACATTTTCTTCATGGTGAGCACCCAGTGCTATTAAAACATTCAGTGCTGGGAAAGGATAGATACAGTCTTCACTACTGCTTTAAGAAAGGAAATTCCTACATATTTGGCAGTCTTCAGTATCAAATGTAGGTGTTTAACTAGAAATCCCATGAATAACCAAGTTTGGAGACAACTGCATGTCCAAAAATTAGAAAGGTAATTGAGAAGCAAATTCCAGACTTTTGAGATTGAAATATTCATGTGTTGAGTATTAGCAAAAGTAATATTACTTTGGGCTAAGCAGTGACTGCAAAGGCACAGCAGATCATTATCCCTCCAGATTCAGGCCGTAAAACTTGAAAAGCTCTTGATGCCAGACAACTGCTGTGTTTAGTTAATCTTCTTTTAACAGTGTCTTTGTATCTGTATCCAGTGTAGCGTACCATAATAAAGCTGTGGTTCAAAGAACAGAACTTTATACAAAAATTATACTGTAAATAACCTAAAGTAATACACTCCTGAAACTTCAGGCATTTAAACAATTTCTTTAAAAAAAAATCTATTAAAAAAATTGCATAAATGTAAATGCTTCTGACTACCAGGAAAATGTACAAACAGTTTTTAAAAGGCGCTGGTTGTGTTTAGAGCAAGTTTGATATGCTCTTTAAATTAAAGGTGTTTCCCATTATGCCGTTTTTGTCACTTCGCTTAGACAAAGTTTAAAAATCGAATGACAGGGGACTTTCCTTTTTAGTTAATTCATCAATACTTCACTTGACTGGTTTTAAAAAGTTGTTTCTTCTCACATTTCTTTGAGCTAACAGTGGGTGGCATACAGAGCTTGCATACAACACACTTTTACAGAGATTACGAACTAAACGGTCATTAATAGAACACAATTTCTATTAAATTATTTACCTGGTCCTTTATGCTATTCTGGGTGCAAATAATATCAAAAAATGAATAAATTTTGCTATATCCTCAGTGACAAAAATGTATCCCAGAAATGTCCTTGCAAAGAGTTTCCCTTAAGTATACAATGTGGCAAAACTTCAGAGATCAGAAAAGTCTTAAAAAAATTAAAATTAGTGCATATACAAGTGGAAAAAATAAAAGTAGGAACATCATGCACCTGATGTGTTCCTTAATCTAAAATAAATTCTTCACAGATAAAGCCTCCAATGGCAGCCTTAGCTCTAGGATAAGTGAAACATTCTTCCCTTCAAGTAACAGTGTACCTGACTGAAGTGCAAGCAGCTTTGCTCATCTCCTGTTTGTTTCCCAAATGTGAAATGAGATGACAACAACAATTCAGCTGTAGTGCAATTTGCTATAGGTTAAGTTCCTCAGCAATGTCCTGCATGCTTTCAGCAAATACTACAACTGACCATTTGCGGCTGCAATCAGTTCTTGAAAAGTATTTTCAAAGCAGCGTTTTAAATCGCTGTAAGTTACCACAAGTACACTCTTCTCATCTCTGGAAATGAGGCTTATTTTTTCTGGCACACCAGCATCTAACTGTAACAAGAATGCAAAAGATAAAATAAAAGAAGTGTGAAAGAAATGACAAAACATTTCCCCAACAACAAAAGCAATCAATTTCTTGGCAAGCACATTGTTATGGTGCCGTTCAAATCTGCTAACAGGACACAAAGGAAGGATCTGAATTGCACCACAACAATGTCCTCGCCAAAAAATCGAGACATTTAGGTCTCAACCTGACGGACATTCCAGACCTTGGGACTAGATTACCATTGCCTCCTTCCCTTTCCACAAAGCTAATAATCGTGCAATGCTATACCTTCCCTGTGTAGAAAGCCTGGTAAAATTTTCATGTACTTCCTGAAGAACAAAACTAAATTTGACATTACATTTGCACATACAACCCATGAACCTAAACAAAGGGTAGGTAATTTACTTCTTGTCCACTCAGAAATGAGATAACGGATGGATCAGCCCCAGGTAGCCTGAAAACTGGTAGAAACCCAAACCTCACATTTTTGGCAGTACTAGAAACAAACTATTTCCTATAGTTCCTAAGCTGTATATTTCATCCCTTAGAAAGAAAAAATTACTTTGGTATAATCCACAACCAAATGGACAATTTGAGGTTGAAGATCAACATTTGTTCCACATTTCTTTTCATGGTTTGTTCTGACTTCTCAAATTCAATATGTACTTTATTTTTTATATACCATTAGATCCTAATTTCTAACAGAGGAATATCCTCCTTTACATGTCAAAGCCCATTACATCGCAGTTTCTTACGTTCTTCTCGCTTTGCAAGAAATGTTCATCAATAGAGATCTGTCAGACTCTCTTATTATGCAGAACTTTTGTAATTTTGTTTTAGTCAATAGGTTGATAGTTCCACCACACCACAGTCTTTCTTATTCCAATACAAAAGGTGGGGCAGAGACAAGTGAGATATAACACTACCAATCCATTCTTTGGAAATACAACCTCAGCAGGTTTAAATATATGTATTATAGTGTTGTACTGAATATAAAAGCAATTAAATTTGTCATAGAGGTGTTCCACTATCTGCTGTCTGAGGCAAGACAGCAAGCTAGAAATTTCTTGCATTTCTCTTCTAAAGTAATGTTTTGAGTGTAACCTTAAAAGCTGGAACCTCCACATTTTAAAGCTGCTGCTTTGTGATTGGTATCAGAAGGACAAAAGCAAGCCAATCAGCTTCTAATTTTTGTAGAGTAGGAGAAAACCACCAGTGTCTTCCAATATCCACTACAAAATACTAACGCTATTAAGGTATTTGTGAAATATTGTCCACTATTCATTCCCATTAGCACCGTAGAACGAATCAATTAATTACCATAATTAATGTAGGACATGGAAGATCTGTATTAAGAAAGTAACAGTGCTAACCACAAACATCAATATTTATGCCTTTCTTTCTCTCCTCCTGTGGAGGCATAAATCAGTATTCTCAGCTGAAAAGATACTCAAAACACCACATTGAAAAGGAAGGTTTGTAGGTTTGGGGGGTTTGTTTTTGTTTTTTTTTAAAACAGAATAGCTTTCATTCAAAAGGAATGCTTTTGGCAAGTACCAGTAAAGTCCATATAACTTCTACTAGTACTTCTATAGTTTCTGAAGTGCTTTTTAGAGTGTATTTCCAAAACAGAGTTCTGTAAGCCTTAGATTTTTTTGTGTGCTGAGCCCACAACCACAGAAGAGAAGAGTCTCTGTTTAAAAAGGTAAGCCATGAACATTTATAGAACAAGGCATTCTTTGACATTGTCTCTTACCTGACCTATGAATTCAGGACTGTCCCCTCTTGCTACAGTATTGTATGAGTCACTGCTTTCAAATCATGATGGCATTTCAATGCCTACTTGAATGTCAACATGCTTTCTTTTTGATTTAGCCTCAATCCCTTTAATGTCCTTTTTAAAGTGATTACAGACACCAACCAGAAAGATAAAAAGGAGGTTAAAAAATGCACAGCAGTGGTCTAATAGGAGGTTAGAAACCCTGACAATTTTAGAAAAAGATTTAACTGTACAGTTATTACATGTCAAAGGATCTGAACATATTCCACTTTTTTTTGGAGGAGAAAGTTGGCTATCCTAGACCTAGAAAAGTAAATACTAGGCACTAAAACTGTGTATTGTCAGTGTCTGCATCATCATTTGCTACAGAGCAAGTGAAATTACCAAGCAACTACAAAAACAACAACAAAAAAAGTTGCAGCATCTTAGTCTCCCATGAATTATTGAAGTTTGGCAAAACAAAGTAAAATAAGTTGAAAGCTGATCTACCAATAAAAAAAATAATCCGCTCACATACTTTTTTAACTTATGGAGCAAGACAAGTTCTTCATCTACCAAAGATCTTGCAGCTTCTCACACATCTCCTGCTATTAATTTTGAGAGTGCTCAGATAAAATTCTGGTAGTGGTGCAGCTCTTAGAAAACTGCAAATAGCTTTGTTAAGTCAGCCTTGGAAAACAAAGGGCTGGAGAGGCTAGGGAAGTTATTACAGAAGTGGACTTAACATTTTAAGTCACAGAAATTTTCCAGCACTGTCCTAGATAGCAAGACTTTTGCACAAATTTTTGTTGCAGTTTTCCTCCTGTCTCCTACTCAAGTCAGCACAGTTTAGGAATGGATCCTGCCTTATGACCATCCTTTGTGATAGCTATGAGCAGAAACCTCCCCCAGTTAAAGGAGTAGTATGGATCCTTTATGCTGTGTTGAAAGACCAGAGTAGCATAAAGGGACCAGCATTGTTTATCCACAGTAATCAATGCATTCTAGGATGAAAAGTTAATACTGTATCTCACGCTATATTAACAAAATTTTAATATTCATGTACTAATTTTATTTAAAATATCCATAGATGTTGGAATATTAGCTTAGTGAATACATGGTTTTAATCCAAAATGGGGAAAATAACCGCCAGCTAAACCAAGGGCATTAACCTTCCAATGCCAACTTGCTTTGCAGTGGAATACTCTTAAAGAAAGCTAACCCCAACAAATGTTTAAAAGCTAACCAAAGTACAGTGTACCTTGTTAAGACATGAGATAATGTGACTGAGGTCAATCCAAGGAGTACCCGCTTCTGTCACCTGATGGAAAAGGTGATCTCGAAAGAGCTTTAGTAAATACCTGTCTCCAGTTTCTGACCACGTTGGGTCCTTCTGAAACCTAGTGTAAAACAAAGGCTCATATTAAAGCTGAGTAAGTTAAGAAAAATCAAACCCCACAGATTTAAAGAACACTTCAATCTCAGCTGAGTAGTCTTATTGCATAGCTAACCTACCTGCTATAAATTGCAATTAAATTAGTCCCCCCACCACATACAGAAGATAACGTACACAAAAACTCTCAGCTGCTTGAGCAACTAAAGCTAATGCCTTCCAAGAGCCACAGAAAAATAATGGAAGAAAGCAAGAATTATCTGCAACAAGTTTACCATGTAAAACACATGTAGAAACCTGCATCATGAACATAACTAAGGTTACTCAAAAGGATGGACAACAGACAATAAACACTTCTTTTTGATGCAGTCAGTCAATAAAAAAAAACAGGTATTCCTGAAAAAAATTCCCTAGCTTAAAACCAATATCTACATCCTTTGCTTCAGTTAAAGAAAGCTGTCAATTTCCTCCAAAACTACTGCCACTCACAAGAGACCACTAAGAGAAACCATACTAAATACAATGAAGCAACTTTGGCTATCTACTTGTAGCCTTCTCCTGTCTACTTAAAATTTGTCTAATTTTTCTCAAGGCTTCTTAAATACTCCTTTCTCCAGGGGCAAATAGGGGGGAAATAATTAGCTTAAATTTATGAAGGAAGAAAGTGCATTGCAAACTGGATTTTACTCAGCATACTCTAAACCACAAAAACAAATATTTCTTACTCTGGCCTCTCATTGATTGTTCCCAATTTTGCTAGAAGCCTAAACAACCTTCCATTTTGCACCTCCTAGAAAACAACAAAAAAAAAGTTGTTAAGAGTCTCTGAAACAAAATTAAGACATTTACTTGCAAAAGATACATGGTAATAATGCCAATGAAGCACTATTAATTATAAATACTTATTTATTCAAAGAAGAAATTTATTCAGATTTTTTCAGACAGAGATCAAATGCATTGTATTATGTATCAGTAGTCCAATGCTCAGTTTAGCACTTCAAATGATAATGTGAAGATTCAGCAACTAATGATACATCTCTGTCCCAGCAGGAACTGGACCAGGCAATCTATTTCTTTGTGGAAATGTAAGTCTAATGTTTTGCTAGCCTGTACTCACAGGTATGCTAAAATACAGCAAGTTAAACAAGAAGAATATGAGGGTTTTATATATATGCCCAAATAAACAGTTACTAAGATACGCTGAAGTATGCAGTATACCATATTACCATACCCTATTTCAGGTAAAGATGAAAAGAAACCATCTACCAGATTTGCTTTTCAGAAATGCTTTGTAGGCCATTATTAGTAAATATTTAGCAACAGTATCATCGGACTAATACTCAAATGATAATTGATGGCAAAAATAATTTTGAAACAAGTTTTTTCAAAGCAGTTATAATCTAAGTCTTAAAAGAGTATAAATGCTGAGTCCATAAATGACAGAAATAAAGCAATGACAATGAGGTCACACAGAGGCAGAACATTAAGAATTATAGATGCTTAGCAAACATGCAACTGAAAGTTGATTTAGCATGGTTTTCCACATCACTTGGGATGCAGTAGAAACAGTAACATCCTAGCTTACAAAAAACAAAAAAATAATTCACAGCATAAATCAAAGTTGTCAGGAAAAGATCCTCTCTGGTATTACTCACCTTCTCCAATGGCTCAGGTCTACAACATTATTCATGCTAAGATACATCTAATTCCGTGCATGATCATATTGATTTCAAATTAATTCAGTCTGGAGTAGACTACTGCACACAGCTGGGTAAATAAAATAGGTCAAGGTAACAACAGCCTGACCTTGGACAACCTATGGGTTGCAACTTTCTATTAATAGTCTAAAAGCACTGGAGCACGGCTTGCACCACAGTAGTAGCTTCACTTAAAGAGACTGACATGGAAAGCAACCATGTCCAGCTAGCACAAGTCTACTATTTGGTCTAACTTCCAAATTTATTTTTGGTATGTGGTCAAATACTCAACAGCCAAAATTACATGTGTCAAGTTCACTGCCTTGCAGATTCCCAGTCAATGGTGACACAGCTGAGCAACAACATTGGCACTGAGTCTCCAGATGGCCTCACTGCAGGCTTGGTACCCTGGGAGGGAGAGACCCTCCACAGGGCTTGGATAAATTGGATAAATTGAGGCTTTAACTGCTATTACAACAATATGATGAATGAAAAAGTGAGGAAGGAAAGCTATAGCATAATAGGGTTACTGCTCTGTGAAAAGTGAGTGTTATGAAGATATTAACTACATACAAACCACTCTCAGCATCACAAGTTCATAAGCTACACATTACTGCATGTCTGGACAATATGGGGGGCAGGGGGGGAAATCACACATGCTAGTTTTTTTCTAATACTCCCCTCAAAGGAATTGCATTGGGGCAAAAATGAACAGAGGGTACCAGGCTAGAGTTAAGGGATACTGTGGCTCTGATGTTAAAGGAGGGGATGTCATAGTACAAACAAGTCACAGCATGACAGCTAATTAAGAAGTGGAATTTACCTGTCAGGTAAACAGCTCTTGCCAAACTGGGGGCTAAGCAACAACTTGGATTTGTTGGATGCCTACCTGTCAGTGATAAACAACTGCTCAAACAACCTGACTAAAAATACAGAAATCTTAATGCTGATCATAGGGCAATCTCCATCTTTGCTATGGGAAAGAGTTCATCTGCCCCAGCTTTGTGCAGGCACATAAGCCACCTTAACAACACGTGATTTTAAACACCTCTGGAGAAGGACTAGTAGTTGATTCTGATAAAGTGGGCACCCGGTATCTGAGACGTACACAGATACTGTCTGACTCTTCTACTGCTCTTTGCTTCTGATAGATCTCAGCATCATGCAAGGAGAGGAAAACTGTTTTCCAACAGGACCATACTGGAGAAATCAAGAGAACCATGTCATCAGAATCCCAAATGGATTGCCTACTGTCTCTTAAACAGTTCTCAGTGAGGGGTTATAACGGAGTGGAATCACAAGACTTGATTAAATCCTTGTGAAATACCCTATCCACACATTTTCAGGGCCAAGAAAGCATTCTGTAATCCATCTCAGTCCTAGTAGAAATCCTGCTGTCAGTTGCTTCTAACATACACTCCATCCTGTTGAACAAATACACCCTGACTCGATACACAGTACATATTTCCTTTATAGCTAGCACTTGATATCTTGACTGAACACCACAGACCCCTACAGCAAGAGTGCACACTTCAGGAAAGTTGAACACGGTATCTCCATGAATTAGAACTCATTCAGAAAGGAAAACATATGAGAGAAGGGACATCCAAACCTAAAAATTTAAGAGGCTGTATATACACTGCTGTATAATCTTTAGCACACATTACATGATTTACATGATCTACAAGACATACACGGCCTTCTTTACTCAGAATGCTATTTTTAACCATGCTATAAAGAACATAATTTTCCCCAAGACTACTGGTTGGAAATGAAGATGCTGCTTCAGTTAAAACACAGCTGAGGACGTCTTAAAACTAGCCATTTTTAAAGCTTTGGGGCTTTCAAAAGCCTGATCTTAGAGCTGTCACGCCTTCAGGCAGATTGCTTAGGTTAATAAGCAAACAGAAGGAAAAAAGAAAACAACAGAAACCAGTAGAAAACATTCTCTTTTAAAGCACAGCTCTAGGAATACTGTTCTACAGGAATTACTGCATGATTTACCTTTGCTAGATCTTCTTCTATAACATCATTTCGCATCTGAGCAGCATCCAACTGAGTATAGAATCGTGCACCAATCATAGGCATGATATCATTTACACTGCGAAGCCTGTTTTGGTCGGTCAGCAAATACCTGCCAAAGTTACCCCACCACAAAAAGATTATTTTCTACAAATGCCAGACATTATATTCCATTCCTTCATAACTAATTGACTTTTTGTATTGTATACACAAAGCTGACAATTGTTATGTTTCTTAAAAGAAGATACCATCAGAGCAAACATAGTTAATTTGCATGTATACATCAAGTCAGTTATTTAAACAAGACAGGAGTATACTTTCACAAAACTGTGCAGTTCACCCCATTCAAACCGCAAAAACCTATATGAAAAGAGAGAAGGATACAGATTCAGACTGTAATGCAATTGTTTTTCAAATGAGGAAAGAAGAAAAGATTTCTACTTTTCCCACTCAGGCTGCAAGGAGAAAAATGCTGACTATACCAAAATGACACAACAAGAATACCCAGCCAGAAAAAAACTAGCACTCAACTTTTGGCTCAAGCTTTTGGCCAAAACCTCAATGTGCCTATTTCTCAGCACCTTCTGAAACTGTAAGATAAGACTAACATACTGCTATTGTAGAGAACACACAATGAAGCTCAGTATTGAAGACAACCTTAAGTGTTTGTTTTGTTTACACTCCTACTTCTTACTAGGAGCTTTACCAGCATTATACAAAAAAAATTTATATCAGTGTTTAACACTGCACTGACCACGCAGACAACTTAACAACAGTAGATTTATCTGCAATCTTACTTGCATTTAAAAATACCATTTGATGTTTGCATTTGTATACATAAAAAGGTACTGCAATATCCTTTAAAAGATTTAATGAACAAACTTACAAAATCAGATTCTTCAGATCAGAGGAATAGTTGATTGTCACCAGTTCCATTGCTTTCTGCAAATTCTCTCTCTGAATTCCTGATAAAGAATTGCAAGCCAAAGCCAACACAACTTTCCCCAGGGAGATCAGATCTGCTTGCTAATAGGGAAAACACACAGAGGTATGACTCTTAGTATAGATAAATACTACCTATGGTACTACATGGTGTTAAAGCAAGACAGTTCTTCAATAACCTTAGAAGAATTTGAGCAACTGAAGTAAGTACTAGTCAAATCATAGTTCAATATAATTGTTCAAGTTACAGTAGTTAAAATGTACAGAGGAAAATCTGTCCTGACACCTAGCAATTTTTAAGTACTACATTTATCTTTGAATTATTAAAATGTACCTATTTTTAGCTTAAGGACAGTACCAGAGAGAACTGTATAGTGAGCAGAAGCTCTGTAATGAGGTTCTCTGAACCACCCACCTGCTCAATCCTGACAAGTCAAGGAGTTGGTGGCAAACAGAGCAAGTCTTCTCAATATGAGATGTAGAAATAAAAGGATTATTTGTTAAACTGAAACCAGCATTTTCTGCATTCATATCTTTTCAATTTAGCCATCCAGTATGAACTCCATACTGGGATCCACATCACATTCTAGCACATGACATTACCATTTTAACCAATTGTTCAAGTATTTTCAGCTCTGATGGGCAGTGCAAAAAGAACTGAACTGTGCAAAATAACTAAACAGGCCTGTAATGGCTGACAAGCAGAATAGCATCGTGTGTTATGAAGAAACCTTTGCATTACTAAACACTTTTACTAAAAGCAGAACTGCTCTTAAAAGATAAATGCTGGATACAGCCTACTTTGCCGTAATAGAAAATACTGCCAGCATTAATAACCAGCCGTGAAAAATGATCTTGAAAAGCTGTAACAGATTTTAAAGCCCACTGCTAAAAGCAAGAGCCTAATTTAGTAGCAAACAATGACATTCACAGGAAAAGTTGAACTGATTCTTTCCATGGAAAGGCTTTCAGCTGCACACAACTTGGCCAAACTTAAAACCACCTGCAGCTTTCCATGCTGGATACATGCCTCAGTGAATTTAACAGTCAGCTAGAGATAAGAAATTAGAATTTTCCTGAGGGGTTTTTGTTTTTTTTTTTTGAGAAAATAAGATATTTTTGCAAAGCTAAAAACAAAAGCTACTAGTAACAGAGTGTCAGATTTAGCAGAGCATGCAGTCATACAAGGAATCCACCTTCTGTTATTTCTTTAAGAAAGGCTAAAAAATCTGGCAGCATTAAAAGTTCTGGTTAGAATCTGGCAGCTTTAGAAAAGTGTTGTGATGGTGAACATGCCACAGCCCCTCACAGGTCTTTCACCCAGAGGCATAACCACACTTGCTGCCTCTGGCTGCAGTAGCTGAGCAGAGCCTTCCCTGAAGCCATGTCTCACAGGTGCTGAGGGACAGAGAACAATACCACACCTTTCCAGGTCTCTCAATGTCCCTGATGTTTCTATATCAAGTATGATAAAGCAGCACAATTTGGACATGGACACGCGATATGTCGGAAGTTAAAAAGCATATTATTCTTGTAGCTAATGAAGACAGAAACAGGATGTGGAAAATGAGACAAAAATAAGGACAAAGTGGTTGATAAGGAGGTGGGACTGGCATTTGTTAGGCTATTTCCTAAGCAACACGGAATTTCTGAGTATCAGCATTCCTTTTAGTAAATAGAAGTTAATCAAAGCAATAAACCCCCTTTTTGGTATGAACTCACTTCCACTGCCAAGTAGTCAATTTCAGCAGCAGGGAACACTGCTAAACAGAGGGTTTCTGCTGGTGCAGTACCTAGAAATGAGTGTAATCTGCCACAATAGTATTTCCGTTATGATTTTTTTCTCTACAAAAAGACTCGGAAGAAATATGCATTTGTACTGACCACAGTCATACTTCTTTCTGCAGTCCTCTACTTTACACTTATTACCTTTCAACTTTTAGTCATTCATAAGGATATAGCCTATATAAAGTCTGTATCATCACACAACCCCGAGACACTGAAAATATACGGCTTCAGGCAAGACCCTATGAAAATGCTGTCTTCTTTTGCAGGTGCTTTCATAATACAGACTGCATTAGATTTTAGAAGGTTAAGAAAGTCTTACATTTAACATCAGACAGGAAATTTTAAATTTGAGCTTCGTGGAGTTTTGACCATTTGACTTACAACCTTAAATTTTTGTTTATTTTGCAAATTACATCTACCAGAAGAACTGGCAGAGAGGATACAACTTCCCAAAGCAGCCTCAAACACACAGTTTTCAAATTACAGTCAGTGGTTAGCTTGTTTTAGAAACAAAAGTGACTTGCATTCATCCCATTTATTTTAGGAACTTTAAGCATTCAGTCAAGAGACTGATCAATTTAAGATAGAGCTGTAACTCTGTAAGACAATTCAGACTTTGAGCCAGTTGAACTGCTCTCTGGAGGCACTTCACTACTCACTGTTAGCTGAAACCCTAAAAGAAAATGTTATCGCAATACCCAATGTTTGAAATTTTACAAGAGCACAAAGGCAGTATTTTTGTTGTGTGACTGGAGAATCAGCATATCACAAGCTGGAAAGACCAAGAAAGTTCACGATTTCTGAGAGTCAGGTTACTGTTTTAGAAGTGACTAAACTACCATCCGCTGACCAAATCTATCCATTCAGACAGGGTACACGACTTCCCAGAAGCTGGGTTACACCATTCTTTCTGTAAGGAAGCAATCCACATATGCCCATTAATTCCTAACCTCTCCTCTGAAAATATCAGCAGATTCAGCTCTTACTGCTCCTAGGCAGAGAAAGGTTAAAGGCACACAAGAACCACCAGACTTCCTTGAAGCAGGAACACCAGAAATACATGCTGCATTCCTGTAGTAGCCTTGCAAATGCAAGGTAAAGATCAATATTAGGTATAATCATTTCCTCATTTATACTCCCTATGGCGTTTGCATGCTGCTATGGATCCCATAAGTTCATTTTGACATATCTGACAGAAAGCTTCTAATATGGTAGCTATCAAAAGTGACTATGAAGTCATACTAAGTTGATTCTGTGATTCAAGGAAAAGCTTTACACCTAAGCACAGGCAGTGTTTTTTTCAAAAATGCACCTTGCATGCAATTAATTACCATTTAATTAGTAATTCAATTCATAACTGTAACCTGTACCAACTTAATTTTTTATCTCTTGAAAGCTTTCCTAGTAAAGATTTTAAAAGTATTTAGTTCATTGGTAGAACTACTAAATAGCATTCACTAAAAACCAGCCCTAGGAGATAAACTCAGAAACAGCCCCCTTCATTAACATCTCGCTGTTACCAAATCAATTTCAAGCATGTCAAGTGAGTAATTTAAGTGCTAGTTGCATAGGTACCCTTCCATTTTTTTTTTTAATATTAAATAGGCATGTGCCACTATGGCAAATGCTGTAGAGTTTATTGAATATTTTATACACTTGATTTTACCAGCCAGACAAATAAGCTATTTAAATAAAACTTATTTTTGACAGGATTCATTTTCCAGAAACACTTTGAAACCAATATCACTTTTTCTTCTGCTTTGTTTATCCTGATCCACTGCTATGCTTGGATCAGTATCAGCTCATCCATACTCCACTTCTGTGGATTCACTTAAAAGGCTAAGTTCTGCAACTGTCCTTAGAAGTGCCTCCATGTTCCTACATTTTGGTGGGGTTTTTTAGAGTCAATATTAGTACTTGAGATACCTCTTCATACTAGTCTCTTTAAATTTGGGGAGGTGCATGTGAAAGTTATTTTTGTGTGCTAAATTGAAAATATTTACTTTAAACAAAAGTAACCTTATAGCCCTTGTTGAAACAGTAAAACTTACATACTCTTATTTTATTCCAAATACAGAAAGATTTATTAAACCTTTTTACTGTTTCCTGAATCACCATTTAGTTTTCCCATCTGTACCTTGCAACTGACTGACACAAAACTTATGGGGGGACCAGAAAATCGTGTGCTGCAGTTTATACAGGTTTAACCCCTGGTTTTTAATGCAAGCGGCCATTCATATTTAATATACTTATTTTTTAGCTTCCCTTATTGTTGCCTTTATATAACTCTTACATGATCATAGAGATCAATGTGTTTAACACAGATTGTAAAGAAACAATTGCATTCCTTTTACATATCCTTCTACATAGCCCCTCACTGTTTTGGCCAAAATCTCTCTCTTTATATTAACCACGGGAAATAGCCAGAAAATGGCAAATCCTAACAAACGTACCTTTCTCCATTGAAGAAGACAACAAGGAAATGCATATTAGCTGGGCAGTAAACCAAGAGATAACCTACATTTTAACAGTTACAGGAGTCCCAGAGGAATTCAGGAACTGGGCCATGGATCAAAAGGAAAAAGGAGGAGCAACAGCTGTTATTTTGTAATTATCTTGCTAGGGGCAAACAAAGGTAGAGTATGAGAAATTACTCCTAAATTTCAAGGAATTAACTCAGTCTGGCACTGCTGAAGGAAGAAAATGGGCAGTGAAAGCCTAGCCCTTTTAGAAAAGCAACAAAAGAAAATGCCATACTGTATTTACAAATTGCAGTTTAAATCTTCCAAACTAAGTACTCAGGAGTACTACTTCTCTGGTTTGGCAGTGCAACCTAAACTATTTGAATATTAACAACATATAAAACATGAAAAGCCATTGCCCCTCAACAAAACTAAGCCTCATAAGCAAGTCATCTGCCATGTTGAGCTGCTGTGGTGGTAAGTGCTTTTGACAGAGTTGTGTACCTGCAAGTATTTTAAGATTTGTATCTCCAAGTATTTTAAATGTTTTTCTTTACTTGAATGCCATAATATCTCAGGAGAATCCCTTTCCACGCTGAAATTAAAATAGAGAAGTACTTAGATCTTAACAAAAAAACCCTCTCATTACATTCTTAGGCATGGAATCCCTTAATTACATGTATTTTCATCTCCTCTCAACTGTTTTCCAATAAATTATTGCCAAAAATCCACTGATATGTAGCTGAGTGCGTGTGTGTGTGTGTGAGCGTGAAATCCTTTTGTGTGCTCATCAGAGTACACTGAAAACTTCTTTACTGTATCAAAAAAAAAAAAAAAAAAAAAAAAAGCTATGTTCTAGGACATGGTCTCCAACAAGCTAGTTTCTGCTGGCCAAAGTACAAACATTTCTGTTATTATTCAAAGACTCTGAATAAGCAGTTCTAACAGTGAATAAGCTCAATTAATGAAAATAAATTAAATCCGACTCCCTACTGTAGTCTTTCACTCCCAGTACAGACAGGGTATGTGATGACTGCTGAAGTAATGTACTTTACCCTGAGGGGAAGTTAGGGAAAGAGGCACTCCTGTACACAGTGATGCTCCAGATGACTGTGGAACAGTTTTTGTTAAGTCTAAAGGGGTTCTTCTTAATTCAGGAATTATGCAGTCCACGCTTCAGAGAACACCAGGAGAGCACGGAAAAACTAGGAGCCCAAAATAAAGATACACTAGAATCTTTCAGGCATGAGAAGAGGGCCTAAATGCAGTTAATTGAAAGATCGTACTCCTCTCAATAGGTATTCAACACTTAGGTATTTATGCCAAAATCACAAAAGACAGAGCAAAAACTATTACTGAATCATTATTTCTTATCTCTGACACTAAATGTAAGATTTTTCTTCTCCTTCATTTAGAAATTTGTGTTTACATTTGTTTATGACTTAAGTTTGTTAAATACTATAGTTCAACCTGTTCGGTGAGCTTGCTGAAATTTTAGAAGCAGAAGATATCAAAGTGAGCATTAACACTTATAAATTACAAGCAAATTTGTATAGTGTATGGAAGAACAAAATTCAAATCAGAAATTAAAAAACTCAAGTGTTCTACAGATAAATGCACTGGACTACAGTTTAATTAAAGTGCTTGTCTTCCAAAAAGAATCACACTGGTTTGCAGTAATTCCTCTGCCAAGCCACCAACCTAACTGGCAGTGTTGCCTTACCTGAAACTGAGCCATTAATGCCAGCGGATTATTTTGACTGTTGTCAAATGTCAAAACATCAAAGATTCCAACACAATTAACTCGTAACCTTTAGGGACAAAAAGAGCAATGGAAAAATTGCCATTAAACTTTATTTGTTATTCAATTTTTCCTTTAGCATTCATTGAATTGTTTGATAGGATAAAAGTCATCAGTACCTAGCAAATTATTATGCATCAGAAAAGACTGATTTTACTATTTGATAAAATGCACAGACAGTATTCAGTTTAGAAATAAATCAACAGATTTCTAAACTGACAATGGTGGGTGTGATCTATAGTTTGAGGATAATGTACAAGTCCTCCCAAAATACGTTTTAAAGACCTTTAAAAAACCAAAGGCGTAAGCTTTAGCGCACTGCCTCATGCCAGTTGAGAGAACTTAGTAGCTCTTTATGTATCAGGTGCACAGTCAGCGGCTGCCACGAACACAGAGCACAGGGAGAATGAATGCTTTCATCACCTTGTTTTGCCTGTTACCAGAATCTTCGTTGGATCCATAACTCTGCACGCCAGTCCTGCTGTGTGAATGGTCCGTAAGGCAGAGCTGAGCTGCACAATATATGCCCATATCAAAGACTCCGGAAGCAAGCCCGCATGCTGCCGTGGCAGAGGCCCATCATGCTGACCTAGAAACAAAACATCGTAAGCATCAATAGAAGGCTGCTGTGCAAAAAGCAAAGAACATCATCTTGAATTATATAACTAACTCACACAGTCACTTCATTTAACTCTTAATAGACCTTGAAAGACACATCTGTTTTGCTTTAAAGGTGAGTTTTCTTTATTGGTTGGTTTCACTTGTGTTTTTTTTGAAAATGTTGGCAATTTATTAGGCATTATTATCTTCACTCTCATATTCAGGGAAATGATGTTTTGAAGTTTAGAATGAGCACTGGTTGGAAATTGCTTTAAGTAGATGGTACATCAAAATATGCAGGTACTTCAGAAGTAAAAATACCAGTATCCTGAAACAAAGAGTATGTACCGCAATAGCTGCCACATTTTATTTCCTTTATTGCAGGTAGGCTCCCCAATTAAACATTTTCTATCATCTAATAAGAAAAAAAATAACAAGCTAATTTCAAATTACGTGTGCAAATCAGACAAAGATTTGGTGGCTAAACATCATTGAACACAACTTTACCTAAGTTCTGCTGTGACACAGCTGCCTGGCAAGTCATCACTGCATGACCCCTATTTCATGGGTCTTATGAAAGAAATGCATTGCTCCCCTTCCAAATGTATTTGTAGTTCTTCTTTCAAAAGTAAAACTCAATCTTTGCAAACACACTCAAATCCTACATTACAAGCAGTTTGAGTAATAGTGAGTCACAGATGAAAAAAATGAAGCTACAGATAACAAATGTTATTTTAAATATGTGTGCAATTCAAGGGAGCTGGCATTGTTTGCCTTGCCCAAAGGTGAAGCAGAAGTACACCCAGAGTAAGACAGTACATCTCAATTTTACAAACCCTGAGAGACATTTCAAGGGGTTGTCTCCGTACTGATTTTCCTAATTTTGACACCAGTTGTATCATCAGTGTTAAGTAAAATCATGTAAGCATCTGACAGGTTTCACTGTAAACAGACTGCACTCCGCTCTAAACATTTCTTTCTTTGGTTGGTTTTTGTTTGCTTGGGGTTTTTGGTTGTTTTGGTTTTTTGTTCTTGTTGTTTTTTGAGGTTGGGTTTTTTTTTCCTCCCCTTTTCCTATATTACCATATCAACATCTGTGCATTTGATCAAACTAAGTGTGTGTATGCTTGCATGCATATGCACACACAAAATAAATGCACAGTGAAAAGAAGTGGAACACACTACTGATAACTTTTTACTTGGAACTTTTACTGACTTGGGGGTGACAGGCTAGGAATGTTACTAGCTTTCATTTGAGCTTTGTTTTGTCCATTTTTGAAATTTCAGTTTGCTTTTAAGGTTTAAGGTGCTTTGGCTTAGATTATGAAGATCAAGTTCCTTTAAAAAGCAATAAGCCTGGCATGTCTACTGAAGGCTGAATATAATGAGATACTGTTTGTTTTTTCTGGCCCCCTGATGAATCATTATGCAAATCACTTCCCACAAAAACCATCATACTAGAAGTCTCATGTAGCAAACTTTTTCCCTTCATAATTCTCTCTTTTTCAGCATGACAAAAATTATAATACAAAATGACTGAGAAGATACAACCTCCTGTTTACTACTTGCTGCAGAATGCACTTTACATTTGGTGAACAGCAACATGAGTAGTAAGCTTAATAGGGATGTGTATGGATGCTGTAAGACAGTTACATCTGTATGAAGTAAATGCAGAATAGAAATGTTACTATAATATCCCAAGGAAAGAGAAAAGGCAAAATTTGGCAGTTATTTTTCTGCAAGCATAACAGCACCTGCCCTTTGATTTTCAAATTAAGGCAACGTAACCACGAGAATATCCAAAATACACTGAAAGACCAGAGTTCAATACAGCTTCTCCTCATCTCTCAGAAAATCTCAAGCAACATCATTTTACTACTGGAAAAACTGCCTTGAGGCTACAGCCAAATCGAGGCTGCTGCTTTCACACCAGTTGGCTGCACCCTACATTCAAATACATTAAACATGTAAGCTAAAACATGGAAGGATCAGCTTTGAAATGCCCTCTTACATATCTATCTGTTCAAAATAAGCATGATTAAAAGCAGTTCAGTTGGCTGCAATGCTGACTATGATGTGTGTCCCAAGAGGCCCATCAGACCTGCCACAGACACCACTTGAGGAGCAAGGACCCAAGGAGATGAGACCCAAAAGCTCACTCTTCAGGAGAAACCCACAGTTGGAAAGCTTTTCTGAACAGTGCTGAACACAAGGAAAACCATCACAAGGATATAAGTAAACATCACCCAAGTGATCAGAGTATTACTTGAAAAAGTGTTTAACAGATTCCACAGTTGATTTGCAAAGACTTCCCCCCACCACAGGCTGAATCTATGGCTACAACAAGAAAAATTTCAGACTGTGTTCTTCCCACTTACTGCATGGCAGATTCACCTCTCCCAATAATTTCATCTCTGTGAGGCAGAGCACAGCCACTAATGGAAGAGATTAAAAATTTAAAACCTGCCATTTCAAAAACACAGATTATCCATTATTTTTCCTTGCCACATTGGGATAAACATAAATAAATAAAAATGCTGACAATTAATTTTAAGTTCTGTGGTATGCTGTTGACAACAGAACAAAAAAAAAAATTACCCTCTGTACCAGTGTGCATGTGTATATTAAGCTTTTACTTGTTATAAGAAGCATTCAAATGAAATTTGAAGAAGAGCAAGTATGAATCCAGGAATAGCCCTGGGGCTGGAAGTAAGACCTGGGGACACCAGCAGTAGGACCTGTTTGACATCATCAGGAACACTGTCAGAAAGCATGCTAAGAAACAGCAATTCTCATACAGTTATGAAGAAAAAAAGAATCGAATGAAAGATTTAGCTGTTTACTAAATTGAACCTCTCAGGCTTGTAAATCAGTCTTTTACAGTTAGAATTGTGAATTGTTCAGTGTTTCCTTGGTGTTCCTAAGTTAAAGTACTGAAAACAAGCCAAATGCAGTAGTTTTCATTTCTCGTTCAAGGAAACCTGGTATTTGGTTTTACATTTCCCAGTTTTCAATATACAGAAACGTTCTGAACTACTAGAGTGCAGCAGTACTTTTTGTAAAAATTCAAAAGCTACTGAAAACTTGAACTCACTTTGAAAAAGTTGCCACTTTTGGCAAAGGTATTTTAGGATCATTATTAATCACATATTTTGTCTTCAAAGATATCATGCTGACTTTCAATATTCATATTTTCTTACTTCTCATCACACGCTATTCATCTAGTCATCACACAACTTATTTCTTTTTCAATGGAAGGGGTATTTTACGAAAAAACATTCAGCACGTGGGGATGCAAAAACTGTAAAGTCAGCAGTGAAGTCCATTTTTGTGCATGACATACTACTATTAATGTGTCAAAAGCAAAGCAAGTTTCCCGGACTGTGCTTATCTTCATCAGAAAGTATTTGTTTGCTGAAAAACAGAGACTGTGCTGCTGAAAACTCCTACTAACAGCATGTACGCCAACATTTAATTACTCAGTGTTTCAAAGCAGACCAAAGGACATATCAAAGGCATGCTTATCTCTGCCAACTCCAAAAGCTCAAAAGGACAAACCTTTCTGGAAGCTGTCAATAGTTACTGTTAATTTGCAGGATTCTCTGGTCCTTAACTTTTAAGGTACATACATTCACAATTTGGTTTACCATTCAGACATTCAGACCAATTATCAGACTGTTAAGAGCAACATTTCAGTACTTTTGGGTTAATTTGCTAATGCAAAGAGAACATAGTTTAGGCAGAGATAAATACACTAATACATACTATAATCTGAAGCTAAGAAATATAAGAAAGGTGGAAGAAAACCAGAAAGTTCCAGAACAACAGATTTAATGTTTAGAGTATGAAGAAGTCTTTTGAGGAAATATGAGAAGTGAGAATAAAATAAGAAGAAACTTCAAATAAATGTACTTTGTGTAGCAATTAACTGAAAATTCAAATTCCTGATTTTAAAACATGAGCAAATTTAGTAAAATACGACAGGACAATGTTAGATTATCACACTGTACCATCTGAAGGAAGAGGAAGTATCACTGAATGAAGAACACAAGTAACAAATTCTACTGCATTCAGAAGTTAGAAACGTTAGTTTACAGTATAAAAATAAATGTAAGCTGCTATTTTTCTCCCCCACACCAAATCTCTACCAAGGCAGTTCTGTAACAGGCTCTGTAAATAACATGGCAAGAAGAAACACCCAAGACTGACCACATTGACACCAGTGACATGCAAGACAGCCATGTAAAACACAGTCCTCATCTTTTAACTATCAAGGTCTCATGTTGCCAACTGAAGTGTTCAACATAAATAAGGTTGCATACCTGAAATCAAATTCTCTGAGTTCACTGATCAGGTTCACAGTGTTGTGCCTCCTAAAAGCTTTAAAAGCAATTGTACTAATCTGGGCCTCATGCTGCAGAGTACCCAAGTTCCATCCATTCCCCTGCTTCTCTTGGGAGTCTCCTCTAGGCAGGCAGACGGCCAAGAAACTCTGTGAGGGGATGGAGAAAGGATCCGTGAAGGCAGGCAATTCTGAGAAATCAAGTTATAGGTATGCAATCTTATTTTTCTCTCTTAAATTGCTCCTTCTGCTGAGGACCAGACTAGATAGCAGCAGTTAAAAAAAAAAAAAAAAAAAAAAGAAAAAAGCAAAGATATTCAGAAAGATTTGGCAAAATTTGGGAATTCAGGTGACTATTCCCCTAATTTATCTACTAAAAAGAGTGAAAGAGCAGGTAGTAAGTGCCATAGTCAGGAGACAGATCTTCCCTACATATCCCTGCAAGTTCTGTTGCAACAGCTAATTCTAATTAAATAATACTTTGGTTTGAACAGACATTGATGTCTTATTTCCAGCTTCCCAGATTATTCCTGCCCATAAAAGGAAGCTGAAGTAGGCCGAAAAAAGAGCCCAGATAGCCCATGAGCCTGTTTCAAAGACACATACACTAAAATCTGCTTGCCACGAATACTGAAGTGCACAAACATAAACAAGTAGAGTATTCTATTAGTTTCCAGGGATTTGCAGCCCTGAAGTAAATATCATGTCTTGCTGTCCTCAAATACTTCTCCTTGAACCTAGGCAAATGTCCACAATAATCTGTGAAAGTTCCGTGACTTAATTATCTTTACACAAGCTTTGAATTTACTACCTATCTAGTTTCATTTTTAAGTCCTTAGTTTTAGGCTGGAAGAAATAATAAACATTTTTTATTCATTTCTTCATTATTCCAGATGACTTTCCAGACCATATTCCAGTCATTTTTAACCCCATTATCTTCCTTTCCATCTTTACAAGCATGAAAAGCATTATTCCACTTTGCTGTTCCACACCTTTGATCATCCCTGTCTCCTCAACTTCTTTGCTGCTCTTCTACACCCTTCAAAATACATGAGGAGGGCCACAGCTACAGGTAAGAGTCTATCAGCACACAATACAGTACTTCAATACAATGTCTACTATTTTGTTGCTCTTTTCTTAATAAGCTACATCAACCTATTTCCTATTTACAGCTATTCAGCATGAGGACATATTCTCCTCAATAGACTTAACTGTGGTCCCAGACCTATTACTGAGTGGCAACAGTCACAACAGAGGCCATCATTTCATGTTTAAAGCTAGTTACACTTTCCGTTTGATCACATTGGTTTACATTATTACATCATCTGCTAGATCATCAGTAAGAGTTCCAGTCTTGTAAGATCCTTCTGCAATCAGTCACAACTGGCCTTTGTTTTTAACAATCCAAATAATTTAGTATTACCAGCAAACTTTGACAGACCATTTATCTTCAGAGCAAACAAATGAATGTGTTAAGAAATACAACTCCCAGGACTCTTCTTGTGAGACCCGTCAGTGATCTTCACTGTTCACTTTTTTATTTCCAATATTCTAACCAGTCATTACCCTAACTGAGAACTTTCTCTGCCACATGACTACTTAGGTTCTTTTAAAGACTCTGTTGGACTTCATTGAAAACTCCAAGGTCTTATCTACTGGATCTTTCTTTAAAGAACTTTGGTAGATTAATGAGACATGACTGCCCTTTATAGGATCACAACTTAATTATTTTCCAGTGTGACAAATGAATGTGTTCCCAAGAATTTTACTGTAACTTCTATTATTTTATCTAGAACAAACATCATTCTTCTATGATTCTCTAGAGAGATATAAAAACATAACAAGGACCGATTTACACGGAAATTGAAAACCATGACTGGAAAACACTCAGAAGTCTAGTCCTGCACATAACAGCCATTAACTTGGCAGCAAATCTTCCAGTTTTATCTCACCAAATTAGTTTCACATCAGGCTCATTGAAACTGTAATTGCACTCTCTCATTTGCCACCAAGTATGACACATCAAACTAGGGTTTCCTCCATCTGAGATGTTACCGCCAAAATCAGTGGTGGAAATCAAGTTCCACCTCCACTTATACTGGTCAGCTCATTGCAAAGTCAGTGAGAATTATGCAATATGTAAGGTATTTGAATTACAAGTCTTTGAATGTATATATGGTTTTCTTCAAGCCTTTGAACATATTCACACACTACCAAACTACTATACTCTGATATAAGAGATAGCCAAGTGAAGTTTTACATCTCAGCCTTTGAAACAGTTTGAATTCACAGCTAAAAGCTCCAATTTCAAAAGATAGAAGAAAGAAAAAAAAAACTTAACTTCTTCTTCTCTTCATATGCTGGGAGCCTAAAGACATTTAGGGAAGATCTGCTCTAACTTAAAAAAAACAAAAAAACCAGGCTACTTCACAGTCCTTAATCTGTATCCTTAATGCTGGATACAGTTTCAAGGGTGGTCCTGCACCAAGCAAGGAGTCAGTCCAAAAAAACTCTGTGGGGTATTTTTCTACCTTAAGTCTCTCTGATTCCATTCAGCAGTAACCACCTCTCTTTCTCAGCATGGCACTACTTTGTTCCAAATTTTTGTTTCCAGTTTTACAAACTGCAGGGGTCATGAACTGGTCCTAACAGGAAGGATGATTGACAGCACACTGTTCTGGAGGGGAACAAGCTTTAGCCCCAAGTACATGAGCTCTACTGTGCTACTTGACGAGACACAGACCATCCTGAGGCAGATTTGAAGAATGTTGATGTTGTTTTAGTGACCCCATTGAAGTAATGTATAAACGTGATTAAAAAAAAATGCAGACCTAAGATGTGAAGTTGGTGTCTGAAAAGAATATGGTACACGGATATTTCAATCCATTTCTTGTCTTAACTAGTACTTCACATTTCAAACCATCAAATAAAATACTGTCTAGTTATTCATCATAATACATAGTGAGGAGGAAAATAGAAGGGTAGGACACCTAAACAGCAAGCATCAAATTGGCATAGCAAATCTTTCGAATTTTGGAGTCATCATTAAATGTTAGGTGTTATCTAGTGACAGACCTGAAATAAGGACACCAGAGCTCCTGGCTCCCAATTTTGTTCCAACTTATTTTTCTTTCAAAGAGCTGTAATTCCCTTACATGCTGACATCAATTTTTACACCTGTTTGATAACTTTAAAAAATTTACAAAGAGGAGGTGAAAAAGAGTTCTCTCATATCAATCATTCAGTATGACAGAACTGATTAGCCAAAAATTAAGCTGAACAACTACTCTTGACCAGAGGTTTACTGCTGAAGTATTGGAAACAGTGTACAGAAGTATTATATGACAGCGTGGCTTCCTTACCCCATTTCCGCTTTGTGAAATAGGAATCAGCACTAGGGTCATTGAAGTGTCTGCTCATCATAGTCTCTCCTCCAGCATGAAAATCATATGCAAACACTAAAGCTTAAAAACAGAAAGAGGTGATATTTATTAACTCAAGCACATTTGAAAAAAGTATCAACACATCAGCTGGAGTGAGTAGGAAAGCGGAAAAGAAAGAAGAAAAACTTACAATGTTCTCCAAAAGCTTTAGTGGTGAACACTTCACGCAAAGTTACGATATTTGAGTGCTGAATCTTTTTCCACATGTCAACCAATACCATGCACTTTGTGTTAACAAGACGAAAACCTAGGAAAAAAAAATGAAACGCATGGTTTTAAAGTATAATGTTTAGAATGAGAAATTTTTACTTTAACATTTTGTCTGAAACCGCTGAGAAAAAAACCAGACATTAAAATATGACTGGCATGCTTAGAAATGCTAGTCCTACTGAGACAACTCAATTTTTCTCACCATGTATCCTCCGAAGGCAATATGGCAGGTCATCTTTACTATTTACAGCTTTATAGCACGATGTAATGTACCCAAAGTTGCTCGTTTTCTGTATCCGATTGGGCGGTGGCAGTGGTTCCAAAGGAAAGAGACTGTGGTAGCTGTCCACTTCCGCAGGAACTGCTAAAATCAGTTCAGACACAGAAACACATCAGGCCTCAGCCGACTTTGAGAAAGTTACTGAGTAGCAGAGAAAATTAATATTACTTTCACTAATAGATACCCAAATACATAAATTTATCTCCACCATCTTTTAAGTGCATGTGAAGTTAAAATTCACTGTTTTTGCTTTAATACCAACACATTGGTAGGTTCCTAGAAGTGATCCCACAGAGCTGAAATTACTGTTTTCAGAAAAAGTGTTACACCAAATAAAATCAACAGAATAGATGCACAGCCCCATCTGCCATTTTTTCATTCACCTTAGAAATTCATCCCATGAATGATATATCTTAGGAGATTTTCCTACACTGATTCAATAATAAGCACCAATTTCCATGCAGACTTCATACCATAGTAAGAACCCCATTTATATCAGGGGAAAAAAAAAAAGGCAAGTATCAGTCTCATGTGTTTTAAAATACTGGTTTAGAAATTAGGAAGAGAGAAGTGCTAAAGGTTTACAAATCAGATTAAAAGATTACCCGGCACTTCATCTGGATTAAAACACTAAACTGCATTTTTTTAAATGCATCATTATTATATTATGCACACATTTAGAAAATACAGCAAGCAAAAACTGTTCAAATCAAGCTGAATAATGTAGACTCCCCAAAAGCCAAGTCACAGGAAACAGTATATAGTTCTTTTGCCCGACAGCTAGTACAAAGCCTTCTCTGATATACCAGCCCAGTCACTTCAAAACAAACTGCTTTGCTAGTTTACATCCAACCTTTGAAAAATATATGCATCATTTAAAGACATACCTAATATCTACAAAGTAATACAAAATACGGTTCTTCACAAGGCTCTACTGCCTTAATGGTTTTTCCTTTCTCAGCAATTTGAAGGATTCCTAACCATTAAGGAGTTTCAAAACAGAAGAAAATTACAATAGAAGACAAAAGAATAATTCATATTTCTTGAATTTTGCATTTGGTTAACCACGGCTCAGGCTAGTGAGTAAAGATCCATGAAGAAATAAAATCAGGTGGCATTTTTTGCAAGATTTTATTAATATAGATGATGGTTGCAGAAAAACATGATCACTGTTTAGAGTTTTGAGAAACACTTACCAGGAATATCAGCCTGATCAATCTGGGCCATAGTTATTAAGTGTCTGTTGATGAGTTCCTTAAGGAAAAATTAAGTTAAGTTTTGAACATCATAACTTAGCTCATTATTGTTGATAATTTAAAAAACGCTGTCTTTGAAGTACTAGCTATCCATACTAAAATAGAGAATTGATGCAAGTGTCTAGGGCAGAGAGGGTCAGAAGACCACCAGCTTGAAAATTTGAATGATAAAATACCTAAATTCTTGAAGGAGCTTCAGAAGGCATTTGTTATAGCTGGCACTGACAAAGGTACCTACTACAGTAAAGCTGAAATTAATAACACTCACAGCCAGCCTTGAGATGATGAGCCCTGAGAAGAGCTCTTCAACCAACATACACTGCATACACTCTCATTTCAGTGGGAGACTTTAAAACTGAATAGCATTGCAGCTTAAAATAATGCTACAAAAATAAACCCATGCACACCAAAAAAATCACATCAGTGATAGTACTGAGCTAAATAGTAAATCATGACATGCAGATTAGATTGCAGTCATACATGTTGTAACTCACCCCCACTCTCTGCTGTACTTCACCTACTACAAGATTTGCTTTTTCAAATTCTCCACTGGGAAAACTGACTGCACAGATTGTAAGTTTCTATTCCTCCTCTACCATTAGCAATTTTCTATTTTTTACCAAGGTACGCATTTTTCCTTTAAACTCTCTACTATCTTACCTGTCTGAGCTCATCTGCCATGAAAAAGGAAGGTGCATTTGCTTTTGGTTGCATGTAAGCAACATGAGGAGCAGCTGGATGGTAGATGTGGTAGTTTGGAAAAACCTAGAAATAAAATATTTCAAGAAGCTTTTTAAAGTCTTTAAGGGTAAGGTAAATGAAGAGTTTTCTCACTCTTTCAGTTCAAACTACAGAACTATGCAATCTTCATGGACAGTACAAGTTACAAATACATTGTCAGATATGTTATGATTTTTTATGTGGTATTCACTTCAACAATTTCAAGGGAGAAGGAGATATATATGTATATGTATGTACATAGTTATTTTGACAGCTCTGCCTTTTCCCCATCACTGTAGATATAAGAGCTATATAACCTATCAAAAAAAAAAAACCAAAACCACCCTGACTTCTTAATGTTTTCTCATTATGCTTGTATCCACTGAGATATACAGAACGCTTTCTTGCTGTTCCTGTGTTAAAACTCCAAAAAGCTCTACACAGCTGTACATGAAAAAATATATAAAAAATTCTCTGGTCCTTATATTTCAGCGATTGTTGGAGAACAACTAAAATAACTAAAAGGCCTAATCTTCATACAGAATAAGTGGTTTACAGCATTAAAAATAACATCTGTAGTATCAACCAACTCAGCACTTAAAAACTCCAGACAGTTGGGTATTGAAAGCCAACGTACCATTCCTGTGAGAGGTGCTGGAGTTGTATCAGTATAGAAATATGTTGTTCCACCCACTGTTTCCTTCTGGATCACCTGGCCAGTAGATGGAGGCTGGGAGACAGCGTTAGCGACAGACGCAGAGGCACTAGTAGGCACCATATAGTTTGCTGGGTTAGGAGTATGACTTCTTCTTCGAGGAGCAGGAGATGTATGAGGAGTTATTTTGGGAGAATGAAGAGGAGAAGATCCTGCTGACAGGGACATTCCTTAAAGAAACACAAGAAGATATTCTTGATCAAATCTGTCATCAAAAAAAATTTAGCAATTTCAGAAAAGCAGCCTTCACTACCAACAATATTCTGAGCAGGGGAGACACTTAACTCTTCATATAGATATAGAAATCCTTGAAACATAAAATAGTAAAAGAGTGTGATGGAAGAGATATTATTTTCCCAAGAATCTTTGCTTAGTGTAGAGAGATAGGGCTTGGAAACTTACTATATACACATGAAGAACTGAAATGAAAAACATAAGAGTAGCTGAAAGGGGAAGACAAGTCAAAATAATGCTGGGTCTAAAAGATAGTTCATTCAACTGCAAAAAGATAAAATATTAATGACTATGTGAGTGTTTACTTAACAGTTACATGAGCAGTCAATGGAGTTTGCTTAGCTGTAACTCACTTCACCTAATCGTGCATGGACCTTTTATTAGAACTCCACAGCAATGAACGTCTCCAGTTAATACAGCACACAAATAAGTGTGTTAATAATATACAAGATGCTACTATTAACAACTTCAGGGGAGCAATTACCTATTTTCCTGCAATTATTATATTCAAAAGTCATCCTTCAAAAGATGTATTTAATATGTAAAGATAGATAACACCTCAAGATAGGAAGTCTATTAAACATCCCTGTTGGGATTTTCTAATTTATTAGAATTATTTTATTGGCTTGTGTCCACCTTCAACATTACAGGGGCAACTCCACTGATGCCTGAGAAACTCTTCTTCTAAACAAAGGTCATCAATGAGAAAAACAAGGGTAACTTCTGCATACACACTTTTTAGTTACAAAACAGTCTAATTACTTCAATAGTTATTGCATGCCGAATTCTCAGATTTGCTTATTTATAAAAATTAGGTGTAAAAATAGACATTCCAGGGTACTGCTGAGGAAGAGATAATCCTTCAACAAAACCTCCTTGCTGAGTTACTTACCAGCAGAAGATCTGACATATTCAGGTGTTCAGATTAACACCAAGGAAAACATCTTTGAAACTTATTATTGCTCAGTTCAGACTGGGATGTACTTGCTCTTCTATAGTCAGAATAGTATTATACTAAATTTTTTTCTTGAAAGAAGATACACAGCTTTCATATTTAACATTCTATTGACAGCTGAGACATCTTCTCTAATTAAGAATTGTTAGTTATCACTCAGATAATTGATAAATTAAATCCATAAGCTCTAGTAACCAGCGTAATTTAAGCAAATACCCATCTAATGAAACCAAGAGTTTTTTGGGTTTTTTTTGCATACACACTTTTTAGTTACATAAACTAGTTTATTTAACTTCAATCACGAGTTACTGTATGCAGAGTTTTCAAAATGCATCATCAGCAATGTGTAGGAGTGATTTCACACTCGTATCATGTCCCGAAAGTAATCTCATCCCTCCTACATTTTTTTTTTTTTTTTGATTTTTTAAAACAAAAGAAAAAAGCAAATAAGTTTTGGTATTAACAAGTAAGCAGTTGGGAAAAATTACTTTGACGAGATATTATCGTAATGATATTAACAGAATATATGTAGCCTTTCATTTAGCTCCTCTCATTTACTCCTTTGACATCTCAAAAACCATGTTTATTAATTCAGCACAATTCTCTTTTGTTCCTGAAAAGCGAATAGTTCCAACAAAATGAACAAGATGTTTAAAATGCAACTGCGGTAAAATCATATGCCTTTCTTTTTAATTGGGTCTTTTAAGTAATTTATTTTTTTAATAGAAGTGTAAAATCTAAGAATATAAAAGGAAAAAAGTCTGCACTTTTCTAGGCCAGAACTTTTCTTTTTATTAATACATGTACATGTGTGTACACACATCTTGTAGATAAGCAATACTGTAGAATATTGCTGATTAGTATATTAACTTAAAAAGTTAATTATAATGGGCACTGCTAGATGGTAACATAAACAGTCTCCTAAAAATCTGTTTAGAAATTACCTGTATGACTGTAAAATGTTACATATTTTGAAAGCACCAATTTATTCTACAAAAGAAAGTAAGTTTTCATTAAGGTAGAAGTTACCTTGAGTGACTGAGTAATATGTCAATATTTCAACAGCTACTGTAAACATTGTTACGTTTTTAACAAAAGACCAAAACACAAATACATTCTTAATCCAGTGGGGGAAAAGATCAATTTCAAAGGAAACAATGTATTAGTATTAAAAGTCAAAGGATGATTAAAGTGGACATTAAACTGAAGCAACTCTACAGTTTATCATATCTCAGAGTTCTCTTCATCTATGGAAAGTTACTGACATGTCTTTTTCACTCTATTCCAATAAAACAGTATTAACTGAAGTCCTTGCAAGCACATTATCTCAACCCAGACAGGAATAACTGGCTTCAAGAATAACTCAATAAAACAGCCAGCTCTAGGGCTCATGAAATAAAAACTCAGCAGCCTTCATATATACTGATGGAAAAATAACCGAAGACCTCTCTGCTTTAAAATAAACACTATATGTACAAGACTGTAACTAATATCTTACAGAAAAGTGAAGACTTACAACTCACTGAAATTATACTGTGAAAAAAAAAGATTTCTAGTGGTTTTTACAGATATAATTTAAAACAATTTCTACTTTAAGGTTTACTTTAAAAAAAAAATTATTCCTGCCAAAGAATAGTTACACACATAAATCCTTAATGTCTTTGCACAGGTATTAATGAAAGATTGAAAGAAAAGGATCACAGCATTACACAAATTCTTTCAGATGGCCTTCCACTCTAGTTAGGTCTCATTTTGAAAGGACACAGAGTTCACTGAAAATCATCTGGCAGGCAGAACATATGGCCTCCTCATTTGCCAATATGCATAGTGAGCTCAGGAGATGAAAGCAGCTTGACTAGAGTTTGGTTCTATTCTACTGGAATAATGCTACACATGCTACAAGAGTGTTTCTCCTAGTGTCATGGTGGGTATGGACAAGCTGAGACAACAAATACTGAAGGTGATAGATTTATCTGAAAGACTTGCATTACATTCTGCACAATCTAAATAACTATTGAAAGCCCAGTGTAACAACAACAAAAAAAGGAAAAATTCTTAATACAGTGAAACAGATGGATATTTAAGTACTTAAGGCAGCTAATAGAGTGCATAAACTCAAACAGATATCACCAACTTAATTAGTATTTCAATCAGTTAAAAGCATACTAAAATTAATATTTAATCATAATAAATAGAATTAGAGGAAAATAGTTATATTAACAAGTGATTATATATTCCTACTGACTCATACTCAAGGAAGAAGATGTTACTAAACATATAGTAGTAACAACAGAACCACACCTCACAGAATTAGGTGGATTTTAACAGCACAGCTTATATAAACACCTATTCACTTAAGAGCCTAAGAAAAAATGAGCTTTTAAAAATCTACTTATGATTTACATATATATACACACATGGGTGTATATATATACACACGTATACATTTCTCTCTCTCATATCAGGGATCTTGACGAGTAACATTAAGCTTTCCCTATGAAAGAGTTCAAGATTCCCCTATATTAAAATTCAAATGCCAAGAGGAATACTATGACAAACATCAAAAAGCCTGTTTCAAACTGTCCCTCCTGAGATTTTTCTACCAGCAAAGGCAGCTCTTCACTCCTTGTCTTGGGGCATCTTAATATACTTAAATGAAGAAGTCAGATACAATCTTAAAAGATGAACTGCAAGGGGAAAGGGCTTCTTCCACCTTTACATCTAAAAAGAGGTGGAACAGTACGCAGCTGTCATTGTGTCACACCAGCATAGAAATGGTTGTGGAATTTGAAGATCTTTCCCCAAAATTCATAGCAATTGTGTAGGCTACCTACACACACCTGCAGCTCCAGATACTATTCTTTTTCCATAAAGAGAGAGATCATACTTACATATCCCTCTTTATTCTTCTGTTTCCATTTCTTGCCCTGTTTTTTATTTTTGAAGTTTCATTGTGACTGAGGAAAGGGAAACGGCAGACTTTGACACACATTTGAGACAATGCTCAAAGACATTTTATGAGATTAATGTTTCTAATAAAACTTTGTAGCGCACAATGTATTTGAATTAAAAGCTATGTTACATTTTGAATCTGAGAATTCACACAAATAAAATCAGAATCGAAGGGCATTAAGCATGATCGCTGAATGACTCAGTATCTACAACTATTTGATTTAATGAGAAATCACAACTTAGGCAGGACTTCATTAAGCTTGTATATGTAAATCAGCTGGCCTACAACATTAAAGGTTAAAAAAACCCTTTAAGTTTTGCCTACAAATTTGCTAATTTACAACCATATCCCTATGCCTCTAATGCTTATAACACATTCAGAGGTCAAAAAAATAAACATTTAGTATTTAATCACTTAAATGTTCTGTACTTCAAAGATACCCCAGACTACTAGGTAAATTTTGAAGATGACAAAACAAAATATATTATAATATCAGATGATTTCAAGAACTTAAATTCATTAACTATTTCTTTTTATTGTAAGTCTTCTGCCAGGTCATTAGCATTGTAGCTATGCATTTTCAAGTTAATTAATTGCCTAAACAAGTTGAGTCATCAATTCTTCCTCTTCAGTTTAAATTGGAGAAAAAAAAGATAATTTTAGTCTCTTAACCTTCTTCTGTTCTTACATTACTCCAAAATGGCTGCAGAACTTCATCTGTACCCTATCTGATCCAGGACGCTGGAACAAGCTCTTGGGGCCTTCAGCCACACAAACCACCTCAGCTGGAAGTGCTCCATCTCCAGCTGGGGCTGTGGGCTCTGAGAACTACACTCCTGCAGCTCACCACAAATGGAGATGCGTCAACTGGACACAAGCACAACACCTTCGCACTCCTGGCTCCTAAGCCTGCAGGTTCAGACTGGCAGCAGAAATGGGATCTTCTACATTCTGCATAAGCTCAGAACCTGACTTGGACTAAATACAGAAGCAACAACAATTTGCTGTCGCTTCCATCAGTGAAAAACACATCATTCTTTAGGTATAACCCAGATATTTTTTGCTACTGGGGGCTATACATCTGTTCTCTCTCAAGTTCAACACAGCGATGATGTCTTATCACTTCAGTGACGCTCGTTAATTTCTTTCATACACTGTGTTGCATATTTTAACAGCATTAATACTCGAATAAAGCTACACTGGACTGAGCAAGATAAGCTTGTTAGCAAAAGTGCTATTTGAAGATGGTCAAATTTTTACTAAGTTTCCCACACAAATGACAAATGGTGTGTTTGCTAGCAAGGAAAGGGAGGAGCAATAAGGTAGTGAGTTTATGGAAAAAGAGTTTGGAAATGGTAAACGAGATCTGTTTACAACTCCTTAGTGAAACAATTTTCTTCTATCGCTTGTGTAAGTGGCATTTTATATCACTCTATTCCCATATTCTATTAAAGGCCACCAAGATGAACACGACCCTGTGTTGAGATTACCCTAGAAAGCACTTACGTAAGTAAACATGTGAATGTAGGAATAACCTCCTTCCATGCTACATCCTAATTGATACATCAGGCATAGATCAAACAAGTTATCCACTGAAGTATTTTAGGCTTCCCTGACATATTTTTCAGTATTTCTGCAGTACTGTTAACAAAACCGGCAGAACAAATATTTTCCAAGGACAAGAAATACTAGATGTCAAAAGTGGCTTTGATTTACACCTACCTTTAGGGAAATCTCAGACATTAGATATGTGAAAGAACTTACATTTTTCCATCATCAAAAAGGAAATCAAATGACTGCTTTCAAAATTTACCTACTTTGTTATGGTGAATAAAACTATGGAAATATTAAATACTCCTACTACATTTCCTTATTTCTCATGAAATTTTGATTTCCTCCAGTACCCTGTAAATTACAATGAGCAATCTCAATCTCACATAAATACTTAAATCTGGAATGTTATTCTACTGCAGAGTATGCAGCCTTTAACTAGAAGGAGACTTATCATTATTCAAAGGAAAATTCTTATGAACCCTTGATAAAGGTTTCATTTGAATTTGTTTTCACTTATTGAAAGCTAACATATCTCAACCATTTTTTCATGACAACTTCACAATGTGTTTCAATATTTTTTTATTCTGTTATCCAGCATGATCTAAGTGGTGAAGTTTTCATACACAAAGATACTGCTTTCTTATTTAAGAGTCTAATTTTTTAGAAAGAGCACCTCCTAGCTGACCTTGAGGTAACAGGAATTTCTGTGGATGGATCCTGTTGACAGCTTTAATGTTGACATTTAAATAAAAATAAATTACTGTGAGCAGTATTTACATAGGACACTTAGGTTCAGAGAATTCTGCACTCAGTGAGAGAAGAAAAATTCAGAGAATCCAGTGAAGATGCCTGCTTTGAACTATATTTTCATTTTAGTTATACAGGAAGAGCAGGGAAAGAAGCCAACTCTGCCTGAAGTTAGTTCTTAGGAATATTCCCCCATCCCTCTTGTCCATAAACAAACAATAGTATTTGAGGCTAGAAAGTATGCAGCATTGGTATCTTTATTGCTAGGAGCTGAAATTGTTGTGCGAACTTCTTTCATCAGTGTTACTTATCCTTTCGAGTATTACTTACAGATAGTAAAGAAATTGGACTGTGAAGGATCCCTCTGAGACCCCACTGGACACTTTCCAAAAGCAGATCATTTTACTGTATTCTATTTAATCCTTTATACACTTTTCAATCCAGGTGACAAGGCTGAGAGGCATATAAACACAACAGTTTTCCAATAAGACGGTACAGCACAATATAGGATCAAGCAGACACAGTACCACAACACGTTCATTTGGGCAGCAGAAGTATCAATCCCTTTCCCAGCTTGCTCTGGTATGTTTTTGCATGCAAACTAAATGCTGGCTTCTACTGAGGCCTTGAGAGGCTACTTTAGTGTGTCACAGTGACAGCAGCATCATAAAGACTGACGTATATTTTAATAAATGGTAACTGCCAACAGATGTTTAAAAAAATCGTTTAAAACATGTGTCCGTCTGTCTTTTGGCAATTACCTAATGCTTCTCAGTAGCCACAAGGGACTACTGGAGGTTTAAGTACATACAGAAACTCATTAAAGAATCTGCAGTGGGAATATCCAGATTTGCTGATGGCTACATATTAAAAATATTTTAATTTTATTTAAACAAAATTGTTAGAATTAAGTTAACATCTTACGAACAGAAAACTAAAAGATGCATGAAGGGCTTGAACTTATTAAATGTGTAAAAAAGCCTGTCATTCAATTACATGACTGCATGAAGCACATTTCAGAAAGAGTTTTAAACCTGGGAAATAACTATAAATTGGTCTTAAAAGTTAGATTACATGTGACAAATACAATAAAAATTAATACTATTTTGCAAGGTACAGTATTATCGAATTAGCTTGTCTTCTACTTTGTGTTTTTAATCCAGATTTTTAAGTCCTCATATGCACTCATTAATACTGCAAAAAATTACTTCTATATCACACAATCTAGAAACAAAACAAAAAGAGCACATTGGTGTGTAGTAAACCAAGATCATACGCATTGCATACCATGCATTTCTAAACTATGGGTAGTTTAAATCATCTTCAGGTACTGCTCTGGCAGGAACCACTTAGGACACACTATGTGATAACTCAGCAACCCTTTCCTCAAAAAGAGCAGCGTTAAGTTGTTCATTTCAATGCTGCAGTGGCTGAGCAGATTTCACAGCCTGCATTGTCATTTCCATACTACTGGAATATAAATCCAAAGTTCCTCTGCTTTTTAACGATTGCCTTAAAATTAAGAGCTAAATTAGGAGGTAGCTACATTTATACCCAATAAATCTGGTAACTATATATATATATAGGGTTATGTTTGACAAAACACACCACTGTACTAGAAACCATTACTCTCAACTTACCTGGTGCTAACCCAGCAGTAGCAGGACTTCCCATGGAGGGGTGAGAGAACAAGGCTTGAGAGAAGGCAGACATACTTGACTGGGATACATTACTCAGCCTGGAGGTTGAGCCTCCTTTAGGAATAAACTCACTTGCAGAAGGATTTGGTGTCTGTTTAAAAAAAATAATAAATCAAATGTTTATTTTAGATGAGAAGGGACGGAGAGTGCCTATTTAGTAGAAAACACTTTCTAGAAAGGCCTACTAGTACAGGGGACATTTTTAAGGTACATACAGCTTACTGACAAGAACAAAGAATACTGGAAGCTGGTCTGCATGAACAAATTTAGACGTGTTTTTAGCTTATGTCTTAAGTGGCATAGCAAGCTTTCCATATGAGCAGTTGGTCTACAAATTCATACAACATTTTGCACAAGGCTTTCCATAAGCTTTACATTACAAGGTGGAGAACAGACTTGACAATGAGAAAGCAATGCCACAGCTGCACAGACTGTTCCCTCATGACTTCAGCAATTTCATCGCAAACTAACTAGCAATTTCAAATTAAAGGAGTAAAAATTATTCCTACTAGAAAAGTCATGCCTGCCTCTATTTCAAATAGATCTGTATGTTCAGGTTTTTTGTGACGCTAACTTCTGCTTTAATTACCTCTTTCATTTATCTAGCACCCTTAATAAAGTCTAATTTGGTGCCACAGAAAAAACTTGAAGCAGAATGATGGTCAATCATCAGTATTTGTTAGTACATGGAACAAACACTCGAGCAATTTTTAATTTCTATTAAAATCAGTGCAAATGGTTTTGTAGTTTGGGATTGTAGTGTTTGTTTTGAGGTGAGGTTTTTGTTTGATTTGGGGTAGAGAGGGTTAGGAAAAAAAAAAATCCCCGTTAGAGCTCAAAACGCAAAAAGTTTATAATTGGACAGCCAACTACAAATTACAGGAGTGGAACAAAAATTACATTAAGCCAAGAAATAAAATCAATTATTACATGAACACTCTGAAAAGCTTGAAGATTATTAAATTATAGGCTTTAGTTTATTAAGTAATCTGCAGAATACCTCTCAAAAGTGTCTAAACAAGTTAGGTAAAATAAGAAGACAGCTACAACTCCCAACAGACAAGGGTTACTGTTAAGATAATCCGTAATGGTTTTTTACAGAAAATTATATTGGACTACCTTGGTTTTAGGCAGTTTTAAAATAACCAAATATATCAACTCTTAGCTAAATTACCAATATTGATTTTATCACTATAAAGTGACAACAGAGGAAGAAAGTTAGTGCCAAATTAGAAGTGCAATGCAAACATCAATTTAGACAGTGAAGAAAGCATTTGAAAAGAGTTTGTTAATTGGGTTTTAACACCTTCATTTGAATATTTCTGCCAAATATCATAGTATTAATGTATTTCAATGGACTGAAAGATTCTCAAAGTCGTAAAATTAAAGAAGATGCCCAGGTTTAAAAGCAAATAGCAAAAATATTGTACCTTTAATCACACAGTAAATTTTAACCACCATCCACTTTATGATATCAACTTTACCACCTTATTTGTTACCTTACATGAGCACGTTTCTGAATATTCAAGCAACAGCTATAAGTAAATATGTAGATTGTGAAGCAAAACATACTTAAATGGGTAAAGAGTTCACATGAATTTTAAAACTTTAATCACAGTTAAGGAAAACACGTTAATATATACACTGATAAAGCAAAACAAATAACATACAGACTGAAAACACATAACTGACACATTCATACTCAAAAGATAATACCCTGGACTTATTCCTGTACCTAAATTCAGATAGCTAAGGGAATGGTGTTCCTCTAGATAAAAACTGGCATGCAACCATTCAGCAAAATCTGCACTAAAACTAGAGAAAATTACAGGGGTAGTAAAGCAGAACTTTTCCAAACAGTGATAGAGCTAAACAGTCATCAAACAAAACAACTGGGAGAGCAAGAGACAGGTGTTGTATCATCCTGATAAAAGAAAGAACTACAAGATCCACATTTTTCCACTGCTAAAAGTAGCAATGACACATCCACAGCTCTATCACATCCAAATACTGTGTCAACCAGGCTACAAGGGCAGCACATGTGTTACCCTGGTTTTTCTGAGTTTCTTTATTAGCCTTTTGATTTTCATAAATGGAGTCAGATCTTTTAGTTACTGTAGAATATTAGAGCAGTTCTTCTACCTTTCCCACAGAAGTAATATAAACAAATCCTTTGTTTTTCATTCTCTGTCCTTTGTTTGCACATTTCTAACCTGAAAACAATTGTAACTGACAATTCGTCTGGCCACTGAGGCTGAGGGGTGGAAACCCCAAAAAGCCAATCTTCTGCTAGACCCACAAATGTATAAAAGTAAAAGAATAAACAAAGGGGTCTCTTCTCTCCGCTCTTTCAGCTGGGAGCTAGATCAGAGGAACCTCTGCGAAAATCTCTTGTCTGCGTGTGATTGCTTTGTGTGTCTCAGTGACACACATGGCATTAGGTTTGAAGCATGCAAGCAGAGAATAGGACACCTCCTAGAAGGCAACTCAGACTTTCCTAGAGCAACTGAGAGAGTTCCGAAAATTCCATCCAATGGCATTTTGGCTAAACTCTGATCATTTTCACCTACTGATTCAAACAAGTTCTACATTTGCAAATGCAACTCCAATGCATTCTGCAAAATTTTACGGACCAGTTTTCATGTCTAAAAGTTACTTACTTGGTAAAAGTTATCTATAACCATCAAAATTTTTAAATGCAGCTTCACTTTAAGAGAGATCTCCACTTTAACTGGTAGGTGTTTTAATTTATCCAAATGAAAGAGTGAAAACCAGGAATCTGCTTGGGCTGATCTGCTTTATGCCATAGGATTACAAACAGCAATGGGTCAAGTCTGATGGAAATTCAGTTTCATTCCATTTTTTGATACCGCAATTCAGGATGAGCATCAAAGCCTGGTAACATTAAGTTGTTTTTACGTACCTTTGATGAAAATGTTGTATATGAATAAACAGCTTTGATTTACAAAGATAGGCCCTATACTATGAAAGCCTGTTTTACTTCTCTGTGATGCTAAAAACATGAAGCTGCAATCCAAGACTTTCCCCACTAAAAATGATTTAACTTTTGGTTACAATTTTAAAAGACCCTTCCATCTTCAAGTTGTTTTCTAAATACAGAAAAATACTCAAGTTCCACAGTCATTAGCTAGAATAAACTAATCAAAGTAATAGAGCAAATTCTAATGATTGGTGGTCAAAACTAGCAAATACTGTCTGACAATGTGAAGCTTAAGCTCCAACCCACATTTAAATTTATTACATCTATGTGAAGCTGCAGCTCTTAAAAACTTTTATACCTTTTGAAAACACTTTATCTGAAGTAAAATAATTTCCTGAAAACAGTTTTCTTCCATGAAAAGAAATAATGAGGCCACATTAAGTGACTAAACTGAGGGAATGTAATATTACTGTTAGCTCTTTAATATACAATATTTTAATTACTTTTGAATCTTTGTAGAAAACCATTTGGCAGCAATGACCATGCGAATATGCCAGAATTAGAAAGCCACATTGTTAATGGCCAATGATTCAAAATATTATATTCTTGGCCTGAAAAAAAACCGAACTACTTTCACTCTGTCAACTCATAATACAAAGTATAAATTCCACTTTTAGCTTTACATTTGGATCAATGGTAAGCTTGAAAATCTGTTTAAATGGTAACCATGCTTTAGAACCTGACAGATTATTCTCACAGCTTTTCCATTAGAATCTGATCAAACTTCCTGAGATGACAAAAAAAAATTAAACTTTTATAAGAATGAAAATCATCTACATCTTCTTATTGAAAACATTTTCCTCATTCTGTATTATGTTTAAATTTTGCACAAGTACAGCTTTTAAACAAATTTCATTTCATTAGTAATTAATTATTGGTCTCAGAAGAAAGTAACTTACTCATGCTAGATGAAGCTCAAAATTTTAAGTCAGAATAAATCAGGATTGGTAAAATACATAGAGAAAATGGATATTGAAAACTGTTACTAATTTTCAAGAGTAACCAGAAGAATGGACATGCAAGAATCATGTAATGATCATGCAATACTGTGATGTTAAAAAGTAGCAAATGTACTTCTAAACTGAAAGCAAAAAAAAAAGCCTACTAGTACTGCCTGCACTATGTTAAATAGGTCTACTTTCAGTTTCAAATGCAAATGTCCCATAAAAAGGCACATACAAAAATTTCAAAATGGTAATCACCGTGTTTTCAACAAACAGCATTAAAGAGAAGGAAGTACAGCTGTGTCAGCTACATTATGTATTTCTAGCAAACCACCTAAGGTGACTTCTAACTGATACTTTTGCTAAAATTGCCTTCATTCCCTTTTCCTCTCAACTTTGCCAACTGAAATCTCATCCCCCTTCTTCCAGTATATTAATAAAGATGCTGTCAAACTAAAACAGTGAAGCAACTTCCCCAATTATTACCTGAATACCTCTGTCATGCATTCTCAGAATGATTACACTAAGAAATTTCATCTAAATACCTTGTTTTCAGATTCTTTATGTCCATGCCTCTTGTCAGTCAATTTTGCAAAGAAACTTCCAAAGATAAACCACAAAGCTGAATCCATCCAGCTCCATTTACAAAAACAATTCCTACGCTTTTGCACATCAGAGGGAAAAAAAACTTTATAAAACACATAAAAACAATCCAAATGAAGGCTGATTTTAGCCATAATACAATTACTAAGGATGGAACCAAAAAAGTACAAAAGGAGGCCAGGACTACTAAACTACTCATTTGCGTCACCAGCCAGCCCAGACCTTTTCTGCTGGCTTTTATGCTTTTACAGGTATATAAAAGGAAATAAAATTAAAATATAGCATGGAGGAGGAGAAACAAAATATTCTGTGAGTAAAAAAAGAAAAGAAAACAAAACAAAACAAAAAAACCACACACACACAAACAAAAAAAACAAACAAACAAACAAAAAACCCACCAACCAACCAAAAAGCACAACAATGCCAAAAATACCCTACCACAACAATTCAGGGCTCTTTAAAAGAAGATACAGATGAAAGCAAAGAGCAAGCCAAGGATCTAAGCTGAAGAACATCACTGGAAGGACAACATGCAGCATGTGGCATTACTGTATGTTAATGAGTTGCATATAACAGATTTCTGTAATCCGTAAATGAAATCAAAATTCCTGTTTCATCAACTATAGACTTTAATACATATGATTTGTCTTTATGCTCCTCAGTGATAAACTTGCAAGGTCCCACTGCTGCACTAATCAATAAATGAATCCTCAAAGTGCCTTTCAGTGCAGGAGTGAGCTGGAACACAGGGACAAACACCTTATGAAGCCTTTGGAAAGTCATGCAGGGATCCCACAATACTGGAAACCACTCTTCTCTCTCATTTCTCATTCAGCAACTCTCAACGCAGCTGTACAGCAGCAGAGACACCACATCAGCTTCAGAGGCTGTAATAGTACTTCACTAGTTTGCTTCTGGTTCCACATTCAACCAAAGCCAGCTACCTAACTCAAAAAGTAGGCCAATCTCATTTTGATTTTAGAAGGATGTGCTAATGTACTTACCATGCTAGAAACTGGATACAAGCCTCTCTGTTCTGTTTTTATGTTCTCTTTCACTTCCAAATTCATGCTGATCTGTTCTGACATCCCAAATTACATAATCATGTAATGGGTACAGAAAACCACCACTAACCCACACCCATGCTACAAAGCAGGGCACTCCTTTACCAGTCTATTTTTGGCATAGGTTTCACAACATCTCTTAGGAATACAGAAACATGCAGAAGCCTTTCTTGAGCTTAACATGTTGTTATTTTGTTGTTGATGGGTTTTGGGGTTTCTTTGTTGTTTTTTTAATGGGCAGAGGTTCTATGAGGAGATTCACTTTACAGAGCATTGCTGCAATTCCTCCAAGGATTCCTTGTGAGCCACAGCATCAGGAAAGGATGCATTTTGTGATGTCAGAGCAACCCAGAAGACATGAGAGCTCATCAAGGACTTCAAAGCAAATCTCTTTCTATCCCACCACTGAATTTGTGTAACATGTGATATTATAATTACTGACAAGTCATCACATCACTCCAACAATAGGCTCTAATAAATTTCAATTTGCCAATATTATTAGTTAATTTACTACTCTTGCAGAAAAATTGAGTCAATTCCATTAAAACTGTGTAAAATTTGCTGGCTAAAGATCTATTGGTTTATAAACCAGAACACAGGCTCAGAAAAAACTACTAGCAAAGTCTTGTTACAACTGGCAAGTAGATCTCACTAAAAATTAAACTTTAAAATTAGATTTGGAATACTTTCATGTTTCTTTAACAAAAATCCTTCAAAGTACTGTAAAAACATCTAAAATTTTAGACGTCTATGCTCCTAACACAACATACTTGAAAAAATTCATTTCTATGATTCTTTGTTTTTTGAGCAAAAAATAATCAGTTATTGATGGTGAATAAGAAGTAATTTGTGTAATTAACATGTATCTATTGCTATTATTTTAAGGAGAATTACCATTTGATATGTATCATGTCATAGTATAGTAGCTCAGGACATTTCCTAATATAAGGTAAGACATATCACTATACAACCAACTTTGATTTGGGTATTTTGCCTTTTTAATGCACAACCCAGAGTACAATTCACTCTGCAGACTTCACTTTTAATCATGTAAGTGTAAACACCGTATTTTAAACAAAACAGATCTGGATTATAAATTCATAGCCATGCAGGAGTAACAGTTAAATTATTTTACAATGCAAGTTTTAACATCTTTCCTTCTTCAGTCTTGCCAGACTCCACAGTTTTTCTTCAATCTCTTCTGTTTCTCCTTCAATTCTATTTATTATGGCTAGCACATCCTTCTGTTCGTATTTCCACCACATGTGCATCCATGTATATGCTTTGTTAAAGCCCACATCTGCATGGGAAGCTATGCAACCGCAGAAAGCGTGAAGCACCTTGAGCCTCCTTCCCTTTGCCACACTACTTCAGAGTGCACAGGTACTGAGAAGACAACTGCTCCTGGTGAGAAGCTTCATGTTCCAAGCTACTGCCTCTTCAGCCTCCAAAAGCATTAAGTTTATTTGCCTCTAACCGAAACGGAGTAGATTAACAACAAAACTTGTTGTATCACTGTACGGCAAGAAAACAACAGAGGACAGGAGTGCAAACAGGACTTTTTTTGGCCTTTAATGTCCACCTGAAAACTAAAGACCAACTTTCTGATTCTCTCTTCTCAGAACAATTGTCTTTAATTACGGCTTACATTCACTGTTAGATACACACCATAAGTTCAGTTTGCCAGTCTTCTCTCCCTTCAAACAGTACTGCTTCACAGGCTCTCACCACTGTCTTTCAAGCTTACCTGGTCCTTCTACCAATGCATCCTTTAAGCTCCATCTTTCCTCCATCAGTGGCTATGCTGCTTCCCCAGCAGCCAAACTGCCAAGACAGACTGAAGGTCCAAGTGTCCCTAAACAACGTGGCATCATGCTGCCTACATCACGCTGTGCATGACTGTTCATTTCAGTAACACAGAGACGTCCAAATATCAAATAATGCAAAACTAGGATCAGTGTGGAAAGGAGCTCGTACGAGCATCATGTTGGCCCTCACACAGCAGAAATTCAGTGAATGGAAAGAAAATCCTAAAGTGGTACAAGTTCTAATTAAAAGCCTGTTACCAATCACTTCATTCACTTAGAAAACACCAAAATAACATGAGCTTCATAGGAAGACTGAAATAATAATCTCTGAGGAATCAAAAGCACTACACGAGCAAAATCAGTATTAGCAGCAGTAGTGCAGTTCCCACCACTATAACAATCTCAATCTAAACTCCACTTTAAGGGACATGAAGGAGAATTCATCCTAGGCTAGAATTATTCTTCATTTTCATCCCAAGGATTACCTGCTACTTTGGCAAAGACTTACTCAAATCCAGTTGTACCACTCCCCCTCTTGCAGGGCTGAAGAAGATTCAGGAATTAAGTAAAATAATGGTAAGAGATGCATATATTTCTCAAACAAGTTGAGAAATATAAACTATCCCAACATTAAAATTAAGAATTTATACTTCCCGTTCATGATGGCAATGTCTTCAAATTCTGTACTGAGGGCATCTACTTGCATTGTGTCAATCATTTTAACAACAATCACTAATTTTACCAGTAGATATCTTCCTCAGATGAGAATTAAAGGTTGTGGTTGTTTGTTTTTAGAATACATTAAATGATTACTTTTGCTCCTCCTTCTCAGATTATACCAAAATCAAGTAAAGCATATAGCTCAGCAACGTGTGAAGCTAATTAAATATCTCCAAATCACTCTCTTAGAGGACCACTGTGCGTGTTACGTGAAATCAATATTTGATCTTAACTCATACTGGGTGTAACTCTTTCTAACATTTTCCAGAACTGAAAATAAAACATCCAAAATACTGAAAAAATTACTAGTAAAAATAATTTTACCTGTAAATTGTTTTCTGTGACTCTGTTCCACCAAACCATATTGATGGGTACTCCTGTTTTACACCTGTCAGCCAGACAGCCAATAGGGTTCTTTGATTTTCTTGCTTTTGATCCCACCGGAACTATCCTCTCATCCAGCATCCCCAGTCGATACTTCCTGGGCTATGAAAAAGAAGGAGAGAAACCAGGCCACTCCTAACAACCCACATCTAAAGCTACACTAAAATAGGTATTACATTGTGATATGATTCTGGATTGGTGGAATAGGAAACAATTTGCAAGTAAAATTTAACTGAGACTGTTTCCTTTCAATCCTGACTATTTGGTTATAATAAACAATGCTTTAAAAAAATGAAAAAGAAAATAAATTTCAGGGACTACTAATTATTTGTAAGCAAAGCCATCCATCACGAGTCAGCCACTGAAATATGCACATAAATTTGCAAATTCTGTCCAAATGAGAAATTGTTTTTAAAAAATTGTTTAAAAAATATTTTTTCAAAATAAATACCTTCAATCACATCATAATAATGAACACCTCCCTTGAAATTTCTACCAAACAGATTTTAAATTCAAATTTGCCATGACTCATCTCCTGAAAATTTGCTTTTAAAAATCAGGTAGAACTGAGTAGCCAATTGCACTGAGAAAACTCTGAGGAAAACATTTCTGCTCACGTTAAGATTTGAAAAAATAACTTCAGCTACTATCTTAAGTGAAAACAGAGAAGAATTACTATGACAAATACATTGGGAACTGTCATAAAATTGAGGAAATAAAACACAATTGAGGACATTAACATGCAGGAATTACTTGCACCTCATTAACAGTGACATTTCTATTACATTGGCAATGATCTCTACAAATGAAACTATTTATAAAGAATAATATGAACAATAAATTCAAAAGGCAGACTGTAAAAAAGAAAATCTGTTAAATATTTTCCAACAGGTAAAGTACAGAAGTTTCCCAGATTTCTCTGTGCTTTTAAACCTATGTGTATCTACCTAGATAGTAAATATCATCAAAAGAAGTATTTTAGCATCTGTGCATATTTAGACAAGGGCTTTTTATGCGAATTCTATCAACAATTGGATCAAACTGAGGGGTTGGCCTGTTTTGTTTTGCTGTGGGGTTTGTTTGGGCATTTTTATGTGACAGTGCAACAAGCACATGGATATAGATCACTCTAAGTAATCCAAGCTTAACTTACCTTTATTCAGATATCTACTTCACCTAGCACCTTAGAAATCTTAGCAGCATGTACCTTCATACACACTTTAGAAATTATTCCTCAGGAAACAAGGCAAGAATCTAACTGGAGAAGATTTCCTACTCACACAAACAATTCGTAAAACACAGGACAAAACTACCATAAAATGGCTGCAAAACAAAACCTAAACAGATTTTCTCCTCTACTTCCCTGGAACATTTTAGGCTGAAAGAATTAAAACTCAGTAAAGTCAACAGTACCTCGTTTGCCCAAAAAGCCCAAACAAACCAACCCCTCCAAAAAACCCACAAAATCCACGAACAAAACAACAAAATACTCACAAGGATACCAACATGGACTAAGAACTACCAAAGGCAATAAACTCCATGGAGGAGTTAACCAAACAATAAACAAGACTGAATTTTAGCATAACAATAAGAAATCTATGATAGGTAGCATAAAATCTTCCTGCAGTTCAAACACACACCTGATCATGGTAAATCTAAATACCAGATTTTTATTTGGAGAAACACTCAACTATTGTCCAACTTACACCAGTAAATCAGAAAGACTACTAAAATCCTAACCTGCAAAGCCATTAGAGCTGAGAAGCTGGACATTCAAGCAAGACTGGACTTTAGGACAGAGTTTGAATATAGTATGTATATTTTTAGGTTGACTATTGGAAATAACATAATGAAGAGAAAACAGTTTCCCTGGAAGCTTTCCCATCTCTCTCTATGCTCTACCAAGTGCAGGGGCAATCTGCCTCAGACCACTGGAACACAAGCCAGTGCCCAAATATACTTCCATTCAGAAAGGGTTCCTCTAATCCTCCATAATAACTGGTTGTCTACAAATATTTTGAAAAGGAGAACCAAAACAAAAGAGGAAATGAGCCAATCTGGAAAAAGGCTATTTTCCTCACAACAGGATTCAGATTCCAGACAACACAATGAAACTGTATTCTAGGCTTTATGAAAGACCATACAGGCCAGAGACAAATATGAATTCATGTTCCAGTAGCTCTTTACTTACTTGTACTAAAAAATGAAGTTAAACACTAGATGAGTCTAAAAAAACATTTTCCCTTTCATTGCTTATCATAAAATATTAGGGGATTACTAGGTCAAGATTTCATTATTTAGACAGATATTAGAAGATGGAACATACAATATTAACATTCGGAAATACATTTTAGTCTATGTGCACCAAAGTCATTCTAAATAACACTTGTTCTCAATGAGCAAACTTGGATCTGATTTAGAAATGCAATCTGAATTTAAAAGATATCGGAAAACAGTATCTGCCAAGAGGAGAGAGTAAACAGAAGGGAAAGCAAATAGATTGAGAAGTTTGAATAAGCGTATCAACTTCACTATATCCCTGACCTCTACACAGAGCAGGAAATAAAGCAACACAAACAGTTCACCTTAAAATGAGCAAGAACTCATTAATCACTGATCATTTCTGAACATATATATAAATAAATATGTACATATATCTACCTAAAACACAGAGGGCATGACAATCTGGACTAACAAACCAAACTTTTATTCTTGGGGACAACTTCTCTTACATGTTTACAAAAACAATTGGTTTTTTGCTTTCCCTACAGTCTGTGAGGTAAAAAACAAACCAAAAAAAACTGTTCAGGTGTAGTAATTACTGGCAGCAAATGTTTACATGAGGCAGGGAACAGCTAACTATCTTTAATTGCTAGCAACAGCTTAGCTTCCCCCAGGGTGAGGCGGCCTTGTAAGCATTTTCAACCATAGCTAATAATTATAACCCCTGTCCTGCAGAACCAAGCTGCTGCCAGCAATTCATGATAGGAGCCTATTGGTTGGCACAATTACTAGGAAAGATAAACCCCTAAAGTCCAAAAATCATTACACTGGAAACAAAAGAAAGTCACTCCAAAAACAAGTCCCTCCTAAATAGCATCTTCACATGAGAACACTACTCATGATAATTTACTTCACTAGCCCATGCTAAAAGTATTCCACAAGTCAGTTTAATTAGTTGGTTCTCATTCATTCAACAAGAACTTTGGGAATGTGTTCAGCAACTCTATTTTCCTCCTACTATTTGCTGTAACAGTGTCTTTGCCTCTAGTTCCTCCTGCTTCAAGGACAGTGGGCAATATCACACTTCCTTTTTCTAATTCAGGATTAAACTGACCTCTAGTGTAAGATGTTCCATGGCTATCCTAGAGGAGTAAATTTAAACAAGAAAATAGCTACAAACGTTTAAACCGTAAAGACTTTCACATAGTATTTAAGTCTAGATAAGCTGACAAATCAAACTACACAGCTGCAAAGTGAAAAATCTGCAAACTGGATTTTTCTCAGGATCACTCAGGTCCTAAATTACATTTCTGTTCCTTAAAAAATGCATTTACCTCTAGCAGGTTTTGAATTTAGATTTACAAGACCTTTTTAGAACCAAAACACACCCAATTAAGTCTTAGCATACAAACACCTGAGCAGACTATTGTGTTTCAAAGTATTGTGAAGAGTCTGAACTATGGTAATGCTGTCTATGTGCTTCTACTATCAAACCAAATAGAAGTCATCTCAAGCCTTCTCCATCACAGGCTAAATGAAGCAGCATTACCTAAATTACTATAGCTAAAAGGTATCACTGTAGCATTAATTAGGGCTCATCTGTTGTACAGTGAGTTGACTGTATCTGCACATACAAACAATAAAATATTACATTATCAGAGAAAAAAAACCAACTCACGCTTTCCTTGTACTACTTACTGTACTATCAAAATTACGTGAGACATACAATTTTAAATTTCAATGCTGACTTTTGAAAGATTTTTTTTTTTTTTTTTTACACGAACGGCAGAGAGACCATCAGAAAAAGAGGTTAAGCACTCAGCTAGGCTGCTAGTCCACTGACAAGGGAGCAATTTCTGATTTATTATGCTTTTAAAACTAAAACCAAAATAAAAGTTCTTGGTGTCATTATTGCTGTTTTCACCCAACAACCATAACTGATTAGCTGGAATAAGCACTTGAAACACCAAGCAATATGAACTTCAATGTGTTATTGAGCCCCTATAGTGGCACAATCAGCTAAGCAGCACCTTAATTGCGAGTACAACTCCATTACTGTGTATTACCGAACCCAGTTAAGCATTACATCTGAACATGAGTTATGGTCAACAGGAATATATTAACAGATTTGTAAGATGGAAATATGAAAAAGAAAAGCTGTCTTTTAAGTGAAGTTAAACTGTTTAAGTTTTGTAGCCAATAAAGCCGCAAAATGCCTTTATGTGGATTGGGTTAACTGCTAACCAAAACACCCTCTACTCTTCCTTTTATATTACAATCTCCCACTGGTAGACAGGCAGACCACACCTGTGGTTTTTTGCATCTCAGCTTCCAAAGCCTGGAACCAATTTTTTAATTTTGATATCCGCAAAAAAATGGAATAGGAGCTTGGTCAACATCTTAAAAATAATTGTGTGGTTGGCTGGTATTTGTTGTTGGATGGAGAGTTTTTTCCCCTTGTGAAAAAAAGATGACTATGCTAACACTTATAATGCTTATAAGCTTATAATTTTGAAGTTTCCAGTGTTACACGTTGAGGTTAGATGAATTTAATAGACACCCTTCCATCCAGATTGCTCATGAAAACTGGGTTTGGCTAGGGACAGAATTTCACTAGTTGAAAAGAATCATACAGTGAGAAGGAAGATGTATTGTTCTACCCCAAGAAAACTTAAGCGTGACATTTGGCATGGAAATTTGTCTTATTCCAGACCAACAACATCTGATCACTGCAAAGAATAAATAATTCTTGGTTTAAACAAATTCTAGAGATGCAATAGATCAGTCACTGTATCAGGTATTTTAAACCATAGCTCAGGGAAATTTTCAGGTGAACATACTAAAAAAGTTTATTGCATGAGTATCTATGCTGAAGGCATGAAAGTCTTGAACAGCTCAGGAGCAGGAAAACTGACATAACTAAGTCAAATATTTTCTCATCAATTTTGAAGCCTAGCCTAGTTGGGATGAGGTAGGAATTAGCAAAACTTTAAATCCTGCCATGGATTTAGTTATACCGACAAACTTCTTTACTAAGAAATTCATATCACATGTTGAATGGATGTAAACTGGCAGAAAAGCAGACTTTTTTTCTACCACCATTAAAGCAGCTAGTTCTAACTGCAGTAAAGACTTGTCAGAGTACCACCACCCCAAGATGTACTTTCAAAAACTCCACTGCTAAATGAACACTATGGGCAAACCACAGATTTTCTCAGTGTTTAAAGGTTTCTTTTAATAGGACAAATTTTTGTATAACTTACAAATGGGAAAATCATGCGCGGTTACCAAATATATAGGTAAGAGGGTTAAAGACTGATACAGCTTTTACTCTGGTCTTTAACAGACATATGATTTCTCAAAAGTGGTATATTTTATAGCTGCTTTAAATATTTGTCTAGTGCCTTCAATGTGTGCACGAATTTAAAAAAAATGTTAATTATTTCACTGCAAATCACTCTTGCAGACTACGTGTACCTTGGCATAGAAAGAATCAAACAAAACTTGTAAATATAAACATAAGCATCTAGCATAACAGTTACATTTGAAGTTACATGACTTCAAATACACAAAAGGATGAAGCAATAAAATGTAAAAGCATTACATATTTTTAAAGGGAAATGCTTTTATAATTTGACTTGTATATCATAATGATCACGAATCCACACAAAAATAAAACCGAATAATATATTCTCTCATGACACATTTAGAAGTGAAAAACACATACTTATCTAAATAGTAATAACTAAGACAGCAAGAGCACACAACCAAGGAACAATTCCAGTAACTATTTTAAGTAAAAACAAAGTAGAGTACATTATATAATATCCCTGTAACACATTTTAGACCATGGTACTACCTACAAACATTTGTTAGTTTTCTCATAAAGCGTGGTCCTTCTGCATTGCTGCAACAACTTTTTTAAGCATCAACTATAAAGGTTTTATTATTGCAGTATGGGTATATAAATCCTAGAAGGAAAAAATTTCGGTTTGAAATATAAATGTAGTCTAGGTACATCAGAGTCTGAAGCCATAATTCTGTCTCTTAGAACACAGTGACATGATGCTTGACCATTACCCCTCAACTCATGAGAACATGATCCATGCTTCTGAGATGGAGGCTCTGAAAAGTGAAAACTGTCTTGACACATTTTCATTAAAAGCAAATTCAGCAAGGCCAAACATAGCACACAAGGCTTTTCAATGAACATCACTGAATGAGAAAATGATCAGGTATCAGAGGTGTCAAGATAGAGCTGGAAACAGGAAGCTGGAGAGAAATACAGCTTCTCAAGAGGTAACAAAACTAGATGGGAGGCAGGACACTCAAAAATAAAATAGCAACTATTTAAGTCTTAAGAATTTAATATCCACAGGACCTGACGTTATTATTTTTATTTTTTTCTTTTAACTTGAGAGGTCAAACTCTTCTCATACTCATTAAAAAGCTTGCATTTATGCAGACTAGGCTTACAGGTAGTCTTTGCTTCAAATAATTTTCTATGCACATTTATTTCTGCTGATCAAAGTAAATTAATTAAGTCTGCTGTCCAGTCTCCCTTGCTGTAAATCTCCACAGATGGCACTGAACAGCTGCATCCCATTCGGGGTGAACTACAATTCAGATAATCTCTCATACTTTCCTTTCTAATCTAGAGTTTTTGTCCTTGTCTTTACTCACCTAAAATGGAAGGCATTCTAGAAAAAAAATTTCTTCAAAATATATAAAAATCAGCATTAAAACTGTGTTTAAATTGTTCAGTACAGCAATTAGTTCACCGCTTGCAGGCTGTGAACTGAAGTTATTCTCACCTTAATGGACCTCCTCTAGGTGTGACTGAACAATTAAAAAAATGAAATGGAAATAAGTCAGTGTTAGAAGCTTTTCGTAAGAGTTCCCTTTTCATGAGGATTGAAGGTATGAAAAAACAAAGTAAAATGTAAAAGTAAATGCTTTTCACTATCCTGTAAGGCTGACCCGTGACAAGTCCAGGAACCTTTTAGCCTGGATTGGTGGCAACAGTCTCAGAACAAATTTAAACAGAAGTTTCATAATGTATTGTCATCTTGGTGCATTAAGCTGTCATGTCCTTGACAGCAGATTCTGATCAGTTTGTCACACAAATTTTTATGAACTGTTTACCAGAAGCACCAAAATGAAAGCAAGAACTTTTCCAGACAGATCATTTCAGGTTTAGAGAGGAGCACTTCTCTAGATAATGGCTGAAGTCAATTTAGGAAAAACACCCAGGAAGTTCAAGTTCAGAATGCCACCCTATTTTTAACAAGCATAACATGTATTTGAAGAAAAAATGAAATAAGCACGACATTATTCTTGGGGAAGGATGTTAGTTTATTGCTAACTCTAGCTTTTGTTCCATGCTTCACAAATCCTATTTGTGCATTGTAGATCAATACTTACCTAAAAATCTCTTATAGGAAATTCACTTTAAGGTTGCTTGTCTTACTGCATGTGGAGTTACAACAACCGGACAGTAAATCCAGAAGGTTTTACAGTTGACAGAACCTCCACCAAGGCTCCATCTACAGAAATACTTAGCTCCTTTGATTTCATTTTAAGTATCCTATAAAAATGTCTTTAAACAGTAATCTTAGCTTTCCTGAAATCTAAAATTGAAATGCAGTTTAATAATTTCTAAACAGAGATAATTACCTCAAGAATGTTCATAAAAATTCAAGGACTATGTTAACTTTTTAAACAGAAAGAAGAATGGCTCTCAATATCAAATAATCAAAAGCAAATTAAATAGCTCAGTCATACTAACTAGTTTCAAAAATACTGTCTAATTAAAAAGCAAGGCTATTCAGAATTACAATCATCAACTTATGTTTAGTATTTTATTGATCTCAAATATTTCTCCATATGGCTTGCCCATTGTTAAAGGGCTGCAAGCATAACATGATCAGCAATATCCAGAGACAAATAATAAACTTGCTACATAGTACATGCTTTTACAGAAACTATTCAGTTTTACACAAAACAAACATGCAGTTTTTACATTAGTTCCAAATAACCTAATACCACAAAATATTACAAATTAGAGTTGTGCTATTTTTAAAGGAAAGCAATTGTTCTTTATTCACTTACCAAGACTGTGTTATATCTGTCCTCCAAGTCAGTGATAAACGAAGGAAATGCTGGTTTTGCCAGCTAGTTCAGAACAAACAGAACCTTAGACTTGGTAAGATAATGTAGATTTTTTTCAAACAGTAGATGTTGTAAACACCTATATTTGCACTAGTCACCAAGGCTCCCTTTATACAGCAGGCACCAAGCACTGGCCTAATAAACCCCATTGTTTAAGCTCTAAACAAACCCTGGTTAATGGGCTAGAGAGGAATCACACAAGTTTTTAAATATCTCGAGTATTTAGTGCTTTTAAGGAAATCACTTCAGACGATTTGGATATTGTAATAAAAATACTAAAAGCATTTAAACCCTACATCATAACTACTTGCAGTGTATTGACAGGCAGCAAAAGTCAGTCACAAAACTTACTAATTTCTCATAACTTTAGCCATCAGTTTTTGTCCACTTAAAGCAATCACTGACATCTGGTCATTCCCAAAGTATTTTTCTCAGAGAGTTAAATGTTTCTTTAAACTACTCATGTCCCTGTGCTGACTATAGAGGGAGCCTGGATGCCTAGATTTACACAGTTCAAATAGTATTTTATGAAAACTTCCCCATTACTAGTATTTAACAACCTTTAATACAGGCATACATTACAAAATAGCAGTCATAATTAAAAAAAATTATTAATATGAAAAGAAAAACACAAACCTCTTTCAATTAATGTCAGTTACAGCTGAAATGCTAACTATAAGAAAATCCAAGTTAATCAATTTTACAGATAAAACTTACTCTTAATATTATTTTATCAGCTAGTGCCTTTAATTTAGTTATTTTTCTTGAGCAAAAAATGGACCAAGTCAGAAAGCACTCTGAATTACTATTTGAGCTTTCAGGTATCTATGCTTTACAAGCAAACATTAACTGGTTTGTTTTCACTTTATATTGCTTAACTTCAAAGCAATTTTTAGAGACAGTAGTAATTTTTGCAATACTTCTGTTTGATAGCTTATTTTCTTTGATGCATGTGATTCATACACAAGCAGACGTTTACACCCAGGTACACACGTACACGTGTATATATTGGCTCTCAAGGCCTATGTTAACGAGGCATGTACAATTATTTTTCATTTTTACTTGGTAAAAATGGATAAGCCTTTGTATGTAGAGAAGTAATACATTTATAGTTCTTTACATCCAACTTTCAGTGCACTGTGGTGGCAATAAGGAAAAGAGCAAAGCAGATATTCCATGTCGTTTGGATACATCATAATTTAGAAAATTAACGTTCTACAACAGCATTAAAATTTAAAAAACAGTGTGATGGACCAACTATAGCAATTATCTTTAAGCTCAATCTTCACCAGCAGGAATAATACAGAACATGCTCATGCAGCTTGCTTTCGTTATTTACTACAGGAAAGCTCAGGATAAAGTGGCTAATAAGTAGTAGAACATGAAAGTCACCAGTGAAAGTAAAACTTAATAACTGTTTGGGACAAGATGATGTGTGGTTTTGGTATGTGACAGTCCACAAAAATGAGAAGGAACTGTCATGTAATCAAACTTTTGTCTCTTATTCCAGCCACTGAGTGTATAACTGGAGCACACAACTTGCACAGCTACAGCTGCAGGTCAAAGGTGTTTGAAGATGCTGTCTAGCCCTCAGCAAAATAAAGATTTCTCAATACAAATTAGAGGTATAGAAAAAAAAAAAAACCCAAACCCTCACTTCCCGATGATAACAGTATAATTTACCCTAAATGCATTTTGAACTGTTGTAATTACTATGACATAACATACAAATAAATGGGAAAATGGTTCTTAATGTATTCTGAACTTTCTGCCATAAAGGCTTGCAGGTCACATATCCCTTAGTAGAATAAAAATAATTTGATTTCAAATTCAATGGGCTATGTACTAAGTTTCATATTCTATAAACTTCAATTACAAGTGCCTGGAGTATTTCTTAATAGCAGCAGCAGTCTGATCTGATGTAGCAAAAATGAATGAAGCAATAAAATCTTATTTATATCAGCAGCAACATATTAAAATAAATCTAGTAACATCAGAGGAATTATCCTTATTTCATGCAGCATTTCAAGTTATTCCAGATCTTCTTCCCTGTCAACTCATATATAACATGCTACATATGATTTAGTAGTTGCCTACCTTCCTCCTTTGAGACACGCTGAGGGCAGCAAAGTCATTAAACAAGGATGAATTTGGTGAAGTTAGTGGATCTACAAAACCAATGTAAAACCAATGTGTTACATACACACACACTACTAAAAGAAAATTACTATTTTTTAAACTTATTTCTGTATGGAAAAAAATCCTTTTGGCAAAGCTCAGTTTAGCAATCACACTGCTAAAACCCCCAGCATTTATTAGATTCTGTGCAACTGCTTAATTGAAATGGTGCTCATTAACAGAACTCAGTAAGTTTAATTGCTGTTGACACTATTTAAAGGCCACCTAACATTGCACAGCTTTCATCTGCTCAGAAGGCTTCATCTGTTGTAAGTGTTCTTTACATTTGCATGCCATTTTTAACCCTGCAGATGATACACTACATTTCCAGTTCACCATAAGATCCTCCCAAAGGTTTGACAAGCATTGCCCAGCAGTGCCTGAGTCACCATCCCCTAGGGGCACTGTGTAAATGTAGTACTGAGGGAAAGCTTCAGCAGTGCTCTTGGCAGCGCTGGGCTGACAGTTGCACTGGATCTTAAAAAGCCTTTTCCAGCATAAAAGATCCGAAGAGTGTATGATCTCCAGTTACCTGAAATTAGCAATCTTCTGTGTAACAGGTCTTACAAATAATGATGTGGATTTCGCTTGTCCTGTCACTGTTCTGCACATCAAATTTAAATCAGAACCAAGGATAGCAGAAGTCCACATTCCATTAATAACTTGGTTGTTTTTTCTTTGTTTCTATTCATCTTTTCCAGAGTTGAAATATCAAAAACTGTATAACATTCACAGATGCAACTTAAGACTCCAAACTACATGGCTAGAACTGTCAAATTAGCAGATGACTGCCAGCTGTAAACATTGGTGTTTTGATGAAACACTTTTTTCAACATTAAATTCTTAACAGAGAATTTATCTTATTTGTTCAACAATAAATATTCCCCCAAAGGGCAATTCTACAAGTGAAGCACTACTTGGCAGAGCCAGGGAGAGAGGGGGAAGGATCTGAGACATGGCAAAACTTAAAATGGTTTCTAAAAGTTGGTCTGGTTTCTCTCCTTGACATGCATCACCATTACTATTTGGCCTGTCACAGTCAAACTCTGACTGCATTTAAAACTGGAGACCTCCACCGCCTTGAATAGCTAATTGTTCAGTGGTACAAAAGAAGCAGAGTTAATCTCAAAGCCTACTAGAAATAAACCAGGAAGAAAAAACAAGAAAACACCCGCAATTTTTGACTTTCAAGCAAGTTCATTTTATAGTAGTTACCAGCATGCTTAAAAAATTATAATCCTAGTAAGTAGACTAGCTGCAGGGTCAGACATGCAAGTGGAGTTCTAGAGCATAATTTACACAGCAATTTTCAAAGCAGAAATTTACTTTAAATGTATGTCCTTGCCATAAGGGAGCAGTACCCTCTTCTTTAAAGAACTTAATTTAACAGCTACAGATGAAATAATCTGCAGTGATTCTGAAGAGCACATTACAAAGCTTAATACGCCCTCCACAATAATTTAGAGAGCACACAGGCCTCCACTACCAAGACATTTTCTTCAGCTGAAAACCATGTATATAAAACACGTTCCTACAGCAAGGAAAAAATTGTAAGAGGCAAAGTACTGCTTGTACAACAAAACTGAATAGCTATTAAAAATCAGTTATGTGACACTTATAGCTATTAAAAATAATCAGTTATGTGACATTTCACAAAATCCACACACCCTAAATTTAACAGAAAACACCTGTACACTAATCCCACACAATAACTTATCTAAGAAGCATAAGAAGGGATACTAGAGTGAAGCAACATAAATGCTTAAGCTATCAGTGCTTTACAGTGGATATCCAAACTAACATTTCACTTGAAGTGACAAGACTGATAATGACTTTATTTTTTCCCCCTACAGCAAAGAAAAGGCTAAAACTCTGAGTTCATACAGTACTGTTGGACTGTTCTACACTACTGTTAAAAAATAAAAGTTCTGCTGTATCTCAAAAATCAGACAACAAGTAACACTCCCTTAAGCCTCAGTTCTGTGAATCTCTCAAATTTTCAAACATACTTTCATATGTATTATTTTAAACAGACTTACCATGGCCTGCATACTGCTTGGCACTGTCATTGAGAAGGCTAGGGGAACTGCTGCTATTTGTCATCCTCTGTGAAAATAAAAGATGAAAGTGTACGTGTAAAATAAAGCCTGAATAGATTAAGTGAGGGCATTGGGGATGACCTTTAAAAGGTTTTAAGGACAGACTATGAAACTTGTGCTCATCCCTCATTTAGTGACTATGCTAAGCAAACAGACTTGTAATTGACAAAAATGTTTAGTAAAATAAAGCATTTTGCACAACAGAAATGCAAACCAAAAATTACTGTATATTAAAATGAAACACTATCTTCATCAATTTTTTCTAAATGAGAAGGATCTACCAAACCTATGGTTCTTTTCCTGCATGTTGTGAAAACATTAGATAAGACAATTACTTATCTCCATAAAACAGTCTTTCACACTGCACTCCTGAAACAACTCCTCCCTTTAATATACTATCACCACAACATGAAACTTCTCCAATGAAAAATACTTAAGTATTTGATAGATTCCTTTTAAAAACTAAAGAACCTCTTGAGACCTCTCAGCAAAACATCCAATTCTTCCAAGTCAGCAGGACATCTGAAACCCTTTTAACATTCCTCCTAGGCTCCACTCGCTTCTCCTACATTCCTCTAGAGATATCAGCTAGCAATAAACTGGACTAAAGTGAAGCAGTGCTGCTGTAAGAGCTACTGGCTCTTTGATAGAGAAGTTTTTATGTGCCTCTTCTTATTCCTGCTTATTTTTTTTTCTTTCGCCAGCTTCCCAACAGGAAGAAAAAGTGTGAGAAGAAAAGAAAGGCAAGGTCAGGAAATGTTCTCCGTCACTGAGAGAGACAACCACTAATTTGTTAAAATACTCCCTGGCATGCTTTTGGCCCACATCAACACAGAGTCGCCCAGCCAATTTCCAGGCACTATTCAGCAGTGAAAAGGTTTGAGAACCCTTCAAATCAACAGTTTGCATGCAGACTCTGCTTTAGTGGGTGAGCACAAATAGGCCATTTTTTTTGCCAGCTGGCCCTAAGCATCAAGGAAAGTTTCCAGGCATGTTTCATTTAGTAGTCTAGACACAGACTGACTCAGAACTGGTCACTCGAGTTGCTCTTTATGGTTATTTTTCTCCATAGCCAGTCTCAGTGTTGGTGACAAAGTGCGGGAAGCTTACTATGTTATATTACGATGCCATTTCATCTAATTGTTGACCACAAAGATCAATATTCTGGAGTAATTCTGGTAAGAATAGAGGACAACCAATAGAAGCGTAAGCGCTATCCAATACGATAAAACTGCCAATGTACTGCTATTCAAGTTTCCCAACACTTGCAGTTTTCAGAGCACCATGAACTTCACCAGGAGCTGCTGCTTTTAAAATCTGTATCTAAAAGAATAGATGGTGTAAGGTAGCTTTTATGTGGAATGCTTACAACACATAAATAGCACGTAAACCCTCAGCTTTTTCAAGACTTCAGGCAAGCTGTTTGCTACATGCTCTTTCCTTATTTCAATGTCACCTGTCTCCTGCTCCTAAATATGACCTGACACATTATAAATATCACTAACTCCTTAAGTGATAAACAATTCTATGCAGAAAAGGCAAGGATCTAGTGAAACAAAGTTGACTTATTTTTACAAAACAAGTTACCACTCTGAGACACCCACACTAAACTGACAAACTATGCACAAACGCAAAGAAGTTCATCCTACTGCTCACTGTCATCAAAATAATTTCTGGATTATACTAGCTCAAGTAGTCATAGTTCCCTGCCTAAGCAACGGAAAGAAGTTCAACAGTTCGACACAAATATTTCAAAAGTATCCCTGTTATGCATGTTCTTTTGGCATTTGAGACATCCAAACCGACCCTCATAAAACAAAGGGGTATAAGAATAAATTTCCTAAAGGGAACCTTTCAGATCTGCACAAGATTTGTGCAGGCATAGATAAAAACAGTATTAATGTCCACTAATAATAATACCAGATTTAATAATAATTTTAATGCAAAAGGTAATGATTTGTTGAAACAGGAATAAATATGGTATTGAGAACTGTGTTGGTATGACATCTGGTTAAGCACATAGGTTAAACATGGAACAAAGTACTTTTATTCCATCAATATCCACCATCCTCAGGTGCAGGAGTTAAACATTCAACCAACAGACTTTCAATGTGAACAGGAGCCTGAGATGATGAAAACCAGTGCTGACACAATCACTGAGAACATACAGTGCACACAAGGCAGACTGACAGAGCGTATTGTTCTAGATTCTGAAAGCAGAGGGCAACCCAAATCTGTGAGCATCAACTGTGCTTTTACAAAGTTACAAATCCAAGGTGCATCTTACACACACCAGGATTCAGAAAAACAAAAACTTGGGCAGCTCTTGCCTTAACAACTGCTTGGAACCTATACCTTGAATAGATAGAAACCTCCACCACATTCATGAATTTTTCATTTTGCTGACTTTTATTACACATGTACAAGCTTCTTACCTTAATATTATTCATAGAAGACCTGCATGTAATCAGTAAAAGCTTTTAAAACTGTTTTAATATTAAGATTTCTACCACACCCAAATACATTTAGTCTTAATGAAGGCTACTCCAGTATCTGATTTTTATCAAAAAGGTCTTGAAAGAAAAAAAAAAAAATTAAAAGAACATAAACTGTTGTTTGTTATTTGTGTTTAAGGTAGCTTTGATTTTAAATAACACTTCTCAACCCCTTCTAATGATGTTGAACTTTTTCTATACAAACTCAGTTTCAAGAAGATTGTAAGCACCTCAAGCCCAAGGGATGAAAGCTCCAGAAAGGCTAAAGCAACCACTAACGGGGAAGAAAACTGAATATTAAGCCTGACAGGGAAGGTAAGCACATACATAGGAGAACTTCAGACTGTTTTACTACATCAGGGCTTTTATCAGGGAAGCTAATACAGAAAGACAACTTTGTGATAACCAAGCAAAAACTCAATTCCACAAACTTCTCTTCTCTGCCTGCGTATTGCAATGATTTACTGAGGCTCTTTAAACCGTACTCAAAATTCAACTAGGATGGCTGGCACACGTCCTGCCCCTCTTCCTTTAAAGGCATTTAAAAGTTGTTCCTGTTTTAGCTTTTCCTCACAGGAGGGGTGCTCCAGTAGCCTTATGCTCTTTGTGACCCCTCACTGGGCTCTCTTCAGTACATCCCTGTCTCTCATGTACTGAGAAGCCCAGCATTCCAGGTGTGACCTCACTACTGCTGGACAGAAGGGAAGGATCACCACCCTTGACCTTTTAGCAATGTTTTACCTCAGGCAGTCCACTTCCTCCATGCAGTATACTAAGAAGAGAAGCGTTACAACAAACATTCCCACCTTTAAAAGAAACACACCACCTTGCCTCGACCCTTAAATATTCAGTAACAAACCCCAAAATCATAGCTGCACTTAAGGCAAGTTTGCTTTACTTTCACCTTCCTCAAAAGTGTATTACAAAGCTCTCATCAAGATAAAGCACTCATAAAACTTTGATGCAGACAATTAGATCTAGTTTTGCATAGCTTATAGGATTTATCTTGAAGTGACTTTCCTTTTTCCTCCACCACTTCTTTTCTCCAAAATACATAAGAGATGATAATTATTCCTTTTTGCTCCATATTCCCTGCCCTAACCCTGAGAAAATAAGGTTTTTCCTTATGGTCATTCCACGGTGCTAAGCATACCATATCAAAATATTTTGCAGTATGTTACAATCTAGTCTCTTCATCTTACTACCATTTCAGTGGAACTGTATTTCAGAATATTTCTTCATAATTTTTAGAATAATGTTGACTGGAGTATAAACAGTCATTCTGCAAGAGATTAAGACTGATTTGTTTGACTGATTAAGACTGATTTTGTCAGATTCTGTGACCTACACAGGATGCTATCTTCTGCTTTTCTTTTTAAACAATCCAAAACCTGTCTTTGACAGTTAGCACATGTGGCACCATTTACAGAATGACCCACTCAACTGCTGAAAGTAAAGCAACTAGATTTCTTCAGAAAGTATTATGAAAACAACTGCATTATTTTATATTTAAAATAGAACATCTGTAGTTACACTCAGTTCTCAACAGTTAAAAACTGAAGACATTTACAAGCTTCTGTGCTATAAGGGGAATTTTATTACTCAGCTGTTGGCAGATGCAGCAATGGCAACAAAGGTCTTTGTATTTATTCAGCTGCAAGGCTTTGAAGTGAACTTGGTTGCTACTTCTCAGGCTATTCAAGAATGCTTAGTACACCAACATTTGCATGGAGAAAGCAAGCAAAACCAATTCTCCATTGCCTGGCCTTGCCAATTTTCATGCTGAAGACTGTTACTCCCTTATTATTTCAATTAGGGTGATTTACTGAGAACTTGAGATTCTTTCTTTTTATGAAACCCGCTGTCCAATGGAATCCATGTAGTTAAAAATCTCATCCCATCAAAATAAAGAAAACCACGTTTCTGTGAAGCAGCGTTGATTAAGGCACCTTCTACTTTTTTATGCTCTTACAACCAAGCTCCTAAATTCTAATACAACAATAAAAGCTTTAACATCACTACTTTTCTGCCTTACCCTGCTATATTACCCTTTGAACAGCTCAAAGTAATATTATTAAAGCTTCTTTCCACACCACCTGTATATTTGGTCAAGCCACAAGTTAGTCAAAGGGCAGCACTAATGCCAGAGGAAAAGTGACACCAGCTAACCAAGTGGCACACACAGAGAAACTGAGCAAACAGCCAAGCATTAGAGGCATCCCAGCCAGCCAGCTCCTGCCTCTTCACTGCTGGGAAAGCCAAAAGCACTGAGCTGCTTTTCGAACCACACCTCCGACTGTCTCTTGGCAACTGCTGCTATGCCAAAAAGGAAAAAAAAAAAAAAACCAGCTTCAAGGACAGCATGCAGCCTGTGGGCCATGTGTTGCACAGGCCTGCTCTGCAGTCAGTATTACTTAGAGAAGTGGAAAACAGAAAAAAAGTTCTTTGATAAGATGGAAAATAAAACTGTTAATATAGTATGTGAAAGCATATGCAGATTCAGGGAAGAAGAGACACGTGAAACTAAACAGTCTTACGGAAAAACACAAACCAATGAGGACAGAAGACTATTAGTCAATAGGAAACTAAGTAACAACAGAAGATGATGGGGGACAATGAAAAGTTGGCCGACAGCAAAGACCTCTGAAGCAGGAGAAGTGGAAGGATGACACAGATATATTTTTCAGAAAGGAAGAAAAAGGAAGAATTACAGCCATGGCCACTTCAAAAAATCCTGCCTCTTCTGAACTGTACCAAGTACTTTTACTGTTTTCCCCACTGCAAAGTGAGTATTGCCATTAACTGCATCTTCACCACTAATCTAAGCCCAAAGATTTGTTCACGTCTTGTAAAATATTCTTCCACAGATATAAATGAAACCTGAAAATCAGAAATAGCCATTCTACAGAAATGTTGACAGCTATTTACCTGCATTATTTGTGGTCAAAGCAGCATATCCACTTCCAATTCATCATGATATAATCCACTTTCCTCCCTTTTGCTGCTTACTTAACACTGAACCTTAGAAATCAGGCACTACACACAAAAATGTGGCAATTGCAAACTTTGATATAGCTTTGCTTGATGCAGTCTGGTTCTATTATATATGCATTATGATAACCCAAATATAAACGACCACATACTCTTTTCAACAAACCTCTGTTTTATGCGCTGCACATGACAAACACATTCTGGAGATCAGACAGGAATAGTCAAGACAACTCATCAACTGAATACCTGACAATTATGTTGAGAGGTATGTAGTGAGTAAAATAAGGACAGCAGAAAGATTATTTTATGGTAACAGAAATGAGCAATACCCTCAAGAGACTGACTTTTTTACTATCTTTGCTAAAGTGAGGCCAGTTAAACAACTTGAACCAAGTATTTTACTGGTGGTCATTAATTCCACTCTTCACCTTCCAACTGTAAAGACTAGTTTCAAAGACTCAGGTCTCTTGCCTGCCAGCACTGTTGTGGCACTGTTTGTTTAACTGCTATCCTCTTCCATTATGTGCATCTGCAAAATGTAGACTACTTTCTTGTTTCATACAGAAAGCACTGCACAGAGTTTGATGGAATAATTGTAATGACACCCAAAAGTGCAATGCCAACTACGATTCCTCAATGCAAACACTAAATGGAGAAATGCAGAATGCAGAAATAAAGCCCAGAACCATATACTGAACATTTAGCCAAATATCAAACAGATGTTCAATCCACACAGATGTGCCACACATCTCGAATTCTGAGTAAGTCCCACTAATAATTTTCCCACTGAAAAAAAATTACACAACATTATGAGAAATACAACTCTAGATATAACCTCAAGGCTGCACTGGCCACCTAAACTTACCATTTCCTAACATCTTGCTGCATCTTACTACTGTTTTTCTATCAGTGCGTTTATTTGCAGGTTTGTGCAATCTCTCAGTTAAAAAAAAAAAAACAAGCTGAGAAGTTTGCCTCATATTGTATCACTGATGCATCTACTTGTGAACTACACAGATTCACCAGATATGACAAAGTAACTCAGATGGAACTGATGTTTCTGCAAAAGCAAAACTAAGAGTTAATGAAATACTTTACAGAAGACATCTGATGTTTCATTGAACACTAAATTTTTATTATCTTTAGTTTGATTTGAGAACCTGGAGAGAAACAGGAACATGGATTTGTTCTCTCCACCCTACTTTGTCCTACTTTTACATTATGAAAACTTGTTTTCAGTTTCTGTGTATTGTGTTTGTACCGTTCCAGTTCCCATTCTGTGAGTGTCCCACTAAGGTCTCCTCTCTGCTTCAGTCCCTTTGCTCAATCTTTCCTGGTTTCCTCTTCACTTATCTTCAGCTCAGCTTCTCTAAGCCCACAGTGGAAGGTTCCTTTCCCTTACCAACCCCTCTGCTCCCATTAACATAGATACAGCTCTCTCTCATTAAACATAGATCCACATCCATGCTGCTTCACTCTGAAGTGGAAGAAAAGGAAAGAGGGAAATGAAGCTCATCAGTGTTCCTGCTCTGAGTTCAGGCAAGGCCTAAATTAGGCCGGAGCTGTAACTGCAAAAATGTACTCAAGATAGAACATGCCAGTGCAGATTACATCTTTGGGAAATTATTTAACATCTAGGAAGTCTCCAGTGGGTCCATATAAACCCATCCTGCAAAGGTTTAACCAAGTGACAAAATCTGTGCAAAAACAAGCAAGAGGTATATCCTTGACACAATAGCCAATCTATTGGATTCAAAGTCTCCATTCCAAATCATAAAGGACCAGTATTATTTAAAGTCAAACTCACTAAAATTTCTCCCTTGCCTTGTTCTCCAAAGGGCTGAATGACACACAAAATGTCATTTCAAGTGGCTTAACTTTGTCAGTATGGATTTAACCTAGAAGTTGACACACAATCAAAACAGACAGCATTACCAGCTTTATCTATGTAAACAAGAACTTAAATTACAGGATTCAAAGGAAAAAAAAAAATCAATACAGGAATGCTTTTCAAACTGTATTTTGATGTCTGTAAGCACATTCTCAACACTAATAAAACCATTTTTCTGAAGTAATTTTCCTTATTCTCCAATGGCAAGAGGCACATTGATTTCTTCTCAAAGAGAAACAATAATGCCTTGACTGTAATCTCAGGCATTAGTAAAGTATTTAAAAATCCTATGAGCATTCATGTTAGGTGCATGCCTTATTGTCTGTCTTTCTAGAAGAAAGAGCTATAATTAAAAATTGGTGCTTAGAAAGACTAGTGTTTCTGTAGAATATAGTTTAAGGATAAAAACCATAATGACTGTGTTATAATTTTAAGACCTCAGTTATACAAAAATTTGTAACTGCCAGCTTCAACAGTACACTTTGGGATCAGAGGTTAAAATTTTTATTTTTAAATCATGCATAACTGTCAAGAAAACATTTCCATACTTCTGCAATTCTGTCCAATAAGAAAATCCAGCCTTCTTGAAAACATGCAGTAAAAAAAAAAAAAAAAAAACAAACAAAAAAACCCAAAACTGAACAACCAAACAAAAGAAAAAAAAGGAACACACCTAATTAATTCCCACCTTTTGCTGAGTTATTTTTCAATCCATAATACAGCCACAACTGAGATCAAAGTAACCTCATAAGGAGAGTTTCCTCGATATAAAAGAAGAGAGTTGTTGTCAGGACTCAGTGTGAACTGTTTGACATGTGCTCTCTCTGTCATTTACCAGAAGTTGCTTTGTTTAGTACAGGACAGACCATCTTCTTCCAGGGACAGACTGTCTTTTAAAATGCATAACACTTTGAGGGAGTTATTATAGTACTTCATGTGTTAATTCAGTAGATACTTATTTAGGTTTTAAATACGACAGACTTTTGTTGTAAACTTTGCATAATACTACCTACACAATAAATTCCACCTCATGGGAGTTCCTATGCCAACCTCTACAGAACACTATAAATACAAGGAAACATTTTAGAAGATTTAAATATTAATCCAACATACCACCACCAGAGTTTGAGTTGACAGATTCTGAAATTTTTGCCCAGTGATTTCAGGTTCAAAAGTTCACATTTTCCTTCAGCGACTTGTGATCTTTGAAAAGTTTCAAAATTTGATTTTTATATATTTAGCAAAAGGCTATCAAAGGCTATGAGCATAAAAAAATCTAGAAAGTCACGTTGAGAAAAGGAACCTAACAGAGTTAATGTACACGGCAGAGCTTAGCACAATAGCTCAGGTAAGTGCAAATAAAAATGGATTCATTTTAAGGCAATGATACTGTTTCATTTCCATTTGCAAGAGTAATGTAAGTATATACTCTGTATATCATACAAGGTGACACACTTTTGTCCTGTCTCTCCAGCAGTTTTCCCTTTTTGGTGTAACAGCAGCTGGAACTAATGAAACATTATACAAATCACGGCTATTACCTGCATCATGGGATACTTTGTGTCAGCAGGACTTCCAAATCCATTAACACCAATAAAGCTGGTGCTAAAGTACGAATCCGTTAGATTAGCATCAGCTAACCCACCACCATCCATTCCGGGAACTAAAAGGAAAAGAGAAAAAAGAAACAACAGTTCAGAAGAAGTTTCCTTAACCATGGGTTTTATTCACCAGTATCTATTTTATATATATATTTTTATATATATATATTTTATTTTTTTTTGGGGGGGGGGGGAGGGGGGCAGGGGAATAGAATATCATACTACTGTCTTCTCAGCAAAATAACCAAAAACATAATAGTGCATACCATAAAAAATGAAGTTAATGAACGAAGTTACTAAATGAGAGGACTTGTAGCATTAAGTTACAGCACAAATGCAAAAAGAAGCAATGAGGAATGTGAACTCTAGAAATAAGAATAACAAGGACAATACTGATATCAAAAAGAAAATAAATCAATTAAAAGACTTAGAAGGCAAGCTCATTTTATGAAGACCTGTATTCTTGCATGCCCTTCTTGGAAATGTATGCGTTAAGTAGAGTTTAGAACTGGATGCGCTGGCTCTTTTAAAGGGTAACATATAGAAAATGAACACTCAAAAATAGCTCAAACCCTTTCACAGAAAGCACAAACACTTGAATGCTTCCTTAAGAGCTTTAATACAATTTTCATCATCTCTTTCTTTGTAAAGTGGCAACAATTTCCTGAAATGTAGCCAAAAAAGTCCTTGATTGAAAGCAATTGTGAAGGATGCAAGAAGAAATTCATCCCGCCTAGAAACAAGGGCTTTGACATACAAGACTTTAACCACAAATAAATTAATTCAATACTAAAAAACTTCAAGGAACAACAAGAAGCTGTCATAATTAACACAAAACTCTCAAGCAGGTATTACTTCGACAGGAAAAACAAAAGCATTTACAATGGTATGCAAGCTGCAGTTCAAATGAACCTTCTGTAAAAGCACCCACAAGTAAATTATAAAAACACTAATCAGTATGGCCAGGCCACTGCAAGCCAACAGGCATGAGTAATGGGCAGCTTCAAGGTAGGAAGGCACACATCCAACTCAGAGGAACATCCTGTACCAAACTATCCAACTTGAACTTCTGGGAGGACTCGCAGCCAGGTGGTGACACCCGGAAACAACTTCCTGATCCTAATTCTCAAAGGAAATAAAATGCAACTTAGTGGCACAGCTAAAGGAACGCATATTATAAACCCCCAATTTTCATCAGAACTGGCATGTTCCCTCCAAAACAGACTGCATAACCTGGTGAGCCATTTCCATGTGTTAGGCACAGGAAACAGCCAAAGAAGTACAGTCATACGTAACCACAGGAAGGGCTGGAAGAGGAGGATGACGAGTAGCGCGCACACCACAGACAGGAGGAAACACTGCCCAGCTGCACTCCCCTGAAACTAGAGCTGTGTGAATCAGCCCACTGGGGGTAACAACAACACCAGTTCAAATGGAGAACTGTATGTGAGAGATCAAAAAAATGGAATATCTCAGCAGCAATAAACATCAGTTTTGCAACGGAAAAAGATTCTTGAACTTTTGCTGCCAAATCTAGAACATTATTTGTATATTCTGTGGGTTTGAAGAAAACATCTACGAAACTTTAAAGATGTTAATTATTAATGAATTACTACTTCTTTTTACGAAAACTTTAGTTAGCTAAGAGAATAGGAAAATAAAACTCCCTCCACTATCCATGCTCTAGCTTCTCCTTCATAATTTTAAGTAGTCACATAATAACTTCAGAAATCTTCTTGCTGCAGCCCTAAAAAAAACTTTTTTGATTTCTCTTTTAAATGACTTTCTCTTTCATCTTCATTTGGGAAAGTTACATTCAGAAATCTAGGAAAAGTATTTTATAGTTCAACTGCTGTACCATGGAAAATAGTAATGTCTGCAGTAATGCCAATTACTGTCTCATCCTTCCTGCCACAGTCAGTCCCTAACTTACACTGTGAATGTTAGCATCTTATGCAGGGTTTTTCAGCATCACGAAAAATACTAGGACTCATTTGTACAAGAAATCAAAAAAGACAGCAAATCCATGTCGAATTGTAAGTAGTTTCAGTCCAGTTTGCTCATACATTATCCAAGTTTTTAACTGTGGTTTTTATTTATTCTAAAAATATATTTCCAATATAGCTTTCTCTGCCTATAAGCTGTTATCAAAAATTCCTAGAGTTTTTTATGCTACATCTTGACTGACCAGGAAAAACTGTTTTATTTCCAGGAACAACTGTCATTTCAAGGTACACTATAAAATTTCAGCAGTATATCTGCTACATCTTATGCTTTCAGCAGAAAACAGTGTCTATCCAATTTCTAAACTATCAACACACTCCCTCAAATGACACCATCAGCTTTCCAAATCCTTCAGGCTCTGTTGAAGAATTAAGCAAAAGACTATTCTCTCTGCTTCTCCCACTGCTCCTCACTAGCCAGAGTCATCACGAAAATCCAGGTACCTCCATTTCTCCCTCAAACAAACATAGTTAATGCACAAAATCCTTCAAACTGGGAAGAAGCAAATGAAAACTCTCAAGTTATTCCACACTGAGAAACCTCAGAGCTGGCCTGCAGTAACTCCAGAGAGGTGGTACAGCTCAGTCACCCAATATCCACACAAAGCACTTGAACCTGTGACAGTAACCTTGCCAGGACACAGATACAGCACCAGGTGCTTTGCTCCTGCTCTGGATGAAACACCCTCAGTGCCAGGCAGGTCAAGCTGCAGGCAGGAGCAGGCTTTGGGCAGCAACCCCAGAGCTGAGCAAGGCTGAGGATGCTACTGGGATTTTTGACACTGCAGCCCTTCTGCTGCTGGTATTTGCTATGTAAGCCTATCCAAGACACTTAAAGCTGCTCAAAGTTACAATTTAGGCTATTGGCACAGTGATATCTAACTGGGCACTTCAAGCAGCAGAAGCTACTCAAGAACATTTTCTTTTATCTTGCTGCAGGAAGACGTCTCTGTACTGAAGTGCTATGGCTTGGCCATACCAAATCACCCTCCCTGTGCCACTCCAACAGATTGTACCCCTGTGCTCACACACCTCTGCAGCGCTCAGTTCCACTGGTACCACAGCAATTTCAAAATGGCTTTCAACACCAAGGATTTTTATTGTTCTCTTCCAAACAGACTAGAAACATACTGCTAGCAGAGGGACCCAGAACACAGGAACACATATTCCACAAGAGCAATCAAAAGAAAACCATCAAAAGTACACTCATTGGAACAAAGGACAGTTTTCTTGGCAGTAGATCAATTTTAGAAGAGAATGCTCTAGAAGTGGCAAGTATAACTGTTGCCTTCAAAAGAAAATTCAATACTAGCTTCCTTAAACTGACTTGCCTGTAGCAATTAGCAAGAAAATTAAGCCTGCAGAAAAGACAAAAAAGTAACTCTTGCATTACCTACAGAGTGAAAAAAAGAAGTGTTCAATACATACGCCACTTGTGTTCAAAGCGATATTCAGCTTTCACACTGCTGACAGTCCAGCAAATACCTAACAGCCAAAGCATTTTTACTGCATTTGCCACCTGGCCTTCTCAATGAGAAGTAGACAACTTTCTCTTCTTTCTGCCAAACGTTTAACAAATCAGAAATTCTCACTAGCTTCTTGAAGATCACAGTAGTTTAGAAAAATTATTTGTCATAAGCAACTCATAAAAGGCCTGCAGAAGTGGGCACACTTTACCACACAACCAGCATGGTATTAAAAAAGTTGCAGCATAGGCTGGAAAAAAAATACCTTAGTCCTCATAAAATTTTTATTCTTATGTGTCTACTAATTCACATCAGTCCTTGTATTTGATTTATCCATCCAAATCTGTCCCATAGAACAATTGCAAGCAAACACTTTAAAACATTCCATACACCATGCTATTAAAATACCAGTGAAGTTCTTCTGATGTCTGTCTTCTCTCTCTTAAGACATTGATTACAACTTTAGATAAGTTTAGGCAATTTTAGGAAAACCCTGAATTAGCTGTTTTTTGTTAAAAGAATAAGCCTTTCTGTTGTGCAGCAGCACTGTCCATGCATTGAAGCTGTACATATTTTCAACAGATTCTTCTTGGAGAGAAGCAACAACTTCCATGTAGCAGAAAGACTGACCAGGCAGGTCTGAGTAAAGACGGATGTGCAAGAGAAAAACAAAGAATCCAGAGGGGAAAAAACTGCTAACAGATTATGTAAGCACCTGTGTGAAAATAGGACAAATTTTGAAATTCCATCAATATTTAAGACAGAAGGTACATCCTGGCAATTCTGGAAAGAAATTAAAATGAACATCTTGAGAAATTAAGACAAAGTCTTTTACTTTTTATACACATATTATCTAATACATTTCTTGCTTGGTGAGTAGCACTGCAGCTTAATGTGACAACTGCAATTAAAAATAAATATCTTCTTATATAATTCCTCTCCTACAGAATTTTAGCAGAAAGCAGGCTTCCCGCCAGATGCAGACACCGAGGGGGGGGGGAAGGAAAGATAGCTACTTTTGCCTTGCCCATTACAATGACATTTTTCAGAAAGAAAGTATCTCATCACAGCTTAAGTACTGCCATGAACTCAGCACATATGCTTCAACTGAAGGGGTTGGTTTCAGGGAATTTTAGTTTAATGCTTGTCTTGTCTAACACCAACCCTATCAGAACACTAATATTATCTGAAAATATTATCTGATATTTTCATTCTCTGATTTCACTAACCAGTAAACAAATACTGTATTATCCTAGACTACTTCTTTTATGAATCCAGTATCAGCACTGATGATCTCAGACATTGTTCTTAATACAAAAAAATGTTCCTTTCCAATAATGTGATATATTACTCCCAAAGTGAATGGGCTAAAAGCAAGGCCACAACAGATTTAGCTGACAATTTTCAAAACAATATTTTAAAGATGTCTGGCAAGGTAAAAAAACATCGATTGAAATATTTCATTTTGCTATTAGTATTTTTTCCCCTAAATGTACAATTATTTTTAGACTAGATAAAAAGTTTATATATAATCTTGATTTAAACTCTCAGCACTGCAACAGTGCGCTTTTCATATGCTGGTAAACTGAACCATAGGTTCACTGCATACATGTGCATCCTAAGGACAAGGTGTTATCTCAGCTAGATATAAAGCAGTAAAAACTACAGTGCCATATCTCCAGAGGAATTTACAGCGATAGCTATCCTAATATTGAGACAAAAAAAAATATATATACAAAGCTTATCTAAGCAAGTCATTTAAGATTTGTGTCCTTTTAGTTACTTAGAAGCACCAAGGTGTCAGAGGAGCTTACACTTGTTTTCCTTTTTGTACTGACAAGTAAATTTCCATACACCAGGAAATCCTGTGCTGGTGAAGCTAACCTCACTTGTACACCTCAGTGTTATTTTCTCGACAGTGCTCCTACATGGAACTTGGTAGGGAAATTGGATTCTCTGCTGCTTTTATGCTTCTCTCATTTAATGCAATGTTTTTGAAACACAAACTAGGAATCTCTGAAATAGAGTAGCACCAGACAAAGAAAATGAACGATGCTTCCAGGCATGGGAGGCAAAAATAAAAGCACACGCCTGGGTTAGGACACTGTGACAGAGTGCAGTTGGAGGGCAGACAGCACAAATGAACCAAGTTGGCTGAAAGGCAGACAGGAAGCAAAACAGTTTGGGAAATGCTGCCTTATTTACAAACACTCCCACTACACCGCAAGATATTCATGGGCAAGCAAAGGAAAACAGCTGTCTTTACCATAATATTAAGTGGCTGGGCTGTATTTTTTTTATATGTATGCCTCATGTATCATAAAAGCATCTGATGAAGAAAAAAAAAAAAAAAGAAAGAAAAAAAAAGCGTAAGTGCCATCCTTCTCTGTACAAGTCTTGTTACAGAGTCTGGAGCAGCAGGACTCCTTGTCATGGACCAAGTCCAAAAGCACAGTGATAATACAAATTAAAGTTGATACTTTCTCGAAAGAGTAATCAGAACTATTCTGTTACCAGAAACAGCAATTTAAAGTGAAAAAATGACTTAATACCACAGCTTTCAGAGCTAACCCTCTCCAAGATCTTCTACAGTTCCTAAAATATTGCATTGATCTACTCAATAAACTGCATCAATTTTTTCAAACATTTAAGCTTTTGTTTTAATAGCCTCCAACTCAAACTTTTTATAAAAATAAAAAAGCTCAGCTTTTTATAAAAATAACTGCATGAAGCATGTGCAGGTAACCTGAAGAGAACATAAGGATATTTTTCACAGCAGCTGGGGAGAATGCATAAAAGAAAGGAAAAGCCTTCCTGCCATTTGCCTCAGCAGTAGACCGACTCAAGTTGAGAGACCATCCATAAACAACAGTAATCACACATTGTATGACCAACTTGAAAACAACTCATATAACGTGGGTCTCTGCTCTCACTTTTATATATCTGTGCTTTGTTTCTAAATCCCTATTCTCAAGTTTTAAAAACGCCAGGAGTAAAAATTTAAAAACGCAAGTAAGTTCTAAGCACAAAATATCTTTGAGGATCAAACAAGGCAAACACATATTTGGAACTTTTTTAACTACTGAAAGACTCATGAAGCCTTACACACACCCAAAAGAGTGTGAACGATTTCAACTCAGGTCCAATACTCATGCCCATACACAGTGATTCACCACACCATTTTTCTGGTGGTGCAAAGCATTACATCTTTACTAGAAAGCAACAGATCAGGAAAACATCAGCCACATCAGCTTACTATCTAAATCCCTGCACTGACCCCTTTTCATCAGCTGCCTAACAACCAAGATTATTTTTTTCTGCTTTGGAGGTTCTACAGAAATGCTTGTATCTACCACCCTAGCCTCACTTACCATTTGTCCACTTTTCCCACAGCAGTCTAAATTTGCATCTAGCTGGTTCCTTACACGTGGAAATCTTCCTGAGCTAATCCTCAGAGTCACTATTTTCTAGACATTTGAATCATTCCTGAAGACCCACTCCTACAGCAGTACCTAAAAAAAATCAGTTTCTAATACTTGCTAGATAAAAATTAAATAGGGATGTCCTCAGTCTTGAAAAACAAGCTTCCAATTACTAAGATATAGCAGAGAGTTTGTTCATGTAACATAACTGAACCCACATTCGCACTCCTTTTCATGTTTGCCTTTGAAGCAGGAAAACAACAAGAGTAATACTGCTACAGTATTCTTCAGTACCCAACACATGGTGGGTTCTACCAGAAACAAGTAATTACCAACACCCCTCAGATATCCACGATTCTTGTGAAATATTTGGATACTGAATGATTTCCTATATAATAAGAAAAACCCACGACATATATGAACAGACAAAATCAAAGCAAATTAATAGTGTAATTTTTTTAAAGTTTCACTGCCCTCAAAATCGCAAATAACTTTGCAGATTGAAGATCTTTTCCTTCTCTTTTTCCTTAGCTCCCCTGAATAATTTTCCTTCTATGGGTCATTCAGTTAACAGTTGGACTCAGTGATCCTTGTGAGTCCCTTCCAACTCAGAATATTCTGTGATTCTGTTATTTCCACATGAAACACATAAAAGCAAAATGAAAACCCATGTCTAATTGCCTGATTTCTGGAGCTGACATACAAGACAAAAAGTGATTAAGTGAACCTAGTAATTTTCATTTCCTCTCATGCATCTCTAACTGGTTATTGGTTTTACTCCTCAATTCTCAATTGTATCAGTCTCCAAATGCTAAGAATTGTTTTCCTATTTCTTAAAAATATTCATAGCAAAACAAAATGAAAATTGTATGATCCATCAACTCCTGGAAAAGGCATTATGAAAATTAAAGGGGAGGTACCTCTAAAAGAAAAAAAAAATCCAGCTGAAGTATACAACTAACACAGCATCACTCACAGAAAGTACAAACATGTTTGGAAAAAAAATTCTCAACCATATGCCTTTACTATAAGTATTTTTTCCACAGAAGTGGAAAATAAACAAACCCCAGGAAAAGTGAAGAATAGGTGACATACTGCGACTATACTTGTACTTAAAAGTTTCATATAACTGTTTCTAAATACTTCAACCTGTAAAAACTGAAATGCTACCAAAGAAAAGAAAAGTCCACATTTAGAATAACCCTGACCAGTTTCACTGCATTAAGAAGTGTAATCCAACAGATTATTTTCAGTATCAGTTTTGATGAATAGCTATCTTTCCATTTTCTTCTATATCAGCTGCTTCATCTTGTTTTAAAAGGAGCATATTGATAAAGAATCAAACACCCTTTAATAAAAAGCAGAAAATTCACAATGCCTATGTCTTTCCATTCCAGCGTATTTAGGGAGTTCTGTAATGCTCGCGAAACAAAACAGGGAGTGATTGCACATGGAATTGCTACAGCAGTGGCCACTACTGCCCTGCCTAGACACAACATGCAGGTGGTTGGCTGTGAAAACAAAAATAATGTTTTTATTAGGACTGTGAAAACAAACATAATGTTTTTATTAGGCCAACCTAACACATGCCAAGTCCTGATATCCCTTTCCACCTTCTCGCGGCTGGCAGTAAAGTCTACTCACAGATGGGCTATTCTCAGCAGCCATAGAAAAATGCCACCTTGCAGAAACACAGGACTGTTTCCCAACTACAGATTTCCTAGGAGGGCTTTGCAAAAGGCTTTCTAGCACAGAACCAGATGCAAACATGTCACAGTGAAAGGATGGGCTAGGATCTGGCACTGGAAACCCATGCAGCAGCAGCAGCACTGCTGCTGTGGCCAGCTCCCCACAGGCAGCTCCACGGCTGCCACTGGGCCCAGAGCACCCCCGGCACTCCTCAGCTCAGCACCCCAGTGTTTTACAGGAATCAGACGCCAGAGGAAAGGCAGAGTACAATGTATTATGAACTTCTCAGCAAAAAGCGAGGCAGAAATCAGCAAACGTTTGGAGCCATACCTCAGCTTGTATCTATCAATATACATGGCATGAGGTCTACATGCAAAAGAATATTACACCTGTTCAACTATCTGAAAGCTAACAAATACAATGGCAGTTGTCCATTCAACTTTAACTTGTCTGACTTAGGTATAGGCACAACACATTTTAATACCACACTTTCCTCTCCACCTTCCCTCAGGCGGCACTGAGAAGGGATGGCAGCCTAGGAACAAGTCCTCAGCATGCAGCAAAGCAGGCTGCTGGTCTGCTGCTTACAGAAGCTGCAAAGTGCCACAGAGAACAGAGGGCACAGACAAGAAGAGAAAATCTTCACGCTACCATGCCCTCTACCCATCCTTCCATAGGCTACTCCTTTAAATCCTGTTAATCAATGATTTATTTTCCCTTAAATAGCAAGTACCAGTCATTTCCCCACCTCTGCTCCTTCGATAGCCTTCTGACACATGGGACATACAGGTATTAGAAAAGCACCGTGGGCAAATTTAAGCAGCTACCAAATTTGGAGAAAAGGTTCTTTTCCTTTCCCCCTTATTTTGTCACAGAAGTTCTATGTAAAAAGCATTAATTTTTAAAATAAAATTTTAGATAGGCGATATCAACTACATTCCCTATTCTGTATGCAGTCAGCAGGCCACCTTACCCTTGGAAGGTGAACCATGCAGAAGGCTGAGCACTCAACTCTGCTGAAAGAAGCAGTCATGGTGCTCCAAACATGTGTTCTATGTCAAATAGTCTGGGGGCAGTGGGCAGCAGCTCTGCCTTCTGAGAGTGGGTGGAGCTCATGGGCATGGTCAGTCTTGCTCCCCCGGAACAGAAAATCCACATTAAATCCACTGCCTCATCTCTGACAATGGACAGCAGTAGATACATGCACAACAGCGTAAGTATGAGGCAAGGATAAAGCAGGATTTCCCAGCAGCCTTTCAGGCAAATATATGTAGGGGAAGAAGAGTCTGATCCAGAAACAGGGAAATTTTTGTATTTAAGAATCTCAAGCAGTTTTCTTCCAAGACTATCTGATCACTTCTTGAATTCTGTCAGATGTTAGCACTCAAAACATCTATGAGCACAAAATAGCTTAACCACATATCACCTGAGAAACTCCTCCTGGTTAGCTCTCAGGACGTCAGCTGCTAATTCCTCTTCATACTCTAATAGCGAAATACTTCCACACTGGAATATTTCTTGCATTTTCACTGTTCACCATCTCCTCATCACCTGACATTCCTACCACCAATGAGGTAAAAATAAGATGGTATTTGGGATGCCCTTGTGATTACCACAGAAAAACCTGTAAGTAAATTAATAATCCTGTACTCAAAGCAGGATTAGAGTAACACGCATGTTAGAATGAGGCACTGACCCACTTTTAACAATAAATAGGACTACCCAGTTAATTAGTCAATGAGCATTATCTGCTCTGTGCACTGAATGAGGCTGGTGTCCAGTGAGGAAGGAGTAAGAGAAGCTGGCAACAACAGTCACACTCAGACTACCAAATACTTCTGAATTAGACAGTCAGTGAGTGGACAGACAGGAGATTTTTTGGCAATTCCCAATTTCATATTCTTAACTTCAGAACTTTTCTTTAAGACTTTGAGTCCTACTTCCTACATCCACAGAAATAAAACTTACATTCCATACACTTGGAAATCATAATGTTGACACCACAGGCCACCAGCAAGGTAAGGAATTTAGATATTAGCTTGTCAGTACCTCTACATACCAACTTCAGAATTTGAAGAATTATTTTCCTGATTTTTTTTTCTTTCCCCCCCACAAATGCATCCCAAAGCAAAGAAGTTTAGAAGTGAGACTACGCCCATTTCCTCACTTTTCAACTTAAATTTCCCTGTCTTTCATTTCTGGGCTCTTTTTCCTAGCTAGTGTCCTTCAAGATCATCTACCAGCCAAAGCTTTTGCCCCCTACTGCAAGCAATGTGGCCTCCCCAGCAGGCAACCACTGACAGCATCAGTGTGGGCTTCTCCATTCCTGGCACCCTCGCTCCTCAACCGGGTACAATCGCAGCAAGCAGATTCAATAGAAGCATTTCAAATAATTTAACAGCTCAGCAGTATCAACCCCCAAGCACACAAAAATTCTGAAAGTTTTTGCTTTAGATTCAGAGCATGGGCATATTGTTTTCAACTGTTTCTTAGAAGAGCATCCTTCATATAGGAGCTTTTAGATGCCAAGTAAATTATACATCCTCTCCCCAAGTCTGAATCTCCTAACCAGTTTCTTTCACACAGGTAAAAAGTGTATTTCACACCAAACTCTGTCCAACAGAAAAATTAAAAGATTGACTTATTGCTGCTGAATCCCTCCAACATATTTCTATTTAATTAAATTTTAAAAAAGGCAAGAGAGCCTTCAACTTGAATAACTTGAGTTTAAGAAAAATCTGGAAGACTTTTAATAGAAGGCCTTATGCAGTAGTATATTAAAGGCTCCTTCCGAAAGGGGAGACATGACAATGTTGTGTTAATGTAAGACACTAAGAAGCTACCAACTACAGAAATAACGTTCCATGGCACAAGCTCACCACATCTGGCAAAACAACAACTGCAGGATCCTGAAAGATTTATCAAGCACTAAAATCCTACATACAGGATGTTCAGCATGGTCACATCTTAATTTCAGAAAAAATATGGTTGTGACCATTTAGTAGCTAAAGCATCTAACGTAAATAAATGCCAGGTTTGTGTAAAAAAATCAGTAATGCAGCCAAGCTTAATACGCTCATGTAAAGAGGCACGGCTTTTCTGAAGGAGCACGTTTTTCCTAGCCTGTCAAATGCTGCTCACCTACAAATGAGTATTAAAATCAGTTTACTGCAAGCTCCATCTAACTATCGGCCTGCACATCAGGAGAATGCACAAGCGACCTGCAACAGCAGCGCAGCTCTGTATGACATACAGGCTATCTGAACTCTCATCGCTTGAAAAGGGGCTGTGCATGAGGGCTGGAAAAACCTCAGAAAAAAATTTGGGAACTATTTCTACTCACAGTAGTAAATAACGTAGACATCTACCACACAATCACAGTAGCGTTAAGGCTGGAAGGCATCTGGAGATCATCTAGTTCAACCCCCCTGCCAAGGCAGGATCACCTAGAGCAGGTTACGTAGAAACCTGTCCAGGTGGGGTTTTAATGTTTCCAGACAGGGAGACTCCATAATCTCCCTGGGCAGCCAGTTCCAATGCTCTGACACCCTCAACATAAAGAAATTCTTTCTCACGATGAGGCGAATCGCAATTTATACATTTTCTCTGTAATTTTAACGTCGTCTTTTAGCTGAAGCATTTAAACCTCACAAGAGCCGACATTCAATATACGCTGTTCGGCAGAGCTCATCCAAGGGTATCGCTCCGGAAAGCGCTGTCTCCCTGCTCCCGGCCTGACTTTGGGCAGGCAGTACCTGTGAACCTGCACCAAGCCGGGCGCTAGAGGGACGGATAGACAGCCGCCCCGGAGCCTCTTTAAAGCCACACAGGAGAAGCCCCTTCGCACAGCCACCTGCCCGCTCCTCCCCATGGGTACGGGCCGAGTCTGCCCGTCCGGGACGGCCGCAGCCGGTCGGGCGGCCCGGGGTCCCCCGCCAGCACCACGGCTGTTGTTATTTGCTTCCGGCAGCACCGCGGCGTCTCGGCGATGAGGAACAACGCGCCGCCCGCCGCCCCCTCCCGGCGGCGCCCCCCACCCCGGCCGCCCCCGGCCGTCCCGCCGCACTCACTCGACAGCCGCGGGCCATCCAGCCCCCCGCCGCCGCCGCCTCCGCCGCCTCCCGCCCCCAGCTCGGCTTTCTTAGGCCCCACCACCGCCGCCGCCGGGCCCGAGCTGGCCCCGTGCGCCGAGTAGCCCGGCCCGGCGGCGGCGGCGGCGGGTGGGGGGATGCCGAGCGGGAGCCCGCCGAGCGGGGGTGCGGCGGGCCCCGGGCCGGCGGGGGCGGCGCCCGGCTCCTCATGCAGGAACTGGCACTCCTCGCCGTAGAAGCAGGTCTTGTCCTTGGCGTAGTAGCGGCAGAACTTCAGCTTCACGGCCGCGCCGCCGCCGCCGGCCCCCGCCCCGCCGGCCGCCGGCCCCGCCACGCCGACCCCCGCCCCCGGCGGCGGCCCCACAACCGGCGACGGCGACGAGCAGGGCAGGCCGCTGCTGTTCATGGCAACCGCCCCGCCGCCGGGGTCGGCACCATGGGGAAGGGGGCGGGCAGGGGGAAGGGGCGCGGGGACCGCCGTCACCCCGGGTCCGGCTCCGGAAGGGGCAGGAGGAGGAGGGGGCGACTCCGCGCCTCTTAAAGGGGCCGCGCGGCCCGGGGCGGCGGCGCCTCCTCCTCCTCAGCGGTCCCGGCGCTCGGGGTTGTTTATGCCATTTTCCTCTTCCTGAGCGGCCGCGCCTGCGCCGGCGCGGAGCATCCTGGGTAGCGCCGCCGGCCGGGCCGGGGAGGCGGAGGGGGAGCCGGTGCTGCGGGAGGGGGAGGAAGGGAGGGAGGGAAGAGGGGCGGAATGGAGCGAGGGGGCCGCGAGCGCGGTGTCCGGCGGGGCGCGGCGCCGGGCCGGGGCGGCGAGGGGCGTTAACCGCCCGCGGCGGGCGGCGGGTGAGCCCCGGCACACGGCCCAGCCCCTGCCCCGAGGCCGCTCGGCCGTCGGGCGCTCCGCCAGGGTGGATCTCGAGCCTTCTCCCGCACCGCGGGGTCGAGGTCGAAGCACCGGCCGTCCCAGCGGCATCTCAACCGCTTTCCCTCCACAAAAGTCTCGTACCCCTTTCCTGCCGAAAAACCGCAGGGCAGCCTGCTGGCCGTGCCTTGCCTGCTGGCATAGCGGGAACGCGGCCCGAGGGATTCTCCCTCTCCTGGTGACCAGGCGCCGTTTTTAAGGAAATGCTTCGCCTCTTTTCCTCGGAACTTGGAGAACTTTGTTACGTGAATTTTAGCGGACTCTCTTGCAATGCTACTCGAGATTTTAATTTTGTAAATTTTTACTCAGTCGAGTTGTTGGCGTATCTTGTGTAATCTTTGAAATAATGTGTATATATGTAGTTGAGAAAATATAAGTTAAAGTGTACTTGACATTATTTTGGTAAGAAAAACATTTACTGTAGAATTAAGATTACTTGTTGTCTGTCATAGGCTTCTCTCTTATTAAAAATGAAAAGAAAATCAGGGCCTGCCTAGAAGATGCTTTGACAGTTTGTGTGAAAAGAAATTTAAAAATAATGAGTGAGCTTGTCTCGCTGGAACAATCAAAGTTTTTCTTCCTCAGATAGAGTGTTCAAAGACTCTGAGAAATAAACATGCCTTAAGCTGAAATCTCAAGATCAAAAATTTTGGACAGAAAACTAGAGAAAAGAGAAGACTACAACAATCCAGGCTTCAGTTTTAGACTGTAAACCAAGAAGACAGGGTGAGGATATAATCACTCTGTTGCTCCCCAGCTATTTTTCTGAAGGTTTTTGCCTTAGATTCAAGGCATGGGTAATTTTTTTTTTTTTTTTTTTTAACTGTTTCTTAGAAGAGCATCCTTCCTATAAGACCTTTTAGCTGCAAACTAAATTATGCATCCTCTCCCCAAGTCTGAGTCCCCTAACCATTTTCTTTCATATGGGGGAAAATCTTTTACTTTCTTTAAACAGTATGGCAAAGAGCTCGCAGCTTCTGTCTTCTTCCAAGCTTGAAAAGTAGGCCAAAGGGTGTAAAGACCCTGTCGCTTTCTCCAGGAAAATCTCAGTGTCGGAGCTCAGACAAACCACAGCATATTCCACAAGGGATAAATGCCTCAACCGCAGGAAACATTTCAGTCCAACTTGCACCTTCTGAGATAACCAAAATCGGTTTGCTTTAGTGCACAGATTGGCCTCAGCTGCTTTCAGTGAGGTGCCCGGTGCTGCTTTGTTGTCCATCACTCAGCCCCCTGGCATTAGTGTTATGTTTCTGAGGACTGAAAACAAGGGCTTCCCTGCAGTGTTGCAGCTACACACAGGTGCCTGCAGGTGACATTTCCCTCAGCTGCTGCATTGAAGAGAATCTGGGAGTGCACAGTTTTCTGTCCCTTTATCCTGCTGATGGGTGTCCAGGGAAAACGCCAGCAGAACATGGGGGTCTCATGCAGATGAGGACTTTGGGGTGCATGAGTTCGTAGACAGGAATGGGAGGTAGAAGGTGGTGTCTTGAGGTAATGCCAGGAACGAGGGGGAAACAAGTCTAATATCATCCTCTATTTAAGCCATATTGTCAATAGTCTATTTATCACTTCATATTCCAGGAATTATGTCCCTTGGAAAGCATCCCTCCCCAGAGATCAATCTGGGTAGAAAAGTGTATATACATGTGAGGTGGTTTGAAAGGGAGACACAAAAATGTTAGTAAGGGAGAAGAAAAATCTCAGCTTTCACCCAGAGTTTTCCCAAGATCTGTGAGTCTTTTGTCTGGAGCTTTAGTGTTGTGGATTTAATGATATCAAATTATCTTACAAGAGATTTGATGATATTCATAGGGTAATACCTTTTCTGGGTAAACTGGTTGAACATGAAGTTTATCCTTCCAAGCAGAGACTTGAGATGCATAGCCACTCCCATTGCTGAAGTGTATTCTGAGCTGTATGTTCAGCCTTGTGGATCTGCTTTTCCCACAGCTCTTTTGCTGATCTCTGCATACGTCTAATATTACATGTACACGGTGAGGTTAGGAACAAGGACACAAATGGGCTTGTGTATGCACGACCCGCATTTATTCCCTCTGCATGCTTGTAGCTCAGATTCAAAACGTTCCCACTGGATGTGGGAAGAGCTGAGGTAGTGGACTGGGAAGCAGTGCGTGATCCTGCCAGCCTGAGTGCCCGGCTAGCATTGAGGTGTGCAGTACGGTGCCGGGAATGTTTGGGTTCTCCCCCACCAAAGTCAGCCCAAGTACTGTACCTCAGCCACTAAACAGTGAACCAACTTGGAAATGTCCTTCATCTTTTCTATGTTGTGCTGGCCAGCAGAACAGAACCAGTAACGGGAAGAGGCTCAAGGTGGCATGAGCCTGTTTTTGTGACTGGCAAGTTTCACCTCTCCTCTTTCTTCATTTCTGTTCGCTATATACAAGTACGTGGCCTGAAGACTGGCCAGCAGGGAGTGAGTGTTCATGTGGGAGCCTGACATCTTCTCATTGATCATGTGTTCCCCACCAGATTCGGATTTTTATTGCCTGTTCCTGCTGGTCAGCCAGAGTGCTGAGGAGGCCCGCAGACCATTCTCTCTCTGCTTCAGCTTGCTCCCCTGCTTTGTGTAGTACATGGAGATGTACTATGCGTTCCTGCAAAGGAGTGATTGTTTTCACAAAACTAGGTCCCCTGATCCTTGCAGCTGGCGCCTCTGTGGAGAGTGTTGCTGTACTTTGCATGAAATTCAGGAGGCAAGAGGAAGAAGAAACAGATAGATACCCCTGGGTCTTGTCCCACTTTGTAGTTAAGTGGTAACTGATGTGCTATTCAACCCAGAAAGGGGGATATACCGCTGTATGCACACATGCAGCCGTGGCCAAGTGACAAGAGTGTTTTTGAGCTGTGCCAGAAAGGCAGAACCAAACATTATGAGATGAAAAACTGAGGTGGGGAAGGGAATCCTTGGAAGGGAAACATCTGCCAAGAGCTCTTTTTTCCAGCCAAATCAGCTTGCAAGTGCCAAGCAGCTTCTCCCTAATATTTGAACCACTCCTGAGAAAGCCATGTTTGCTATTGAGAGTGACAGTTTCTCTTTGTGCCAACCCAGAATTAACATGTTTATTAAATCATGTGGAAACAGAGCCTTAAGTGCAGCCTGGCATCAGATAATGCAAATGAATAACAATACTTTTTAAGGGAAAGAGTTACTGTAGCTGACTTTTTTTTAAGGTATAAGCAAGACAAGTTTTGTAGGTAGGAATCTTGTTTAACCAACCAAGTAGTTGAAAAAAGTCGTGTGTGAACACTGGGTTTTTTCCAACAGTACCAGCTGGGTCTATTAGCAGATACTATCTCTACTTACAAAACTGGCCTTAGTATTATTGAAACAGATCAAAGTAAGTACTTCTAAAAAAAGCTTTCATGTTATCTGCATTTAACTTCTAAAGTCTATCATTATAGTATATAATCAAGGAAAAAAAACCAGATGTGATCAGGGTCCACAGAAATATTAGCAAGAATTTAGCATTTATGATTTTTTCATAATTGCTAATAATTAGTGGCTTTTTTTTTTTTTTAATACAGCCTGATACTTCAGGTTATGTACACCAGCTGCTGTCTGAAGTCAAAGGGAGATTGCCACTCTTGAGCAGATTATTCCACAAAATTAGGGAGTTTTTTATCTGCCTTTGAAATATTTGAGAATTGCCAATATGGCAGTTAGGGTATTGGACTGCATTCACTGACCTGTTGTGGCAATACTCATGGTTCCCTAACTGGGCAGTTATCTTTGCTAACAGTATTTGGGAAGAAACCAGGTGTTGCTCTCAACCAGACTCCCATGCATGTGCAAAAAGAATACGTTTCAACTCAGTGAAGTTTTGAATTCAAATCAAGTTGCAAATTGGGAGTTGACCCTGATGTTCTCTTCCTAACACCTACATTAATAATGTATGCTAACACTTATATTAATAATGTATGGGGGGAAGATCTAGCCCTAAGCTAGAATTAGTATTAGTATGAGCACTAAAATGTAAGTCTAGTTTCACTGTGCTGGTAATTCAATCATATGGTTTAGCTAGAGAATTTCTTACTGTGTGGCTGCTCCCACTGGCATAGGCTTTATATACTCGTTGCAGTGAAGGCCAGGATGTGACATAAGCTGGATAAAATACTTGGCAACAGAAACCACTTTTTCATGGTGAAAAAAGGCCTTGCTCACTGAAAGAATGAGTCATTTACTGTCATATACATGTGTATGATACATTCATTGAACCCTTTCTGACCTCAGTCCAGCATCTTTAGGAATAAGTTAATATGGCAGAATTTATAAATATATTTTAGCTTAGTCCAGTAGATGTGAACTGTCCTAGCTGGTGGCATCTTTCACAGAAGCTTTTACACTGGAAACCTGACATATCCATTTAGATTTCTGATATCAAATCAGCTGAATCACCAGCAACACGTTTTCATTATTAAATGGTAGTTTCTCCTTGTCTGAACCACAAAAAAGTGAAATATCTTCAATGGAATCCTAGCAGCTACGAGTGCTGAATGCATCAGGTGGAAGAGAAGACAAAGCACTAGAGTCACTTACCAATTTTAAATCAAAGGACAAGTATCCACTTGCCTGGTAGATATGTAAGTATTTAGACAGGTCTTTGTCAGGCCACCCTACTGACAGTGAACACTCGGTGGCTGGGATAGATGTCTGTTACTTTCAGAACAGAAGTACAAACTGTCTACCCCTGTTTTCTGAGGACAAAAGCTGTATATATGTGTAGTGTTGAAAGGGGTACAGGAAAGTACAAAACATGTAATCGATAAAGATGTTGAACCAATTTGGTCCCAGAACTGACCCCTCAGGAATGCCACTTGTCACTGCTCTCCACTTGGACATCAAGCCATTGACCACAATTCCTAGAGTGTAAACATCCAGCCAATTCCTTGTCCACCGATCGGTGCCTCTGTCAAATTCATGTCTCTCCAGTTTAGACACAGTTTCATGAAGGACAGTGTCCAATCCTTTGCACAAGTCCAGGTCAATGATGTCAGCCTCTCTTCCCTCGCACACCAAAGCTGTAACCCCATCATAGAATGCCTCCAGATTTGCCAGGTGCCATTTGCCCTTAGCGAAGTCATGTTGGCTGTCGCCAGTCCCCTCCTTATTTTCCATGTGCCTTCTCATAGTTTCTAGGGAGATCTGCTCCATGATCTTGACGGATACTGAGACTGACTACACTGGTCTGTAGTTCCTTAGGTCTTCCTTTTTTCCCAAAGATGATTAGGGATTGGGGTATCTGATAAGGGATTGGGGTGATAAGGCTGGGACTGTTTAGCCTGTAGAAGAGGAGGCTTGGGGTAACCTTATCAATGTGTATACATATCTGATGGGGGAGCCAGACTCATTTCTGTGGTATCCAGTGACAGGACCAGATGCAATGTGCACAAACTGAAACAGGGGAAGTTCACTCTGAATATCAGGAAACATTTTTATCCTGTGAGATGCTTTAAGTGCTGAATAGATTTCCAGAAAAAGTTGTGGACTCTCCATCCCTACTGGTATTTGAAACTGTATGGGATGTACTCTGGGGCAGCCTGTGCTAGCTGATCATATTTTGAGTGTAGCACTGGACCAGGTGACCTTCCAAGGTGTCTTAAAACCTCATTCATGCTGAGGGACTGTGTACCAGTGCGGGCTGTGGAAAAAAAAAGGGGCAATCTGCTAGCCAAGAAAGCTTGTTGCCCAGCATGGTGTTTTCCTGTTTGCATTGATTTCTTTAATGCCTGTGGAACCCTATGCTTCCTTTTCTCATTTTTGCATCCTTGCAAATATGTACCTCCCTAGTTTTCATATAATTTCAGCTCCCTCCTTTGCACTGCAGAACACACAAACTTGTGTTCAGCACCACAGTACAATGCTATTGACTCACTCAGTGTATCTAAGGCAGTCTTGTGAGAGATCATGCATTCATATCTATGAACAATGCTGGCCTCTGTGCCCCACTGACCCTGCAGTTACCTTCAGGACGTTTTCTGTGTCTTCTTTTAGCTGTGGTATGTCTGTATAGTTCTGATCCATCTACATTTTTATTTTGGCTTCCCTAATGCAGAAGGTATTTTATTACTGATACCAGGTATCAATAAAAAATAAAAAATCTGAATATCATCTCTGAGATGTTTCTGAGAAATCTTTACCAACACTGAGTTCATTTGCTTAGGGATTTTTTTGTCCATGTTCTGAACAATTGCAGAATGAATGCTTAGCTCTTGGCAAGTAAAAATAACACTGAATGAATAATAAAATATAATTTTTATATATAAAATACAACAGCCGAGCAAATAATAAAAATGTGGGAAATAATAAAAATCCCCTGGTCTATCCTGGGGGATCATAGGGGAGATGCTCCAGCTTAATCCTTAGAACTGAATCCGCTTTCTGCCCGGTGACTGTGATGCGTAGCTGTGCAAGGTAGGGAGATCTGTCTGCCCCTCTGCAATGTCCTGTTCTGGTACAAATCAGTGGGGCTTGCTGGCACCAGCAAGTTCAGCTACGCCTGAGCCAGTTCCACCTCTTACACACCAGAGACCTGGAGCTGATGGGGAGGCAGCTCCTGAAGCGCTATGCTCCAAGGAAAGTGGCAAGCAGGGACAGGCTGAGGGCAGAGGGACTCTGCCTCTACAGGCTCTTGTCTGAGCCCGGAGGCCTTTATTTTTATTGCCTAGACAAGTGATCTGTGTAACACTTCAGAAGAGCTGTAGCTCACTTTGAACCTTCCTGCAAACAGTGCTAGTTCCCTGTTCCCCCTGCTATAAGCACAGCCCCATGCCACAAGCCCACTCCCTGCCTGCGTGGCTGCCCCCAGAATCTCAGAGGTGACCACAGCAGGTTCTCTGTCACCAGCAGAGCAAGTGCACAACAAGCACAGGAAACCTCCCTCGAGCCACCACGACAGATGTGGCAGGGTACTCCCATGGTGTCACACAAACTTCATTTGGATTTTTTTTTTTTTTTTTTTTTTTTTTGAGTTCTTTTGATTGGCAAAACACTTGCTCTTCCCCTCATCAGGACTTGTTGAAATCATTCTTACTGCCAGAGCCTGAAAACAGAAATTTTAACTGCTTCAAAAATTAGAGTTGAAGTGAGACAGCAAAAAGTCTTCCGCACCAAATTTACGTGAGAAAATATGCCTTTGTAAGCGTGAGAGAAGGACTGAGAAGGACTGGAGACTGAGTAGCTGAAGCAAAGGCTTTGTGGAGGCATCCTCTGACAGAAGGAAGATGCTCCCCAACCCCCAGAGAGGCCCCTCTTCTCCATGTCCCACAGCTGTTTCCTTGTGGCTCAGGTCTTGAGCCCTCTCTTTTGAAGAAGTGGTTTCACTGTGGGCAGTGACATGCACCCTTAAGGCAACCACCTGCAGGCTCAGTTTCACTTGTGGGGCCAGGGGATTGCAGGGCACCGCCAGCCATGAGAGCAAGCTGGCCCCACGGCTGCTGCGCTGGAATTGCATTTCAGCTCGCAGGTGAGGTCTTCTCATCACACTCCTTGGGCCCTTTCCCCATTTCCCGCTCTCTCACTGATCCCTTCGCATCTTTCTGTTCTTTCTCCTTTGATTTCTTTTTCTCTTGAATCTTTTATTTTCTGTCTCACCTTTCTTCTCTCTTCTGGAGATGCTCTTCTTCCTCTCATCACCCTGATCTCTCCCAGCCCAGCCTGGCTTTTGCTCTTACTGCATCTGACACTTTTTATGCTCAAGGCAAAAATATTTAAATTACCAATTTTTTTTTTTTTTTTTTAGTTCTCTTTCTTCTGATGTAAATGTATTTCCTGCTGTTAATGCTAGCTTGTCCTGAACACTTTAAATAATATACCTCCAATTTCCCACATAAATAATCTGTGAATCAGATACCTTAGTAGAGTGAAATATAATGATGCATCGTTGTCTTATTGGGTTTTGTTGTGGTTGTTTAATGATCTAAATAGAAGAAGGCATGATATTAATATATAGAAAGTATCTTTGTTTACTGTTAGAGTGAAGAGTTTTGGAATTTAAAGCTTGATTTCCTCTGCTGAAAATTGGCCCAGCAATTAACTGTTAAGAAAAAAGGAAATAGTGTTTGCTTCCATCTCAAATGTTTGAATCTGTTTTTCTCTAAAATTAATGGCTTGTTCCTATCAAAAATGATCTTGCTGATTCAAAATCCAGGACTGAATGGATGTTTTTCTCCTGATTGATATAATTCTGATGCATACCTGAGAAAGTTTTTTAACAACCTGTGGTCCATTATTCATTCATGGCTGAAAGTCTATATGAGCTATTTAAAGAGAAAGTGGAGTAAAAATGAGAATGAATATTTTATGATCTCATGCTTTGCATAACTGCTGATACTACTAAGCAAACCCTGTCAAAGAGGGATTTCTGTGTTTTCTTTTTGAATGAGCTTTGCTGCTTTTGCAAGCTGCATAGCAAAATAAATAAAAATTATTAGTATCTGGGATGTGATGGTGCCCAAAGGCCCCTGTCAGCATGGCTAAGAGACAGTTCTGCAGAGAGAGCAAAAGGTGTGATAGCCCCAAGAGGTGATTATCCTCTAGGAGGACTGGTGTTCTTTCTGCTGAGATATTATTTAGTCAAGGCAAGGTGTACAGTGAGGCAGTGTCGCTTCTCTTAAGGCTGACTACTATAAGGGAAAAAAATGCAAATGCTTTCGGACATACAAAATAGCTAGGATCTGAAGCATCAGAGACAGAGTCGACAGCAAAAATCCTGAGAACTGCTAGTTCCATATGTGTCTCTAACAGATACATGTCTCTAACACTCTTAAAAACAATTTTGATGTAAATAATGTTAAGCATTTAATGACTTGTATATACTTTCTTAAAAATGCCTATGTTCCCTTTAAGAGTCTGCTGTCTAGAGATAAGACTGAGTAATAAATTGTGCAGACAACAGATGGTATCTGTATAATGAACCGGTATCACCAGAAATGGCAACACTTAACCAGCAAAGGAAAGCTAAACTTTAACAACACCTGACGGAAAACCTCCACAATATCTTTAGATTTAAGGCAGCAGGTCAGTCTTAAAATTACAGGCTCAGAACTGCAAAAGTTTCAAGAAAGAACAAGCATCTTGCCTGTGTTATTCGCTGGGAAAAAATGCTTCCCAGCAGCAAGAAATTTAATCCCAAGAACTTCAGAAAACAATATATACAATACAATATACATGGAAATACAGCTATTAAAAGCGCTATTCCAGTTTCTTATCTTACATTCTTCTGGTCATCCTAAACAAGAGTTTGTGGCTAAAGGGAATGTTATCTAGCATAAAATTAGCCTTGCATTAGTAGATGAGGTTGGAGTATGGATGGGGCTTGGGAACAGAGGCAGTAGTAGTTTTGTGCTTTACAAATAGGAGAATTTTTTTTAAAAGAAACTTTCAGTGAGTGACCTTTCTCATCAGAGAAAGTTTTCCACTGACAATCACTCCTGCTCCCTTTTTTTAAATTGCACCCCTTTCTTACTGAAAGATGTTCATGAAACCCAGTTTCAGGACATCTGAGAGAAATGAAGATGTGAGAAGCTGCCTGAGATCTCCATGTGGCTGGCAAAGGAGAGGAGTTTGTATATGAGCAAGGACTGCAAACTCAGATCCCAACAAGATTCAGATTAGATTATGGTGTGTCTGACTACGCAAAAATTACAGGGCAATACCCCGTATTCGCTCCTATTGAAAATCCCCTCACAGAACATAAAAGTGTCCATTACATTCCTATGGCAGAGATCCTGGAAAACATGAGACGGGCCAGCACACTTCTTTTGGAGGAGAACCCAGAAATGTGTGGGACCCAGCCACCTGCAGAATCTGTTCAGCTCCCAGCAATACACTGATTTTTCTCCAACAAAACAGCTGACAAACATTCCAGAGCAAGTTCAGGCGCTGAGTCCTGCCACCAGCAGGAAGGTGAAATCAATGAGCACCCCAGGGGGAATCAAGTTCGATCTTGTCTCTTTCCCAAAACATGCAAAAACTTGGGTGCAAGCTGGTTGTGAATGTTGGGTAAGGCCAGTACATGGTCTGCTCACTCAGGGAAACTATTGCGCCCCGCAGACCACATATTCATGGTCATCCATCACCATACATTTCATGGATCAGAAGATAAGGTACCACTTCTGAAGATTCATGAAAGTGAAAGGACTGTGCTGGAAAACAGTTCTTTTCCAATGGAAGTAAATGCAACTTAAAACTATGGGTGTTTTGTTTCTTTTGAGATTTGGAGCCATTTGCTTTTCCTCTTCTTTACTTCAGAAAACTCCTCTGGTTACCCATATTCCAGGCTACTGAGAAGCAGGAAGATGCCCAGAGTGCTGCCCCCACATCTCTGCCCAGTGTTGGGTGTGCGCTGCTGCTGCGACTGCTCAGCAGAGGCAGGTTTGTCAGCAGAGCAGAGCTGTGGGCATCCCGTCCTGCTGCACCATCAGCTTCAGGAGCCCCTCCTATAATGATCCCCAAAATAATATAGCGTGGAGCACCTCTTCTTCACAGGCTTCTGGAAATGTATCTCTCAAAATACCAGAAATTTTATGAAACTCACATTTCAGCTGAGAAGGTGGTTTAGATCACTGGGTTGATTTAGCTTTTCTGAAAGTCTTCCTTTAAAACTGCAGAAAAAAATGAGCAGGGCAAGCAGACAGAAAAGCTAGCTTATTATCTGGATATTTAGCTCTGTTACTGTTGTAAAAGTAAGACAATATTTACTCCTTTGGCAGCAGATAACATTTCTAATGTGTGAGATACAAGGGCTAGTTTTAAAAGTGATTTACTGTTACAACATGCTCTATAAGGAATATGCTGGATTGTACATTCGTACAACTGCTTTGGAATTGCAATTAATTTAAACCCTAACCTCCTAATGAGACAAATAAGAACAACTAGTATTTATTTTGTTATTTTTTACCATATTTAGTTCCAAATAGCAACTATGATTTTTTTTTTCAAATAGCTTAGATTTATTTTTGTCTTTTCTTATTTTGCAGCAAAATTGTTCCCTCCCACTCTCCTTCCTTCTCTCCAGTCTTCCTCCATACACATCTCAGGTCCTCTGTGTTCCCTCCTCATTCCCTCTTCCAGGAAAGTAAGGACAATATCATCTAGTCAGTTATAGAAACCTGTTTTCATTTAAAAGGGAAGTTTTACCATACTAGGATGACAAGGAGTATCAGTTCTTTATCTGCCATCTTCTGTTTTTCATTCCTGTTTCAGGCAGATTTTTTTCTCCTTCTTGAATATGTGTGAGGACTCATAATTTTACCTTTAGATACTTAAGTTAAAGTAGCCTTTGCTTGCAAGAAGTTGTAATACCACTAATGTCAGTAGAAGTGCTAGAGTGTGTTGGGTAATGAGACTGAAGTACTTAAACACAGAGCAGTTTAAAAAGAAAAGGGTTAAAGCAATGTTATGACATTAAAGTTATGTCATTAGATGAGACAGATCTGTTTACCTTATTTCAGGGTTGTCTATCCAGCTTCTTAATAGCACAAACATGCCATTCCCATGAGCAAACATCCTCTAGAGAACAGTCAAGGGTAAAGAGAGCCCAACGCCACTTTCTGATTTGTGGGAGGCCTCTGTGGTGGCATCACACCAGTGCTTGTTTGCCCACAAAAGTGCACAGTTGTTCACACAATCACAGCAGGGTTGAGGAAGGAGGTCATTTGGTCCAACCTCACTGCTCAAGCAGAGCTGCCTAAAGCCAGCTGCTTAGGATCCTGTCCGGGCAGCATTTCAATACCTCTGAGGGTAGAGACCACCACCTCTCTGGGCAATATGTGTCCATGTTTGGCCACCCACACGGTGGGAAAGTCTGTGCTCATTGCCTCTGTGCCACCGGACATAACCAGGAGCCTGGCTCCATCCTCTTTGCACGCTCCCTTCAGGTGTTTGTACCTCTGAGCCTTCTCTTTCCTTGCACTGCACAGTCCCAGTTCTCTCAGCCTTTCCTCATAGGAGAGATGTTCCCGTCCCATAATCATCGCTGTGGCACTCCACTGCACTTTCTCCAGTATGCCCAGGTCTCTCTTACACAGAGGAACCCACAGCTCAGCGCTGGACTCCAGGTGTGTCCTTGACAGTGCTGAGTAGAGGCAAAGGACCTCTGTCTGCTGGCAAAACACCTCCTAATGTGGCTTGATTGTTCACCATACTTAGTGGGGTGGAAAGGTAATGTGGGAGCTGAGGAGAAGCTCCTTTGAGAGAGCAGAAGATGTGGACAAGAAGCAGAAGAAGAACCAGCCACAAAGTAGGCTCTTCCTCAGAGAGGTTGCCATGGTAGCTGAGGTTCACTGTACTTTCAGCCGCTTTTCAGCCACTTCCCAAAAAAGGGTGTCCTCAGCAGTCCCACTTATTCTTTGCAAACCGGATCACAAGTGGTTGGAACGGCCCAAAACGTGGCTAAAAGCAGCAGGGATTTCAGTGAGCTCCTTGTGAGCACCATCCTGAGCGGTCAAACCAGGTTGTTACTCTTCCTGACTTAATGAATGCTGAAATCACAACGCTTATCACAGGGCATGGTTTGGATATCGGTCTGCAATAAAGTCAATGGCAGAATCAATCAATAACAGTGGATATGTGATAGTATCATGTGTAAAATACACCTGCACTTCCTCTCACTGTTAGCTTATTTTTGCTACATGAGGCACTGAATCTAACCTACCTGTGAGTAATCAGTAAAGAACAGGAGTGACTGTGGACTCACAGCTACCTGTCCTTTGGTGTAAGTTTTGGTCTGGTTTTCCAACAGAGTGTAAAATGCATGCACCTTGTGATACCTTATTTGAAAACTTCAGATCTGAAAATCTCAATTATTCTTTGATAGAATCTCTATGTAATTTGTAAGTTGTCTGCAGTGAGACTTAGGCTGGGCTGCTGGCTGTCCTCCTCTAAGAAGGCAGGTATTAGCACTGAAAAGCAGAATTTTATCCAAAAGATGAAGCTTGCTGAAATCTGTACCAAAATTTCTTAGGACATAACAAGACAGAGGAAAAAATTGAAAACAATGACCAAGTGGTAAGTTACTTATTTTTAAAAAAGAAAAAAAAAAGTGAAAGAAATAATTTCTTGCAGCTGTTTTCATCTGGGACCCGAAAACGGAGGGTTCATGAAAAGGTGAGGAATATTTAAAATACAAAAATTTAAAATACAGAAAATGCATTTGTGGATAGAGTTTTCCCCATTGCTTGTGTCAGACTCTGTTGGAGTAGGTGGGTCTTGGCTGTAGTTTTCTGAAGCAGATTGAGGAAACTTCTCTGTTTCTCATATGTTGAAGAAGATCTTTTAGATTAAGGCATAGATTAAAATTGGGAGCACTAGGGAAGCAAATTTCTTAGGAGAGGCAGTGTGGTTTCACTACAGAAACTGACATAAAATGGATGTTATCAAACAGCAGAACCCTTTGCTGAGACTCGCACTGGATGCATAGAAATGGTTTACTCACTGTGAGAACAAGTTCTAGTCTAATATCTCTTCTGAAGAAATACTTTTGAGACCACTGTAATAAACAGGGGCACAACCTACATGAAGGTGTTCTTCTGAAAAAAAAGTTTTTACTGTATGAGTTGTTTCTAGGAAAAGAAAATCCAAACTTTTTTTTTTTTTTTTCCCCCAAATCAGAGAATCATAGAATCACTTATATTGGAAAAGACCTGTAAGATCATCAAGCCCAAGCATTAATGCAGCACTGCCAAGTCCACCACTAAATCATGTCCTGATGTGCCACATCCGCACATCTTTTAAATACCCCCAAGGATAGTGACGCAACCACTTCCCTGGACAGCCTGTTCCAACACACGACCAAACTTTCTTGAAGGAATTTTTCCTGATATCCAATCTACTTCCCTTGACGTAATTTGAGTCCCTTTCCTCTCATCCTCTGATTTGTTACCTTGGAGAAGAGGCTGTTCCCCAGCTCACCACACTTTCTTTAAGGTGGCTGTGGAGAGCGATAAGGACCCCCACGAGTCTTCTTTCCTCCAGGCTAACTGAACTCCCTCAGCCGCTCCTCGTCAGAACGGTGTTGCAGGCTGTTCCCTAACTTTTTGAAGTATCTTTAAGCCGTCTTTCAATTAAAAAAAAAAAAAAAATTTAAAAAAGGTAAAAAAAAAAAAAGGAAATAAAATGTTTGCTGGAGACTCCATGAAAAAAAAAAAAAAAAAAAAAAAAAAAAACAACCCACTAAACTAAACTAAACTAAACGAAACTCGGGCGCGGCGGGGCCGCGCGGGGCCGCAGCGCCCCCTGCCGGCCGCGTGCCCATGGTGGCGGTGCCCGCTGTGGCGGTGCCCGCGGTGGCGGTGCCCGCTGTGGCGGTGCCCGCGGTGGCGGTGCCCGCTGTGGCGGTGCCCGTGGTGGCGGTGCCGGTGGTGGCGGTGCCCGCGGTGGCGGTGCCCGCGGTGGCGGTGCCGGTGGTGGCGGTGCCCGCGGTGGCGGTGCCCGCGGTGGCTGTGCCTGTGGTGGCGGTGCCCGCGGTGGCGGTGCCCGCGGTGGCGGTTCCGGTGGTGGCGGTGCCCGCGGTGCCCGTGGTGGCGGTGCCCATGGTGGCGGTGCCCGCTGTGGCGGTGCCCGCGGTGGCGGTGCCCGCTGTGGCGGTGCCCGCTGTGGCGGTGCCCGCAGGGACGCGCTGTCCCGGGACAAAGAGCGCGGGGTGCCAGCGCCTGCACGGGCGGCACAAACCGCAGAGGAGCGGCGGGGCCGGGGAGGAGGTGGTGGCACATGCGGGTGGAAAAATAATCCGCGCGAAGGGCTGCAGGCCGTGGCAAACAAGACTGGCAGGTGACGGTAACCTTCCGGGGTGTTGCGTGGTATCAGTGTTGGACCCCATTATTAGTTTTTGACTCGGTACACACACCCGAACGGAGCACCTTTCTGAAACCGCAAGACCTCCCGTGCCCTTCTTGCCGCTGTCTCGTTCAGTGATTCAAGTCTAGAGATTCTTGTGTCCTCCCTCTAAACCCCCCGCATAGAACTATCACACACTATAGGCTCTTCTTCCCATCTAAATCTCAATCATGCTTGAACACGGCTGTGAATAATTAAATCGATTCACATGGCACTTACTGTATTTAACTGGTAAGACCAGATAGATGACTGTTCCTGACCCAGACATACCCCAGCCAGCGTTACAACAGCTGGTCACAATTAGCACGAGCTGCCGCAGAGGCATCTTGTCACCCACCTTGCTTGTTAAACTTTGTTCTAACGTGGTTATTATTCCAAAACACGGAGCAACACCTCTGGCCCCATCATCGTATGAGAACAAACTCACAAGTTGCATGTTTTTCTTAGATGGGAGTTATTTGAGCTGAAAGGATGAAGATTCTGTGGAAGGAACCTGCGCAAAAATATGAGGAAGGACAAAAATTAAGTTTGATGGGATTGAAATGAGATATGGTTAAAAGGAAGGAATTCATTTAAGATCAGTTCTTTTCACCTGTCCTGCCTCCCTCTGATTTTTAGCATATTTGCATTGTGTACAGTTCAGGATCCACCACTCTGGGGGCAATTTGAGAAAAAGGCTACCACATGCAAAAGTGGGGGTTTTAAAGAGTTAATGAATTAATGAATATTAAGCTCACTCATGTCACTACTTTGAGGATTTTTTCTGGCAAGTTGTGACAGACATAACAACAGTTTTTCCAGAAGAAAGGGTCTATCTACCTCTCCTGATCATGAAGAAAATTTTGGGATGTTAATCCAGACAGTCACACCCAGAGGACATAGTAAGAAGCCAAATAAGACCCAAATCATAGCTTGCTTTATGTAGGTCTTCTGAGCTGTAGGGTGGAATGTTGTTCTATGTCTAGGAAAGGGCTGACTGCTATGTAAAATATTAAGCATCCTGAGCTGAACACAAATACAAGATGCCTCCCTTGGTATGAAGGAAAAGGTTTTCATCTTTCCCAGTTCTCCAGTTCCCAAGCTATTGTCTCTCTTTCAGCACATTTCAGAGAGGTTTTCCCAGTCTTCCAAAGGCTACTTTTGTCACACACACACCCCCCTACACCCACACCTCCACCCCCCCCCCCCCGCAGTTGAAAATAAAATTTCCAAAGCAACTTGCATTCATCTGATAGCTGAACTAGCTTAAACAGAGCTTTTTGGTTTGGTATCTCTCCAGCAGATTCAGGCCTTTCTTGTCAGCGCCGTAACACGTAATCTCCCTTTTTGCCTTTTACAGGCATTTCCCCAAGTATGTGCCAACACATCTTGATGAAACCTTGGCTCTGTCTATGGCAACTAGATGTTTGTCTGACTGCAGTGAGAACAAGATTTCTCCAACTGCCTTTATTTTTGTGTAACCTATAAAAAGATAATGAAGATGGAAAGCAGGCATAAACAAACATTGTTCAGAGGCAGCAATTTATTTCCTTCTCAGCTTCACTCTAGTTAAGCAGTAGACAGTATGATTATGCATGCTGCATATTTGATATTCTTTACCCAGTGATTTCAGTCTCTGCAGTTCTTAATTTGGGTTTTTGGGAGGATGACTGATGTGCAGACCTTAACAGCAGCCCTTGAACAGGTCAGGTAGAATCTGAAAGATCAAGGTGGTGGATCAGAGCATTAACGTTTTCCAGATGTTTCTTTTCTTGATTTTACTTTTCCTGAAAGGCTCATTCATGCTCTGATTTTCTACTTTGTCCTACACAAGTCTTCAAGATCTACACAAATTTAGGCCACTCAATATCATGTAAATACTTCTTGCTATCACATTACTCATTTGTTTCTCGCTGTAAAGCATCTGGAATCATGTCAGGCTCATCCTTCCTCACCCTAAAAACCTTCCCAGGAATAAGGGTACACCACAGCAGTGCAAGGTGTTGCAGTTTACATGAAAAAGAGTCCCACTTACACATGAGGGTGTCAGGGTGCTCACTACTTCCAGCACAGTCCCACATACCGTCCTTTACAGTTGCAGTTCCAGCTCATCAGACACTTTGTTTGCATGTCTCGCTCACAGTCTGGTTGCTACAGCTGTCTAATTTTTAGCTGCAAATCTGCTCTCTGTTGGTGCTTAAATACACTCTTCCCTTTTCTGCTGTGGCCTTAGGAATCCCTTTAACGAGGCAACATGAACAAAGTGGATTGATGTCACATTGGGGTACACTGGCTTACCTCGTACAATCAGAAGTGAGAATTATTCACAAATCAGAATCCTAAAGCAAGGGAATACTTAGCAAGCCAACTGAGTTGAGCTTTTGAGGTCATATTTTCAGGTGGTTTCTGCCAGTGTGTTCTAGAAATCAGAGGACATAGGTGGGTTTCCATCAGCTAAATCCCTGGCCATGAGCCAGGTGAATGGCCTCTGCTTTGAAAAGGGTGAAAGCAGAATCAGCCAACAAAACAAACAGAAGCAGAAAAAGGACTTGGTGGAAGACTAGGGAGAGAGCTAGAAACCTGAGTTGCACTGATGGAAGGAATTCCATCATTGGTGTAGATACCTAATGCATACCTCCTTTCAGCTGCCCTCTGGCACTCCATCTCAAGAAGTGCTATTATTATTTTTGTAGTCAATGGATGGAGAAACATGTCTCCACAAAGAAATCACATTCATCTTTCTTAGGGATGACATGCAGGGTTTTACTCCGACATCTGCAAATACAGACCATTGCCTGTGCATGCTGTGGAAAGGTGGCAACCAAAATTAAGTGTATGGTGGATGCCTGAATGAGACTCATCCTTAGTACACTTTGGCAAGGAGAAGGGTTGCCAGCTCAGAGCTCAGACAGTTCCAGAAGACACAAGTGGAAAGAAGGAGATGGCAATAATTCTTACTTGTTTCTTCCTGCTTCCAGTTTTGCTCCTTCATTGCCTGCAGAAAGAGACTCATCACATTCAATCTTCAAGTACTTTGTGATATATTTACCTTTTTTCATTCCTTCAACTCTGCGCCCAGCTTTATGTGCAACCATCTCAGGAGCTGAGGGAAAAAGAAAAAAAAAAAAAAAAAAAAAAAACCCAAAGTGAAAAGCCAAGGCCTGAGGGCAGAAATATTTCAGGTTGCCAGGAGAAAGATGTTATTTTATGAATCACTGTTTATTTGTACTATTGATGGCTGGCTTTAGGGAATTAATGGAAATGAGACACGTTTCACCCAGCCAGTTGTACAGTCTTACTTCTGTTTGGTGTAGTGGTGGGTACATGGTTACTGCAGTTCCTTTAAGGATAAAAGGTGACCTTTCAAGCTGCAGTCCCTGCAGAAAGGCTTATAGGAAGCATTCTGGAGAGATGATGCCTTTGAGGAATCAGAAGCTTTCCCACGCTGCTCTTTGTGGATAAGGATAAAGGACTTCTGCTGCTTGGGGCATCCTCTGGGCAGCCTCATCCAGTGCCTCAACACCCTCCCAGTGAGGAATTTCTTCCTAATATTTAATCTAAACCTGTCCTCTTTTAGTTTAAACATTCCTCCTTGTGCTATCACTACATGCCCTTGTAAAACATTCGCCTCCAGCCCTCTTCTAGCCCCCTTCAGGTGCCTGCAAGGAGCTAAAAATCCTCCCCAGAGCCTTGTCCACTCCAGGTTAAACAGCCCCAAGTCTCTCAGCCTGTCTCTATAGAAGAGGTCATCCTGAGCTCTGAAAATCTTTGTGGCCCTCCTCTGGACATGCTCCAACAACTCCACGTCCCTCTGTACCCCAGAGCTGAACACAGCACTCCCGGTGGGGTCTCATAAGAGCAGAGCAGAGGAGCAGAACCCCCTCCCTTGGCCAGCTGCCCACACTGCTTTTGATGCACTCCAGGATGAAGCTGGATCTCTGTGTAGCAAGTGTACACTGCCAGCTCATGCTGAGCTTCTCATCCACCAACACTCCTGAATCCTTCTGCCCAAGGCGGTTCCCAATCCATGTTGCACTCAGTGTGTGCTTGGGATTGAACACCATGACGTTCCCACAGGCTCAACCCTCAAGCCAACCCAGGTCCCTCTGGATGTCATCCTTTCTCTCCAGTGTGTTGGCTGCAGCACACAGCAAACTTGCTGAGGGTGCACTTGATCCACTGTCCATGACATTGATAAAGACCTTAAACCACATTGGCCCCAATTCCCACACCTCAGGAATACCACTCATCACTGCTCTCTGCTTTGACATCAAGCCATTGACCATCCAGACAATTCCTTGTCCACCGATCGGTGCCTCTGTCAAATTCACGTCTCTCCAGTTTAGACACAGTTTCATGCAGGACAGTGTCCAATCCTTTGCACAAGTCCAGGTCAATGATGTCAGTCTCTCTTCCCTCGCACACCAAAGCTGTAACCCCATCATAGAATGCCTCCAGATTTGCCAGGTGCCATTTGCCCTTAGCGAAGTCATGTTGGCTGTCACCAGTCCCCTCCTTATTTTCCTTATTTTCCACGTGCCTTCTCATAGTTTCCAGGAGGATCTGCTCCATAATCTCAACAAGTGCTGAGACTGCCAGTCTTGTAGTTCCTCAGGGCTTTTTTTTCCCCTTTGAAAAGGGGAGTTATGTTTTCCCTTTTCCTATCAGTGGGAATTTCACAGGATTGACGCAACTTCTCAAATATGATGTATAGGGGCTTACCCACTTCCTCTGCCAGCCCCCTCAGGACCCTCAGATGCATCTCATCAGGTCACATGGACTTGTTCAGTTATGGGTTCTTAGATGTTTTCAAACCTCATCTCCTACAGCAGGCAGTTCTCCATTTTCCCAGTCCTTGCTTTTGCCTTCTGTAGAAAGGAAGGTGAATAATCATCCTCTATCTCACAGTGGGCAAACACTGACCTGTGCTGCAGGGTTTGGTGCTTTCCAGCTTAAGGATGCAAAAGGGAAGTGCAAGAGAGTATCCGTGTTTGGTAATGCTGTTTCTGAAGGAGCTTCTATAACACGCAGTGGCTTTTGTCTTTAGACTTTCTCTGCAGTGTTATGGCACAGACTTGTAAAGTGTGATGTGCCTGTGCTTTTGAAAGGTTCTCTGAATAGAGCTTCCTCTCAGCTCCAATACACACACAGAGAGTTAGCAAATTCATACGGCATGTCTGCATATTCAGTTTGACTTTTTTTTTTTTTAAGGTAATCTTTCTACAGTTTTGTTGTATTTTAACTAAAATTACTGTCCCATAGCAGAGATCTAGACTTCATTGCATATGATTTCTATTTGTTTTGCAGTTTTTGTTATGACAGTGGTTGTTTTCACTTCTACAATGGCTCAAAATGCATCTGAGATCACGTGTGGGTTTATCAACCAGAAGCATGAAGGTTCAGGAGCACCAGAGACATCCATATTTCCTAAGGTGATATAATAGAGAACAAGTTGCTTATAAAATGTCTCTGTCCATTCCAGAAATACCTTCCCAGGAACCTACAGCACCCTAAACCTTTAGAATGTGAGGACATCCTAGTCAAAATCACCAGGCTTACGCCAAATATGGGTACAGAAGGTTAGAGGGATATAGATCTGAACATTCATACTTTGAAATGGTAAATAGTTAAGTATCAGTTTTCCCTAAAACTGGCTTTTTAATTAACATCTTGATGTTGTCTTATATCAGCATGCCTGAATATTATTGGATATTGCTGGCATGCGTCAGTGTGGATATATATGTGAAAATATGTGCCCTCTCAAGGCCGTGGTGTGTGTGTACCATAGCTGCTGGGACTGACAGGGAAGCTGTACCACCCTCTATTCCCACCACCAAAGCCCATAAATCCTTGCCAGGTCCAAACCTTGACTTAGCTGGACAATGAATCAAATTTTATTTTTTTCTCTTCTGACTCAAAATGGTAGAAAGCCAGGTGCAGGTGACATGTAACTAAATTATAAATCAGCTGAGACCTATGGTTGAAATATTTCCTGAAGATTCTTGTTTCAAGAAAGTATTCTTAAATAATTTTCATTCCTGAACAAATAAATCAATAATTCAAATAACAAATGAAGGTATAGCAGCCAAAGCTGTGCTGTCCTTGTATCTGACAAGGCAGAATATGGCTACTATTTCTAGGTACATCTCAGGTCAAGGGAAAGGAAAAAGGAGAGAGGCAGGAGAAGAACCAATCAAACAAGCAAAATGTGGATGCAATGAACTCTGTCCTTTCATAAACTTACACTGGGTAAAATTCACCCAACAAAGCAATGGAGACATTTAGGGCTCCTCTTCAGATGGAGCTACTTACTTGCCACCTTCTGCTGCAGCTAATCTAAGAGGCTCATTAATTTGTTGGTGGCTTTCAGAATGACTGTGGAAGATTCTGTTTCTGTTTGCAATTCTCCTTTAGCTGAACACAGGGTGAGGAAATGAAAAATATGACAACACCTAGCACAAATGTTCCTTACCCAGTAAAGCTCCCAAGCAGTTGAGGAGCAGTCTAGCCATACGATGCAGGGACAAGCAGTGAGATGCTAAAATAAACCCAACATTCTGACCCTGCTTTTGCATCCAAGTTTCAAACAGAAAACTTGCATTATAGTTCTGTGTCTCCCTATGGTTCAAAATAAAAGGAAGCAAAAGCAATATAAAGAATAACTTGTATAACTAACTGAAGTCATCATAGCTCTGGCTAAGATTGTTCTGTGGTATCTGTCTCTAGAAAAGAATTGACTAATTCAACAGGAACTCTATAGAGTTTCATCATGAAATAGAATTGATCATATTTATTAATAGGTTGGATGGTAGAAATGAAAAAAGAGCATCCTTTAAAAATATTTGATTTTTTTTTAAAAAAGGGCAAATAAAGTTAACTGCTAATAAATACCTAACAGTCTGTCCTCCTGCATTGCAGGTTTCTAATATTTTTGAAGATCTTGGGTGTTACTTGAATTCTCAAGGAGCAGAGAACATCTACCAAACAATTAAAAATGTGGAGGTCAATGTATTTGAAGATATTGAATTAAGAATAACAATGAGCATTTCAAATATCATTTCATGCTTTTGGTTCTTTAAAAAGAGCAAAGCCTGTAAACTTTCTTTTGACTCAGAGAATAGGTAAGTCAAGGGATGTACTGGATCAAAGATCCTTTAAGAGATCTTTTCTTTTAGAATGCAAATTGAATGTTTTCTGTGACTGTGCCTGTGTTTGATTTCATGTTATGCATTATCTTTTTCAATCTCTTAATCCTTAACTCTTGTCACCCAGGAGCACATTACCGATTGTCATTTAGATCAATGTACACTTATGAATCTTAAAACCAAGAACATTTTAAAATAATCTTGTTCTTTTAATTTATATAGCATTATGCATGGGGGTCTCCAGGCACTCTCTGACATTGATGGATTTGAGGTTTGCCATGCTCATGAGAAAAAATTGTGATTTTATAGTCAAAGAAACAGAGGCATGAAGAATTATGTGACTTTTAGGATCAAGATCAAGATCAAGAACAGCAGCAGCATTCTAACTCTCGCTGCCAAACCTGGACTGGAACCTGGGACTGCATGTTTGCCTCCTCATGCAAAACTTGTAGAATGAGACTGTAGGAAAAGCATTTGGCTGTGGAGCTCCTGAGCTGCCTCAGGCTCAGGAATCCATCCTTCCCAATGCCCAGCATTAAGCATGTGGCACTGTGGCTGTAAGTTCCTACGTGCTGCTTGTGTAGGAAGACACACGAAGGAAGTATTTCAGGTTGAAGGGCACTATGTAAATAATGAATACCAGTGTCTTTGAAGGGTTTCTGCAAGTGCTAAAGAGCTAACATTAAATTGTGTGTGCCACGTATTACCCTCTTCATATTAGCGCAAAAAATGCAACTTCACTTTCTGTTTTATAGATATATTACATCTTTGGCTTTTTCTCCAATAAAAGAAGGACAAGCTGGAAAATACACCCTCTCGGTCACGAGTACAACTGGCAATTACACAGTAGTTGTGCCTGTTCTCATCCGAAGTAAGTATGTCTACATGAAAGGGGTCACTCCATCAATAGGTTCAAGGGCAGAGGCTCAAGTTCAGTCAAAGCAGTGAAGCTTTCATGTGCTGCACTTCAAGCATCTTCTTAGATTAGCATAGCACTCAGAGCTATCTTCAGAGGCTGAAGTCAGGACCACAAACAATGTGACTCAGCTTTCTCTAGTCAATAAACTGCAAATGAACAAATAAAGATGTAAATGTGCAGAAGCTTTCTTCTCCCCTGTGAAAAATTCCCCTCTGTGTCAAAAGGCACAAACTGATGGTGGCTTTTTCTGTGCTTTCAAGGCTCGTGGTCTGGATTTGTTTGCTTTCATTTTAACTTGTTTACTTTTGGTGTTGCTAACTGGGATGTAATCTGGACCAGATCAGGATATCTCTTTTATATTCCGGTCACACTTTGTCCCGCTGCCACTTTTCCACTTGCGCCTGCTGCTGCGTCTCTCACTTCTCTCAGGCTTTTCCTTTTACAGTTCTTTGGGTGGAAGGAGGTACACTGAGGAAAGGGGAAAGAGAAGGTCCCTCAATGCCAACTTTGACTTGTTCATTGTCTTTTAAAGCAAAACCCAGCAGTCCTGCAGCTGCTCAACACAAGCCTGCCCGAGAAGCTGAGGTTTTAGCTGCTGTTAAATGCTCATGACAGAGCACCTGTAAGGTGAACTTTTTGAAAGGCTCTCAGTGGGAGTGGATTTGATACCGTTTTCTCAAAGCTTACATTAGAGACATCTCTGATGCAAAGGCAACAGCTGCAACAAAGATCTAGCTTCTGTTTCTAACTAGGGGTATCCAAAAACATCTCCAAAAAACCCCATTAAGACACATGGTGACATGATTTTTTAACAGAATATAAAGATAATATTATTTCATCTGGAAGGGGACAAATTTAAAGATAAAATTTAAAACTAAAATAAGAAATTTCAAAGGCAAAACCTCAATCCAAACAGCTAAAAGACTAGCAAACCCTTCCAGGTTTAACAAGCGTTGTTATACTTGCCTTGATTTTAATAAACTGTGACTAATCAACATTCATTTTTCCCTCTTTATTTGTTTTTAAAGTATTTCTTCTGATAAACTTTTTTTCTTTTTTTTTTTCTTTTTTTTTTTTTTTCATCTCTGGTGTCGGAAAAGTCACCTCCAGTCTCTCCTTGTTTAATTTGAAAGCTACTCCATGCCTCAATTATAATTTTAACAGCTTCATTGAGGGGACAAGGTATTAAACCTTTCATTAAGAATTGCCGTCTCTGTATCAATTAGGCTTTAGAGGTAAAAAGTGTTATTACATGTGCAAGCAAGAATAATTTGAAACAATGTCGGTAAAGGTCTTTTCCATATCAATTGCTTGAATTGTTTTCTCTTTGCTCCTGTGAATTTAATGTCATAATTACATCTCTTACAAAATCCTTCGGGCTAGATGTAAATCCTTCAATTTGGGTGTGAATCTCTGTAGGTAAAAAATACCTCTTAGGCTTATCCTATAAGATATAAATGAGGAAAGAAATTACAAAGCCATGAATATTTCTTTCACCTTAGCTCATCACCTTGCCCACAGTGGAAGCATGACTGAGGAAAATGTCACTTTAACATGTAACAGCTGCAATTTCTTTGAGAGATGACTTAAAACTGGACTCAGTGCTTTTCATTCTGAGTCAAATCTTTAGCAGTTTTAATATATTATTTTTTTTTTCCTAGTCCGGGTCTGTGCCTGTGTCATTTAGGGTGCTGGGAATTGTCTAAGAATCATTTCCCTCTGGGTTACAGATGCAGGGTAGAGAAGTTTGCTGGTAATCAGAAGTCATTATCACCCCTTCTGTCCCCATCATGTGTCTGATCTGACTGAGCAAACCCTATTTTGTGTACAGATTTTGTAGTCTCAGCATATATTCCACCAAAGGACGGGCTTAGGACATGATTTCAAAATCACAAGTACTCCTGCCCAGTGAGAGGAATAGCAACCACAGCAAATTAACACCTTTGAGTATCAGTCTCATCCCATGGCATATAGAGGCAGGTCTTTGGTAAAGGGAAGCAGTGCATTTAGCAATCAAGGCTGAAAAGCTCCAGAGACCAACCCACAATATGCCTAGGGCTTAATCATTTTCTGCTCCCTCAGTGTTGAAACTCCTGAAACAAATCACAGCTCTGTATCTTTATGTACTACAAAATGAACAAAACATTGTTTCAAAATGATTTCAGCTTTCTTAAACATTTACATGATTTTTATCAGAAAAACCAGCCAAACCCTATTTCAGGAAAAGAGAAAAATCAGATTCTATCGAGTGCATATCTGAGAGCTACCCCCAGGCCTCTGTGGAATGGATATTCTGCAAAACACCTGAAAAGAGGTATGTGTATGTTTATATGCATGTTGAAATGAAAAGTTTGCCATCTTCTGAAGAAAAAGTGACGAGGTGAGAAGAAATGACCTCAAGATGCGCTGAGGGAGGTTTAGATTGTATATTAGGAAATGTTTCTTCACTGATAGGGTTGCTAAGCCCTGTAACAGGCTGGCAAAGGAAGCAATTGAATCCCCACCCCTGGAAGTGTTCAAAAAATGTGTAATGTGGCACTTGGAGGCATGGTTTAGTGGTGAACATGGCAGAGTTAGGTTGATGTTTGGGCTCAATAATCTCAGAAGTGTTCTCCAACCTTAATGATTCCATGATTCTGTGCTGCTTTGTGTGCCTACTGAGCTGGGGAGATAACTGAAGAGAAGCTTTTGATTCAGAGTTTTTTGAGATGGGCTCTGCAGGTTGGCACATCCATGTGCTAGTTGAAAACCTACACCCTCATGATCCACTGTTGGAGTGCTGCAATACGTTTTTCCTAGAAATTTTAACTATTGTGCTCTTTTGGAAAATTTCAGCTCTTGACTTTAGAAATATTATTCCAAATTCTTATTTTGATGTCACAAGAGCAAATCAAAGGCATCTTGTTTCCCTCTAGTTTTTCCCATTGTTTTTAAACTTGAATCTTACAGTCATAGAACACTTTGGATTGGAAAGGACCTTTAAAGCTTATCTGTAATGTCTAAGTGCACTGCAATATGTTGGTACATATTCAATGAGATCAGGTTCCTCAGAGCCTTTACCATTGAGTATTTCCAAGCATGGGGCATTTGCCATCTCTCTGGCAACCTGTGTCAGTGTTTCTCCATCATCATAATTAAAAAAACATACTCCTTATGTCTAGTCTAGATTTAACTTCTTTTAGTTTGAAACCATTACCCCTTGTCCTATTGTAACTGGCCCTGCTAAAAAGTTTATCCTGATCTCACTTTAACTGCTGGAAGGCAGCTGTAAGTTCTTCCCAGAGCCTTCACTTCTCCAGGCTGACCAATCCCAGCTGTCTCCACAGGAGAAGTGCTCCAGCCCTCTGAACTTCTTTGTGGCCTCCTCTGGACTCTCTGCCACATCTTTCTTTTGTTGAAGGTCCCAGAATTGGATGCAATCCTCTCGTTGAGGTCTCAAGAGAGTGTAGTAGGGAGGCAGAATCATCTCCCTTCACCTGCTGGCCACACTTCCATTGATGCAGCTCAGAATACGATTGTTTTTTGGGCTGCAAGTGCACATAGCTGAATCAAGTCCAACCTTTCATCCACCAGTTCTCCCAAGTCCTTCTCAGCCAGGCTGCCCAAGTTCTGTTCACCCCCAGCCTGGACTGATACCAGGGATTGCCCCGAACACAGGTGCAGCAGCACTTTGTGCTTGGCTTTGTTGAACCTCATGAGTTTCCCACAGGCCCACCTCCTGAGCTTTTCCAGGTCCCACTGGATCCCATCCCATCCCATCCCATCCCATCCCATCCCATCCCATCCCATCCCATCCCATCCCATCCCATCCCATCCCCAGTGTGTGCCAAGGGTACCACAAAGCTTGGTGCCATCCGTAAGCTTCCCACTGTCTATGTCATTGGTGAAGATATCAGTATTGGTCCCAGTACAGAGCCCTGAGGGACACTCCTTGTCTCTGAGGGCCGGCTGGACACCAAAACCTTGACCACTACTCTCTGAATGAAACCATCCAACCAGCCTCATTCACCAAACAGTCCACCCATCACACCTGTACCTCTCCAATTTAGAGAGAAGGACGCTGGGGGGAAGCATCCCACAGCTTTACAGAAATCCAGACAGTTCCATCTGTTGCCATTCCCTTGCCCACTGATACTGTCACTCCAGCACAGAAGACCCCTAGGTTGATCAGGCGGGATTGGTGAAGCCAGGTTGATTGTTTCAAATGACATCCCTGTGCCTTGGCAGGACCTCTGGGACGCTCTGTTCTGTGACCTTCCCAGAGGTAAGGCTGACAGGTTGTCAGTTCACACGGTCTTCCATTCTGCCCCTTTTTAAAATGATGAAATGTTTCCATTTTTCCAGTAACTGGGAGCTTCACCAGGAGCATTAGAGCTGAGAAGGCAAGGGATCATGATTCTGTGAGCTAAATCATGTTTCCCATTCTATTAATATATGAAGTTTATTCTGTTAACGGGGGAATACTGCCTTTCTCCGCAGCATGGCAGTTCAGGGTCTGGATCTCATAATGGCCGCTGGCTTTGCAGCACCTCCCACAGCCAGGAAATCAGAGATGTGGTGTGAAAGCTCAGCCTCTATGAGCTCGCTCTCCTCTGGGTTTTGATCACGTCATTACCTGTCTAAGAACCAGTCTGAGCATATTCAGGTCATTTCAGCCAACATTTCTGCCTAGGCTCTGACAATTTTATTTTCTTATCTTCACCTTTCCTCGTTCCTTTTTATTCAATATGTGAGATCCAGTTTTCCCACTATTGTTTGCATATTCTCATGGTTTGGAGATTTATCAGATTTATTTTCTTGAGGTTAACCAAATGAGTCAATGAATAATTGTGCTTGTTATTGCAGTTGCCCTTATAAAAGGCATGAAGGAACTGGAGTAATAGATGGCATACAGATGGTGCAGCATGAATTATTTCAAACTTACATATGGTGCTGTGCAGTTAATGACCTGGGCAGAGAATGCACCAGCCTCTTTACAATAGGTAACTTCCCTCTAAGATTTACTTGCATGTGAGCTCAGTCCTGCTCTTGAAGTTTGTTGCACTACCCATCTGAGCATGATTTCTGATCTAAGCTGCTTGTTGTAATCACTGGAATAAAGCTAACAGTGGATATGATTGCTTTGTCGCATGTTTAAAACCTAATTCCAATAGCTCTTTATGGTCCCTGTAAAAAGCTTCTTGCTTTTCTATGTTTGCTATACTTGTATTGACTTTTTATTCATGCTTTTAGGACTGTGTGCATGAAAAAGCTCTCCAAAGTGTTCTCAAACATATATATTTATATATAATTATTAACTAATATATGCACTCAGGTTTACTTGCCTGTTTCTTTTTCCTTCTTAAATAAACCCAACCTGGGCTAAGATCTATGCTGCATTGTGCCCTAAAAGTGTCTTGTGAATCATGACAAAATTTGTTTTGAGACATCTAAATCCATGAAGGTTACTCATTTGATGATAATGGTAATTATCATTACAATGTAAAAATTAGTATCTCTTCAGCATTAGCAGAAAAAATGTTGATGTAACTGAGAATTTTCCAGGGAAAGTGATGGTTGTTTCAATGTTTATATTTTGGTTTTGTAGATTTAAATGAAAGACAAGCAGCACATTTACCTGAACTACTACTTAAGGTCGGGGAACCATTGCTGGTCAGATGCAGAGCTGTTCACCATAATTATAAATTCAGAATACAACTATCTTCTGAAAACAGAGAAGCTGAGCAGGTAAAAAGACAGAGCATATTTTAAAATTGGTTGTACTGGGCACTGCCAACTGATTAAACATGAATCTCTGTTGAAAACCAGGGTAGCTACTTTGAAGGATTAGAATATCAAGCAAACCTCTCAGCAATCCGGATCCAGTATGTGTTTGTTTTAGCAGCAGAGAGAAATGACAGTGGACATTACACCTGTTCTTCTACTGCTCATCCGAATCAAACTGCTTTGATCACAGTTTTAGGTAATTCCGAGCCCTGGTGTTAATTCTGTCTCTCGGTTGTTTTGCTTTGTTTTCAATGTGTCTGTTCTTTACTTGCAGATATGCAGTGTATGTTTATAGTTCCCTTGCTAAGGAAAAAGTCTGTTTGCTCTTACAAGCAATGCAGGAGAGCCAAGAGATTAATCTGAACTGAGTCATTCTGGTACCTGAATACAATTAACCTTTTCTTTATATCGCTTTTCAAATAATTCCCTTTAAAAGACAGTGCTTTTAGAAGTGAAATGAAATGGCATTGTTTAGAGATGCAGTCTGTTAGATTGTTTCAGTGGGATCTCCTAGAAACACAGGCTGGGAATCACCTCACATGTTGGTGACTCTCAGCCTGTGTGCCACAGAGCCATAATTTTAAAAATCAAATTTCATTCCACTTAAGCAATATACTGATTTAAAAACCAACAGTGTTGAATTTAGTTGGGAGCAGTCTCACCTGCAAACTTTGTTTCTCAGATGGAAATAATATACAAATAAGCCTAGGTCTGGAAATAAGGCAAAAAAGGAAAGCTGCAGGTAAGACCACGTTGCTGGAGTAGGTGTTGGGTGTAATTTAATGGTTGTGTGCCTGGAGTTGGAGCCTCTAGCCCTGAAAACAAGACTCTCTGAAGCGGTCACCGTGTGTTTGACCTTAGGTGTAGTTGCTCTCAGGGTTTACAAGACCTAGGCTAGGAATGGTAGGAAGTGAGAATACTTACCCCAGTCTTCAGAAATCACTTTCCCAGTGCGATATCCTCTTTTCAGCTTCTGCCTACCACTGAGTGGGAAGTTCTCTCGTCATTTACAATAACTGAGTATGATACCTGTGCATTTTTTCTACACACATCTCCTTGGTAAACAGGAAGGTAGGGGTGAGGGTGTACTCTAGAGGTGGGGCAAGATCCTCTTTTTTTTTTCAGTAGCTGTGCATAGGTCGGAAGTCGTGACTTCTTGGATCTGTGAACTATCAGGTGTGAGCATTGATGACAGTCAGGGAGAATATTTGAGCCATTATCCCTGGAAGGATGTATTTCTGAGCAGGGTAAATTTTTTTCACTGCAATGCACCAACCTATATTGGTTGTGCCCTCCTTAGTACCCCTTTATGCCAACAAAACTTCTGAGGGTTCACTGTTTTTGTCAATGGAAAAATCTACGTGTTTGCTTACATGGTGGATTAAAGTGGCTGATGTCATACCGAGATAACAGCTGTGCTTCCCTCTCCAAGGTTCTACAGGAATGTCCTGTGCTTCTGATCCATCCCAGCATTTAGCCTAATGTGTTAATGGCAGTCACTGTGGGTGTGAGCTTATGCTAACAGTGCAGGTTCCACTTCAGCAGGGTTACAGATATGGATTTCACACAGTTGCCCGTGTCTCTGGTAGCAGTTTCTGAAACAATCAGCGTTCCACCTTTAGACCATTACTGTGCATGATTCACCACCTGTAGCTTCACTGGGAACCAGCACGGTGTAACTCATCCAAGAGAAAACTGATTTGGTTGGCACACACTCCATTGCCTGGGGAGCCTGGTTACCACAGCTACATGGATAGGTGTTCTTCAAATCTCTAATAATGCCTTGCAGCCAGACAGCTGTGATTTGCTCTTTGGTAATTGATACCTCACCAATTTATCCCATTTTATGTGGCTGTCAGGTCAGGCAGGGTGGTTAGGCCACTTCAAAGCATTGCAGAGATCATGCCAACAGCTGTGGCTGCAAGGCTCTCTGTTATTGCGGGTCTTATGTCCATTTACCACCAGCGTCAAATAAAGAATTTTTAGAGCTATGCAATCTTAATGAATATGTAAGTTATTTTGCAGCACATTATATTGAAAGTGAAAAATAAAGAAATATGAGGAACACAGAGACTTGTTCAATCTCAAGTGTTTCATCTCAACTCTTTGGCATTGCTAGGTGTAAATAGTCAAAAATACACTTAACCCCACCAAAAATTATAAACCAAGCAATAATGTGCCATTTTCTTTCTCCTCCAATAGAGATTTTTTTCTCAGTTGTTTTCCAGAGAAATGGCATACACTCCTCCAAGGTCCTTGTATGCTCTCTGTAGAAAGCTTTTACTCTTGGCTGGTCGTGTTGTTAACAGTACACTCAGACCATGTTATGTCTGGAAGGAGAAAGACCAAAAGATGAAGGCTCCATGTATAAAATCAATAAGCCTTTACTATCAAAAAATAGGAGAGCAATCATGTAAGCAATAGTTTATTGTTTTGAAACACTGAAATGTTTGTAGTTTTTTATGGGAATTTCCAGGGAGTAAGTAGGCTAAGACAGATAAAACATGCCTAGCAGAATATAGGGTTACAATCAGAAGAAAAACACTCAAAGGGAGAAAACAGTTCATCAATATTTTTATGGTGTGGTTTTTCACCACGCAGTTGATTAAACATCACCACAAGTTTTCCAGAGGTTGAACAGTCCTTGGAGATACCCAAATCAAACAGGACATGGCTCTGAGCAACCTCATCTAGCTGGACCTGCTCTGGACAGGAGTTTGCCTACATATCTCTTCCAATGTATATGGTTCTCTGATCTTTCCAGGGCTGATCCTAACACCACTGGTGTCTTTAGGGCAGCCTCCCCCTACACATCTGCTGTTCAGTCTCTTTGGGCAGGATTCATTCCAAGCCATGAGACATCTATCCCCAGCAAAGGCTTTGGTTCCTTCATCAGTCAGTGCCAAGAAACAGCACTTCCAGAAGCGGCTCAGTACATCTTTGTTATCTTCTGCTTTAAGATGGGATACATCTGAATATGCCTTTTTCATTGCACTGAGTTTATGAGAGTGCCAAACAAGTAACTTAGGTGAATCACAGATCTTTTGACATCTCCACCAGGTGAAACAAGTCCCACCCTAGCAGGGCAAATACCAGCAGCACATGCTTCATGGATGTCTTCAAAACACTTTTCCATGTTTGCTGTTGTCTTGCATTACATAAGTTTAATTTAAATGGAGAAATACAGGAGCAGCTACAGGACTCATTTGCAAAACCTCCAGCTTATTTCAGGAAGGGAGAAAGAACTATTGTAAACATCTGATTGTGATGGTGGTGCCCCCTGGTTCTGTTCTGTAGAAGGAAAGCCAGAAATTGCAGCTGTTAACAACTGGAATATACACCTAAACCAAACCAAGTAAACAATGTCATTATCGGCCCTGTGACTCTGTGGGGCAGATCGAAGAGAAATGTCAGACCATTTTGGAAGTGCTCTGGTCTGCAACTTCATTAGGCTCAAATCATCTGTCTGCAACTGAACACAGCGGCAATATTTCAATATTATTTTGAAGCATTTTCTTATTTTGATTAATAGGATACCTTTTGTGATGTAACATTGTTTTTGTTTGTGATAACCAAAATGAAAACCATACATATGTTAAAACATCTTCATTAAAGTCCAGCCTTTCTAATACATCTTTTCTTCCATTTTTTTCTCCAGAAAAGGGTTTTATAAATATAACTGACTCTAAAGAAGATTTTGAAATTGGTGAGGAAGAGTTCTGCTTTGAAGTTAACTTTACAGCATATCCTCCAATTAGATGCATGTGGCTATTTTCCAAAAAAACATTTCCATGTATACAAAGTTACAGTGTGGATGGACGCAGGTATTTGAATATTTTATAATAATTTAGTATAATAATGTTTCCTCTTTATATCTCGTTTGGATGGTTTACTGATGTTTTGTGCTCTCTTTGTGTTTTTAAAATATGAATGGGCCACGTGGTGAGACTGTGTTAACAAAAGGCACTCAAACATAATTTTGGCTTTCAACAACCATTCACAGATAACTTGTAGAATCACTTTATTCTCTGTTTATAATAAACTCATTGCTAAGTTATGCATCCAGCAACCCTCTAGTTTATATGCATTTTGCCGTTCCCCTTCTCCCTAGCATAACTTCTGAGTTACAGATCTGTTGCTGTTTTCGTTCTGGGTCACAAGTTCCGCATGTTCCCATTTTGTCATCCTGTTGTTGATGATGTTCCCAGTGTCTTTCAAGCTGCTCAGACCAAGCCCAGGGCGCTGTAGTTCCCAGGCCTCTGCTAGGTCTGCTGGCCTGTGCCTGTGTCACAGAAACATGCCGTTCTGCTCGTTACCCAGGTCATGGATTCTTCCGCTGCCGCAGCAAAACATGTTTTGAATAAACCTGTTAGTTATCTACCTTTTCTGTTATTTCCTACAATGGACTTCTGGCATGATTCCTGCTTAAGGCTAATGTTTTCTCCATTCCCTAGGCTCTCTAATTTCTTGATAACATTATCTAATTTCCTTCAGGGTTTCTTTCAGAGTAGTCCCATGGCTTTGCAGGTAACAGCTTTTACTCACCTCAATGAAAGTGCAGCCAAGCTGCTCTTTTCAAGCTTTTACATTAAAAGTGAATAGGCTGTAGGCAGGAGCCAATGCAGCTGCTCTAAATTCTTCTCATGCTCTTAGAACCTCTTTCATCATCTGCAGAAAGCTGTGTCAAAGCCTTGATTACACTTTTTATGATTTCTTTCCACAGTATTTTGGTACCTTTGATTTTATCCGCTAGCTTGTCGAGTTATATTTGCAATAGGCTGGCCTTTTCATCTGCATCAGACGGTGCATTGGAGTCAGACCTCAATGAAGTTCAGAGGCAGCTCAGTTCAGGTTAGCAAATTGTCATCTCCTGGCAATGGCCACAGGAACTCTGTCCCTGCTGATAAAGTGAGGGCTGTCAGCAAACTTTGATAGCGCTGGGCGGGTGTTGGTGACTAATCTGCAATGCCTGACGCGGGCTTGGCAGAACTGTGCTTTGTGACAAGACTGATTCTGGAAACGAGGTCTCAGGGGACAGCCACCAGCATTTGCTCATCCTTGTCCAATAGGTACCTCCCTCCAGCTGATAACATGGAATTGATTTGCTTTGCAGCTGATACGGACCTCTCCTCACTGCTTGTACCGGCAGGGCTCAGCTCTGCTTGGATTATTGACAGTGGGTGTAAATTCAATCCAGATAAGAATTAGGTGCTGCAGACTGTGCCGACATCAATGATACTGAGGACTTTTGAAACAGTTTAGGCAGCTGTCATTAGTCAGAAAGGTGGGACTGCTGGCCTGGGGTTTATGAGTCACTTCAGAGCCATGGCAGCAAAGGAGCAGCAGTTGCTGAGTGCTGATCTCCACCTGCCGGATGGGGGAAAGGCCAGCTCATGTCCCTGGAGCCCTGTGTCCGGGCTGGCTCGGCCACAGCCATGGCCACTGCTGGGGCCTGCTGGCTGCTTCATACAGACAACTCAGCCTTTTGTCTGCCAGTGCTGTTGGACAAATTGGAATTTTTATGTTTATTTTGGGTAGTTATCCTTTGCATTCATTTGCATCCTATTTATTTTATGGGAAAATAAAATAGAGGGGAAAACACGTGAATTTGCTGGTTATTTCATCTGACAAGTACATTCTTTTGTACAGACATCCCTTACGACAATCCAGTTTTGGCTGAATACAAGCATTGGATAGACATATCCCGCCTGAGGACAAAGAGTAGGGGTACATATTTCATTCCCTTTGAAGCACCCAGAAGCAGCAAGGGGTAGGGAGGTCAGGAGATTCTGCCTGCAAGCTGTAGCCTTGCAGATTTCAATGTGATTTTAAAGCAGAAAGCCTCTCAAAGCAACACAAAAAAAGTAATCACATATCTAAACACATTGTGAGTCTCACTTTTCATATTCTAGCTGATTTCTGTGTAATCCTGTCTCCCAGCACTTCTACTTTTTCCCTTTCATATCCTTTTTCATTTCCTATTTTTATTTTTCCTCATTTCTGCCAGTTTCTTGTAAAATTATTCCTTCAGACTAAAGATCATATTAAATTTTAATAATTAGCTCTATACTTTTCTTTAGTTTTTCATTTCAAAACCCAGAGATCCATCTATCTTGTCACTACACTTACAACACATTTGCAGACATTCCTTCAGAATTTCCATTTTATATTTGCTTTTGTGGGCTCTCTGTTTCAATACACTGCTGATTTTCACTTCCCCCCTAAGAGCAAATGACTTTTCGTACACAAAATGTGTATAAGCACAGCTCACATCCCCTTATATTTTCAGGTGTTGAAGATACTGGGTTTTTTGGTTTTCTTTTTCTGATAATTTTATTAGGATATAATCCTTCCAATCTGGGATTTCAAAAGCAACTAATTATTTTTGATTTGGTTGTTTTTTTTCCCTGTCTTCAGCATCTTTTTTGAGGCAGCTTAAAAGGGTTCTGACTTTAAAAAAATCCATGAGTTCAGAGACATTGTTAAGGCTATTTCAGATTAAGACGTTCAAAAGTCAATAACTATGTGAAAGAGCGGCCTTGTCAAAAGGCAAATTTACCAGTGGCTTCAAGGAGAGTTTTCCTGGGTTAGAATTTCAAGGTGACACTTGGTGCCTTTGTATGTATCTTTCTTGAGGAGAAATGCCTCAATTTTAGTTCTCTAGATTGACCTCATTACTGCTTTCTCCTACTCTGCATATTGCTGGTATGGACTGTCTGAGTTTTTATTTCCTTCTCTCTTCAAACTCTCTGGTGTTCCTTCTTGCCTTTATCACTAAAACAGAGTTGGGCTCCTACAACCTGATTACCATTGAGTTGTCAGCAAAAACATCTATCCCCAAACTGTCAGCAACTACGCCTAAGAGAGATTTTCTTAGGTTGCTCTTCTGATGCTGATGAGCTGCATTACCTGCTGTTCAAAGATGACAATTGTCCTGACAGCAATAACCTAGTTGAAAACACAGAAGTAGGATACCATCACAGTAAAATTGCATATTCCCTCCTCCCTGCCTCATCCCATGTCCCACAAACCAGTGACTCAACAGGACAATCAGGCATGATTGTCTCTGCAGCTCTCTGTTGTTGGTTTCTACCCAGGGACTTGTTAGAGCCTCTCCTGGCCATACCTGTTGCAGGGGACAAGCTGTCTCCTGCACGGTTTTTGTCTTGGTTTTCTGCCATCCACTGGCTCAAAGGCCACAGGGACCAGCAGTAGGCTGGTCTTCCTCCTGCAGAACTACCTTGAGGGTTGGTGTCTCATCTCATTGGCAACAAACTTGATGATGATGATCCCATTCCCAAGTCTATGCGAGATCTTTCCATTTGGAGATGTTTGTCTCCTCTGTTCCTCCCTGTCATTGTTGTTTCCTAACACAATCTATCACATCAGCTAGAAACTCCCATCGAAGTTCCTCGGAGAGAAAAAAGTTTGATCCTTTGCTGGTCTTAGCAGATGTGCCTGAGTGTGTCTTGTCTTCCAATGAATTAGTAACAAAATCGCAGCCTGACAGCCTGCGTGCACTCCAGGAAGAGTGAGAGAAAAAATGAATTAAAGCAGTACTGTAGGGAAAAAATATCTTCTCACCAGCAGAGTTAGATTATGGGATTTATAGTCTCTAAGCAAAAATAATTTCCTTTATGTTCTTCATGAGAAAATGCAGAATTGTTTCAAACCTATATATGAGTCTTGACTGCATTTGAAATATTTTTCAAGTCAATATTTTGTTCTTTTCCCTTTTTTTTGATGTTGTTCCACAGCATTTCATCGAAGTTCTGCAACCATCAGCACCAGTCTGGGGTATATGTATTTTATGCTGAAAATGATGATACAGTTGTAACAAAAAATTTCACTCTGTATGTGAGAAGTAAGTAACAAAACTTCTGATGAAGATTTGATAAGTCTGGGATTTTGTCACTGGTATAAATGAAACAACTATGTTGGGTTTTGGTTTGTTTGTTTGGGTTTTTTTGTTTGTTTGTTTGTTTGTTTTTTGGTTTTTTGTGGGTGTTTTTTTTTTTCTTTTTTTTTTTTTTTAATTGGTATTCCCTATTTCATTTACATAGATTTATTGTTAAAAATGCAGGATCAAAAGGCAAAACTCAGATCCTCTTCACACTGCATCACACTGCTGAAATCCAGGCACTGGGTCAGAGAAGGACACTGGATGCTTGTGGGTTGTACTTGTTGTGTCAGTATAAGGATAGAGAACAGAGAAAGGAGGAGAAAGTTATTAATTTTTTTCTTCCCTTTAATCTACCATAAACAGAATATGAGGAATCAGTTGCATACTGAGAAAATTAATGCTTCTTAAGAAAATTACAAGCCTAGGAACTCAGTAAAATACAGTAACTCCATTCTATCTCTACAAAGCTGGAACATGTGTGACTGCTGCAGAAACCACACGAGATACAGAGTTGGGAGGAAACCCTTATCCCCATTAGGAATTAGCTTTCTATGCCATGTTTATGAAGTTTTTTCCCTAATGGCATGTAGGAGTTAATGCAGTTAGTGTGGAGACCCTCTGGTGTGTACCTTGTATGTTTGGGCTGCCGTGCCTCATACGCCCCTGCCCTCAATTCACACGCATGCACAGTCTTGACCAATGCTCTCGGACATCTCAGTTCTGCCACATGACTGCAGCATCTCTGCCTTGCTCCAGGTCTGGGGCCTTTATTTGTGACATATTATTTATACAAGGATCTTCTGCGCTCATTTTGTAGGAGCTGGACGCGCAGAACCTCAGTGCCAGGGCAGTCCTAGGGCCAGCTCCTTGGTCCGAGTAAGAAAAGTAGAAGTCAAGACTCCTAATTTTGGCTCTGCCATGGTTTTGGCCTGTCTGTGCCCGTACAGAGAAGTGGCTGCCCCCCTTGCCTTGCCACACTGCCATCCACAAAACCAAGGAAGGAGGAGGACTGTGAGCTACACCCAGCTCTCGCTGTGACATGCAGGTTTTTATTTTGAAAACAGAAGCAGGCCCTGGTCTCAGCAGACATCGCATTGCCACATAAGTGTACAGGGTTTTGTCACTTGAAGGGCTGACAAAAATTGTCTTACATAATCATGGAATTGATTAGGTTGAAAAAGATCTTTGAGATCACAGAATCCAACCATTAACCCAGCACTCCCAAATATACCACTAAGCCATGTCCTTAAGCCGCGTGTTGTCTTATTGCAGGAAAGCCTGAAATAAGAATGCAACCATTTTTCAAGCAGATCTCCTGTGTTGCTGAAGGTTACCCTGCCTCATCCTGGGTTTGGAGGAACTGTCTTGAACCAAACTCATCCAAGTAAATAACTTCCTTTCTTTTTATTCGTTGCAAAGACTCTCTGAGCTATCTTTGATTAAATGGGGACCAGCCTGTAACAAACTAAATGCAACAAACTTAACAGTGTGCATTTAAATGATTGCCCTACTCCAGGGGAACCAGATCACAAAAATCAGGGGAAGTTTTCCTAGTTTTTATTGCTATCAAATGAAGTCTATAAAGATGTGTATCTCAGGCTCTTTACACCGTAATAGGCCCCCACTGGGTTTATATCAAAGTCCAGTCTAAGTTTTTCTCTTAGCCTATCAAAGTTACAGGGATTCATGGAATTAATTGGTTAATACAGGCTTGATTAATGGTTAAGCTTTGGTTGCAAGACCTGCTATGGTGACCTGTTACCAAAGCCACTAAAGCCAGTGAGAGTGTTTCCAGTAAAGTTAGTGAGAGTATTTCCAGTAAAGTCAGTAAGAGTATCTCAATTTCCTCTATCTATTTAGGGCACTGAGTCAGGCTCTAAAATTTAAAAAAAACGTTGAAACAACTCTGATCTTGTTTGTGAACTCTGCAGTTTCTATTTTAGATATGCCAAGAAACTAATAATCCCATGGTACAGAAGAACACTAAGTCAAATTTTCCTTTGTAAGAGTGTGAATATACTCTTAAGTATTTATTTCATCTAGACATAAAAAAATACCTAAACAATTTTCTTATCCATATCTCTTAAAAGACTTCCTTATATCAATCTGTTTGTGCAGAAATGGAAGAGGAAAAAAAACCCCATGCAGCTAGTGGGTTTAAAATACTCCTTAAATGATCTTTCTGGAAAGAAAATGCTGTGACATGTCTTTTCTGAGGAACTTCCGAATGTAGAAGCTGGTGTTATGAGCAGACCCGAATAAATTTAATTTTTTTCTTATCTCCTCATTTATTTATGTGGAGAGTTAATTAGGCAGTAAGTTGATGAATGATGGAGAAGCTAGAAGTCAAAATTATGTATGTGGACCTCCTTTCCCTCAAGTGTCAAGTTCTCTCTTTCTTTTGTCAGGCCTTAAATAAGTCATTAATACTCTTCATCTGGCTGGACAGAGGATCTCCATTGTGAGTGAGAGAAACTTGATGGGCGAAATGACACACCTTCAGGGAAAGGAGTTAGAACCTTTACTCTGGGTTCATATAGCTTTTATAGTTTTAGCAGTGGCTCATTTGCCGCTGCTCAGTGGTTTGAATGTTTGAGGCAAATATGAACCAATGGGAATAGATGAGGTACGTGGGGGCTGTGTCTGTTGTGAAATTGATGGAGGTTCCAGAGTTCAGGAGGTGCAAGTACCCTGCCAAGGCAGCAGTAGAGAGTGGGAGTGAGCCCAGTCCCTGCTAACCCTGCCGTGTCCATCACCAAAAATGAGGCTAAGTGACCAGAAGTTTCATTCTATCCCTGACAAAACCCAAGCCCCTTCCCTTGTCCTCTTCCAACACAGACATAAGACATGTTTTGAAACTTCCCACCTTCTCCCCTGGCAAATGTCACTGTGAGCTAAATATCAAAACTGGTCTCCTTCCTTTTTCAGCTGCACAGAGGAAATCACAGAGGGGATTCAGAACTTCTTGCCAGAGAGGAGATCCCTGGGGTCATGGATTTCAAGCAGTACTTTGTATGTAAAGGAGACAGCAACAACCTTCTCGGTGGAGTGCTGTGCAAACAATTCAGCTGGTTCAGCCTGTGAGAAGAGTTTCATTAACCTGTCAGGTACCACAAGCCAGTGTTTTAGCACAGGTTTTCTCAACTAAAGCTGGCATGGTAGTTTTTATCTGGCTAGATGGCTGACCGTGCAATGGCATTGCATTGCATGGCGTGCAGGTAAAACACAAGCTCTGTATATACACAGTACCAGAAATGGTGTGTGAATGGGAGACAGAATTCTCTTTTCTCTAGGCCCAAAGCAGATGGCCCTTCTTAACCTGCTGTAGGCAGGTGACAGAAGGTTAAATCCTGGTTAAGTAGTCTCTCTTCTTGTCAAGGGAATGACAGATTGTTTCCTCGTTGAACCAGAAAGTCAGTATGATTATTTACACTTTGTACTCGTAACACCATAAGTATTCCATAGAGAAAAATATTTCAGTTAGAGGGAACATGCAGTTGCACCAGGAATTGTTTTGAACCACTCAGGTATTTGCAGTACAGGGATTTCCTTTGTCATGATGAGCAAGCAGTTTGGTGCTTTTGACTACAGCAGACAGAAGCTGTGACCACGGTCAGAGTTTGAGCATTCATGTTGAAATTAGAATAGAAAGTAATCATAATATTTATGCTTTTAGAAACAAACAAAATATGAGGATAGGACTCGTGTTTGCACGTTCATCTACCAATTAACACCTTGCCCCTGTTTATGCTCACAAAGTTCAATCCAAGGATCACAGCAACACCTCCATGCACCTAGGTTTATTAACGAATTTGATTTAGCTTTTTTTTTTTTTTTTTTTTTGAATGAAAACAAATGTCAGGATTACCCAGAACTTAATGCCTACTGCCCATCTTGCTTTGCATCTGGCTGCATCTCACTCCCCATGCAGAGGAGGCTCGGGTGTGAGAGGGCTGCAGACTGCCAGAACTGACCGTGGGTTCTCCTCACAATTTTAGCTGTACACACAAACTGTTTCAGTGAGAAGTAATATGTGTCTTTTAAAGTTGCAGGAGTTGTTTCTTCCCCCCTGGACAATGCTACATTGCATGTCTGCGTTGGATTTTTTCTCCTCTTGATCGCTCTTGTGTTTGCATTGATTTTTCTTAAATACAAAAAGGTAAAAGTGAACATAAATACCTGACCATCCTTCTTTTGTTCCTAACGGGCTGTTTCTTCTCTCAGACTTATTTCATTGTATGTTTTTTTTTCTTCCAAAGCAATTCAAATATGAAAGCCAGTGGCGAATGATACAGATGATAGGGCCATCAGATAATGAATACATCTACATTGACTTCAGAGAATTTGAATATGATATAAAATGGGAATTTCCCAGGGAAAATCTGGAATTTGGTGAGCAATCCATAAGGTAAATCCCAAAACTGGAGCAGTAGTCTGTGCTGTACCAGCAGCAAATAATACTAGAATTTTCTGTCTTGTAGGACAGGTTCTTGGTTCTGGGGCCTTTGGGAAAGTAGTGAATGCAACAGCTTATGGAATTAACAATGCAGGAGATTCAGTCCAGGTCGCAGTCAAAATGCTAAAAGGTATGATAAACTCTGGTGCCTCCCACAAGCAGTGATGTATTCTAGAATCTTCAAAGTAGAAGAAGCATTAGAAATCCCCCTTATATAGAAAACTTTCAGCAGTTGCACTTCACAAATGCTTGTCTTCAAAATCCTTTGAAAGTGCTTCCAAAACCCTGTTTCAGTTTGGAAAGGTATTGCTGAAGTGCCCTCATCCCACAGCACGTTGTATAAACACCGCAGAAGGTCTGTGTTGTTCAGGGAAGTTTGGAGCCTCTAAAGAGGAGAAATGCAAATCCCCAGTGAAGATTAGTCTGCTGCTTATATTGGTGGCCATGACCATTGGTGTAAATCCCCTTTTTCTTGTCATGCTCTCTAGCTGTGGCAAGCTCCTTGCCTGCTGTGTCTGAGCTAGCTTGTTTCCAAAACTTCCAGCACAATTTCCTGTCTTTTTTTTTTTTTTTTTTTTATGATGATGATGACCCAAAACAATTTCTTTCCATCCCTCCTTATGAATAAGGCTACTAAACCATGAATAGTACTTTCTGGTATGGTCTGGCCTCTCTCCAAGCTGTCTTGACTCCTCATCAAAGAAGTATCGAGGATCAAGCCTCCCTGAAAGCAAGCAGAGGAGAGTCCCAGCTAATCACATCCCAGCACTACACCATGTCCCTCAGTGACACATCTACGTGTCTTTTAAATACATTCAGGGATGGTGACTCAACCACTTCCCTGGCAGCCTGTCCCAGTGCTTGACAACCCTTTCAGTGAAGACATTTTTCTGGCTGTCCAATCTAATCCTCCCTTGGCACAAACTGCAGTAATTTCCTCTCATCCTTTGACTTGTTACTTGGGAAAAGAGACTGGTATCCCCCTCACGCACCTTTGTGATATATACTGGAATGAGCTTCACGCTGATACCAGCACCGTGCCCACCTGTGTGCCCACACAGCACCCTCCTGCCAGCACTGCCGTTCAGGTTTTCATCTCCCATTTCCACATATGCACCAGTTTTGTGCTGCCTTGGCCCAGTCCTTTGTGGCTGTCTTTGTGGAAGTTCAACTTGGTCATTTTTGTTCACATACCCAATTCACTGAAATCGTGAGCACCAAATGCTCGCTGAAAAACAAGAACAAAGCTATTACTGAAAACAGCGTGGCCTTATCAGGTGTCGGATTGCAGCTGGTTCTGTGCCACATGGCTGCCTTTTTTTTTTTTTTTTTTTCTCTTAACATTTCTCTGCAACTGGCTTGACTGCCATTTTTTTCTGTGCTTGGGAACACTTTAATATATTGCTGTCATTCCTTGCCAGCCCAAGAATGACAAATGCTGACATTTAATGACTGTTTTCCCAAGCTTTCAAATGGTCTGTACTCACACACAGATTTAGTTTCCACCTTTGACTGAATCTTTTTATACTTTGGAAAGGTTTTTTAAGATGTCCCAAAAGTACTGTCAGTCCAATTTGAAATTAAGATTCACATGTGACAAAGAATTACAACCATTTAAATTTTTATTTCTTTGCCAGAGATTTCCAAATCTGTGCTATTATTTTTACAGAAAAACCTGATGCTTCTGAAAAAGATGCTCTAATGTCAGAGCTGAAAATGATGACTCACATTGGAAGCCATGAAAATATTGTGAACCTACTAGGAGCTTGCACTGTATCAGGTAAACTGAAGTTGTGGAAAAGTACCAATTAAAACCGCCAGAATAATGAGGACTTATTTTGCTGTTCTGTGTTCTGCTGTTCTGGCCAAAAATAAGATGAAGATGAACTGAAAGCAAATTTAAGGCCATGCATGTGTAATGTGCATGAAAAGGGTAGCTTCTGATTATACTAGCAGAAAGTGATATCCTAGTCCCTCTGTAGAATAAGATTTCCTATTAGGGTGGTGATGGCACTCGTATGAGCCAGTTTATTAAGTGAAAAGGAAAAACTTATCTGGTGTCAGGGGCTCTTGTGCAATCATGATTATGTTCACATAGGAATTTTTTTTTTTTTTTTTTTTTTTAATTCATGTGGCTCACCAATGAATGGATAAAAATAGCTAAAAGATAGACGGGAAACAAAAGAAACTGAAAAATAACAGGGGTAGGAGTGACACGAATAAAAAGAGAAATGAGAGAAGCAAATAATGGAAAGAGGGGCAACATTTTTAAAGGACCAAATGTAAAAACAAAACTGAAGAATGAAAAAATAAGCAAAAGTGGGCTAAGATGAAAGTGGTGAGATATTATCACTGACTAATTATTGTTGATTCATTATCATTGAGGTAATTTACACAGCTATTCTTGTCCCAAGAACTGCTTTTTTGGCCAGTCAAATGGTGAACAAGAGTGGGTGAGGAGAGGCTAAAGAACAGATCAGCTTGGGGAAATGCCAGGGTTTCACCAGTGTAGGTCCATATCATGAACTGTAACACCTCACATGGAAAAATTTAACAGATTTTCCATCACGGTCATTTATTTAGTCATTTATTTAGTCAGAAAGACCAAGCAGAACAGTTGACTCTTGTTTTCTCAGTTTACATCAGCGGCAATACTGTCAGGCACACACATGTGAGTGGTAAGAGGAAAGCAGAGAAATAGATTGTTCTTAGTGGCTTCAGTGGATTTAAAACTACAGACTACCACTGCCTTCTGAAACAGTGGGCAGGATGTGATGGTGTAGGCAGGAGAGCTGCAGGGAGGACTTGTTTAGTCTGGTAGGGAGCACTAGGCAGGAGCACTTCCAGCCTTATGCAAGTGCCATTTTTAGAAGCATTTATATGGTTCTCAAGACTTTCTTGTCCATCCTCTGAGAGACTTTACAGCTTTTTCCAGCATGCCCTGCTGTAGGCCTGATATTTCTGGGCTAAGAAGCTTTAGCTTGCTAGCAGCTGCTAGCTTTTTCCTAAGGGAAAAACTTCTCAAAAAAGCTTCTTCTCAAAACAATCTTGGCAAACAGCTATCCTTTCTCAAAACAGTCTTCCTCCAGGTGGTGTTTCGCTGTTTCTCTAGTTTCACCAATGGGATTAGAGAGGTGTCGTTCCTATTCACCAATCATGTTAAGTCTGTATCAAACACCTTATAAAAGTTGGTAAGAATTAGACAAAGCTTTTCTATACTCTGCCTTCTGAAATATTTGGAGTCTTTCATCTCTCTTTTGTGTCCTACAGCAACACCCTGCCTTGCTTGACAGTGGCCTTCTGACAGAAATGTCCACAGATTCATGGTCAGTCTTTCTGGGCCAGAAGTGGCGGTGGCAGGGTGAGGTTTTTCAGGGTGGTATGTGACCACTCTGAGCTCCTGCTGGCTGGTCACGGTTTTTATCCAAGCCTGCCTGGATAAAAACATCAGGAATTGGATGTATTTTTTCTTTCTTGAGAAAGTGGCCTGAGCAATGTTCTACTCAGACATCTTCTCTTGCGAAGGGTATCCCTCATTTAGGTACCCTCAGCAAGTACTCTTGGGTTTCAGGTGGTGTTAGGGGGAAAAAAAAAAAAAAAAGAAAAGGTATTTCCAAAGCATGAGGGTTGCACAGACAGACAGAAGGGTGTAGGTCAACAAGGGTACAAATTCACACCATCCAGATAATTAACAGGGGTCATCTTTTGCTTGAACTCTGCGTAGTTTAGAAAATATTTTGCACCTTTATAGCCTGTACTGTCCTCCCCATTGCCATTGGGATGGGCAAGGATTTTTGTGTTTCTACAGGGATTTGCAATACAGTTTGAGAGATGCACCACAAGGATGAAGTTTCACTGACTTTACAAGGGACTTTATAAGCAAATTCTCATTATGTGCCCATCAGTACATCTTATCTACCCGGGAATGGAAGATGTTTGAGATGTTTTAACACAGATTAATCCTGAGAGAAAATGAAGTAGCATTAGGGCTTTAATGGGGAGGGTGCTACAAATAGCAGCAGGCACTTACATTTCCGACTATTTCAGGACCAATCTACTTGATATTTGAATACTGTTGCTATGGTGACCTTCTGAACTACTTAAGGAGCAAGAGAGAAAAGTTTCACTGGACACTGACAGATATTTTTAAACAGCAAAACTTCAGCTTTTACCACAATATCCATCAGGACCAAAACTCTAGGTAAAGAATTTAGTAACAGTTTGATACTTTTAAAACTGCTACTGCTTTTTAAGCTGCATTCTCACCTGTGCTGTACACTGGTGGAATTACTGAATTTTTGAGAATGTGCCTTGACATACTTTAAAGCTCAATGCCTTGGGAGGAATTGAGATTTGATTCTCCTTATGGAGAATGCAGGAGACAAACAATCGCTTGTTTCTCTTTCCAGTTTTGAGAAGAGTCATGTCTGTGTCCAGACTTCTAGTAGTAGTAACTGCTCATGTTTTTCACTGCAAAAGAGTTTATGTGTGCACAATTATGTGATACACTCCGGGAAACCTTTAAAAATGTGTCGCCCACTCCAGGACAGGGACTCACCTGAAACCCAGTGTGAACATTACTCCGTGCAGAGAGGACGAGCTTGAAACCACACAAAGAAGTCAAAACATCAATGTGACACTGGGATCAAATGGGATTGTGCTGTTTTCTGAGGAAGGTAAGAGATTAATTGATTATATCTTCAGTAATGCTGTTATTATTGTATTTATTGTGTTATTGATATGACTAGACTAGATTCCATGACAAAAGAGGCCTCTTTCTACAATATGATTCTCCTCAGTCCTGGCAGGAATTCTGCTGGAGGAGAATTCAACATCACTTAAGATCAGAGGCTTATGTTTCTGATCATGCTATACATAGTATTTGAGTATGAAATTACTCGCCTTTATTTTGTATCTGAGTGAAGGATAAAAAGAGATGGACCCTCTTTGTGATGTTTTTCTTAGTAAGAGCATGTGAAAATCCTTACAACAGTCAGTGGAATTAATCAGAGAGTGAAGAAGTCCATGGAAAACTCATACTTTTGATTATTTTGTACAGATAAAATTAAGGATGCAAGCACACACGTGGACGAAGAAGAGGATTTTAATGTGCTCACTTTTGACGACCTTCTCTGCTTCTCTTATCAAGTTGCCAAGGGAATGGAATTCCTTGAGTCCAAATCGGTATGGTGAAGGGTAGCAGCTTTTTCAGATAGAAAAGATGTTAAAAATAGGTCCCTTTATAAAAGGCAGGTTGAAGAACAGAGCCACTCGGTGGCAAGCTTGAACTACACCTCCTTCCCTGGCTTAACAGCGAAGACTGGGTTGCAGTTTTAGGCAGCACCCTGAGTAAGAAGTAGCTGCACGGCACATTTGTGCCAGCCCTGGCCCTGTCTCCTTGCCTCCAGCAACCAGGGAGTGTCCAGCTGGGCCTTTCACCAAACTGCTGAAGTGGAAGGAGGTGCCAACTCAGAGAGCAGGGAATTGTCCACCTCTGATACCAAATGCTGTGGATCGTTAATCCTTCCTTTCCTTCTAAGTGCATTCACAGGGACCTCGCTGCCCGGAACATACTGGTGACCCACGGGAAAGTGGTGAAAATATGTGACTTTGGCCTTGCCAGAGATGTGATGAACGACTCCAACTACATCGTCAGGGGCAATGTAAGTTCATGAGGGCTCTCTGGTTTCCATACCATTGCGAGAATTATAAGGAACTAAGAAAGAAAAGGTTTCTCTTTTTTAATTCCTTGTTAGCTTTGTGCGTATCTGTAGGGGCGATGGAGAAAACTGTTTTTCCCGCCCTGGGCAAAAGCAGTTTCTCAGATTATAATTAAACCAATCAACCTGGCTGTGTAAATGAGACAGTACCCATGCTCTTTCTAAAGCACCCATTGATGGAAGCACTGGGAATTGCTTACTGTTGTGGGCAATAACAGTGTAGGACAACAGCATGCCTGTGGGAGTGTGCCAGATCCTCTGGCTTCGTGAAGAAGTTCGGTGTAGACATCTCCCTCTGGGTCACTCTACGCTTGAAGTCAGAGGAGGAAGGAATGTGGCTCTTCCAGGACTTCCAGGACTGAGCTCATCTCTTCCTTAAATAGCCATCTAAAATGGATGAGATGAACTGGCTCTTTAGAAGTGTCTATTTCCCTCTGCAATGGGAATGTCCAGGGACTACTGACAGAGATACAGCTTTGCACACAGCAAACAGGAATCGCTCATGCTGGCAGTGAGAAGCACAGTGAGTCACCTAGAAATCCTGTGTCACAGCCTGTGTCACAGCCTGACCTGGCCTCCATCCCCCTGTCTGCGCAGGCACGATTGCCGGTCAAATGGATGGCTCCCGAAAGCTTATTTGAGAGGACATACACGATGAAGAGTGATGTCTGGTCATATGGAATACTGCTGTGGGAAATATTCTCTTTGGGTATGTTTGACAATGGGACAAAAAAAGGGGTTTGGTTTGGGCAGCTTCTGAATTGACACGTGTTCTCCAATGACTTCTACAGGTGTAAATCCTTACCCTGGTGTTCAGGTGGACTCAAATTTCTACAAGTTAATACAAAGTGGATTTAAAATGGACCAGCCGTATTATGCTACAAAAGATGTGTAAGTGTATTTCTAAACGATGCACAACATGAGAATTTATACTTACTAGGTTTGAATGACCTTCTATTTATTGTACACTATAACTTACCCAAAATTAGTTGCAAAATTTCAGATCTTCCTCTAAATCTAACAAAGGCTGCCTGATCCTGCAGGTTTTGTTATAAAGCAGAAGTGATCAACACTAAATGTTATGTGTATTTGACAGGACTGATTTATTATATTGATTTAGTTGTGCCTTCTTTCCCCAGGGAACTTCTTATTCTCAGACCATAGATTTTTTTCCCCTGTTTTTTTTCTTTTGCTTTTTCTATTTTTTCTTTTCTTTCCTTTTATTTTTTTTTCCCCCAAAAAGCTATGTTTTCCCATATTGACTAAATTTTTGGTGGGCTCTTTCCTAAATTTCATTTTTTAATTGAGCTTTACCAGGTTTGTTTCCGGTTCAGGTGGCTGAGGATCCTCTTAGTTAAAAAACTCAGCTAAAGGAAGAGTTGGGGGAAGCTAATTCTCTGCACTCAGCGTATTATTTCCATCCTGTGCCTCTGTGCCTGGGTGGAGTCGCCTAGGGGTGGGCCCCAGGGAGCAAGAGAAGAGAAGGTGACAGAGAATTATGAGGTCTGGAACATGGAAGAAAGGGAAGGACTTTGGGTCAGCTGAGCTCTTCTGGCAGGCATTTCACAGATGCTCTAGGGACAGAGTGCCTTGCTGTGACACAGAACTGTTCTTATCCTCACCACATAAAGGCTGTAATAGCATTACAAGTACAGGGGAATCTGACAGATTAATCCATGAAAGATTGCTGTGGGGGGGTTAAATATCAGGGAACCTAATGTCCCAGTAATTTTGCAAGGGACTTTAGCAGTCAGTATGCACAGATGAAGCTGCAGTATTTCTAAGGTGGTGTTTAAATTTTGAAAAGATTTTTGTGATGACAAAATACATTAAAAGGATTGCTGTGCAAAGTTTACTGAAGTAGTCCACAAGGAGTAGGTTTAGCTCCAATGACAGACAGGCATTGTCTTCCTAATATTTTCTCTATGGAAGATGGAAAACAAACTTGATATTATGTGTCATACCACAACAAAGATTTTACTAAGGACTCCGATTAAGTCACTGTAAGATCACTTCACCCTTTTTCCTTACCTTTCTGTTTATTTTCCTCTGATGCAACACAGTAATTCTGCCCTATTTCTATAGAATCATTCTGATCCCCATGATGCCCCATTCAAGTCCTCCAGCTCCATGTAGTCACTTACAGAGAGTCCAAGAGCTAACACATTTTCTGTGCCATGTCTTTTCTTCTGCAGCTACTGCATGATGCAGTCCTGTTGGGCTCTTGACTCCAGGAAAAGACCCTCTTTTTCTTGCCTGGTTTCCTCTCTGGCCTGTCAGCTGGCTGAGGCAGAAGGAGCAGTAAGTAAACACAGCAAAATGAACATGTGAACAATGTCTGGGTTTGGGTGTTTGTGGGGTTTATATGTAGCTCCACAGGTCACAATGGGCTGAGCTCTTGCTTTCTGTTGGAGTACACAACTCTATTATGGCTACATTTCCCATGGATCCATATAAGAGCTTGGGGCATTTATTTCTGCCATCAGAAAGAATCCTGACCTTCCTGATGAGGATTTTCTTCCTCTTACTGCTTGCACTGGGACTCCGGAAAGCTGAAGTCTCTCAGCCCGTGCTGAGGGAATGGGCTTCCCTTGTGCAGCTGCCAGTGCAGTCAGCTTTGGTGAGGCTGACAGCTGCCGCGGGAGGGGAGCTGAGCATGGGCCAGGAGGTCTCATGAGGGATCACCATGCCATGCCCTCACACACAGAATGTTGTATGTCGTTCTCAAAGGTCAAAATAATAAATACGATCTGAGGAAATCCCATTCTATCCATACCAGATGTTTAGCTCCTCTTCAGGGAGGATAAACGATTCCTTTCCAAAATACCAGTTCTTATTTGGGTATCCATGCTGGACTAGACACACCGTTGCTCAGTGCCTGCTTCGTGGGGAGAAGAACAGTTTTCCAAATTCAATATATAATAACAGAAGATATCTTTTATTTCCTCTTCCCAATTCTAGGTTTACCACAATATGAAGAAAAACAGTTCAACACACCATTCCAGCATCAAAACTAAACCTCGTGTAAGCAGGGATGAGGAATCTTTGTTGTCCCCAGTTGTACTCCAGCATGAAGACCCTCAGGTTGAAAAATAATCTGATTTGTGGATTTGGTCTCAGTATTGTCATAGACTCTGTGTAGGACAAGTTTTATATCAGCTCCAGAAAAAGAAATTGTTACTAACTGCTGCACTGATTGTATTTCTTGTGAACCAGTCCGTATTCATGTGACATTTTTGAGAAGAAGGCATAATTCATTTGTTTGAATTCAGCAAACACATCTATAGCAAGACAGGGTTTTTTGCTGCCTCTCTCCAACTGAATATCTCTTTTCCTGGTGTTATGTAAATAGTGCCCAATCAATGTATTGAATTCATACTGTTCTTGCTGCATTGCAAGCAAACATGGAAGAATCCACATTTTTTTAGTCAATGTTTACAGGCAGCTAAACTATGCAGCTAAAGAGAGCTGGTGTGATTCCCAGAAGTGCCATTCACATCTTCATCTCCAAATGTCAGGGAGTGTTGGGGAAAAAAAAACCCATTGGAGTCACCAGTTTTAGATGTCCAAATTTTACAGTTCCATCAATCTTGTTTTAGAAGGAGCTCGTAATTTGATTGAGTGTAACTCTCTTACCCTGGACATCTCTATGGCTGTGAAGTAGCTGATGGGTGTTCGGTTCAGGTGAGCTCATTTTAGCAAGATTTGGTCACTTGTGTGGCCTCTACTCAGCCAGGCTACATTCTGCAACTGCTGTTGAGAGATGGGCACTCACTGTGAGGGCTTCCTTTCTACCTAAAATAAGCATCTAAAGTAACCAGGAGGAGTGATATTTGGAGATAACCTTCTACCTCCCTGGCCTGGAAAATCCAGGTGGCAGTCACCAGCTGTAAATCTCACTTCAGCTGAATTACAGCTAATTCCATTAATGCCGCTTTGTGTGTTTTAGTAGCAAATAAAAGAATGTTTAATTTCGAAGAAATTATGTTCTGTAATTTAGGAGTGTATTATCATCACTTCACTCCAAACCCACAGAATTCAGCCTGGGTGTATGAACACTGCTGCACTAAAATGAAAGTATGTCTATCTGTCTTTCTCACAGACTCTCAGGACAGTACCCAGAGGCTTGATATGTTTTCAGTATAGTTAAAAACACAGCTATTTTCATTATAAGGTTTAGGAATTTCTAAATGCAACTTTCCTCATGACTGATAGGATACATTTGTCTATATCACAATGGATCAAGATGAGAATATTTTGATTAATGGTTTTTTCTTCTTTTACATTTTACAAGGTGCTAACTTCAGTCAGGATTTTTCAGAGGCGTGTCTTATAAATTAGTAACTGTTGGGTTAGTATATGTTATCACAGAAACTGAGCTGCTCTTTACTAACACTGTCTGAAAATAATGTTGTAATACAGTGATTATGATTTGTATATTTTTGTTAATGTTGTTAATAATTGCCAGTGAATCATCATTTTTTTAATCAGATGCAAACTGCTGAAGAACAATTTGGAGATATTTAGACAGAAATAAATTTTAACATTGCATTCTCTGGAGAACGTATATTATTTTTAACATCCCCATAACAGTTTGGAAGTGTACATCTGCAAGATGTCACTGTTCAGCACTGTTAGCACACAGCCTGCAGTGGCTGGACAGTAGGATTTGAGCATCTTGTGCAGACAAATTTCAGCCTTCAAATTTAGAGGAACCTAAAACTGAACTGGTCACTTTCAGGCCAGGCTGGCTCTAGAAACTAAGCAGATGCAAACTTGGCTAAAAAAGGAGCAGATGGGAATCCCATGTGCTTAAAAACATGCCAGGGTATTGTGTCACATGTTTATCCACGAGGCTTGAAAAGAACAGGACGTGTGTGATCGGGACACGCAAAGCAACCACACAGAGACAAGAGATTTTGCAGAGCAGAGACGTTCCTCCGAGAGAGCCCAAGGCTGAGCCAAGCCCAGAGCCCCTCTGCCCGTTTATTTCTTACTTTTTATACATTTGTGGGTCTGGCAGTGGATTGGCTTCTGGAGTTTTCACCTCCCAGCCGAATGGCCAGACCAGCTGTCAGTTACAATTGTTTTCAGGTTAGAAATATGCAAACAAAGGACAGAGAATGAAAAACAAAGGATTCGTTTATGTTACATGTGTGAGAAAAGGCAAAAACTGCTCCTAATATTGTACAGAAGCTAAAAGGTCTGACTCCATCTTATGAACAATCAAAAGGCTTTTAAAAACTCAGAAAAACCAAGGTGACAGATGTGGATCATCTGGGCCCATCATCTCTTCTGAGATGAGACTTGGGAATGTAAAGTCAAATAGAGAGCCTTGGAGCAAGTACAACTTCTCATGATTCACTCATGAAAAGCAGCTCAGGCAACACAGCACTCTGTGAGGAAGAGCATCCACCAGGAAAACCCTCCTGTAAGGGCTGAGCGTGTGGGCAGTTGTGCATCTTCTTCTCCACAAAAAAAAAAAAAAAAAAAAAAAAAAAAAAAAAAAAAAAAAAAAAAAAAAAAGAGAGAGAGAGATGGATGGAGCAAAGCTACGGGAAGTATTGAATGAAAAATAATTTCTTTTAGGACTTTTTTTTTTCCAGGATGCTTCCAACTCAACTTAGCAAAGAGGTGGTCCATTCCTGAGGCTTTGGCAGACAGTGCTGTTTAGGGATCAGCTTCGTGATTCTTGAAGGGAACTGCCCACCTTTCTCTCATTAGGATCCAGACCCCTAATCTGTGCCTCCAGAAGCACGTTGTCAAGAGAAAGTGATGATTTCCCCTCGTAGTGAAAGGAGAGAGTTAAGCTTGTTTGAAGATCTCCAGCAGAGATGCCTTCAGTCTAAGGTGGATGCCTTAAGTTAGGCACAGACCGACAACGATTCAGTAATCATTAATCCGGGAAGAAGAGCAGTAGAAGGGTTGAGGCCAATTGAAAGCACTGACGGGCAAAGGACATTTGACCTCTCCCCCGTAACAGTAACAGAAACAAGAAGAAATACAATTTGACAGCGCCAGCCGAAAGGCCGGACGGCGCTGGGGAAGCTGCCGGGATTTTCCCTCCCCTCTGCCTGCAGGAGCGCCGATGGAGGGATCAGCCCGGCGCCGAGGAGCTGTCGGTCCCCGCTCCTGCGGCTCCTGCGGCGCTAGGTGGAGCTCCGCCACCGCGGCTGCCGGGCGCGCACGGCCGGGCCGCGCCGGGAGCCAGGAGCGGGGCTGGAGCGCCGCACAGCCGCTCGGGCCCGCCGCGGGGTGTGCTCCGGAGCCGCAGGAGAGAGACCCCGAGGGCACGGCTGGGGGGAGGGGGTCGGTCAAAAGGACCCCCCAGCCAAAACCTCGTAGCACCGATGGGATGAACCCAGCACCGCACAAACCATTCTGCCCCCCGGGCGTTTTCCCAAACAACCGGTGTCCCTGTGTCGCAGGCAGCAGGGAACAAAACGGTAAGAGACCCATCTCTGTCCCGACGGAGAGAAACTGCAGGTGCTTTCGGGTTTGGGGTACCTGGGATGGGCTCCGTGGGTCCCTCTAAGAGAAGCTGGGACTAACCATGTGTTAGGCCAGAAGAGAAGAGCAGAAGCGACCCTGTCGTGGATGCTAGCAGCGGCTTTCAGCTCACGTGTTCATGGAGGACACTGTGAAAGGTGATGAAGAAATCCAAGGTCATAATTGCTCCAGAGCTATTTGCAGACAGGTTATGTTTTAAGAGTCAAAAATTCTGCTGGAAATTATTTCAGGAGCAAAAAACCAAAGTATAGTGAAGATGAGTGGATCCCATGGAGCTGGATACACCAAATCTCAGCCCCCTTCTTTCAGACACAGAATTAGCTCAAGTGCTCAATGGCTCAGAGCCCAGGCTTCCATTCTGCCACTTTCCCTTCTGCATCAAATTAATTAGACCATGCAAAGAAGAACAGCTTTTCTTTTTTTTTTCTTTTTTTTTCTTTTTTTTTTTTAAAAAAAAAAAAAAAAAAAAAAAAGACCCATCCAGATCTGTGGTTGAGAAAGCCTCAAGGCCTCAAATGGCTTCAGAAAGAGCTGGAACCTGAGCCCAGCTTCTTCTCACCTTCAGTGAACATCCCAGCACTACAGAATGACCCAGCAGGAGTCCTTCCAGGCAGGTTGTCTGAGGCCTGGGCTAGATTCATGCTTCCTGAAATGCTTTGTAATGAGATAAATAGTGCAGCTGCTAGGGCAGGGATCCTGCTTTATAGGTCACTGACAGATTAAAATTTACGTGTTTAAGGCTGTGCCAGAAAACTGACAGAGTAACACTCCCAGAAGAAGCGTAGGTGCCCTGGGGCACAATCTGAGTCAGATCTCATCTGAGAAGGAATTCTGAAGACCTGTTTGTGGAGAGAGGTGAAAAAGTGGTGGTCCTCCTGCGGTCACCTCCACAGAGGCACATAAAGACTGGCGTGGGATCCACTTCATTTAAACATTGCTTAGCTGGATAAAAACAGACAGGAGAAGCTGACAGTGACGCACTCCTGCTGCCATGTATTGCCTACACCTGCTCACGATCCTTTGCACCACAGCTAAGTTTTGACACTTAGTTTTGGCTTCCCGGAGAAGCCTCTTTCCAGGCACACTGGAATTCATCTCCCTCCATGCTCTACACATCTTCTGGCTGAAGAAAATCCAGAAGTTACTTCTAATGATAAGTGCTGTGGCTGCCTTGTCTTCAGAGGAGGCTTGGAGGCTTCAGATCATAAAAAGAAAGAGATGCCTTGCTCTACTTTCCAACGTATTTCTCCCGGAGAAGTAACTACGTGATGTGTACTGGGTTCTCTTTTGGAAAAGCCTCCTGTGTGTAGGGTTGCCCTGGGTGAGGAAGGGCTGAGGCTAAACTGAGGAGTGCTGGGCTGGTCCCTGGGAGCTGAGTCATGGAGGAGAGTGTGGGGGAGAGGAGTATGGGCCACAGATGGCTCTGGGTCTGCCTGGCCCTACCTTCAGCTCCTTTTGAGGCTTCTTTTCAGATCAGAAACAAACTCCTCTTCCTCCTCGGGAACTGGAATAAAATAGCTGGGAGGAAATGTGAGACAATGGAGAGCAGTAAGGTACCAGTTTCTCCTTGGAGCCAGAAGGACTAAGGTTTTGGGTTGGAGGGTAAAGGTTTGTCCGGGGAGAAAGGTGAGTCTTCTTCTGCCTTCCTACATCCCCATGATAAGGAAGGGTCCCATGTGGGAGCCTTGACCTGCTCCCTGCCAGGACAAAGAAGCACTTGGCACTTCTCTGCTTTTGGACAGAGAAGTGGATTCTCACATTTGCTAGCATGAAATATTATCAACAGAGCACCATTGCCCTTCAGGGATGTGTACAATTATGGTCTTGCAAACAGCAAACCATCTACACGGGTCAGCAACACCCTGTGCCCTGCTCACTGAAGGGGTTTATAGGACTGAGCTTGCCACGGAACAAAAGGCTGAGGGAGGCAGAGGTGTGGGGCAGCCACTCCACAACATCTTGTCATGGAAGGGCCTGGAGCAGAGTGGATGGTGGGGAAAATCAGCACTACTAGCCCATGTGTGGTGGAGATGGGGACAACACCCCCGAGGGGCGTGCATCACCTCCCTGCTAAGGCTTCAGAGCTGGGAAACGTAGAAAATTAATCGGTGAGGAAAACAGTGAGGGCATCAGCCTTCGGACTGCCCCTGGGAGGGGGAGATAGCTCGGGGGCAGGCACACTGGTAACAAATGTGTGCAAACCATTTTACAGCTCAGATTCGGTGTTTTGCTTGGCACGGGAGACAACACTCGCGTTAGTGGTTCCGTCCCACCAGCTGTGCCGGGGCTCGCAGTGTCCCGGGGAATGACATGGGCGAGGACTGGAGACCGGGAGGCGATCTCTGCCTCCGTTTCCCGAGCCGGCCGTGCCTCAAAGCCGAGGTCGTGAGACTGGGGAGCACCGCGCTCCCGCTGTATCCCGGGGAAGATAACAGTGGCCCTGCGTGCTGCGCGGGGCGTCCGTGGGTGGGCGGGGGGTGTTCTTGGGGGGCAGGGGGGACAGCAGCCGAGCCCTGGGCTCCCCTCCCTGGAAGGGACCGCCCGCGCCGTCGGGTGCGCGCTGCCGGCTGACTCACGGCTCCCGTGACCGGGACACGCCAGCGGGGCCGGGCACAAGCGCTCTGCAGGCAGCCCTGGGGCGGCCTTCTTCCTCCGGGACACTTAAAAAGGGATAATAAAGTAAGGTAAAGTCAAGTGAAGAAATGCAATAAATTAAAATCCGACCAAGGCTGTTTCCTTGGCCAGCAGAGGTGTGCCAGCCACTGGATCTGGGAGGCTGGGAACACCCTCACCAGCTTCTGGCTGCAGAAGCCTCTGGCGTATCGTACGACTTTTTTCCTTCTTCTCTGTTTACGTTCCCGTTCCCTGAAGGGGAGCAGGGCCCTGTGGACTCAGGCCTGGCAGCACCTGCGCAAAGAGGCAGGGCCGGCCCGTGGCCCGTGCGCCCCGGCCAAGCACAAGGTGCCACCTTCCCTCCCCGTCTGCTTTCTTCCCAGCAACGCGAATCCGCTCGGGAGCGAGCGCTCGGCATCTAACCCCCTCCTAGAGGCATGTGCTTAAACAAGACGAGTATCAACCCCACGATAAAAGTATTGGGTTATTCTGCAAGGTAATCTACATCAAAGCCTCAGGGGGCTGCCGGCTTGAAAAGATCCAAGATGTTTTCTAAGTCCTTATCATGTCTGTGCTTAGGGGGAGTCATAAATTCCACAGGTCGGACTAACTAACACACGATTCCTCCTTCCCTTCTCTCTCCATGGCCGCTAAAGGGCTTTCAGCGGGCCTTTTTTTTTTTTTTTTTTTTTTTTTTTTCCCTGGCAAACAACTCTTCGGCTCCGTGTTGTTAATGTAGAGGGAGACGGGAAGATCACCCACGTATCCCACCCGGATATTCTTCTAAATCACAGGAAAAATAAATTATTTAAACCACAAAACTAGTAGAAATAAAGACAGTGAGTCCGCATCCCCGCAGGGGTCTCGCGGAGTGGGAGCAGTCTGTGGAGGAGGGATCGCGGGCGCTGCGCAGCGCTCGGCCCTTCCCGGAGCTTACGGAGACGTCTCGGACCCGGGACGGGAGTCCTCGTGCTGTGCTGCCCGACCCATTATCCCCGAGTCCGCGCTAGCCCCGTGGCCCGAGGCGGCGATGAGCGCCGGCCCCGAACCGAGGTGTCCGCTCCGGACACGAGCACGCCTGCCCGGGGTCCGAGGGCCCGGCAGCGGGCACCAGGGCACCAGCGCCCTGCCCCGGCACTGCCACTCCGCTGCCAGGACTCTCCCCGCAATGGTGTCGGAAATTGTTTTTTCAGATCGAGCAGTAAGGCTGAGGCTGAAGGAGGAAGGCGGGGAGCCCAGCGTCTGCCCAGGAGGCAGCCCTGGGTGAAACAGCCCTGCGGGGTAAATATCCAGGTCAGCGTGGAGGGGCGGGGGAAGAGAGTTCCCTGCGAAAGGTGTCCCCCAGCAGGCACTTGTCAGCTTGAGAGGCGTTGGGTCTCAGTTCCCCACTCAGGACCTAACGAAATAGGAAAATTACCGAGGGAAGCAAAGAGGCTTTCGCCCACGCTCCCATGTGGGGGTCTGGTCCCAGAGTCCCTGCTCCTCCCCGTGGTCTGCAGCTCTGGGCCGGAGCTGGCGGGAAAACCCGAGGCGAAAGCGGAGAGGGAGCAGGCAGAACGGAGGGGAGAAAAGGGGTGAACCCGGCCGAGAGGTATATCCTCTCTCCCCAGCCTCCTTGAGAAGCCCCGGTAGCTGGATAGGGCCGGAGGGGGGACAAATCCTGTGCCAATCACAGCGAAAAGAAGCCCGAAGGGCCTCAAAGGCATCTAGGGGTGGATCGGGATCCCTCATATTTTAAGACAAGAATGTCCCTCGGCAGCGTGTCCCCATCCCCACCAGCTGCCATGAGTCGCGTCCGGGGAGCAGCTGCGCGGCGGCGGAGGATGTTCCGAAGCGTTTTTCTGCGGGGAAGCGGGACCCGTCCCCATCTCGCGCCCCGACCCCTGTTAGGGTACGGCTGGTGGGGCCCGGTCTTCCCAAGTCCTCACAGTACTGGTGGGGCAACTGGGATCACTGTCAGAATGGTAAAATAGAGGAGCAGCGCTCTGGCTATCATTCCAGGTAGTCGCGGAGCTGACCCGGAGCCTTATCCTGTTCCTTCACTGCAGCCCCATCCTGTTCCTTCACAGAAGCTCCGAGACTCTCATCCGATCCCGCGGCCGACGGCCCCCAGCGCTGCCAGCTCGGGCTGGCATATGGTCTCACCCCAAAAAGCTGCCACCTGGCTGCCAGCGGTTCACTGATGGAGCCTTAGACACGGAATCGGGCTGTTTCGGGGTTGGTCAGGGTTGTAGTGCGTTTTATTACAAGGTGTCCAGAGTTTTGTCGTTTTAATGGCCCCTTTCTCCGTTTATGGCATCATCAAATTCACATCTGCATAGATCGGCTGTGTCGGTGCTTATCGGGAGAGGCGATTACATCGAAGGGACACAGCCTTTCCTTTCCAGAGTGACATTTCAGTCTCCTGTTCAGACAGCGCTGGGAGCTCCAAGCCCCGCTCCCCCCTCCTCGCTACCTCACCGTCGGGGCGAGGGGAAAAGTGTCACGGTGCGAAGAGGCAACATAGAAAGAAATTCCCTCCGGAGAAGGCGTCTGGCAGGCATCTCTGCATCCCTGCTGCTGTGCTGCTGCTATCGTAGTGTCGCGACGGCGGCCGCCTGCGACAGCCCGCGAACAAGTGACGGCGGGGGCACGAGCATTCCCGGCTATGTGCAGGGTGGGGATTCCCTGTTCCTCGCATCCGGGACACCCACAGCGACTCCAAGAGGGCCGTCTGTGGCCTCTCCCCAAGGAGAAATGCTCCATCCTTTTCTACTTGAGCGTCCTGGTGTCCTAGGGCCACTGACAAAGAATCTCTTGGGACGTTTTAAGAGAGGTCACTGAGTTACCCAGGCTGGAGTTAAAGCATGGCTCCACGTCAGCCCCACGCTCAGCGCCAAGGGAACGACAGGATGGGGGGGAAGGAGAGGGAGATTTTCGGAGAGTGGGTTCGGGATATCTGCCTTTGCAGAGCTGAAATCCGCCCTCATCAGCTGCGAGACGCCCGGTCTCAGCGACACTCCTCGGTGTGCAGAACAGCCACCCACGTGGAAGGAAAAGCACCCTTGGGACACGACCGCGCGGATCTCCGTGTGTAACACACGGGACACGGGGGTCAGGGGCAGCGCGGGGCCCGCCTGGGGAGTCCCGGTAGGAGCGAGCCGCCGCCGCCCCAAGGGACCGGGAGAGCCGGTGAGAATGGCTGAGACGGTGCTGCGCTGCTCGGGCGAAAAGTGCTGGGAAAACGGGGGGACGTTCCCGTCCCCATCCATTTTTTTTTCTCGGCGGGTGAAAGGTTTCCTCGCTGTGTCATGGGAAAAGATGCGAATATGCAAACGTCGTCTCGCATTGTCCCCGCTCAGGGTGAAAAGTTAAAGCATAAAAGCGGCGGGGGGAAGCTGAGAGGGGGTCGCCTCTTCAAAGGGGACTGGCTGGGCTGGGGGAGCCGGCTGCCGCTTGCTTGGGAGCCGCCCTTCCAGAGCCAGCATTTCCAGAGGGTTTCCAAGGAGCTGGGGAGGGAAGAAGTGAGCGTGCCTGGAGAGACAAGCCGTCGGGTTCCCCGCGGGCTCGGCCGAGCTATAACGAGGGAATCGCCCAGTAAGGTGACAAGCTCCGGGAGGAGGTGGATAGTTCCCTCCTTGAGGAACCATCCGGCCTCGCTCCAGCCCTGGCTCTGAGGGCAGAGGGTGTTTTAGACGAAGGCACCCTCAGTCCTCGTCCTTTCCCGGACCTGCTGGGCGCGCCCCACCTCGAAGCTCTGCAGGCACACGCGGAGGAAGGAGACAGCGCCCTTGGAGGGGGGGATTTCTCCTCTTACCTCGCCTTCATTGCCCACGACCGAGCGGGAGCAGGAGCGGGTGGGAAGCGTTTTACAAAAAGCAGTAGGCCGTCGCGATGGGGTTTGTTGCTCAAAACAACCACGACAAAACGTCTTTGTGGATTTTTAATCAAAACTCCCTCCTCTTCCGCCCCGTCCCCCCACCCCCCCTCAGCCCCCCCCCCCACCCAAAGCACAGGGAAGAGATGGCTGAAGTGCTGCCTACAGATCACCGTGATACACGGCTCCATATTCCCACCCTCGCCCTTAGATCTCCCTCTCTGTCTTTTGCAAGTCTCTTGATTTCATCCTTTGAACCTGTGATTGGAGGTTAAAGTGCACCAGGTTGCAATGGAAGGAGGAAGCTCTTAAACAATAAAGGCTTGAATATTTAGCTGTGATCAGGTCGCTGCCCTCTCCTTATCTTTTTAAATGCAAATCGTCTTTTAGGGGTAGTAGCTATATACCCAGCGCCTCTCCACGTCACCTGCCTTTGGTGTGTCTGGGCCATTACTAATAGAGCCTTGTAAACAATCGTTAATCATGTAAGGACTGCCGGCCATTGGATTCGGACCGGGAGCGCGGAGGAGCGCGGAGCGCAGCGCGGGGCCGCGGCCCCTCCGCCTGCCCCCTCCCCGCCCCGGGCAGCCCGGCCCCAGGCAGCAGCAGGCGCGCCGCGGCGAGAGCCCCGAGCAGCATGCGGAGAGCAGCCGCCGGGGCCCCGCCAGCATGTACGTGAGCTACCTCCTGGAGAAGGACGGGCCCATGTACCCCGGCCCGGTGCGGCACTCGGGGGGGCTTAACCTGGCGGCGCAGAACTTCGTCGGTGCCCCGCAGTACGCGGACTACGGCGGGTACCACGTGAACCTCGACGGCGCCCAGTCCCCCGGGCCGGCCTGGCCCGCGCCCTACGCCGCCCCGCTCCGCGACGACTGGGGCACCTATGGCCAAGGGGCTCCGCCGGCCGCCGGCGCCGTCCACGGCCTCAACGGGGGCTCCCCCGCCGCCCCCGTGGCCTACAGCCCCGCCGACTACCACCACCACCACCCGCACGCCCACCACCACCACGCCGGCCCCGCGCCCCACTGCTCCGCCGGGGTCGTGCAGCCCCTCAACGCCGCCGGCGCCGCCGCCAGCGCCGCCCCCGAGCCGCTCTCCCCCGGTGGGCAGCGCCGCGGCCTCTGCGAGTGGATGAGGAAGCCGGCGCAGCCCCCTCTGAGCAGCCAGGGTAAGTGCGGGCCGGGGCCGGGCGGGCCGGGGCTGCCCCACCGACCGTTCCCCCGGGGCGCCACCGGGCAGCCCCGCAAAGCTTTTTTTCCGGGGAGAGCTCCCCGAAACAAAGCCGCCCGAGGGTCGGTCCTCGGGAGAAGGGCGCTGCCGGGCTCTCCCGACAGCAGAGTGCCGGGCCGGCGGCGGCAGGAGCGGTGCTCCGGAGGTGAGCAGCCGCCGCCGCCGTCCCGGGGGCTCAGTGCCATGGGGTGCGCTCCGGCGGAGCAGAGTGGAATGGCCGAGAGCCCGAGGAAACGCTCGCTCTTGCTCCCACTGCTCCGCTCTCCTGCTTATAGCCACTTAGAAGATTTTTATAACCAATTATAGTCATATAAATCATCGGCCGGTGTCGCTCCGCATTTGTTTCTGAGTCACTGGGCGCCTGCCCTTTATTAAGGCCACCGTGCGGCCAGGCCTCCCGAGGAACAGCGGCGGCCACTTGCCAGCCCGATCCCTGCGGGCCGGGCCGTGCCTCCGGCCGGGCCGTGCCGCGCCGGGCCGTGCGAGGGCGTGCCCTGCCGGGCCGGGCCGGACCGCAGCCGGCGCCGTTCTCCCTTGTGATGTTAATACCCCCGCAGACCCCCTCTTTCATTCCCACCGTACATCTGCCAGGGGACATGCGTGTCCCGCGCTTTGATATACGCCTTCCACGGCTACTATCTCCTCTCTTCTCCTTCCTGTTTTTTTTTTATTTTTTCCTTCTTCTTCTTCTTTTTAAATCTCTTTTTATTTTTTTTTTTAATAAATATTTGTATATTTGTAGTGGCCAAAAAAAAAAAAAAAAAAAAAAAAAAAAAAAAAAAAAGATGACAACTTTCGCAGTAAATAATGACTTCTGGCATTCCCCTCTCATCCCCCTCCTTGCGTGACCGGCGACAGGGCCGGCGGGCGTACCCCGCTCGAAGAGGAGCGGGAGTCCCGGCTACGCCTGCGGCCGCCGCGCCCCGGGACAAAGCCTCGGTGCCCCGGTGCCGACCGCCGGCACTGCCACGTCCCGGGCGCCGGTGGCGATGGAACCCTTACAGGACCACCGCGCTTCCCACAGCAGCCCGTGGCGTTCCCACAGTTTGGGCTTGTGCGGTGGCGGCCGGTCCCTTGTCTCCATTCAAATTCTGCCTTTGGAGCCAGTGTTTATGTTAATGTGCGGGGCTGGGGGGATGAAAGCGCCTGCCGCCATTTGTTCAGTAGTGGTAATTCAAACAGAATGTGGCTGTCATTAAGGCTTTGAGAAGGGTTTTTCTTTGATAAGATCTCCTTGTCCTGCATTGTTTGGGATTGTGTTCCCTATTCACTGGCTCTGGGGAGTTTTCTCTGATCAGGCTTGTATCTTTACAGGGTGCTTTTGTTGTGGTTTGCGGAGAGTTTACCTGAACAAAGTCAGCCTGCTAGCCATTAAGCACCTTGGGGGCAGAGACTCCCCGCCTCGGCTCCCTGGGGAACGGGAGGGCCGGGGACACAACCAGTTAAACAAGAAACCCTCGGGAAAAAAGGAGGTCACCGGCTGCGGCGATGCGCTCTCACCGGCGGCTCGCTGGCATTCGCCTTCGGATTCCGTCGGGTTTTCGGTGTTTGGTTTGGGGTTTTTTGTTTGTTTGTTGGCTTGGGCCTTTTTGAACTCTAACGCTGCACGCCACACTTCCAGGCTTCCCGAGAAATCCCTTTAGCCCCCATGCCCTGACAGAAAAGGGGAAGCTGGGCCGCTTCACGAGTGGCTCCCCGCGGCCGCTCCCGATTCTCAGCCATCAGATCGCTGTTTCCCGTTCAGAAACGAAACCATCGTGCCCTGAACGGGCCTTTTCTTTCTGTCTTTTCCTTTTCCTCTTCCTCTGTAAGAAGTTTGCTGTAGCTAGGGAGGACAAAACAGAACCAAAAGGCAGCCAGGGCGCAATAAAGGTGTCCCCGTGCAGGGCAGGGGTGTGCGGCGGGGCCGGGGCCGGCAGCCGGGGCTGGGTGCCTGCGCCCGCCGGCACACCTGGCATTGATGTCCCATTGATGTCCTGTGTCCCCAGGGAGCTGCGGAACTTCTCTCCTCTGCTGCAACCAGCGGAGCCCAGGGCAGGGGGAGGCGGGCAGCGAGCCCGGGAGCGGGGGATCGCGCTGTTCCTGATCGCTCTGCGCCGCGGAGAGGACGGCTGCGCTCGGCTCTGCCCTTTGACTTTGACTTTCTCAACCCTGGCTTTGTGCTCCGCAGTTAAAACCAGGACGAAAGACAAGTACCGCGTCGTGTACACCGACCACCAACGGCTGGAGCTGGAGAAGGAGTTTCACTACAGCCGCTACATCACCATCAGGAGAAAAGCGGAGCTGGCCTCCAACCTGGGGCTGTCGGAGAGGCAGGTCTGTCCCAAAAGCGGCGCTCCCCATGCACGCCACGTGTGGCCGGGCTGCGCGGGGGCAGGGATGCGCGGGATTGGGATGCGCTCTCGGTGGGAGCCCCTGAGAGGGGGATAACACCCCCGGCGAACCGTCCCCCTCACTGTCCTGTCCACCTCTCGGCAGGTGAAAATCTGGTTCCAGAACAGGCGGGCGAAGGAGAGGAAGATCAACAAGAAGAAGCTGCAGCAGGCGCAGCCCGGCGGCGCGGAGCCCCTCAGCCCCAGCGCCTCCATGCAGGGCACCGCGGCGGGGGCGGCCGCCGCCGGGCTGGGCCCCGCCGCCCCGCAGTGACAGCGGCCGGGGACAGCGGCGCAGGGACTGCGGCAGGACGCAGCGGATGGAGCCGGGCCGGGGGGACGGTGGGAGCGGCCCCCCCGATGCACTGCACCGCCCCGCGGGGCCGGCCGTGTGTACAGGTGTACAGTGTATGTGTCTCGTCGTCCGGGGGAAGCGTGTGCGTCGCTTTATTAATATTATTATTATTATTATGTTTGGGTGCTTTTTTTTTTTTTTTTTTTCACCCTGGAATTTGTTAGGAAAAAAAAGTAGGGGCGCTGCCTGCCAGTCAAGCCCCGGTATATCTCAGGGATCGGTCCAAAAGACCTTTGCAATGTTGTCGGGCTAATGAATTTTAGCAGGAAAAAAAAAAAAAAAAAAAAAAAAAAAAGATAATTAAAGCACACTTTTTTATTTTATATTTTATATTTTATTTTATTTTCTTCTTGCAACCATGAATATGCAAAATGTTCTTTCTGCCCTGAGGGTCAGAGTAGACAAGATAAGGCACTGTTTAAACCTTCAGAAGTGAATTGCTTAATGTTAGACACTTGTAAAAGAGCCCATAAATCCAGTGCAGATAGTCATCCATCCAGATTTATTAGCTGCAGTGCAGAGAAATTGAAAGAATTTCTTCTCTTCTGGAAAAGGTGTCCTGTCATGCTGAAGTGAGGAGTCTTGTTTGCATGTGCAATGTCCCTTTGGTTAAACTATGTGCTGTTTCTCACATTCTTACCATTTCTGTCTTGTTTGGGGGGGGTGGTGGGGGGGGGGGGGGGAGGGAGGGGTGTTTCAGTTAATTTTCCAAAGTTCCCTTGATTTTATCAGCTTTATGTAGGCTTCATCACAGCTCCATCAGAAGCATAAACTCTCGGAAGAGCGCTGTGCTATATCAGAGCCCACTTTGCACGGGCTGTGGCCAATTTCCACATGCTGGCTAGATGGAGGGGACCAGGGTGGAGAGGCCAAATGACTCAGGCAGAGAATGAGAACAAGAAAAGTCCAGGTGATTTGGCCAAATCACCCTGGCTGTTTGCCGTACGTACTTCTTACTTAGGGATGGGAGAAGTCCAGCTGCGAAGTGAGGCCAGGCTGGAGCAGCCACGCTGCAGCCAGTGCCTTTGGCTGGGTATGGAGCCAGCTCATATTGGCCTGGGCCCAACAGGGATGGTGGGAGCACTGTCCAGCCCCAAACACATTATGTGGATTGTTGACTTCCCCACGATTTAACCCCATGCTCTTCACTTTTGATCTTTTTTTTTTTTTTTTTTTTAAGTTGTTCCATTTGCCTTCTTTGGGGCACTTTGGTTTTTCCTTATTGAAGCTTTTCTTATCTTTTTGCTAAAAACCAAAGCCAAATTCTAGCAGCATATACAGAACTGCATGGGGAGAATGATCTGGTCAGGGACTGACAGTACTGACAAGGCAGCTCTCTCTACCTCAGGGAACTTGGGGAAATGGAAAGCACCAGCCCCAAAGCCTCTGCACTGCATTTTGTCTGCATGTAGCTCCATGCCTTGCAGGGCCAGGGGCTGGCAGTCCAAGAGCAGACATGTGGCCATGCAAACCTGATCCAGGGCTCCTATGCCTGGGAGAAGACCCTGGTGGGAGACAGCAGATCCAGTGCAAGGAACCTGCTTGATTTTCTCCTGCACACGTGGTCTCTGAAGTGGGGCTGGCCAGGAAACACGGACGTAGCCCCAAAGCAGTAACGCTCGTTGTGCATGGGCTTGACACAGAGCACGTCCTGCCGGGTCCAATGTCCGCGGTCTGTTCCTGATCAGAGGACCCTGGAGTGACTCTGAAGGGCCCCTGGACCATTCTGGAGGACAACCAAGGCTGAGCAGCGCCCAGAGCGAGGGTCTCGGCTCTGCAGCACCCGCCCTAAACCAGCGCGGAGCAGCTGCACCAGGGCTCTCCGAGCTAGGAGGGCTTCGCAGGCACCGCGGCCCACTGCTCCCGCTGCCCTGTCCCCGGGCACGAGGGCTCTGGGTGGCAGCAGCCCCGGGCGGGGCCGCCCCTTCGAGGATGTCCTCTGGCGCCCGGGGCCACCCCCGCAGCATTGATCCCAGCCCGGCTGCTGCCGGAGCTGCCGCGCGTTGCTGCGATACGCCTGTCAATAAACCCTGTTTGGATTGTGGAGCAGAGCGCAAGGTTTGTTTGTTTAGTGGTTAGAGGTTCAAAAGTCGGCATTGTCCCACTGCAAATGAGCGCAAGTTTTTTCTCCCTAAGGAAAAGCCGGCCGTGCTGAGTGGGAGGGAGAGATATCGGTGGGCCCTTTTATTTGCTTCCAGGAATAATTAATGGCAGTGAGAAAAAAAGATGACCACGGAGTTATGAAAGACCATCAATAAGCAAATTAATCACAAAGGATCTGAGGGTTTAAGAGGTGCTGCTGGCTGCGGTTTTGTCGGCATTGACCCATGCCCATGGGGCTGGGGTGACACGGGACTGGCAGAATCCAGGACTGCTTACTGCAGTGGTGGCACACAGTTGCCCCTGGCACCAGCCCAGGCATGGCAACCTTTGGGACAGTCCCCGTAACCTTTCAGTACTGTGCTTCTTGGGCTGGGGTTTTTTAATGCTGAAAGTGTGAAAATTTCTTTCTTGCCTGTAGGACTTTTGAGAAAGAGAGTTGCCCTCATTGAGCTGAACTGTTTGATATCCACAGAAGTTTTTTTCCCCAGAAAGTCCGTTAGAGATATATAAACAAACCTGACACATTTTAAACAACCCCATCTCAGATCCCTTGTTAGCAAGCATTCATTTTCTGAGCTCTCCTCAAATTCTTGACTCTGGGAACACAGAACTCAGATTTCTGAGCGTAAGAAGCAAGTAACAAAGAAAATCATATTCATTTTTACTTCAAACATGTCTCCTCTCCCACCCCCAAGCAAGCAGACTATCAAGCTTCCATCTTCCTTTGTATTCCTCATGCACCATAAAGGAGTGTAAAAAGGAACAAACTGGGCATCCTACTTATTTGAGTGGAAATTTACAGGCACCTGGATCAGTCCATAGCTGAACTATGACATTGAACCAGAAGCTCTGTTTGTCAGAAGTGAGCTGGTTGTGGTGACTCCCTGAGCAACCCATGGGTGTTTTCAATCCTCACAGAGCTCCATGCAGTCCTGCAGCAGTGAGCCAACCCAGATTAGTGGGGCTCAACAGGTCAGAGCTGCTGCACCTTGCTTGCCTGACGGGGGCTGGAGCAGGAAAAGAAAAACCCAGGAAATCAGAAGGTTTGGCCCCAAAGTTGCACAATGGAAGTCCCCTGCTCTCCCTCTCTTGTAAGATTTTCCTGCTCCTATCACTGTACAATAACAGACCAATTGGTATTCCTCCTCTTGGATTAACTCATAAGCAAATATCAGTTTCTCAAGAAAGCTCTTTGGGTTTGGGGCAAGGGACGACAACATGTGTCACAGCCCATCATAGGAAGAACAGTAAGGTTCTTAGAGAACTTGGATGGCATCTAGAGCAAATGTCTGCTTTCTCTGATCCAAAGTATCTTTTCGGGGCACTTTATGTGTCCTCAGTCTGATGGTTGAGCACTCTGAATCTGCAGAACAATGACAGGAAACTTTTATTTAAAAAAAAAAAAAAAAAAAAAAAAAAAAAAAAAAAAAAAAAAAAAGTGAAGATCTTACATTAGGAGTAAACAACTTCAGACACATCCTCTATCCATCATTTTTCCCACACAAGTGACCTCTGTCCAGGCTGTTTCCATCTGTGGATGAAGCAGTGGCTAGCAGCACATATCCCAGCCATCTAACAGAGGGCAGAGCCATCCTTCAGAGACAGAGGGGAGGTTTGCTACAGCTGACTGAAATCACAGCTCCAGAGGACTGCACGAGGCCATGGGTTTCTCCTTGCTACTCCATCAGCAGCTGGTGTGGAAAAGGCAGTCATGGAGCTTACAATTCTGTTGACACAGCTCCGCTGTGTCATGGCCAAAATTCGTGACCAAATGCTTTCCCTCGGTCCCACACCAGTAATGGAGCTGTGTGCTGAAGTTTAGAGCAGCTAGAGCTGAAAGCAAACCTTGAATTGATGCCAGAGAAGCAGCACTGGAGGCCTTCCAGGAAGCAAACAGCTTATAAATGGTAACAAAAGTCAGGAGGACACAAGTCTGTTGAGGGCAGTCCAGCTGCACCGGTAGCTGAGCAGGAGAACAAGGCCACCTAGGAGTGAGAGGTCACGGCACGCCTGGCCCGGCACACCAGAGTACGGGTGCTGAGGAGGTGCATGCTAGGAATCTCCCTGGCAAAACAGCCCTGGTTACTGCCAGAAAGCCACGGCAGGGAAGTGTCAGAAGCCTCTGGGGACAGATGGGAACAAACTCTGCCAGAAGCCTCAGCCGCCTTCTGGGCTTTGCTCCAGAACAGCTCTTTGGTGGAGCAGGATGTTCCCGCTCTCCTCACTGAGGAGGAAGGGCTGTTTCCTTCCCACCTGCATATTCTGCCATGCTGTGACTCAGGTGAACACAGTTTCTTCTAATTAATGTCTCAGCTCCTGCAGCGCCCCATTCCATTCTCAGTTTCTCACATTTTCGGAAGTCAAATTTACCCTCCTTCAAAGAGGGCAACAGAGAGTTACTTGCAAAGAAACAAGAAAAATTTGAGCTATTCACAAAAACAAACAGTTTGTTGCCAGGAAACTGGAATTAGAGACTTGGGAATCCCTTTCAAGTCCTGTATTTCTAAATTGAGGTATCTGTTTTGGGATGACACCCACTGGATCTCCCTGCTTCAAAAGCAGGTACAGGAAAATAGAGGATGAAAACTCACGGATGATTCTCATTACATGTTCACACAGATGTCTAGATACCAATCTGTGGCATTCATTAGACTCCGAACCAGTTAACCACTGGTAAATAACATGAATAATTTTCTCATTGCTCCTAATTTCCTCTAATTAAAACACTAACTAAGCTAGGCTAGTATCTAATGCAATCTGTATAATAGATGATCTATTTAATGTAATATCTAACCTATTGGTCCAGGTAGGTGTTTTGATTCAATTTTTCAAACTAAGGGAAGTTCACCATTACCTTTCTTAAGCATGCTTCATAGAATCATGTAATAGTGGGCTTGGAATGGACCCTTAAAACTCACCAAACGCCAGTGTAACATCTGCCCCTCGACTGCCCTGCACCCAGCTGCAACAGGCAGGATTGGGGGAAAAGCCACTGCTTTTAGTGCTGTTCCAAAAGAAGAGAATAAGCCAAACAGAACACATGGAACTTCCCTGCTTTCAGCATTCTTCTTCCCTTAGTCACCCAGGTATTTTTGGGCAGCTGTCGCAAGCTCGTGCAGTTTTGCTTTTGAGTCAGGTCCTGTTCCCCTGACATGTCTTGCTGCCTTCCACAGAGTTGCAGCCTGTCCTGCAGATAACTTGTGTAGACCCAAAGACCTTTGTGAGAGAAAAACTGCCTTATCTCCCACATTCTTTGGAAAGGGATGCTCCTCACCCCTCTGCCCCTTCCTCTGCTGGCATTCATTACAAACTTTCAGCCCTGCAAACTGAAATTATTTGTGGTATAATTTTTCCATGCCATGGTGGGCTACAAGGCTTGCTTGGTCTCTTCCCTCTCTGAGTATCAACAGTCAGGGCTTTCAACAAAGGCTTGCTCATCATTAAGAGAACATCTTGATGCAGAACTCAAACAGAAACCAGGTGCATGATTCAGGGCACTCCGCAATCAGGCAGGTCTCAGGATTTTTAAGATCACCATTCTGCTTTTAGGCACCTCGAGTGCAGTATGGGCAAGACATGGACACCAGGAGGCTTCCTGAGCTTCCAAAGGCATTTAAACTCCTAAATCAAGCAAGAGACAAGAAACATAATTATCCAAGGTTTTTCTTCCTTTTCCCACAGTTTGAAAATGAGCCAATTCCTCTCATGGGGATTGTTGGAAGTCATATAAAGAGCTGCACAACAGTTAACTACTGAGGTCTCTTTAAAGATAACTCTAGCTTTTGATTATGTTTTAGGGAAATTCCAGTCATCACCTGATCTAGAGATATTTTTTGTTATTTGTAAAATTTCAGGTCAGATGGAATTTACATTGGTGAGAATATCTTCCTATCCATAATGCCAAAGAATTATTTTTCCAGTTTAAAATACAAATGTGCTATTTGAAGAATAATCAAACCACCCATTTTTCATATATATTACGTGCATAAGTGTATGTTGTTTTTCTGGCAATTATGCTAATTTTTTTAAATCTTCTTTCCTCCCCACCAAGAAGCTTATATGCATCTATAGAGGTGGAGATATAGCTAACCATGGAGATCTGAAAAGGGGTCTCTAAAAACATCTTGCACAACTGTTCTTAGGAATGTAGTGACTCAGAAAAAAAAAGCGACTTTCTCTTATCAGGAGCTTGTTTCTTCCTCGAGGACTTCAATCCAGAAACATGATCCTTTTTCTGTTCCCACTAACGACATCCTGCTCTTCCAAGGCCAGAGCAACACTTTGGACCTGCTCTTTCATTTTTCAGTCACTCCCTGGCCAATCTCCTATCGTGGCTCCAAAGGTGTTTTCCATCCTCAGAGTCTCGGTCTCTGCTGACGGCTCCTGCCGGTAAAACGTGCCCTTTGTTATCTCTTTGCCTGTGGGCACACGTTCCTGAATTGGAGCGGGAAAACATCGGCACTGGCCCCAGGAAAGCAGCTGCTCCAGCGGGGGCAGATGGGGCTGGCATGGCCAGGGGCCAGCAGTCCACCACAGCCTGTGGTGGTCCAGAGTCTGGGGGGATTCAGCCTCCTCCTGTGTACATCCCGACTCAGGCATGCGACCGTGGACACCCGGGAACCTGCCTCCTTCCCTCTTGGCGTAGGAAAGTGCTCCTACATGGTCACTGGGCTGGGAGCCACTGTCACACAAACACCCTGGTGTTGACACCTTATGCAGGAGACAGCGAAATTTAAGGGTAGCACGAGAAAGAAAATAAGGAATTTTCCTGTCTCGGAGATAAGGAGATTAGTCCTGCCGTGGTTAGGGAAGGAGTTGGGGCTGCGGTGCCAAGTGCTCCTGGAGGCAGGGATGCCTCAGTGGTGCCCACTGTCTCCCTGCTGAGAGGGAGCCCAGACACAGGCACTGCAGGCAGCAGTGCCCCGCACCCCGAGCTGGCAGCTGTCCTGCCCCGTGGGCTTCCTGTGGTCTGGGATGTGCCCTGAGGTCCAGAGCAAAGAGAGAGCCGGCTGAGGGGGACACAGGGAAATGCACCACAGCAGCTTGCAGAGCCCACAAAGACATGGAAGGAAGGAGTGAGAGCCCAACAGCCAATGCTCCTTTCCAGGCAGGTTCCTCACCGTGTCTGGCAGTGCCACTCCCTTCCCTGTCCACACAACCTGCTCAACTCACTGGCTCCTTCCTAAGAGCCCAGGAGAATGCAAGGGCCAGTTTGAAATGTTATGAGCACAGTCAGCACAAAACGATGATTCATGCTGAAGGAATCGGGGGTGTTTTTTTATTTGACCTTAAACGTTTAGCCTCACTCAGGCTACTTTTCCTTTGTGAACATCACGCTCTATATAGGAAGGAAGGAAGGAAGGAAGGAAGGAAGGAAGGAAGGAAGGAAGGAAGGAAGGAAGGAAGGACAGGAAGGAAGGAAGGAAGGAAGGAAGGAAGGAAGGAAGGAAGGAAGGAAGGAAGGAAGGAAGGAAGGAAGGAAGGAAGGAAGGAAGGAAGGAAGGAAGGAAGGAAGGAAGGAAGGAAGGAAGGAAGGAAGGTAAGGAAGGAAGGAAGGAAGGAAGGAAGGAAGGAAGGAAGGAAGGAAGGAAGGAAGGAAGGAAGGAAGGAAGGAAGGAAGGAAGGAAGGAAGGAAGGAAGGAAGGAAGGAAGGAAGGAAGGAAGGAAGGAAGGAAGGAAGGAAGGAAGGAAGGAAGGAAGGAAGGAAGGAAGGAAGGAAGGAAGGAAGGAAGGAAGGAAGGAAGGAAGGAAGGAAGGAAGGAAGGAAGGCTGCAGTGTGGCGGCGCGGCCGGCAGGCGGCGGTGTGGCGGCTCCCGCCGCGCTCCGCAGGGATGCGGGCGATGCCAGACGCGTTTCCTCTCCAAACTGTGTCACTGCCTTCATCTGACCTCACGAGAGGAGTCTGGCACATCCCTCCTCCCCTCCCTGGGCTTGTGCCGCCAGGGATCGGTATAAAGAGTTTGAAATACAAGACTTCAGCCAGTGCTGCCATGTAAAACACGACCTCACGGAGCAGAACCTGCCAATGGCTGTGGCACCATCTGGAGAGCCCTGGTGGCACTAAAGAAAGCTTTTACATGTCCTACACAAACCATGTTTGAATGGCTGAACAAATCCCTCCTCCTTCTCCTCCTCACTTTTCTATCCTCAGTTCTCCACACTCATCAAACCCCTGATATCCTTTTTTACAGCTTCTGTGTAAGAATCTAGTCCAAAGCCCATTCAAATCAGTCCCATTGGCTGCAGTTAGCTTTGGACCATGGCCTAGATCTCCTTTGCTGGCTCTTGGCTTTATGCCTCTTCCAAGCCCCCAGCTGGAACAGTCTCTGCCTCTTTGAAGGCTCCTTTTCATCAAATTCCCCTTAGTCCCTCTTCTTTCAGGATGTCTCTCTACACTGAGTAAGTGATGGCTTCAGAAAGCATATTGGAATGTAGCAGAGCCCATCTAAGAAATGGCAGAATATGGAGAGACTCCTGGCAAAGGGGAATATCTTCTGGAGTAGCAGGGAAATTAAGGTGGCCAACAGCCAAGTCACATCAGGCTGCAAAAGCAAACTCAAGCAAAGTGAAGAAACTCTTCTAGTAGCTATGCTGCACCCATGGCCCCTCTGCTTCCCTGCCTGCTCCTTCTGGGCCTCCAGATCCTGCAGAAGCTCCTGCTTTGTGTCAAAGGTAGTGCAGGAGCAGCTGTGCAGTGAGCTGTTTCCAAAATGAAATAGATTTCATTTCAATTTTTGCAGGATGATGAGTATTTTGTTGGATTGAGGAGCTGATCCAGCTGCTTCTGTTTGCTGCAGAAACAGGAGGCAGAGAGGGAGCACTAGGATTTCGGATTAATGTGGCGTGCCACTGCACCCTCAGACTGGGGTGTGACAGCTTCCTGGCTCTTGCCCATCCATTGCTGCTCTCCAGTTCTTCCCTTGCCTGGTGCTTCCTCCATCTGTATCGTTGCTTTCTGCCCCGTGATTTATTCCATGTAGGCTGAAGGAAGGGGAAGGCTTGAAAGAAAATGGTTCCTCTTCCCCTCCTCTCTGCCCCTCTTCTGGCCCCCAGCTACAATTCCTTCCCTATGGCATGGGGGGAAGCACTATCTCTTTAGCTGCTCCCTCCCTGGATGTTTTCCAGCTCCTGCTGCATGTTCCTCCATCACCCCCTCCATGCCCCATAACCGGGCACGGTGCCAGGCTGGTGTTGCAGGGTGTGCAGAGGTAACACCACACCTCCCTTGATCTGACTTCCCGGCTCCGTGTGGACACGGCCTGCAGGTGTCACCTTGTCTCTTCCCAGGTCTGCATGCCACCCAATAAATGCCCCGTGTCTCCTGAGCCTCTCTCCCCACGCTCTCCCGAGTGTTTATAGAGCTACAGCCAGTGAAGAATGAAGCCCTGGCCTATCTAGGGATCACATCTGGAGGAGAAGCAAGGACACTAAGACTTTCCAAACAGCTATCATTAGACCCAGCCCTCCTTAATCCAGCAGCTGGGACACCACTGTGAGCATGGGCTATTCCAGATCTTCCATGAGCAGTGCTGCTGTGTGGCTTGACTCACTCCTCAGAGCCGAGCTGAGGGGATGGGATAAAAGGAGACACAGGGGCAAATGGGACTTTGCTGGAGCAGGACATAAATCTGCCACCCTAAATGGATTTTTATCTCCTGCATCTCTGCAGATTTTCTGACAATTTCCAGCGCTTGCATCTAGATGAATTTGGATTATTTTTCATGGGAACTGTGAGACAGCTCTGTAAGATATTTTGCCAAGAAAGAGCGTCACTTAGAGCCCTGAGCAAGCAGGACTCTGAGCACCTGATTTGTCATAACCAGGGACAGCTGGAACAAACCCTGCATATGACAGCGAATAAGCACTACTGCACAGCAACTGCATTAAATGGAAACCTCTGCCAGAATCACAACATTTTCCTTTAGTGTATGGGCCAGGAGGAATGTGGAGGCAAGTGAGAAAACTCCATCACATTACACGGGGGAATTAAGCTTCTACAAGGAAGGTGCAAGCTGCAATTAACAGCTAAGTAAAACACACAAAGTACCTGGTTTCTGTATCGTGACTTTTCCCTAGAAGCCAAATGGCATTCCCAGATAATGACCTCATTGGTGTCATAATCCTGTTGCTGCTGAGGTCTTGGCATTACATCAGTCACCTTTTTCTTCACCCTTCTCCATTAATGGCTCACTCTGGCTTCTCCCCATAACAAACCCACGGGCTTCAAGCCCTCATTTGCCTCTCTTCTGACCCCTCCTGCTTGCAGTGCCAGCTCGTCCTTCTGGCTGTCCACCCACCGACAGTGCTGCCTTCCATCACTCTCTGGAGTGCCTTTCCTCTACTTGCCTTGTAGGCTCATCCAGTCCAGCTTCTGAGTTTGAGCTCTGGGAACCTGCTCTCAGTAATTTCCCTAAAAACCTCTCATAAGGCAGAAGTTGCCTGGAAAGTTGATTTTCTTCACCAAAGCTTTTCCTTTGGCTTCTTGGGAGGCTGTTTTAAAGAGAAGTACACTGTCCTCTCCTTGCTATTAGGGCAAGAAACAGTAGGCTATGACTGAAATATGTAAGATTGGTTGGATGCTAGGAAAATGCACTCATGGTAGGAGTAATGATGTTGCTCTGTTCCAGTGGAACTGAGAAGACTGTGAAATCTGCAGTTACGTAGGCCTTAGTGCAGAGAACAGAACAACATGTCTGAAGTGATCTTACTTTGGGCAGAAGAACAGAGTAGAAAGCTCAGTGGTTCCAGTTTCGGTTCTGTTTTTGCTCCTTCAGGGGTGCTCCTAAGGAATCCCTTCTTTGTCATGAAAGGGTCATGCAGCTTTACATTTTATGTCCCTTTCCTCTGCCTCTGCCTCCACCTAATCTCATGCACAGCTCGAAATGCTCTCTTGCACACCTGCCATCATATGTACCTCTTTCTGTTTGGAGTGAAACTGTGTCACTAAAGTATGTGGGATGAATATAACAAAACATCAGCGATGTGGCAGCAGAGGGTGAAGTTGTGAGCAGGTTTTCAATCACAACTCCAGCAACCAGCCCGACTTTACCAACAAGTTCTATCACACCCATTCCAGAGTGAAGGATTTGATGCCTTTCAAAGTAAAAGGAATTTCCCCCTCCTCCCTCTTTTATGACCGTTTTCATTTTTTTTTTTTTTTTGATAAAAATTCATCTTACAGAATGGATTAAAAATAAAAATAATCCCCAAACAGGACTTGCTATCCTGCCACTTTATCTTGAGCAATGTCACCTCATGCAGTCTCACCCTTAGCCAAATACTGACTCACCACCAAGGGCTTAGCAGCAGAAAAGGAGAGAGGGCATACCAGATGAGAGATCAGCTCTCCTGGCTGGAATCCTGGCAGGGAGTGAGCGGCACGTGTTTGAATCAGAGGGACTTGAGCCGCCGTGCTGAAATGTTGTTAAAAGCCGGAATGCAAGGGGGCTGCTTTGCTACCGCTTGCTGCAGGGTGGTGCAGCCTCCTCTCCCGGAGGGCTTGTGCTCAAAACATGACTTGGAGCCCTACGATGCCGCGCCCAGCTGAGGCTCCCAACGGGTAACTGTTTGCTTTTCTCTGGAGAAGGGTTTGGGCCCAGGCAAGTGGTGTTCAAACACTAGTCTTTGCACAGTCCAGGACCTGGTATACCTCCCCTGGCTCCACCTTGGTCCTGAGACAGCTGGGTCTGCCAGCAAGGGCTGTGGGCACGCTTTGCTCTCTCCAAGGGGAGCTCCATCCCCCGTTTCTGATTTCTTCTTAGAGCAGTGAAGTCTCTAATCCCTGCCTGCCTCTGCTCGGTGCTTTGGGGTCTGCAGGGAATGTCCAAAGCAGGCACAGCTGAATACGCAATGGCACACATGGCTCGTGTTCAAAGAGAACACCAGAGCGCTCCTGATTGCTCTTAAACACAACTCTTCCACTATGCAATACCGAGCCGAGCCCTGGTCGTGGAGACACAAATCATTGCACCCTCTGCTTTCTCAGCCTGAGGCGTGTGTTTTACTTTTGAATCTTAAATCACTCTGCCAAGGGTTCTTTGAGCAGATGCCTTTCTTTTCCTGTGTTTGGGTCAAAGAAGAGGGAGAAAATGAAGATGCCACTGTCAGCAGCTCACTGTTCCCATTGTTCTCTGCTATGAGACAGAGCCAAGCGACCCCTTCTTTGCCAGTGCTTCTCAGCAAATGCATTGCATTTGCAGTGGTCATTGCAATCTTCTTGCCTAGTTGGTCCTGCTCACCTACATCTGCGGAGTTTCTTCCCTTTCAATCTATTGTTGGGTTGTTTGTGAAGAATATTCCTGTTTGCAAAGGCACCTAAATCTTGTGACCAGTGAATCCTGGGGGATGGAGGCAGACATCAGGACTCCTGTGAACGTGCCTAAAGGCACCTCATGCAGAGGGAGCACAGCCTCTCTTCCTTGCAGTGGAGCTGCTGCTGGAAGCAAATGATTTCTGCAACAAGCCCTGATATGAGGCAGCAAGTACGTCAGACCTTATAGTAGAGTAACCACGTGTTTGAGTTTCCTACTCCATGAATGAGGCTGGCCAAGCCTGATTCATCACCAAGGAACGCTGGGGAGAGAGGCACTCAGCTCATTTCCTCTGCATTTTATTTGTTCCTGCATATGCTGTGATCCCCAAAGTGCTGGGGAACAGAGGAGCTGCATACCAGGACAGTAAGTAGTGGGAGAATAGGAGATGTAGAAAGACAAAGATTAGGAGAAGCCTTGCCTCCAAGCACTTTACCCTGTGCTCCACCATTCTTTGCATGTGCAGTTAAAGCACTGCTGGGGCACGTTGGTGCTGGCATAGTGCAGGGAAGGACATTGGAAAAGGTTTTGGAAGCCAGTGGGACAAGAGCGGTGATGATAAATGTTAAGTGTTAAATGAATGTAAGTAGTGGGTGGGTGAAAGTAGATAGCAGTCACTACTGACACGGACACTACAGTGTTTCCACATTTCATTTCATTTCATTTCATTTCATTTCATTTCATTTCATTTCATTTCATTTCATTTCATTTCGTTGTCCTCCCTAAATTTCTTCCTGATTGCTGTATAGATTATCCTGAAGATCTGGCCACCATTCTTATCCCCATCCAGGGAAAAAGAAAGCAGAAAGCATATTGCCTGTCTGAGTCAGTTTTTTGGAAGCCCTGTGTGTGCATGTGTGTTTGCATGGTCTGCCTGTGCTGATGTGCAAAGGTCTCTCTAAGCTATAAGGAGTGAAGGGAGCACCGTGGCATTTCTTTCTACTCCCAAAACAAGCTGTGAAACTCAGCACGTAATCCTCAGCCACCTCTGCCCTGTGTGGAGGACAGACCAGGAGGTGCACTGCCCAGGCCATGAGGCCCTGCTTTGGTGGTTGTTTCAGGGCTGGCATCCCATTCCTGGTTGCACTTCAAAGCACCAAAGCCTTTCTGAGCAATATCTCATCTCTCAGCCTGCAGCATCTCTGTTCAGCTGTGTTTGTGGCAGCAGCAGCAATCACGGAGTAGGAAGGAGCAACCTTCTGCATTGATTTATGGGCATAATTATCCATAAATGGAGAGCTTTTCAGACAAAAATATGGGGTTTTAATAGAGGAGACAAGTTACAATCCTATTTTCCGTGTTGCCATTGCCGCAGCATGGTGGGACGTGGTCCTGTTGTGGGGGAGGTGAGGCAGGGTTGGCAGCAGACAGTGGCCCGTGTGTGACAGCAGCCCCGAGCCCTGCCGGGAGGAGGGAGAGGTCCTGCCTTGTGGTCTTCCGAGGGATGGCAGTCAGTGTCTCCGTAGCGCAGAAGCAGGAGAACGTTTTCCCTGCAGTATTGGGGGGATGCATCTGAGCAAAGGAGGAGCAGTCGAGACTCACAGCCTCAACATCTTCCCTGGAGCCATAGGTAGAACTGATGTCTCCATAGCTCACGACGGGGTGGATGCCATGTCAAGGTGCACCCAGGAATATGAAAATTGACCTGAATCTTGCTCAGCTTTTCCTTAAAATAATTAACACTGAACACATACAATTTTTGGTGGCCTATCTCTCCCACACCTGCCTAAAAGACTTCACTATTACCCAAGAAGTAAATAAAAAAATGTCTCACTCTCCACTATCTCTTGTCTAGTTTTCAAAGTATTTTGAGAGTGTTTTATGGATAGTCTATCCTAGGGTTAATTTATTTACAAATAAATCATAAACTATTTCATAAGGGGAGGTGTCTCTTAAGTAGATGGATATATCTGATTTTGGTGAGTTGACAAGGCTCTAGTGGCCCTGTAACTCCCCCTGTCAGCCTTGCCTTTCCCCAGCACTCTGTAGGGCTGGCTGTTCTGTCAGGTGAAGTTACTCGCTAAACAAATAAACTATGTCAGCTCTTAGAAGAAAAGTACTTTATTCATTAAAACCAAACCATGCAGTTCTGATTCTGCTCCTACTACTAAAAACACCTTGGCACCGTGGTCAAACGATTTATATTGATTGTGCATGCTCTTCGTTTTCAGAGCAGTGCACAAAGAAAATCCAAACCGAATGCATTATACTGAAGAAAGGACAGGTGACGTTTCAGCTACCGCGTATGCAGCTCAGCCAGGGCAATGTGCTCAACAAAACTTAGAATAAAATCGAGATATTTCATGTGAAAAACTTCCTTTCTGCAGCACTATCTGTTTTTAGAGTGGCTCCTGAATTGTAATGTCAGTGTCAGACATTCTAAAAGGTACATGGTTTACCATGTACCGCTTCATGTTACCAGAGGCAGTTCAATGCTGATAAATAGTGATTAAAAGTTCTGAGGTTTATAAATGGCTTCACGTCCCCCAAAAGTTTAAGAAATATTACTTTAATTAATACGTGCTTTGCTTCTTAAGCAGAACAGCTTTATTTGAATTTTGCTCGTATAATGATTAGTAAAAGGTCTCACTCATTGACTGCATTTTGATGAATAAGGATATACACGTTCGGATGAAACATTTCATAGGCAACTTGCAGGAAAAATTACCAAAAATAGTCTTGTTTGCACACAGATATTAGTGTCCCCCAGAGGAAAGAAAAGCAATAGACAAATTACACCTTCAGTTCAAGTTTCCACCTTAGCGTTAGAAGTTTCATGTAAGACAAGAAAACCCCGAAGAGCTGCGCCAAGCTGTTTGCTCTCCCCCTCGCTTTCAGCAGAGGGACTGGGAACATCCTCTGGCCAGGGTGCGGCAGGTTTGTCCTCCTCGTTTTCCTCCTCCCGTGGCACCCCCGGGCCCGCAGCGCGGGGAGGCCGGTGGCGGTTCCCGAGGGATTCTCGAGGGGTTGCTGCAGGACAGAAACCTTCCCGTCGAGGAAAGAAGGCAGATCCGCCCGACCGACAGCAAACCGGACAGCTCCAACTTCCTTCCAGCCGGTGTTTTCTGTTTCTATTTCGGCTGCGGTTTGTTCCCCACTCAGTTGGAGTCCCCGCCGTTGTCGGGATGGGGAAGATGTTCCTAGAAGCGGGGACGGCAGGCTGGGCCCTGGCACGGACTCCGCTGCCCATCTTCCCGCAGGGAAGCCTCGGCCGGGCTCTCTCCCCGCTCCAGACCGGAGGGGCCGAGCTCTCCTGCACACCTGGCCAGGCCGAAAAACATCACCCAGGTAAAATCCCCGGTGCTGTGCAGCGCCTCGGGGGGCAGCCGGCCCCATCCTCTGCTGGGGTGTCAAAACATTTCCGCAGAGAAAAACCATGCAGAGAGCCACGCCGGAACAGGAGCTCACGCTGCAGAGAGGTTTCTCTCCAAGGCAGAGTCCGAGCTTGCGAAAGAGTTGGAAGGAAGAGACGCAGGAGCTTTTTCCCAAAGGACAATGCCCCTGGGACCGGCCCTACCCCAGATATATCACGCTGTCTGTTTGCTGCTCGTAGAGCACCCGCGACTTTTTCTGTTGCATCCCTGGGCTCGCATTCACCCCTGGAAGAGGCGAGCACAGCCCTGGAGCCGCGGAGCCCCCGGAGCTCAGACGGGCGCGGAGCCGCGGGCGGCAGCGCAGGGTCCCCGCGGCCGCTGGCCGAGCCCGGAGGAGGGTCTGGCTACCTGTGCCGGTCATCGGGGGAGACAAATCCTGCCCGCAGGACACGTGGGCTTTTTCTTTTCAATTTTTTTTTTTCAATTTTTTTTACTCTCTCTCTCTTTTTTTTTTTTTTTTTCTTTTTTTTTTCTCCCCACCCCCCCTCCCCCCTTCTTTCCCAAAACTAAAACAAAACAAAAGAAAATAGGTTCCAGTTTCCAAAGAAGTAAGTAACAGTCCTGAGAGAGTCCTGCGTAGAGCCGATGCCCTGGGGCGACTGGAAGGGACGGGGACGGCGGCGTGGACGGCCCGGGACACTCGGCTCCGTGTCCGCGCTTGCGGACCGACGGACGCGGCGGGACGCGCGCTGCCCCCGAGCAGCCGTGCGCGGCAAGGAAGGCATCTTCCCCTCGCTTCTCCTCCGGTTTCCAGACCTCTCCGTGTGCCCAGGGTGGCACACACCGTCGGTGGCCACCTGCGAGCCGCCTTCCCCGGGGGAAGCTGGCCCGTCGGGCTCGCTGAGGCGCGGGCGGCCCGGGGGAGCGGGGCCCGGCTCTCCGCCGTCCCGGCCGCTCCCTGCGGCCTCCCCCGGCGCCCACAGCGACCCTGTCCTTGTCACAGCTGGGCATCCTGCATTTACTTAACGGGGGACGCGACTTTCGGAGTGGAGGCACCGCGTTGCCCCGGGGAAAGGCGCTAGTGGGTCTGCTCGGCACGGCACGGCACGGCGCGGCATGGCGGAGGGAAGCTGGCGCCAGCCTCTCGGCTCTTTTCCGTGTCCCAGCCTTCTCCTCGTCCCGGGCCGTGGGGCTCCCCGCGGCTCACCGAGAGTCCTGCTGCCTTCTGGGGACTAAGCTGGGGGCGAGAAGGTCCCTGGATGCTCCCGAGGGAAGGTTCCCGGCGGGGCATGCCTGGAGATCCTCCTTGGCCTGCAGCTCTCCGGCGGACACTACGCAGTCTTGCTCGGGGTCGTTGCTATTGCCCGCCCCTCGCTTTTTGTCTTCTTCTTTCTTCCACTTCATCCGCCGGTTCTGGAACCAGATCTTGATGTGCCTCTCGGTCAAGTTCAACATGACAGCCAGCTCTACCCGCCGCGGCCTGGAGATGTACTTGTTGAACAGAAACTCCTTTTCCAGTTCCAGCAGCTGCGCCCGCGTGTACGCCGTCCTCGTCCGCTTGTTCTCCTCCGGTTCCACCATGTAGGATCCCCCTGGAGAGAAGCGAGAGTCAGTCCGGGCCCGCCCGGCCCGCCTCGGGCGGCGGGGACCACGGCCCGGGAGCCCTGCGCGGTGCGGAGGATCCGCGGGGGGAAGCAAACGGGGTGAGGGGAGCTCTTCTGCGGGGCTGAGTGAGGTGGTGCTGCTGGCGGCAGTCACAGCTGCTGCTATTATTTTATTTTATTTATTTTATTTTATATTATATTATATTATTTTATTTTATTTTATTTTATTTATTTTATTTTATTTTATTTTATTTTATTATTTTTTTAGCTATGATTTGGATGAGGTTTATCAGGGAAGCGCCGTCTCTGGAGCCGAGGGAGAAACTCACGTGCCACCATTTGCGTGACACTGAAAGCTCAGAAAGGATCTCCGATCCAGGGCCGCAAATGTTCGGGTTCGTGTTAAAATTAATTAAAAAAAAAAAAAAAAAAAAAAAAAAAAAAAAAAAAAAAAAAAAAAAGGGAAAGAAAAAAAAACTCCACCACACACACAAACCAAAGCAAAATGGGGGAAAAAAAAAAAAAAAACAAAAAAACCAAAACCTTAAAAAAACCCCAAACAACAACAACAAATCCTAAACCAAAACCAGAGCAATAATAATAATTATAATTAGTGTGCCTGCCGGGCCGGGCCGGGAGCTGGACCTCAGCCGCTCCATTTCGCCACGCTGATGATACTTTGGGTTTCTTGTTCCCGTAAAAAGCGACAGCAGCGGGATCGCCGCAGCCCTGCGTGGGCACGGGAGCACAGGTAGCACAGGCGGGCACATTGAGATGGCCCGCAGGTGGGCACGGAAACCCAGCGACGCTTTCGCCAGCGCCAGCGCCCGTCTGGGAACGTTTTGGGGGTTTGATATCATCTGCGGGGAATGGCGCTTTAAACAGCCGGAATGAAATAATAATTTCAGGAGAGATACGTAGACTTTCCCACTGCTCATCTTCCTTATTCCCACGGTTCTGTATTTATATATACAGTGTTTGTAAATGTAAACCTATGTATGAAACTTATATATGTATTTAAAATACATATTTAAATGCACATATAATGTTTGCAAAGTGATGTGTATATATGTGCGTATCTAAATATTATAATCAATGCATATGCGTATAAAAATGTTGGTAAATCTAAACCTATGCATGCGTGAGTTTGCATCTGGGGGGAAAAAAAAAAAAAAAACAAAACAAACAAACAAACAAACAAACCCAAAACTTGTTCTGTTTCTTTAAGCTAAGCTGGAGCTACCGGGAAGGCGGACTGTCGGATGGCCGAGGTCGGTCGGGCCCGGGGACGAGGCCGGCAAGCCCGGGGCGAGCGTGTGGCACCGGGCCGGGCTCGGCCGTGGCCTCCCCGACCGCCTTTTCCTGGCAACCGTGCCGAGCCCCGCAGCATCCATGGACGCCTAAATCCCAAAGGTTTCCATGAAAAAGAAATCGTCGGGCCGTACACGCGCGGTACAAAACGTGCCGGGGGTTGGCTGCGAGCTCTCTGTGGCGCCCGGCACAGCGCGGTGCCCCTTTCTCTTCCTGCGGCGTGCTCCGGCACGAACCCTGCACGCACATCACACCGACCGGGTCATGCGCGGCCCCTGCCTGCTCCTTCGGGGAGGGCTGGGCACGACAGCCAAGAATTTTGGGCTTCCACGGGGAAAGTTTCGCTTTCCTGCTGGTTTTGTCATTCTTCGGGTGCAGGAGAGAAAAAAAAAAAAAAAAAAAGTGTTGTTCAAAAGTTTAGCTTAGTATTACTATTACTACTGTTGATGCTGTTGTTGTTGCTATTATTATTAATAATAATAATAATCATCCCGAAATTCAGTCAACTCATGGAAAACAATGATTTTCTCTCTCCTTCTCCCCACCTTCGCCCTGGCACGGTCCCTGCCGCCGTGTCCGCGGCCCGGGACAGCACGCTCCTCTACCTTCGTAGGAGGATGCACCTCTAGGGAGACCGGGGATGGCCACCTGTCCTTCCCTCCCCCTCGGTCTGTCCCATGCAATTCCCAAACTATTTCGTGGGGATTTTAACACTCCGGTCCTTTTTCCAACTGTCTATTTGAACAAAGCCATTAATATAATATTTGCCGTATAGGCGTGACGGAGGCGCAGGACACGATAACATTGTGCAGGCAGAGACAGAAATATTGTTGGGCAGCGGAACTTTCTGCCTAGATAGAGTTTCTTCCCCTCACTGGCAGCTCTGTTTCGTTTGTGCATTGTTTTCCGTGCCCCGGTTTTTCCACTTGGAGAGGTGCATTTGCGGGTAGAACACTCCGGGGAGCAGGAGGAGCGGGATAAAGGGGCCAGGAGGGGAGGTGGGCTCTGCCACGAGGGGAGGCAGCCGAGGGGGTCTCGGTGGCTGCCCTGAGGGCTCGGGGGCTGCTCCGCGGGCGCACGGTGGACGCAGGGACGGGGGCAGAGGGGCTGTCCCCTCCCGCCAGCCCTGCCGGCCGCTTCCCCGCCCGCTTCACCCGGCAGGTGCCTCCGCGACCCGGCCCCCGAGCGGAGCGCACCGCGCCCGCGGGGGCACCACGCCGCTCCAGGAAGCGGCTCCCGGGAGGCGTCCCGACGTCCCGGCTTGGACGCAATTAGTTAATTGGGGAAAAATAATTCGTTAATAATTGCTGAGGCGTAGGGAGCGGTGAGCCCGCCGGCGGGGACTGGAGTGCCGGCTCCCTCCTCAGCGTTCGACCCAACACTAGCAGCCCCAGAGCAGAGGTTCTGCAGAGGTTGGCGGAGGGGAAACGACCCTCCAGGACCTCTCCACGCTGCATCCGGGCGGTGGGAGCTGGACCGGTGCAAGGGAGGCTCCTGAGAGCCGAGAGGGACAGAAGCGGGGGAGGGCAGAGGGATGCGGCGGGGCTTACCGGTCCACTGTCCCTTCCAGGCGTGCGATTTGGTGGACTTCATCCAAGCGAAAGGCACCTGCACTCGGGGCTCCTCTATAGCCCCCGTGTCCGCCCCGTCTGCGAAAGGCAGCGCGTCCTGGTGGGGAGGAGGAAGATGAGGGTGGTGGTGGTGATGGTGATGAAGGTGGGAGACCCCGGCATCCTCAGTGATGGGGGGCACCTCGTAAGGTGAAATGTCTGGCGGGCTGCCTTGCTCGAGAGCCCCTAAGGCGCTGGAATAAGGAGTCTGTTGCTGCCTGCCCATGTACAGGCAGGCGGGGGGGCTGGGGTTGTAGTCCTGCGCTTGGGCTCTCTGAAACGCACACGACTCCTTGTAGAGCTGCGCCGAGGCGTAATACTGCTCCTCGGTGTTCATGGCGAGCGGGGCCGAGGGGGCTTCGCAGCTTAGGGACACATAGGGCTGCTCCCGCTGGCGGAGCCCGGGATGCCTCTTTGACAGCTGGCGGCCCCGCCGGGCCCCACCGCCCTGCCCGGCTCCCGCCGCCTCCCCATAGGCGCCTCTCCCCCACGTGAGCCCTCCCGCAACCCTCCGGGGCGGGGCGCGGGCCGTGGGAGGCCGCCCGGGATGGCCCTGGTCCCGCAACCCCCTTCCTTCCCCTCAGGCGGGCCGACCCCGAGACCCTCTCCCCTTCTGCCGGGTGCTGCTCCCCGCTTTGGGGTGAGGACCCCGCGGCGGTGGGCTGGCGGGGCCTGGCGGGGGCTCGGCGGACTGCGCAATGCGCGGGGCGCCCCGGGACGGATGGTCCTTGAACGCATCTTTTCCCTTTCCCTCTCGCTAGCCCAGAAGCTGCTCATCCCCCAGTGACCCCCGGGCACGGAGAGGAAAATCCTCGAAAGGTTCCTCGGAGGGTTCCTCGGCTCTTGGAGGGGTTTAGCGACAGGGTACTTTTGGCTGAGAGGGCATCTCCCCCAGGGACGTGGGTGTCCAGGGACGGGCAGGGCGCTCCCTCGGGGATGCCCGTGCTCCGGAGCCCCGGGCGAAGGCTGGCACCGGCCGGTGGGGGTCCACAATGCTATCACCAGAGCGAGCGATAGGCAGCGGATTGTTTGTCCAAGAGGTAAATTTGGGAGCCTTCCCCGCGGCTTGGGCTGCAATGTGTTGACCCTCGGAGATAATGTGCTCCGAGCTGGTGCCGGTTGACTTGGTGACGAGGCTATGAGGAGGCGGAGAGCTACCGAAAGGGACAAAGATCATTTCCCTGCCTCCCTGCGCTCGGCCCGGCCGCCGCTCTCTCCAGGCCGGGTGCAGGCACGCTTCCTATCTGCCCGGCCCTCCGCCTCTCGCCGCCGCTTCCCGGACACCGGCGCTCCGGCCGTCGCCGTCGGGGATCGCTCCCGCGGCTCCCTGCCGGGCGGGTGTGGGTGGCCCGCCCCGGCCCGGCCCGGCCCGGCCCGGCTCGGCCCGCGGTGATGCAGGCCCTGAGAGGCGAGGCAGCCGGGTCGCGCTCCCTCGCTCCTGCGCCCTGTCCCCCCGGGGTCATCAACCCGCCCAGTCCATTACACTCTGAGTTTCCGCTCTGAACACACGCGGGTCCCCCATCTCTTAGAAAGCGTACTGAGCCTTTGATTCAATATTGAGCCATTAAGCGATTGCTTTCCCAAGCCATTTAACAGCGGCTCTTATGGATAAATAAACAAAAAAGGCTGTAAACCAATTATAGTGCGGATAGTGAAAAAGTATTTTATTAGCGGGAATTACAGATAGACATGGCTGCTGCTCGGGCTCCCTGCGCCCGGCACCTGCCCCCTCCATCCCCTGGCATTCCGGGCAGGGTACGCGGCCCGGCGGGGCTCGCCGTGTGCGGCCAGCGGGGATGCGCAGCTCCCTTCATGGTGGTTCCCCCACCAGCGCCCGCGATGCCCCCAGTCAGGTCTCCTGCAGGCACGGGTGTCCTTTGATCCGAAGACGTTTTGTGCCCCGACCCCGGAGCAGCACCCACAGCCCCTTCCCCAGAGATCTGTTACCCGGAGCATTGACTGCTCCGGGTTTTCCACGAGGAACCGGAGCGGACAAACAAACCCGTGGCCATAAAACCCAGAGCAAATTGATTCATCTCCTGGGAGGACCATTACCCGGTGTCTTAATGCGGTCCTCTCTCTATAACGAACGTTTCTAAACAGAGCAAACACTTCACCCTCCAAAGCAAATGAATTTCCTATAATTTAGAGCTAATTCTCTTTCATTCTGCCTGCCTGAGCAGGCGATAAGGGCACGCTTTGCCGTTCTGACAACAAGGTGGGGAGCTGCAGCGCAGGAAAATACCCGCTGGGTATCCCGGCACTGTGGACCTCGGCCGCGTCCTGAGGGTGGTGGGGTCCGGCAGCCCGGCGCTCACGGGGGAGGTGAGCCCGGCTGGAGCCAGATCCCAGGGGTCACCTCCGCCTGCCTCCTGGACCTGGGATGCAATCACTGATACCTCAGTCCTTCCACAGCTGTGGGTTCCCAGGAGAAGTCTCTGAGCAGTGAATGGGTCCAACCGGAGTGGGAAATGATCTGCTTGATGTGGAAAATGGGTGATGGAGGAGGCCGATGGGAATGACGGAAATGGCCAATGGCCTCACTTGCCCCAGTATTGGGCTTTGCAGACACAAATCCGTCACTGAGACTGGTCAGTATGTGTCACCGGAGAGAGTTGCAGAAGGCTCTGCATACAAGGCACCAAAACATCTTCTACTAAACTCCCAGAATTTTCTGCTCCGGGAAGTTCCCAAGTGCTATAAATGTAATAGTCCTCAGTTGATTTTCCATATTTTAAGTCTCCCCTGAAACTTTATGTAAACATTTTGCCTTCCTCCACCTTGCAGTGAAGTGTTCCCCAGATTAAGCACTGCCATGTGAGACACTGCTGACGCTGCAGTGACTGCATTTAAAAGTCTAATTTTCCAGCTAGAAGAGTCTTGAGATGTGTAGGTACAATGTAAGAAATTAAAAGGTGGATCCTTGCCTCTAGCTCGTTAGTAGACTTTGAATGGTGAGCCCAGGTTCCCTCATATATACATTGTCATCTCCCTGCTGAGAACTTTCCTGTCTTTACTCCCCAGGTCTGGTTTTGGCAGGCTTGGAATGACGAGAAACTTGGCCATCCCTATAGTCAGTAGGCAACCATGGAAAGAAAAAAATGGCTGATACAAACATCTTTATTCCTACAGATAGATGTTCAGTCAAGATTTAACCATTGAAAACAGGGAAAAGTTATGGACATGTTGCACACAGGAATGTGTCAACAATGGATCAGGTAGAATTTCCCCCACCTTAAACCCCATCTGGATGTATGCTGCAGTTCAGCTGGAGATGCTGTACTTTACCTGCTCTAGGAAGGTTTAAAGGACTGCAAAAATCCTTCATAACTTGGGGATATTTATGGCTGACATGTTTGCTTAAATCCCCCAACTTCATCCATGGAGCTGAAAAACTCGGTGTTGTGTCTGATGTGTGGTCCCAAAACCCAATTAATACAGTTGTAGTTCATGCTGAGAAAACCTCTAGATTTTAATATCTCCAGAGGAGACTCCAGAACCTACCTGGGCAGCCTGTTTCAGTGTTCTGTCAACCTTAAAGCAAGGATGTTTTTTTCCTAATATCCAAATGTAATTTCCCATGTTTCCCATGTTCGTGCCTGTTGTGCCTTGTCTTGTCGCTGGACACCACTGAAAAGTGTCTGACCCCATCCTCTGACACTCACCCTTAAGATATTTGTATGCATAAACAGAAATACTTATAGTAACATTGCTAGGGATTAGACAAAAAGGAATCCATGATTCTGTACCAGTAATTAAGGGATGATGGTGATAGTGGCAGTGTTAAGTAGAACAGCAGGCTGTAATTATCCTCAATGCAAGCACAGGAGTTCAGATATTTGAGCAGCAGTAACAAATGCTTCAGGTACACAGCTGCTGCTGTCCTACAGTAACATCACACAACATCTGCACTGCAATTTTAGTTAGCATGTTAGATTCAAGTACATTTTAAGGGCTTGTCAAGATCTGATCAAATTCCTCCAGCCCGGTGTTTGACAGAGAAGACACAATCTGCATAGTTAACTCATTCCATTTTATATGAAACCTAAAACTTTGCAATATAATACAAATCCTTGAAATCTCTCTCCAGGGGTTTGGAAAGCAAGGTCACATGCCTAACGTCATATCTATGTGGTTTTAAGATGTGTGCCAGCATATACAACATGCCTCTTGAAATTCAAGGGCATTTGCAATGTTCCCACCTCCAAATGGTTAATACGGGGGTTTGGTGGGAGTCACTGTTCTTTGGAAGTCTTCCCCCGAGGTATCTGACAGACACCACTGCAGGCTGCTGAGATCAGTGAAATGTAAAGCCATCTGGATGCAGTATTACCTTTTTTCTTTCCCCAGGAAAGGTGACGGGAGCATTTTGTTTTCCTTTCAGCATAAATAATATGTGAATCCCTACTCAATTAGCTCCTGTTCCTGCTATAACCGATGACAGTTTTATCATTCCTCCCACCACCCTGACTGTCTAATTAGAGTGTAAAATAGTAAAGAGTATAGTTCAGTCACATTTCCTAAAGAAATCTGGTTAGATTTTCTCTATCAGTATAATATTTAATGACTTCTCGGTGCTCAAACTCCTTTCTGGAATCCACATTTAGACAGAAAAGAAATACTAAAGGTGAGTGGAGCATATTCAGAATAATCTCTTTTTCTCTCTCATCTGTGCTCAAAGCAGCACAGGTAAACTCTATCCGTGGCAAGGGACCACAGTGGGAGAAATTGACTGGGAAACAGAGCTTTCCCAGGGATTGATTTTTAACCCCCCACCATGGCTGTATCTAGCAGAAAGGTAACCTTTCACAAAGCTGGTTAATAATCAATAACCATGTGAAAACAAGTCTGTCTTTCCCTCTTAGAGCTAACGATAAAAACGAGAGCACAAACTATTCCACCTGCCCTAAAGCAAGACTGGTTCATCAGCTTTTTTTTTTTTTTTTGGCATGAAGATTTTTTTAGGCCTCTGAGCGATTCAGCATTGGCACACAGCAGGTTCAGTTTGCTCTTCCCACCACACATCAGCTTCTTCACACTGCAGGTGTGAGAGAAGAGAGCCTGAACTGCAGGAAGACGTGTTTACACAACCATTTTAAACAAGACGTTGTCCAGGAAATATACAGGGAAATTGACTTGGGAAAGCTGAGAATAGTAGAGTCTTTTATAAATGCAGTCTCTTTTTACACTTCCTAATTTACACCTTTGATTTTTTTTTTTCCATCTTCCCCAAAATTATTTATTTCATTATCACCAGGGAAGTACAATTTCACTGTCGTGTAAGAAGAACTGAGGAATTAATTTTGAATTTCTGTGAACCTTCCTGCTGAAAACACAGCTGTTTCATATTGTTTGCCCCACACAGTTTTCTGTTTTCTACTCAGTGTTTATTTTATGAGATAGGAGTAGGGGAAAAAAATATTTTTTTTTTTTTTTTAACCAGAAAGTTACAGCTAGAGGAATCCAGGGTAGAATCATCAGCCTGAAAGAACTCCTCCTGACATCCCGTGACTGTTTGATTTTTCTCCCTTAGACCCCAGGTTCTTTGGGGCACATGAGGTTTGGGGCTCAGACAGAACCTGGCCAGGCAAGTGGCACCTGGCTGTTCTCACCATAGTCCTCCCCTCTTGTTTGTCCATTGTAACTTTGCTGGACTTCAACTATTTGAGCTGAAATTTTCCATTTTTTATCTCTATCTCTCACCAAACATGTGGGGAAACTTTCCTTATAATTGTTTGGACTGGTATGAAAGTGAAGCTGGGAAACCCTGACACACAGTAGCTGCCCATGTAGAGAGGGAAAGGAGTCACTGCCTCCTCTGCAAGGCTCTGAAAGCAAAAGGAACGGTGTATGGCTGATCCCAAACAAGAGTAGAGAAGAGGAATAGCTGATATCTGGAGACAGCAACCCTGCACAGAATTTTCCTGCTCTGTTTTCTTAGCTGCTGTGTTCCCTTGCTGGATTTGACTATGCTGGAATTCCTGCTGGGATGCTGTCCCACCACAGCTGTGTCTCTCTAGATCAATCTCTGTGTGCAAAGCTGCCTACACTTAATCAAACCTTCAACTGCTGTGTATCACACAGGTTCCAGAGATACATCTTAAAACTTAGCAGCCAAGTCCTTGATGTGTTCATAACAGTGAGCAAATCCCTGCCCTGCACCCGAGAACTGAATGAGAGCTCACCGTGTGGCAGCTGCAATATTGAGCCCTGCAGGGAAAAGTTGGTAGGTATTCCTCATGCTCCATTCTCCAGCCCTGGGCATGGAGGAAGAAGGTGATTTATGCAAAAGGTGAACACCCTTCAGAGAAGAGCATTTGGAGGTCTGCTCCCTGCCCACAGTGAAAAACATGGGTGTAGAGGCTGGGAGAGACAGAGGCTGTGCTCTCATCATCCCTCTCTCTGCCCAAGTGGGAAGCAGGACCGGACCTGTGCTCCAGCAGATCTGACCAAAAGGACCAGTGATGTAATCATGGTCAATCTCTTGGGTTAAATTTTCCAGAATGGGTTTCCAGCTGTAAACACCTTTCTTTTCTGGGCAGCTGGGCTGCAGCGGCTCAAGGTGCTCCCAAGAGAAGGGGAAGCTTTTGAGGAGTCTGGCTGTGAACACCCAATGACACAGAAACTGGGTGCTGGAAGTATCTTGACCCCCGCCAGAACTGCCCACACAGGGTTTTTCTTAGCTCCAGTAGCACTTCTGAGAACTTCTAGAAGACACTAAGAACTAGGGGAGACTTTTCAGCCTTATGACACCAGATTTAACATGGATCCCAGAAGGTATTTATATGGTTATGCAATGACTGAAATTCATTTGAAAATCAAGGCATCAGATTTCATTCTTCCCTCCCTAACTGATGCCACATAATCTCTGGAGATGCTGTGAACCTTTCAGGCTCCACAGAGGGAAGTGCTAGGAAGAAATCCACAAGAAAACCCATCCCTCTGTCCCTGAGCAGTGAATAAGTCTTGGACTCAAGGACCTACAGGAGTTGTAGGTAAGAGAAGAGCCATGGGGAGGAGCAGGGCAGCAGACAAAATGCCATGTCACAGAGTACATAGATGGGGTATCAACTGAAGCTGTTCAGTCAGCTTCCTTGCTTGTTTTTCCTTGCCTGTGTAATACACCTTAATGGGCCTAGTTCTTACGTTTATCCAACAAGGGAATGGACATACAACAAGATGTTTATCCAACACCTACACCTTACAGGCTCATTCAGTAATTAGCACAGGTTCAATTCTAAATATTGAAATAATGATATATTTTTTAAATTGAGACATCCGCCTTCTGAAAACTTTTTGGACCTCTCATGTTTTAAAAAAACAAAGGAAAAGTAAGTGCTAGAATTTTCTCACAGATAACTCACTAAGACAAAAGTAAGTGGAGCCAATTAAATAATATGGATTTCTCACTTGCTCTGTGGCAGTGACCACTCTTTTCCATTATTTATAAAATAAACTAAACATTTCCTGCACAGTGTAACATCTCTTAGCTTTGCTTATTTATTTATAATGCACTGTTTTAAGTGCATTTTAGACATATTAAGGATCCATGTAACTTCAAATATTTCCACTGATCTGCAAAACTCTTCTGCTTGCCTTTCTTGCCCCTTGCCTTTCCTTCCACTGCTTTCTTTCATTTGCTTTCTCTTTCTCTGTTCTAATCTTCTTAATTGTATTTCCATCTAGTATTTCCTTAATTATACATCAATTTCCTTATTTTGTATATTACTTCTGTTCAGCATTTATATATTTATTTCTATATAAGATTTGCAATTCAAGTCCAGCTCAAGTTTATAAAGCTGTGATTTAAATTCACGGTTACATAGAAGACTGGAACAAAAATCAGTATCTTTACGAAGGGATGATGCACACCCATAATGGATATAGGTTTGCACATTTAATTGAAAACTTGACCTGATTTTTATTCTCTGAATGATGCATGTAGGTTTTATTGCTCCTTACCTGCACACTGGAAAGGACATTGTCAATGCTTGAAATGATTTTATGTACTTGAACACCATCTGATTTAATGCATCAGCTGACAAGGACAAAGACATTGATTAAATGTCCTGCCTCAGGTGTCCAGAAGGCTGGAAAAGGTTGTCCCCTAAAAATAACCACTAAAACTTCACCCAGTAATCATTAACTCAGTATTTGGTCCAAGCTTTGGAATAACAGGAGGCTTTAAAAAGCTGCAGTCAGAAAACACTCGGTAGGAGACCGTTTGGTCTTTTAGTACATTAAGGGAGAGTCGAATGGTCACAGTTTCTCCCGAGTGGTAAGAAATGCATCGGGCATTTCATCCTTGGGGTGGCACCTCTGGACTTGGCTCTCAGCAAGCATCCAGTGCTTGCAGAGGGATTGTGAGACACACGGTACTCTCAGCTCATTTCAGTTTGTAAAAGCTCTGGGCAGCCTGCACTGACCCTTGACAAAGTTGGTGTCTGCACTGCCAAGGAGCAAATGAACACTCGAGCCTTAACATGCCGCTCGGTGCGCTACAACACAGCAACACCCAGCCACTGGGTTTCTAGCTAAGCACCACAATTAGATCTTTTGATTTGAGGCAGTTCTCCTGTATTGCACCTACAACAGTTTTTCACAGTCAATAAAATCCACGTGGCATTGCAGAAACCTTTGTGAGAGTAATTTCATCATAGCAATGGAAGGAAGTGAGACATCACCTTGTAGCAAAGAAGCTTTCAGAAACCCCATAGCTATCTGGGCCATATGGTCCCACCACTAGCTCAAACTAGAAGATGACCTCCTCTTCGAGCAATATGCAGTCCAAAGATCCAGAGCTGACCAACAGAGGAAAGGCCCAAGGGAAGAAAGGAACCTGTCCCAAGAAATAAACTCAGTGAAAGACTCCAGGTCTCCCGTTCTTGGCTGGTGTCCTATGAAGCAATCACTTCCTGTTCCCCATTGTGGGTAGGAAACATACATTTTAATAAAAGAGTGCTACAGTTGCCAAAACCAGCCTCTTAACCTAAATTATCCGCTTGTGAACCTCAAATGAAATCAACCATGTAGTGCTCAGCTGATTTGTGCAGCAGCACCATTAATATGGTTGCCTAATTTACAGAGCACCAGGTTCTGGTTAAGATCGTCAGAGCTGGTAAGAAGGCAATTAGTGGTCTGCTCTCTACACTGGAGCAGAAACCTGTGTATCAAGAAAGTTCTTCTGGCAGGTGCAGCATGCTAAAAAGCTTTCACCTAAAATTATATAGCCTGACAAACAATATAAAAAAGTAGATTGCCCAATAAACAAATAACATATCAGCCATTTATACAAACCCATAGTACTTAGACTCCTCAAGCTTGAAATGACTGTGTATTTTTTTCCTCATTAAAATGCTATTATGGTCTATGCATAAATTGTTTAAAATGCAGATTGGATATCACTGTGTTTTCAAAGCCTAGATAGATTTAACACTTTTTCTAAAATGAAACATTAGCTCTGGGGGTATGTGGAATTAGTGCCCAAAAGGATTTTGTCTAGTGAAAGTTGTACCTGTCCATGGCAGGAGGGTTGGAAATAGAGGATTTTTAGGGGCCTTTCCAACCCAAAGTATTCTATGATTTCCTTCCCACCTGGAGCCATGATACATGGGGCCAGCATCCTCTGGGGCTCTGGCCCTTTTCAAGAGCCAAGCAGGAGCTGTGGAAGGGATGCTGATGGAAACACTTGTCTGTTTTCCATCCACAGACACTCAGAACTGTGCCTGGATCCTGAGCCATGCCAGCCACTTAGCACAGTCTCGAGAACTGAGCAAAACTCCTGCCTGATCCTTGCAGAGGCCACTCCATGCCTAGCCAGCCGGCAGCAGCCTGTTTGCCACTGGGAGACAGCATGCCCCTGGTATCCACCATCCTACCATCTTGCCACAGGCATGTATGCATTTATCAGCTGCTCTGTGGTCAGGGTATCTCTCTCATGCAGTAAGCAGTGGGGGTGACTTGCAGGATGTTAGAAACATCCAGCCTTTAGGAGTGTCGCAGCGTAAGAGGGAAGAACTGCTGTCTACGGGGCTGGGAAAGACAGAGCAGCTCCTTGCCTCAGGAAACAACACAGAAGTTCACTGGTTTTCTAAAGTCAGTCAGGTCACCAAGGAACCTGGCCTCCTCTCAAAGACCATTCCCCCCTCCCAAACACCTTTACCCCAGCTCCAACATCTGCAGTATCTTTCTGGCTAGGCACAAAAAAGGTCTCCTTCCATAGAAGTCCCTACAACTTCTCTGCATGGACAAGAAAAACACTGGCTGGCATGCACAAGGACCTGGGACGAGTCCATTCTGCAGTGGAAAGATGATCTTGGAGGAAGATCATACATCAGCCTTTGCTCCTGGACTTCCTTGAAGAGGTTTTTTTCTCATTGGTTGGTTGGTTGGTTGGTTGGTTAGTTATTTTTTTTCACAAGCAGTAAAAAACCTGAGCCAGGAGCATCCTGTGATCAGCCAGTCCAGGTCTTGTTCTTGTAGCCTCTGGGATGCACCATCAGCTCACAGACTTGGACTGAAGAGTGGTCTGAGCCTTCATTTCTCACTGACAGAGTTTTCCTTGTGACCATGCAGGAGGTGGTGAGCAGAAGGCTCTCGTGCTCTCAGGTGCAGCACGGTCTGATTTGCCAGTGCATGGCAGGAGCCGCTGCTGCCAGCATTCTGCCTCTCATACTGGTTTGCAGTCCTCAGCCACAGCTCTGCTGAGGGCAGGCACTGCCTCAGCTTGGCTGTCAGAGCTGCATGACATCTCCAAGCAGCTCCCAGAACCAGAAAAATCTTCCTCTCTTTCCCACCTGCCTTCTTGCAGGAGGTTTGGCACTCTGTGCTGGGAAGAAGACCTGTTATTGCAGCCTTGGAGGGGCAAGTGTCCTGTGTGGTGGCCATTTCAGACACTGATTGCTTTCATCACAAGGGCTGGCAGGTTTAATTTTGCAGACCCCCAAGAGTTTTTTCATTCCCCACACAGAAATACAAGTTCTGCAAGTTTCCTACAACTCCAATTGGTGATAATAGGTGTGCTTTGCAAAGTGTTTGTGAGTGTGGAAGACTAAAGACTGCACCTGGATGCACAAATTCCAGGACACTTTTTGAAAGAACTTGTAATGTTACAAATTTAGGGCTGGTGACTAGATTGGAAATCTCAGTTCAGCGAGTCAGGACAAGCACTCCAGGACTTCTTGACCAGCCGTCACTGGGAACAGAAGATGTGACCTGTTTGAAGGTGACAGGAAGGTCACTCTAGAGGTCTTATAGGAAAATAGTCTGTGAAGCATTCAGGGAAAGTAGGGACAGAATAGCTGTGTCGCACCCACCATCACCAGTCTAAGCAGAATGCATCATTTAAGTGCCAAAGGCTGATCCATGCTGTGAGAAGGAGGTGGAGAAGGTTCCATGTCCTTGTACAGGATGCAGGCTCTCTCCAGGAAGGCATGAAGGCAGTAGGTTGTGCAAGCACTTTCCCACACAAAGCCCTGAGAAGTGCACTTGCTAACACTTCCTCAGATATGGGCAGCATCTCTTCCCCACATGGAGAAACTCGGCTTTTTGGTTAGGTGACATGGGATGGGAGGAGCTTTAGGGGATAAACCTGGACTAGACATGAATTGGGGCACCTACTTGAAAATAGATGAATAACAATTCTAAATATTTCAAGCAGAAATAAAATATTTCCCTGTTATTCCCTCACACTCCTTTATTCCTTTCTTTCTCATCTGCCAGTCTGGAAAATTCTGACCATCATTTCAGATGAGGGATCTGGAGCCTTGAGGCTTTCTCTATGTAATCATGATCCGGACTGGCTTATTACTAACCAAAAGAGCTGCAAAGAACAAAAATGCTCGTTGGCTTACTAACACTGTTTATATTGCCAGATGCTGACAGACAAGTAAATGTACTCTCTGCAATTTTTTCAGTTAAAGACATTCAAGGAGGGACATTTCAACAGGTGAAGGTACACAAGTCGTTACAATGGAAATATCTCCAAAAAAGCTGAAGTCCTGGATTGCTTTATTTCAGGTGTGAGAGTCTTTCCAGGTACATTTCTGCAGGTACCACAAACTTGAAAAACAAGGTATAAATCAGAATTCTGAATTTACAACCGCCTGGTAAGGTGATAAAATCAGTCAGTAGCCCTAAACACAAAATTTGAAGATGGTTATTCTTAAAAAACCCTGTTTATTCAATTTAACAAAAAAATTAATTTTTAAACTCCAAGAGCTTCAATCAAGAACCATTTGGATCAAGATTCTGATTTTTACAGAAAAAAAAAAAAAAATGAAACCACTTACTGGAAGAGGAATTGCATTCTCTGAAAGGCAAACACATTCTCAAAAAATTATTTAATCAGAATCCCATTTTCAATTGAAAAACAATTGCAAGGCTTTGTGAGCTAGTCATAGTAATTGATCTCATCTTTAGGTACTGTGAGTCACCTTACATCATGTTTAGACTCCACTGTAACCATTCTGAAGAATAGTATCAGTAACACATATATTAGTGCAGAGCAGTAATTTTGTTTTGAAAATTTTGGAAGAAGAAAACTAACCTGAAAATTTAGATGCCAGATTTTTTTCTCCAGTCATGACAGAATGACATATTCTGTAACTTTCTGCTCTCCAGTCTTACATCCAACAGTTACCTGCAGAGACTATTTTAAGAAGGACATATATATTTGAATTTTTCCCTCTGTCTACAGTTCACTGACATTCTGATCTTCAACTTGTGAAGAACTGCAGCTCATGGGAAGGACCCACGGAAGACTGTCTCCTGTGGGAGGGACCACATGCTGGAGCAGAGGAGGAGTGTGGGGAGCCCTCACCCTCAGCAGGAAGGAGCAGTGTAAACAGCACGTGATGAACTGAGCACAGTCTCATTCCCCATCCCCCTGTGACCCTGGGGGAGGAGGGAGATAAAATTGGGAGTAAAGCAAAGTCCAGAAAGAAGCTCCCAGACCTACCTGCTGTTCTTTCGTAGTTACAGCTTCTAATTGGGCATCCCAGGAGTTTTACACATGTGAGCTCAGTGACACTGCTCTGCCTGGCCACCCATGGCTCTTCTATGCTATGCACATGGGCATATTGACCTAAAAAGCCATCTCATGGACAGGGGAATTTTGCAGGAGAGAAAGTTCAGAGCAGTGAAACCATCAGACTGTTGGTTTATTCTCATTATGCCAGACACACAAAACAACAGTAGGAGTCCCCCAGAATTTGCAGATGCTTTTCCTCTAAAGCACTACATGTTTTAAATATGACAATATGCTAATCCTGACAGGGAAACAATAGTAAATATTAAGCAAGAACTACTTGGTCCTGAAATGTAGCAATGGAGAAAGGATGAGCTATCTGGTCCCAGGTTTTAATAAAATTTCTTTAGTAAGTTCCAGCAGGGTCTAACAGAGGTTTGTCTCCTTCTGCATATGTCGAGCACATTTATGCTCTGCAGAACATCACTAGAAGAAAACCACACAAGAATATTTTATTAAAAGGAACTGCAGGACCACCCAAGAGGGCAAAGGAGTGCTCTTGAGCCAGGCCAGTATGCTCTGGAGGAGTTTTCAGCAGGGATTATATTAGTCTGTCTCCTGGCTGAAGAGACTTTCACATATCCAGCACTCTCTGAATCCCTCCAGGCTCCCAGGACTTTGGCTTCAACTGTGCCCTTGCAAGGGGAAAGGGACAGCTCCTCAGAGGGGCAATCTCCCTGAACAAAATCAAGGCAACACTTGAGAAAACAAAAAAGGTTTGTGTGAGATTCAGTTGCCTGAATGTAGGTGCTCTGTGGGCTATTTTGGGATATCCTGTGTGATCTCCAACTGCAGCTTTGCAACAGGGATGTCTCCCATAGAACTCATGTTATTTTTGGGAGGTACCTTGGCAATCCTACACAACTAAAGGACCTTTGGAATTAAGATTTAGGCAACTAAGTGATTTTTCTACTGCCTCTGAAATACTTTGGTTGCTACCTTGTCCTGCTCTTATAAACAAGATGCTTTTATGTTATTTCAACCTACAGTTCTTTGTCCTTCTTGCAGCCCAGTAAAAAACATTCAAATGAAACATGAGTCCCTTGAAAACATCCAGGTTGCTGACAGCAACCAGACTGCTATGGGATGGTAATGCCATGGTTTGCTTTAAATCAATGTGACAGAAATAGTGATTCATAAAATACCCGCTACTTGGTGCAAGGCAGGACTGTAAATCATGCTATGAATCTTTTCCAGCGCTGGAAATACCAACATCATGTTTTCATATATTACTATTTTATGATTTATACTACAGTGAAGGCTTCCAGTGCCTTGCTGTAAAAGCCCAATGGTTCAGTATTGTAAATGGGGCAAATTCTGTGGGAGAGGCAATATCTTTAATAAGCCAAATGGAAAGTTTGGGAAGAAAAGAGCAGGTTTTCCTGAACACGTGTTCTTCCCCACACTTCTCTGCCAGGTTTGAAATGGCTCCTGCTGCCCCCAAGCTCTGCCGATTTTCCCAGTCACATTATCTAAGCATTCCTTTTGCACTTAAGCATGGACCCAAGTCCACTCATGAGCCACATCCTGCCTCAGACTGAATCTCTGTGTCAGGCACAAATGGGGTAAAGCAAGGAGAACATTCAGACCCCTGCCATGCCTCAGCGTAGATTTAAAAATGTTTGTGCTTGCAACCCAGACTAGCCTTAAGAGCACCAAAGGCTGATGGTGTCACTCAGTGCCTGGATTTGGTGAGCACATCCAGGAGCAGGGCTGGGGATGAACTCTCTGTTGGCCATGGTTCACACCAGGTTCCAGGCTTTGCTCTGGAGTATATTCCACCTGCCACAGTAGATGTATCTGGAGGAACTCAACAGAGCAGTACTGACCTCACCTTCCAATAAGAAGCTTTCTTCCTTCCATAGCCATCTGGATGACACTTCAGCAATGGTATCCTGAAAATCCTGAAGCACCATGATTATAATTATTTCACTTCTACTTACGATCATTATCACTGCCTTGGCAGGCTTCACTGAAGCAAGTATTAGCTGTTTTGCTACTTGGCAGGAAATTTTTAAGTGGTAGTCATTATGGCTGGTAGCATTATGTATCTGTTGCATTTAACCTCCTTGCCTATTTCCTTTAGACCTTAAAATGCTTTATTATATCAAATAGCAATCAACATTCCTCAGGGGTGAAGGTAGCTACGTGACATATTTACTGAGGCGGCCAGCTGTCGCCACTTGGCAAGCAACTTTTATCATAAGTTGGTTGAATTTAACATATATCAGCATTTATCAGCCCCGACTTTGTCAGTTTTATAAACGAAAACCGAGAGACAATAAATCATTTGGTGCCCAGGTGATACTGCATACATAAGAGAGCATATTTACCAGGCCGGGTGGATTCAACCAACAAAAGGCACCTAAGGTTCTGTTATTTGATATGTATTGAATATAGCCTCAGATGCCTTTTTTTGGCACACAATCCACATCTGAAAGCTTTGGTGAGACATGTGCTGGATGATCCCATTCGTTTTCTTCTAGGCTGCTGCTTCAGCCTTCACTCCCTCTCAGTAGTGTATCAATATTTCCACCGGCTTCTGCTGAAGTGCTTTTGACTGAGCACCTGTAAGATAACTAACGTCTTCTCACTTGTGAGGGATGGAGCATGGAGATGAGAGGAGAAACACACTGAGGTGGGATAAGCTTCCATTCGTTAACATGAATGATTGCACTAATACCTTGCGATCATGCCTTATCCCAGTCTCAACAGATGCCTGTGAATCTTCTAGGATTAACCAGGACTCTTAAGTGACATCTGTACCAGTAAATCAAAAGGGTTAATATCTGCTATCTGACCCTAGGGGATAAGTGGCAAACTGCTGCACACATCCATATAACTAAACCATTTCTCCCCAAGTGTTGGTGGTTCATCCATAGCACCTTCAGGGAACAGTTCTGTGTTGCTCCTGAACCGTGTCCAGGCTAGCTGGCATGGGATGAAAACCTGCCAGGGATTGTGCTGCAGGTTTAAACACTGCAGGTGACTGCAGGACAGGGGTCACACCCTGCATTTTGGAATAACTTAGGTGATGCATTACTGCCCTTGCCTTGGACAGGATGGAAGAGTGGGTATGTTTTGCTGTCAGTGATTTAACACAGCCTGGAAAATGAGCCTGATCAAGTGTACGGCAGCATGGGAAGTTCTCTACAGCATCATTTTCATTGCATCCACACACTGTAAGGTTAATGAAAACTCAGCTTCAGAGATGCTTACACTCTTATGTCAAGGTGGAAATTGAAATATTTGAGGTTTGGAAGCAAATTGTCATCCATGAGAGTATGTCCTCCATCAGTAAATCATTAAGACGGTATTTGTTCTACTTAATGGAAAAGGGCCAGGGAGTGATGTCTGGTAAAAGTTAAATGGCACCAAATGTCTCATTACCCACCCTGCTGTGTGCCAACCTTTCCCTTTGTGAGGAGATGGGGGAAAGGTCCATTTGTGACAGCAAGAGACAGCAAGGCAACACCTAAGCAGTGTGCCCAAACAGGGGTTCAGTGCTCAGGCTTTCCCTCACCTTTATCTGGCAATTTATACCACGTTGCTAAGATTTACAAGCCCCTCCACCCCTCCCACCCCATTTTCCTGCCCTGAGCTCTTCACTAAGACAGCGTTCTGTCTTTTTACTTGACAGCAGCAATGAAGACTCTTGCACTAGTGTACCTGGAGCCACTGCTTTGCAGCATGAGCACAGGCTGGTTCACTCAAGAGCTGGGAGACCTTCCATGCTCTTCCCACAGTCCATCCCAGAAGGAGAGAAATGTTTCACAGTGTTTCACAGAAGGTTCTGTTAATTGTGCCTGTCTCAGAGTGGCCCAGTGCAAAGAGCAGTGACCTCTGCTCTCACACGGGCACCTGAGCCTGTGAAAAAAGAGGGCATAGAAATCTTGTGAGCTGTGCAATGAGCACTCTTGCTTCAGGTAGGATGAATATGGGCATCTGCACCTGTGCCAAGACCTGTGGGTCAATTGCAGTATAAAAATAGCCATGGCCAGGATGCAGAGCAAAGTATCCAACTTATTTCTTGTTAACATAAAAATTACTTACAATTTCCATATATTTTCATTTCCCCAACATACTTGTAGCAGATCTTTAACATCAAGCTTTCCAAAGCCTGTTTATGTAAAATAAGTTATTAAATGTTTCTTTAATTGAAGGTCTTTCGAAATCTTTAGCTTGCACCACTTTTATGCCTTTTTTGACAGCTGCCTTCTCCTCATCCTCCTGTTCAAAACAGAATTTAAAACTTACAAGGCTGTCTGCTTTCAAATGTTCTATGTTTGGATAGACCTAGGACATTTTTAATGACAAGTAGCAGCTTATTGCACATTCCCACTACAGCAACATGAAAATCCATTGGGAGATGGCAACCCCGGGAGAACACTGCTCCTAGAAGCTTCCCAGCACATTTGCTGGCAAAACATGCTCCCCAAATTCAGTACCAGTCGCACCAGTCTCCCAGACTGCAGCATTAAAAAACTTGAGTTGAAGAATGAACAAAGAACAGGAGTTATTTGTTCATATCACAGATGTATCATGAATGCAGTGAAAAACAGGAGACAGGGATGAAGTTTGTGAACATGATGCAGAACTCAAATAGCCCGAAGCAGTGTACGCCTGTAAGCCATGGGGTGAGCTAATTGCTGTGTGCAGAGCTTACAGTTCTGCAAAGATGGGTGAGACCCCAAACACTGTTCTGAGCTGTCAAATTCAAGTCACACTCGGACAGTAATTCAATAAGGAAATAACAACTCCTTTAACACAACCTAAATTTAAACATTTCAGAGATCATGTATCCACATTTCATTTCCAAATATGTTTGTCTGGATATTGGCCTGATTTCTTTAAATTAGTGCTAATAGGCTAAACAGCTTTGAAATGACAACAAATGATAAAGTTGCAGCATATAAATTTGATTTTGATTCTGGCACTTCTCTTAAAGAAGTGTTGTCCTACCTTTTTCAGGCTTATTTTGATCAAACTGCTGTAGAAAAAAGTGCTTTTTTTGTTTGTTTGTTCATTCTACTGAAAGACAATTGTAGCCAGTGTTAAACTTGTCTAAAAATCTTACACATCATCTTGAAGTAGTTTTATCTTTGAAGACTTAATGTCAGATTAATATTGATAGTCTATCTCACTTGAATCACCAGCTCTTTATGGGCACTCAGGTGTGTGGTTTCCTTATCCAGAGTCATTATGTGTGCTTGGATATGCCCCTGCTCACACCTTTCTTACTCCAGGATTAATCATCCCAACTTCCATTGTCCCCTAACATCCTTCCACGCTTTGCCAGTAGTTTACAAGTCTATAACAAAGCTCTAGATAGCTCGTTAATGTTTTTTTCAATAGAGCTTATATTAGATCAGGTACCCAGCCCTGAGTGCTACTGGGTTTAAAGATAACTCAGGTGGTGGCTGTTAGCAATGCTCAGCTGCAACATCGTGCCTTGCTCTAGAAGTACTCTTTTTTAGGGCTGCCTTTATGGTCACACTGAACTCAGATTTCAACGACATTTAAATAGGAGTGCTTAACATGCTTCAGTGCTACAGAAACTTTTCTTGTGTGCACTGAAAAAATCAGGAGTTACTGATTTTTTACAGGCTTCCAGGTCACTGCCCCACAGCTCTTGGTCTTTTCCAGATCCTCTGTTAGGTTCGTGCAGGGCCACACTGCAAAACTCAAGAGAAAACAGAACAGAGCAGGCTGGCCACTGTCACAGAGATCTTCACGAGCCTAAGAGAGGTGCTTCTGTCCCTTCCAGTCCTACTGAGCTGTCTCTCTGACAGCTGACCCTTAACTCTCCCCTGGATGTTTCTGCCCAGCCACCAGAAGCTTGCCTTCTATATTAGTCCAGGCTCTCAGGTGTAACACACCCTTCTGTTAAAAGCACATGGATCTGAGGGAATGCGGCAGTTTTGAACCATCGTGTGCCAAAAGCATTACTGGCACCGGCCTCTTCATACCTAAAACCCAAGTACAAATCCTAACACCTTGCCACGGAGCAACATGCTGGACAAATTCTTCTGCTCCTCTTCAGGGAGAAGAGCATCACTTTTACAATCTCCGTACTTCATCTTGGAGTATCCTGCGGACGGAGAAAGCTCCGATCTTTACAACACCTTATAGCTCTCCCCCAGCAGCAGGTGGGACGGCTCGGCTGGCAGAGAGCAGATTCCCGACGGCCTCGGCACCACGCAGGGGTGGTGCGAGACCCCGGGCGTTTCCGGCCACCCCAAAAGGCAGCGGCTGCCGTGCTCGGTGCGCAGGGCACGTCTCACGCCGCTCGGGGCTCTGCCGGCGGCAGGCCAGCGCTCTCCTTCGAGGGCGAGCCGTGCCGGCCATGACGACAATGCCGCTGCAAAGACATTTGCCCCGCAGCGGCTCTCGGCGTTCCGGGAGCAGCCCGGGCCGTGAGGGCGGCGCGGCCCCGTCCGTCGGGCCCCGCTCGGCCTCGCCGCCGCCGGCAGAGGGAGCTGCGGGCCCGCGTTTGGAGCGAGGCGGCGGGGCCCGACGGGGCGAGCCGAGGCGGCGCTGGGAGGAGGCCGCGGCCCGCTCGGCCGCCGGCGGGGCCTGGGGCCTGCTCGGCAGCCGGGGCCGCCCGCTGGGGAAAGGCCTGATGCCCACGGCCCCGCCACGGCTGCTCCGGGTCGCCCTCATCTCCCCGGCTGCCTGCGCGTCTCTGCTGCCCGGGAGCCGTCTGCTTGCGCGTCGCCCGTTCCCCTCCCGGTCGCCCGTTCCCCTCCCGTTCCCTCCGCGCCATTACTTTCGGGGCTGTGCACCATATCCCCGTCCTGCGCGGGTTGGGGAGAGCACCCCCGGCCCTGCCTGAGGAGCCCCGAAAGAGG